>NW_028073751.1:191638-791638 GCF_014824575.4 Sturnira hondurensis
CCTTATCTGAGAAGCACTTTATCTGTCCTTCCATTCTAAATGAAAGCTTTGCTGGATAAAGCAATCTTGGCTGTAGGTCTTTGGATTTCATGACTTGGAATACTTCTTTCCAGCCCCTTCTTGCCTGAAAGGTCTCTTTTGAGAAATCAGCTGACAGTCTGATGGGTACTCCTTTGTAGGTGACTGTCCCCTTATCTCTTGCTGCTTCTAGGATTCTCTCTTTCATTTTAGTCTTGGCTAATGTAATGATGATGTGCCTTGGTGTGTTCCTTCTTGGGTCCAGCTTCTTTGGGACTCTCTGAGCTTCCTGGATTTCCTGGAAGTCTACTACCTTTGCCAGACTGGGGAAGTTCTCCTTTATTATTTTTTCAAATAAGTGTTCCACTCGTGGCTGTTTCTTTCCCCCTTCTGGTACCCCTATAATCCAGATTTTGGAACGTTTAAAGATGTCCTGGAGGTTCCTAAGCCTCTCCTCATTTTTTTGAATTCTCAATTCTTCATTCCTTTCTGGTGGGATGTTTCGTTCTTCCTTCTGGTCCATTCCCTTGATTTGAGTCCCAGTTTCCTTTCCATCGCTATTGGTTTCCTGTGCATCTCCCTTCATTTCAATTAGTTTAGCCTTCATATGTTCCTCTAATTTGTGACTATAATCAACCAGTTCTGTGAGCATCCTGATAAACAGTGTCTTGAACTGTGCTTCTGAGAGGCTGGCAATCTCTTGGTGGCTTAGAGTTATGGGCTCTGGGGCTTCGAGTTCTTCCTGAGCCATCTTTTGGGCTGTTCGTGCCTGTTCTGTAACAGGATGGGAGCCCTAGGTGTTCACCAGAGCAGGGCAACTCAGTGGCTGGGTTGTGACACTGTATGTGGGGGCGGGGTCAAAGAGAAGCAATTGCATCCCGTCTGCCGTCTCCTGCTGTGTCCCCCACAGGTGCGGCAGCTGCCACCATCGCATTTTGTCCCACTGCACGCGAGTGTGCCACCGCCGTCAGCCCTTGCCCCCTGGGGCCTGCGTGGTCCATCTCACTGTGCGTGAATGTGCCACCACGGTCAGTCTGCCCCACACCCTGACTGGGTCCGTGCTGCCTGCGTGCCTAGGTCGGGGGATCTTTCCAGCCCGACCCTGCTCGCTGCTGGCTCCATCCCTCTTACCATTCCTGTTGAACGGTTAGTGGTTGTCGAACTTCCATATAATTCAATTTTCTGTTTTGTGGCTGTGTCTTTGTTCTTCAAACCTTTGCTGTATTCAAACTTGTTTGTGGGAGAAGGCACAGTGTTTCCACCTATGCCTCCATCTTGGCAGAAGTCTCTTTCTCACCTTTATATAAGTAAGTATGGGAGTGGGGGCATTGGGTTGCAAAACAATAATTAAAAAAGCAGTTGGGGAAAGTGCATTTTTTACTTGATTGTATACAAGGAACTAACAGCACAGTCACGTGATAACGACAGTGCAAGACCAGGTGATTTATAAGCAACCCCAGCGGGGCTTCCCTAGAATTACCTCGGGATGGCTGGTTCCCCCAGGTGGAACCATTACCTTGAAAGGGGTGGATAATTTAAAGGTCACTTCCCGAGATAGAGAGCGGATGGGTCTCCACTGCCAATGTGAATAACTATCAGTGTCATGGAGAATTACCAGCCTCCCCTGAGTGGCAGTCTCCCTGAGCCAGGGCCGCTATGCCTGTCCCTCTAGGGAGCCTTCGCCAGGCCGACGATAACCGAGTTGTGCCGCCTGCCTCCTCCCCAGGCCCGCCTGGAACGCCTTCCAGGTCCCCTGGGTCTATGCACAGTGTGCCGACACCCACCCCAACCCTGCAGCCACATTCAGAACGCTCCCCCACCCCCTCCCACCGTGGTACCCGAGACAGCACTGCCAGAGACCACCTGTGCCTCCCTTCCCCCAGCCTCCCTGCACACCCACCGGGAAAGGGGAGCTCTGTGGGGGCCAGGCCTCATCACTGGGAAGCCTGCATGGCCACCACAGGGCCGTCACAGTCTGGGACGCCAGTGACCAGATTAAGGCTGTTTCGCATGAAAGCTCCCAGACAGGCAGAGTCCCTGGACCCTTGTCATGAGTGCTCTTTCCAGGGGCCTGGCACCCAGCTCGGTGGGGGGTGGAGGGGCCTTGAAGACCCGCCCCTGCCCAGGCACTGCCGCTTGCCTCGCCCGGGCTGCCTCTGCGTCCTGCCCTCTGTCCTGGGTCGCCAGGAGGAAGGGGTGGTAGGTGAACAGCCTGCAAATGTCTCCCGAACAAAGTGGCAGTTAGGTGTGCCGACCCCTTGCACGAACATCCTCTTAGAACTTTTGCTCCCCCAGAACTTAACCAATAGCTTACCTCTGGGCCAGAGGCCTTACTGATAACATAAAAAACCAATTGACATATTTTGTACAATATATATATATGTATAAACTGTATTCCTACAATAGAGTAAACTAGAGAAAAGTGTTATGAAGAAAGTCATAAGGAAGATAGAATAAAGCAGTATTTATACCTTCACCGAAAAGGCCCCAGGTAGCTAGACCCGCACCGACCCCATCCTTGCCGTTCCAGGGCCAGCTTCTGGTTTCCTGCTCTCTGCTTCCGCTGTGAACAGGCTCCTTTTCTCAGGGCGCTTCCCGCCCTCGGCTGCACACTGGAGTTCCCCGGAGAGCTTCTAGAAAGACAGGTGGCTGGGTCCGCTCCCCAGAGACTGGCACCTGGGTGAAGTAGGCTGCCACCCGCACGCTGCACACCGAGTTGTTTGCCAGCTCCCTGGAGGCCCACCGTGCTCACAGCAGCACTGGTCACCGTGGCCAAGAGGCAGAACCTGCCCCGGGGTCCATCCTTGGGTGAATGGCCAACAAAAAGTGGCGTGTACCTACGGTGGAGCATTGTTCAGCCTTAAAGAGGGAGGAAACCCCGGCACATGCAACACACGGGTGAGGCGTGAGGACACGGTGCTGCATGACGTACGCCAGTCACAGAAGGGCGGATACGGTCGGTCCCCACACGGATATGGTTGGACCTCTGGCCCCCCTCAGACACGGCGGCACCCACATGGCAGTCTCCAGATCAGCTCCGGGAGAGCCTCCGGGGCCCTGCTTCCCTTCCTGGGGCCACAGAACCAGAACCACAGTGGTGGGTGCCGCTGGTACTCGTTTTAGTGCTCTCCCCCAGGTAGTCCCGGTGCGCTGCGAGGGTGGGAAATCGCGGGGCACCCTGAAATCCGAACTCCCTGATCTCGCTCACAAGGTCTTGGGCAGCCTGGCCCTAGCGAGCCGCTCAGCCTCCCTCCTCGCCTTAGGCTCAGGCAGGATGTTTCAGCCTCTTCACCACACCCCGCACTTACCCGAGGCCCTGGCCCGGAATTTTCTCCCGGCTGGAATGCCTTCTGCTCCATCTCTGCCTGTCGCCGTCCTCCTCAGCCCTCGACTCGGACTGACTTTCGGCCTCTCCCTCACAACTCTCCTGGATCCCTCCTCCTCCCCCACCATTCTCCTTCTCTCCCCACCCACCCTTCACTGGTTGCAGGTGGTGTCCAGCTTCGGGGCCTTCCCCACTGGGTGCGTGTGCATCTCTCCCTCTGACATCTGCAGCATAGAGTCTCGGACTCGAGTCTGGTCTGGGGACAAGGTCCGAGTATGATCGCTGGCTCAGTGCTTCTATAGTTCATGAACTTGAACTTTCCAGTCTCAACCTTACTTCTGAGTTCCAGATAAATGTATCTAAGGGTCCACATGATGTCTCCAGCTTTTCAACCCCAGTTGAATGAGGTCTTGCTTTCACCTGCCGACTTCCCCCCACCCTGCCCAGTGCCCCCGTTTTCAACGACGGTCTCTGTGCATCTGACTGATTGCTCAGATCAAAACTGGAGCATCGCCCGTGGGATCTCGGTGATTCTCACCTCCTTTGAGTCCGTCTCCGAGGTCGATCTCACACCTTCCCTGTTCCCTCCGTCCTGGCTGGTGCCCCAGGCCTCTCTCTCCAGTGAGATGCCCCTCATGCCCACAGCACCCGCCTCGGCCCCTCCCCCTCAGCAGGCTCCCCTCTCTGTGCCACAGCGTGTGCGCTGCATCACTCCCCTGCTCAGACCCCTCACCGGCTGGCATTGCTCCCACCGTCACAGTGTTTTATGGGCTCCAAGGGCTCCGCCCACGCTTCCTGCCACTCACCCTGTCTGTCCTTCCAACTCCAGCAACACCAACCTCTCCATGGTTCTTTATGTTGGCCTCACGTCTTTTCTTCCTCAGGAAGTCTGCCTGTAACACTCTTTCTGCCTGGAATGCTGTGCCCCAGTGCCCTCTGACTGGCCACCTTCCACTCTTCCTTCAGGCTTTACTCTACATGCCACCATCTTGGGGACACCTGTCCTCAGTCCACGTGCGGGAAGTGGGTCCCCAGCTTGCATCTCACAGCACTCTTGGTGTCTCCCGCCAGTGCACGATCCAGGCGTGCTCCTCACAGATAATCTCGTGGAGATTCCCACCCCACCAGGCTTCAGACCGGTTGTATCCCTGAGTTCAAGCATCTGGTGATCGCCCAATAAGGACGCACGACATCAAAGAGCACCATGTCATCTCTGCCTCTGCAGACTGACCTCGTTCTCGGGGACCCACTCCCTTACCACCCAAGGTACAGAAAGTCATGAATACTTTTCTGCCACCAAACGGCTGCTCCCTGGTGTGTGTGGTGGGCAGGGCTGGTGGAGGAGGGAGGAGGAGCCTCTGGTCACCACAGGGCCAACACACCTGAGTCCTCAGGCTTCGGTCCACTGAGCTCCCTCCATGGCTGGGAACTGGTTCTGCAGCCTCTGAGGGTGGGGGTCGGGTGGGGGAGGAAGACCCTGCCCCTTCTCTGTCCCTCTCTGGGCTTGTTACCGTGAACAAAGAAGGGAGAAGGGCGATGATTTTCTTGTGATGAATGCTGCATTTTAAATGAAATTCCTTAGGCATTTTAAACAATCACATTTATTCTGCATGCAACAATAGTTTCATTATGTATAGTGAAAATCCTTCTAAATGTTAATGTAACATTGGCCCAAGAACCTCATGTTTGGAATAAGTAAACCAAGACGCAGCCTCACACTGCTGCTGACCTACTGAGCCCAGAACCACTGCATGCTGTTCTGGGGAGAAAAACAGCTTCTCGTAGCTGCAAACTAGGACGTCTGGGAGACCTGGGCTCCCGGCCGAGCTCACGAGCGGGGTGGGGTTAGGAAACTTATTGACCATTACTGAGCCTACTTTTTAGGGTTACTGAACCTTTTAAAAAGGCTACGTGAGAGGATGTATGAACAGATCGGTATGTAGTGCTTTTAGTATATTGTATACTGTTCTCCTCTACAGTCAGCCCTGAATAAATGGTGACCATTGGTAGTTATTAGTATTATAAATGCCCTATCTCTAGCTTAAGAGTGAAGCTTACCTTGGGTCAGATTGAAACTGGCCTACCACCTATCATTCATTCAATAACTATCCCTTGAGCCCTTCCTATGCTCAGGCAGTACGCTAGGTTTGGTGAATAAATTGGGCATGGTTTTGTCCTCGCGGTGCTCAAAGCTCAGTGGGCGGCAGAAAAACAAGCAAGCCAGCCAGTTAGCACAGCCGTGTAAAATGTGGTAGATACACAGGGAAGTGGATGACATGCCCGAGAGGAAGTGCAGGGGGCGCTGCAGGCATGGGCCGCGGGAAGGGCCTCGTCCGCAGCTCAGCCTCCTTGCACCCCACGGCGCAGCAGCCCCGCAGGCTCCTTGTACAACGCCGGTTACCCACTGCGATGCTTGTCAAGTGTCTGGATACATTTCGTAACAGCAGCCTCTCACTCTGATGCTCTGATCTGACCAAAAATGGTGAGTGCGGAACACACACCCAGCCTGCAGGTCAGTGTTTGGAGAGGCTAATTCAGCACAACCAAACGGGGTTGTTCTCCGACTCCAAAGATGGACTGACATGAAGGAACTTGCTCATACAATTTACCCTACCCGTCGTATTCAATGTTAAGCTTACGGCTTTTCTTCACTGCTCATTGGTGTGGTTCTAAGGCTTTGACTACCAAGTATGGCAATTAAAATATGCAAATCTTCATGTAAAACAAAAAAGTGTGAGTGTGTGCATGTGTGTGCGTGTGTGTATGGGGGGGGTGGTAAACTAGCTGCCCGTTCCAGGTTAGCTCAGGTTTCTTTGGCATCCACAGGCTCCGCACCAGTGTAAGGGGCGTCTCTGCCCAGGCCGTGCAGCCGCTCAGCCAGCCTGCGGATGGAAGGGAGGGCGCTAAACCCCCAGACGCCAGACCGCTCACTGGTGACCGGGCTTCTGCGAGCGTGCAGCTGACTGACAGCCTGTTTCTGAAATTAATTACTTCTCTCCTGGAGTTAAATGTGCTGATGATGCTTCTCACCAAAATATGAGGGTTTTACATGGAAAATGCTCTAATTAAATAAGAATAAAGGCAGAAAACTTCCAGACCTAAATGAGATACATTTATTCCGTGCATGTGGTGGAATCTTTAATAATGATTTGAAATGTAACAGTCTCTTCCCTCCTGGGAAAGAGATGATATCTTGCTCGCTTCCCCATTTGCATCTGTCTCCCTTCTGATGTTTATTTATGACTTGTGAAAGGAGAGATGCAGTCTCTTCATTTTTCCCCAGACACCCCCTGTCCAGTCTCCCCAAACCCAGTACTATGGGCTGCGTTCTGTTCCCACAAAATTCCCATGTTCAAGTTCTAACCTGCAATGTGACTGTGCTCACAGGGCCGGCCTTTAGGAGGCAGTTAGTTAACGCACCAAGGTGGGGTCTTAGGACGATAGGATTGGTGGCCTGACACAAAGAGGCGGCCTCCTCTTCCTATCTCTCTCTCTCTCTCTCTCTTCTCTCTCTCTCTCTCTCTCTCTCTCTCACACACACACACACACACACACATGAGTTAAGAGAGGACAGCAGAGGTAGCTAGGAGTACAGGAAAAAAGTTCAGCTTTCTCTTCCTTCTCCCATCTAACATTGTTTCCTGCTTTCAATGCTCAGGAGGGAATGTGGGGTCGCTTGTGTCCTTGGACTGGCTTCTTGGGCCCACGGGCTTGTGTGCATTTCTCTGCAAAGAAACCACAGGCATCTTTGTTGTCTGAGAATGAACATCTCATTCCTGTGTGCCTCCTTCTCTCCTTGACCACGGAAAGGTGCATGGAAGGGACAGTGGGGACCTCTGTGTGCCAGGAATGGGCCCTTTAATTGTCCCCAGTACTGCATGAGGAGAAGCTCTCAGCAAGGGAGCTCCTGGCCACACCTCTTCTAAGCAGCACCACCATTTGGGGGTGTCTGTCTCTGAAGTCAGGAGTCGTCACAGTTTTCTGCCCCTTGTCCTGATGCTCTCAAGACCCACTTGTCACAGGAGCTGCTGCTGGCCACGGACAGGTGTGATGAAGACCAAGTTGACTTCCAGTGTCCAGACCACTACCCAGGCCTCCTCTCCCCCTCCCCCACCCCAGGTCTGGATCTGTTCGGCAAAGGAGAAAGAGAAATTCTACACACTCAGAGCCCTTGGGGCCCCCAAAGGTTGCTCTTTGATGTGTTGGAAATGGGGGGAAGGGGTTGGTAGAGAAAGAATCAAAAGAAAGAGGTGATATCAAATCAGAATCTTTGAGTTGCAAGCTAGCCCGGTAAGGGGTGGGGCGGGATCTAATGAGTGAAGAGGGGGGTATCGAAGACGGGCAGAGCGGGAAGTGAAGGTGCCTGGCCTTGGGAGGGCCCTAGCCAACTAGGAACTAGGAGCTGGGCGGGGCACCTCCATCTCCAGTTCTCTGCCTTTGCTGCTTAGCTGCTCCTCCTCCTCTCTTTCCATATGTCCCTTGCTTTGACCGCCCAGTCCACAGGGTGGAACGTGGGTGCCTCACACAGTCAAGGTCACGTGTTCTCGTCTCAATCGTCCACAGACGTCTGGGCTCTCTTTCAGCTCTGTGGATACGTTCCTGTGAGAGAGGAGCTGACTGGCTGGGCTCCGATGAGCCTTCCACCACTGGGGCAGGTTTCTGCAGCCCGGAGTCGGGATCACAGAGTAAGCAAAGCGATGGGCTAGGGTCCAACAAGCGCTCCCCACAGTGCACAGCACAGGCGAAGGGAGGGCAGGGCACAGAGAGGAAGCTGGAGGCCCGCTTTTGTCGAGTTGCTACCAGATGCCTCAGTGTGCTCTAGACGCTCTGAATTCAGGGAACTGGAGCGTGGAACTCAAAGGGCCTCACTGGGGGGCACCAGGCAGCCTGGAAGAGACTGTGCCTGAGCAGCATGAAGTCCTGTGACCCAGGAGCTAAATCGTGTGGCCCGGTTCGGTCCTCAGAAGTTCAGATGGTGGTTAGGGTCTATGACAGGAAGAAGGAAGCTCAAGGTCACTGTGGCGAGCATGTGCTAGACGTGTTGGCATGTTTTGCCGGATTCCAGCCTCTCAGCAATTGTGTGACACGAACTCCATCTGAGAACACGTCCTTGAGGGTGGGCGGGAAGGACCTTCCCGAGGAGCTGGCCACAAGCAAAGGTGTGGCCGTGGGAGGCCACGGTCCACGGGGCAAATTTGGGGCAGGGGTCTAACTGGGTGGGGTGTGCAGGAAGGACCTTGGCAATAGCACAGACTAACAAAACCGCTGCCACTCGCATCCTCTGCTTTCTCGCTGGTCCCCGTCACGCTGTGCCAGGCTCTGGGGCGGAAGAGAGGACCGATGACACGCAGATCAGGCTTTGCGAAGTCCCCAGGCCAGCGGTGAGCCCTGGGGGTGGAAGCAGCAGGCAGACTTCTCGTGTTTGCCAGGGCAACGAGGCAGGCAAAGGGTTCACCCAGGTCATCGTCACTGCGGGTCCCACGTGTCCCCGTCATTGTAAAGGGCACACACAGAGATTTCTAAAAGAGATCTAATAATGTCATAGCCAAGACTTCAGGTATTTTAGGGTGACCTGGGACCCCAAACAGCCGCACGCTGAAACACGAGTCTCCGGTACCAACTCGGCAGAGTCATCTGAAAACGTTGGTGCCATTCCACTGGGGGGCAACTGTGCAATGCCATCCATGTAGAATAAATCTCCTTTTTAATAAAAATGTATCTTTAAGATATACACAACAATTACTGTAGAAATAGATTGGACTGTCTGTTATACTGATATATACACAATCCCAGAAATTTGTCTCTGGTGCCCGGTTTACTCTGCACCGGCAGGATTGAGAGGGCCATAAAGATGCTTTATGGCAGCCAGGCGCCCGCGCCCCCACTTCCGGTGCAGAGGCCACGGAACTGTGGTCAGGGCTGTCATTCATCCCCGGCACTTAAATGCTTCTCACAAACAGTGGCTGCCTGCAGAAAGCATCGCCGAATGAAATGCGTTTATTTGGTTCTTCTGGGCTCCGTCAACAGACATTAAAGTGACCACTTCCTTGTGCTGACAGGGGCGCCAGACCCCCCTTCAGAATGTTCTCCAGGGGGGCGGGCGGGTCCCTAGGGACCCATCAGGTTGCCTAAGGAAGCAGAGCTGGGGGTTATTACCTCTCAAAAGGATGGCATTTCACCTCTACAGGGAGGGAGGAGACA
The DNA here is from genome assembly GCF_014824575.4 of Sturnira hondurensis. Classification (NCBI taxonomy): domain Eukaryota; kingdom Metazoa; phylum Chordata; class Mammalia; order Chiroptera; family Phyllostomidae; genus Sturnira; species Sturnira hondurensis. Next base: position 201,183 of record NW_028073751.1, read on the forward strand.
TAGTGGAAATGTATTAAGACCCACCCTCACCTGCCCAGGGAGACTGTCGCATCCTTGTGCCTTGCATCCCCCACCCGCCGGGGGCAGCCAGCCTGTGGCGCACACACGTCCCACCCCTCGGGCACGGGCAGCGTGCAGGTGCCCTTGCTTCACACAAACCCAGGCCCTGTCTTTACCCCGGGTGTGGCCGGGGAGGAGGGAGAGGATAGGCCCAGGTGACACACTGATTCATCTGTAACTGTTAGGTACAGAGGCCGACAGGACACTGCCGGTAGATTTTGCATCCACGCGTTAGCTCTGCCTGCCCAGTGTGTTGCCCCGAGTGGGCCCCACGCGTACAATGACAAGAGCACTTCCCAGGCACCTCCTAAAGCCCCTTGCTTGCTTTAGTTTTCCCCACAGCACTTCTCATTCACTGTTTATTTTATTATCTGCTTGCTTGCCTTTCTCCCCCAGAATGCAAACCCTGACCCGGCCAAGGAGTGTGTCGTTTTCTGCAACACCTCCGTCCTCAACACCCACCACACGTCTACCTCAAAGCGTGTGCTCCTTAAATATGTTTTGAATAAGTGAGAAAGCTAACCTTTGATAAGTCTTGATGATATCCTTTATCTCATTTAATTAGTACAATAATATGACTGACAGTATTTAGCATTCCCTCATTTTTGACCTAATAAAATAATAGATGAATGTACTTTTTTATGTAAAGACTTGAAACGCTATCAGAACCCAGAATGTGGTCTTAAAATGCTGTTTTCCAGTAAAATGCGCAAAGGCAGCCTGAAGATGTGGCTGAGCCCAGATCTGGGCTAGGACGGGGGCCCGGGAGACAGGGAGACTGGACAGACAGCAGAGGTTTCTGAGACAACCTGAGCTGCATCACAGGGTTGCACAGTGGCCAACTTGAAGGGGCTCCCGCTGGCCAGAGACGGGCTTTCTTTGAGTGTAAAAAGAGTAACCGCGATAGATTCAAACCTTAGCGTGTTAAAATCCATTGGTTCGCAGCTGTAGTTATGTAAAAGCCTGGTGTAAAAGCACCTCGGAAGGTGCTAGGGAACAAACTCTTTATTCTGGAAGTGGTATACACTTCCTACACAGTGGGAAAAGCTGTCAATGACTTTCCTTTCGTTTTCCAGTAACTGAAATCACAGGGCAACTAAAACCTAGCATCAAAGAAACACTGCTCTGGACAGTTACTGGGGGGGTGATTGATTAAAGGCGGCTGTAGGAGCGAGAGTGCCAGGGTTCCAAGGTCGGAGTCTCGGCAAAGCGGCTTTGCCTGGGCCTTCTGAGAGGAGGGGTGAGCCGGTAGGGGGCACAGGCGGAATTGCTTTGCAATCAAGTCTCAGCTGAACTGGAAAGGGCTCTGTGTCTGGCGGGCTTTGGGGGAGGAGCAGTTCTGACTTTAGTTTCTCCCAGGGAGACAAAGGGCAGGATGTTGGCAGGGGTGCAAGGCATGGGTCTGTGTCTGGCCCTGTGCCAGGCAGACACAGGTGTCTTCGTGAGTCAGGTGCCAGTCGAGACAGCGTGGACAGCAAAACACAGGCAAGCAAGGGCGGCTCCCTGTGGCAAAGCACTTCCTGGGACACAGATTAGGGGGGATTGCTTTACCTTTGCCCGGTAGGAATCTAACAGGTCAGCTGCTTCCCGGGGAGACCACCAGGCATCACAGAAGTCCGTGGGAGACTCGGGCAGCAACTCGCACGGAGTCCCTGAAGGCTGGGACTGGGCTGTGTGGAGAGAGGGGATTGCAGAGGGAGAGGAGATTCACAAACTCCTACAGGTGTGTTTCTGGAAGGAGCCCCAGGTGTTCAGCTCATTGCTAGCTGGGGGAGGGGAACTGAAACTCCACTGAGACCTGTCTCCCCTGTGAAACAAAAGCCCTAATTTTCCTGTGGGAGACTGAAGAAAACTGTAGCTTTAGCCGGCTGGAGCAAAGACTTTACCCCTGGGAGAAGGGCAGGAAGTGTGCAGAGCCCCGCCCCCTGCCCCGCCCCCTGCCCCAGGGCACAGTGATTGCTCACCTCTCAGACAGAGGCTGAGTCGGGGTGGGAGAACTCTGTGTCCGGGTGTCCCCCTACCCCGCTCCCAAGAAAAGTAACAGAGGCATACCCATGGGAAAAGCACAGAGAGAGACTTTTCTTGGGGGGACCCAGGGCCGGGCAAGGGACCCAAGGCCAAGCAGGGGGCAGGCGCGGAGAGAAAACGCTCCCGGAGAGGGCCCAGACTCCGACCAAGGTAGGACGCACTCATGACAGAAGAAAGTTTGCAGTTGGTTCTTCCCAAATCGGTAGAAAATATTTCTCTGGCATCTTCTTGCCTCTAGTTCTACGTCATACACGTATTAGCAGTGGACGTTCTTGTCACTTGCCTCCTCTTTTTCACCCCATTGCTGTCAGCCTTCCTGTCACTCTGTTCCAGATGAGCTTCTGGTAGAAGCTCCTGGCTACCTTTGTTGTCTGGTGCCGGCGTTTGCAGCGTCGTTGTTTTGTAGCCACCGCTTAGAATCCCCCTGACCCGGGTCGGAGCAGCGTGTTGGGCTCGGTGACGTGTCAGGGCGTTTGCTTTCGGGTCATCTCTTTTCACTTGGGTAGAGGATGCGTCCCAAACTCGCTCAACCTGCCCCATTTTTGATGAGGGTTCCGGGCAGAGGTGCGAGGCCTCTTTGCTTCCAAAGCATCCCAAAGCCATAGACCACTTCCTGTGTGTGTTTCACCCTCACTCGCTGATCTTTGGCTAGTCTGCAAGGTCTCCGAAGCCACCCAGTAAGCTCTGTGCTCTGGGCTGATTTTACCCCAAGGAGGGGACTTTATATTCTAAAGAAGAGCTTGGATTAGTGACGTCATCTCCAGCGTCACTTCTGAGGTTCTCAGGAGATATCTCTAATAAATCTAAGCAAGGTCCAGAGCCCTGCCCTGAGGGGAGACAGTGAGCAGGCTCCGTTCTCCTGGGAGGGGTAGGGGCAGGGTGGGTTGGGGGGAGAGCAGTAGCATTTCGGAAGGGGTTAGTCGGCGCTGGAAGGGGCCTGTGTGTTCTTGGGCAGCAGTGTCTTGTGTGAGGCCTGGACGGTGAAGTGGGGAGCCTAGGACTGGCCAAGCAGAAGCATCAAGCGTTTGAAATGGCAGCTGCTTGTCCTAAGACAAGGCGGGCAAGCCTCTGAGGCTGGGTCAGGGATCAGGCCGAAATGAACAGTGAGTTTTTGGTGGTTCTGTCGAGGTTGAGCTAACACCCCCCAGGGCTTTCCAGGTTGCTCCTGCACAGACAGACGGGACAGACGAAAGGGCTTCTGGAGGCAGGGATGCTGCTGAACAACCCCCTCCCATCCCTCTTGAGCTCTCAGAGCTGGCGGGCTCTTCCGAGGACTCAGTCAATTCAGAGAGAGGCTGTTGCAATCTCAGAAAAAAATGCGGCACCCACTACCTGCAACTTCCAGTTAAAGCCAGAAGTCCTCACAGTCACCACCTGTGGGGAGCCTACGATACTTCGGAACAGCCTTCAGTCTATCAGGAGAGAGTGCTTTTCCCTTCAGGGTCTGCCCTCAATCACTGTTGGGCAGAATTTACATCTGCCTTTCGGAACCTCGTGCTCCTTTTGTGCTGAGAGAGGAAGGGAGCTTCCTTGTCCTGAACAGAGTGGGAGACGGTACTGCGTCAGGACCGAGTCGCAGGGAGTAAGGTCTTTGGGGTCTTGATTGAGGACCTGGGAAATGTAGGGGGGCTTCAGTGAGCCCCCGGGTGTGACTGTCTGAAGGTGCTGTTGCCCTCCCCAGGCAAAGGCGAAAGGATGTCGACCATCCTGGGCTCCAGACAGGCTGAAAGAGGGTGAAGCAAAGGGCCACGGCTGCGGGAGGAATCCAGACAGGGTGGCATTTGGGTTGGGTGCCACGGGGAAGGGGGGATAATGGTTTTGTGGACCGATGGTCCTGAGGTCTCAAACAGGTGGAAACCCCCACCACTTGGTTCTTCACTCACGGGAGGGAAGCGTGGCAAGGACAGGGTGGGGTGTGGGGAGACCTCGTGGGGCTTGCAAATAGGTTTGATTTCTCTTTTTTGCTCCTGGCTTCAAGAATTGTTGGGGAAGTTTAGGCAATGGTTTGGTCGGCTCTGTACAAACTCCTATAGGTTCTGCCCCAATTATCTTACCTGCATCGGTGAAGTGTTCATCCTGTAGAACGTCAGGTACAGGGTCAAGACCCTTCTTTGGAGCTTTAAATACAATGGAGGAAGAACAGTACATCCGAGCAGACATAGTGGATTATGAGTAGAAATGTCCTCTAAAACTTTGAAGAAGAGTCCTCTGGTGAGAGCTCTTGATGGTAACTTTGATGTTACCATTCCATTTGCAAAGCTTCTCTTTATTAAATTTGTACGGGTGGTATCGCAAAGAAGGAAGAAACATTTTCTAGTCGAGGGCCCAAGGCTTAGGTCCTGGGCTGGACACAGGGAAACCCTGTGGGTGATTTGAAAGGTGCGCACCTGTGTGGTATAGCCTTGTTCTGCGGACGTGGTCAAGCAAAGGTGGCAGGTTTCACGCAGAGGAAGTGGCGTCCATTTCTCTCAGAACGAGCGGCGCCAGGAATTGGTGAGGGGGCTAGTTGTCGCTGACTCACCTCGAGTGTGTATGGGTCCCTGTTACGACTTCAGCTAAAGTACACCAGGGCGTCGCTGCACTGGCATCCTGTGTGCCGGCCACGTGGTCTGCAGGGCCCTGGACCTGACACCAGCCCCTGGAGCACACACCCAAAGTAACAGCCTGCAGTCACCAATGATCACAAGCTCCTGCTATGACTGGCCCAGCTGCCCTGGGACGAACAGATGCCCCCACCCCCAGGGCCTTCCCCTTGCACACCCCTCAGATTACACCCTTGCAGAGCTCAGCAGACCCCACTCTTTCCGGTTTTAATTGGCCAATCTGGCCTTAACCCGGGAACCCCACAGTACCCTCTGCCCTCAGTCCTGGTACCGCCCGTGCCCAGGCCCTGCCGCGCCCTGCCGCGCCCTCCTGGCACCCCCCATCCTGAAGGCAGGCTGCACCCTCCAACACCCCAGGGCTCCACTTAAAAATGTAACTGAACAAGATTGCCACAGTTCGGTAGAATAGTGAGTACCCCTCTCCTCTGAGTGCCCGCACTGACTTCAATTGTGGGCTCTCTCTTCATCTTGGTTTTCCTTTGATAACATGAGACAGTCTTCTTCCCAGTGTTCCTTCGTTAACAGTGTCTGGGTGTCCTTGTCAGTAGGTGTCAGTGGGCCAGGGGCCACCTACCTGTTTGATCTGCAAGGCCGAGCTGACTCTGAGTCCTGTCTCTCTGTTCTAAAGCCCCATCAGAAGTGCCCTGCCAGGTGTTACGGTTTAGAGGAAGGACTGTTTGCCATCCTGTTTTCAAATTCTGTCCAACTTCAGGTTTAACTCCATTGACAAAATGAAACAAAAGGGTTGTTGCTACATTAGCCCTTTCTTTAACTCTGATTGTTGTTAGAAGTTACTTTCTAATCAATCCTGCAAAGCTATAGTTTCATTTTATTTGCTTGTGTGATTCAATTATGGTTCAATTGTGTTTTTTTTTTAAATATTTCAGTTGTGGCTTTTAGGAGATATTGTTCTCAGTTTACTCCCACCCCACCCCATGCCCACCCTGACCCTCTCAGGTTTATTGTGGAAAAGATTCTATAGGTAATTTTCGGGATCAAATCTGATTAGCACCTGTGGGTTCGACCAACACACACACCAGCTGATGCAGGTCAGGTAGTCCTGCAGGACTGTAGGTCATACGTACCCAAAGAATTCTCAGTTCTTCTATCAGTGTTTGCTGATCTTGTTTGGGTTTAGGTGAACTTTTTTAAAAATATATTTTATTTATTATACCATTACAGTTGTCCTATTCTCCCCCTTCATTCCCCTCCACCCTGCACACCCTCCACCACCATTCTTCCCCCCTTAGTTTATGACCACATGTCTCAACTTCTTTAGATTCTATATTTCCCCCACTATTCTTGCCCTCCCCCCTATCTATTTTCTACCTACTGTCTATGCTATTTTCTGTACCTTCTCCCCCCTTCTCCCCCTCCCACTCCCCTGTTGCTAACCCTCCATGTGTTCTTCATTTCTATGGTTCCACTCCTGATCTAGCTGTCCTCTTGGTTTGCTTTTGTTTTAGGTGTGGTTGTTAATAACTGTGAGTTTGCTGTCCTTTCACTGTTCAGATTTTTCATCTTCTTTTTCTTAGATAAGTCCCTTTAGCATTTCATATAATAAGGGCTTGGTGGTGATGAACCCCTTGAACTTGACCTTATCTGAGAAGCACTTTATCTGTTCCTCCATTCTAAATGAAAGCTTTGCTGGATAAAGCAATCTTGGATGTAGGTCTTTGGATTTCATGACTTGGGATACTTCTTTCCATCCCCTTCTTGCCTATAAGGTCTCTTTTGAGAAATCAGCTGACAGTCTGATGGGTACTCCTTTGTAGGTGACTGTCCCCTTATCTCTTGCTGCTTCTAGGATTCTCTCCTTCATTTTAGTCTTGGCTAATGTAATGATGATGTGCATTGGTGTGTTCCTTCTTGGGTCCAACTTCTTTGGGGCTCTCTGAGCTTCCTGGATTTCCTGGAAGTCTATTACCTTTGCCAAACTGGGGAAGTTCTCCTTTATTATTTGTTCAAATAAGTGTTCCACTCGTGGCTGTTTCTTTCCCCCCTCTGGTACCCCTATAATCCAGATGTTGGAACGGTCAAAGATGTCCTGGAGGCTCCTAAGCCTCTCCTCATTTTTTTGAATTCTCATTTCTTCATTCTTTTCTGGTTGGATGTTTTGTTCTTCCTTCTGGTCCATTCCATTGATTTGAGTCCCAGTTTCCTTTCCATCGCTATTGGTTTCCTGTGCATCTCCCTTCATTTCAATGAGTTTAGCCTTCATATGTTCCTCTAGTTTGTGACTGTAATCAACCAGTTCTGTGAGCATCCTGATAAACAGTGTCTTGAACTGTGCTTCTGAGAGGCTGGCAATTTCTCGGTTGCTGAGAGTTATTGGCTCTGGGGCCTTGAGCTCTTCTTGCGCCATCTTTTGGGCTGTTTGTGCCTGATACGTAGCAGGATTAGAGCCCCAGGTGTTCACCAGAGCAGGGCAACTTAGTGGCTGGGTTGTGACGCTGTATGTGGTGGGGGTGGGGGGTCAAAGAGGAGCAATGGCATCCCATCTGCCGCCTCCCACCGCGGCCCCCACAGGTGCCGCAGCTGCCACCGTCACCAGGGCCCATGCGTTTCGTCCCACTGCATGCGAGTGTGCCACCGCCATCAGCCCTCGCCCCCTGAGGCCTGCGTGGTCCGTCTCACTGTGCGCGAATGTGCTACTGAGGTCAGTCTGCCCCACACCCTGACTGGGTCCGGGCCACTCATGCGCCTAGGTCGGGGGATCTTTCGTGCCCGACCCTGCTCTGCTGCTGGCTCTGCCCCTCCTACTGTCCCGGTTGAACGGTTAGTTGTAGTTGGACTTCCATATAATTCAATTTTCTGTTCTTTGGCTGTGTCTTTGTTCTCCAAACCTTTGTTGTATTCAAACTTGGTTGTGGGAGAAGGCACAGTGTTTCCACCTATGCCTACATCTTGGCAGAAGTCCCTAGGCGAACTTTAATTATGTCTCTCAGTTCAGCTCAAGTCCAAGGCTTATGTTTGACAGTTGCCTGCACACCTGGCTCATGGCAGGGAGGGACCCTTGGGGGCCACAGGCACTGAGGGGCTTAGGAAAGGGGTTGGGACCAGACAGGGGTCTGCACAAGGGTGGAGCAGGGAGGAAGTGTGGGAGAACCAGGAGGGGACCAGGGGGACGAGCGGGGAGGCTAGGTGGAGAGAGGCAACTGGGGCGAGGCTGGTGGGGGTTCACGCCCAGTGAAGCCTTCAGAATTTCATTTGGAGGCCTCTGTCTACTTGCTGGGCTTGTGAAATCGTATTGCCTTTCTTTTCTAAGGCACCTCTCAAATGAACAATTTTGTTCAAATCAAACCTTCTCAAAAGTGGCCGTCAAAAGTCCCAATCATCCTTGGTAGGTTATGCCACTTAGAGAGAGAGACACAGAATTAGTATGGGCATCAGAGCGTGCCTAAGAAGCAGGAGTTTGTTCAGGGAGGAGAGGACGGGACTCAGACAGCCCCGCGAAAGCGGGAGGTGTTTGGCAGGAAGGTGATGCCCCTGCGTCCTTGCATTCCGCACCCGGCCCGAGAGCTGTCTGCCTCCTCCCGTGGACCCAGCGGTCGGTGCCCTGGCAGGTGGAGAACCACAGAGAATGCTTTGGATTAAAGCCAAGCTTTGGGGGCATAAAACAGACAAAGGAAAACCTCGTCTGGTTCTGTTGGTGAATCACAGCAAAGCTTGTCCAGTGGACGCTCATCTGGTGAGAACCAGAAATTCTAGCAGACCGGCTCAGACAGGTTTCAAAGGCCTTTGCCTGCATTCTACCTCCTGCGTCTCTTTCTTATGACAAATAGCACCTTTAGACACCACGGCACAAAGAAACCCAAAGACAGCATGAAGAGCTGAAAAGGAACGGTCTGATTCCACCCAGGATGCTAACAGATGTAAGCCAGTAACAAAATCCATGTACAAAACTGAGAGTTAATAGCCAAGGAACTCGACACAAAGAGAGCAGAATTCAAGGGCAGGTGCTATGTCACAGACTTGGGAGCTGCAAGGCACAGGCTGCCTCTGAGGACCACACCTGACTGAAGGCTGCAGTCCATGCAATGCACAGTACAGGCAGGGCTCAGTGGGGCGTCCCTGATAACCATGGAAATACACAGGGGCCAACAATGAGAACAAGCAGAGGTTGTTCTTGCAGAGCAGGCTGTAGCTGGGAAGTCAGCCACCATCCTTGGGTTTTGGCAAGCTCACAGGCAGAGGCGTGGGGAAGCTTTATAGCGGGGAGCAAAGGGAAGGCTTCTGTGCCGGACGGCAGGCTGTTGGCATGAGGAGGAAGCTGGAGGCGGGCTTGCTGGAAGCAGGGCATCCCTAGTTGGTCCTAAGTTGGAAGCAGGGACCCAATTAGGGACGCTGTCAGTTATTATGGAAGTTACTGTTCAGCTTCCTCCAAGTCTAACTTACAGAAAGCAGGCAGGCTTCCGGGGAGGCTCATTCCAGCTGCTGGGACGACTTCCTGGGCTGGTGGCTGCAGATCGTGGGTGGGCACTTTCTTTCATGCAGGCTGGTCATCGTGGGGCTGTGTATTCGGTCTCTCCTGCCAGCCCGATGCTGACTCATGGGCCGATGTTCCACCTGCCCTTGGCAGCCAGCCTCTGCAGCACAGAGGACGCATCAGGGTCGTCTTCCGGTCTCGGCTGCTGCTCCTTCCCGTCGCTGTCTCCCCAGCATCAGCTGTTCCCCTCTCCAGACCTGCCACTGGGTGCATGCTGGTTTCTGGAGCTTTCCTACTGTTTAACCTACTTGCATCCTTTTTTCTCTTATTATCCCTTTGTCCGTGTTGGAAAGAATTCCTTACCTCAGTCTTCCAGCTCACTAATTCTTCTTCTTTATGTTCTTTTAAAATAATTTTTATTGTTGACACCATTACAGATGTCTCCCATCTTCCTCTGTATGTTTCATGGCTTTTCAGTCCATCTATTGGGAATTTCCCCCATCAATTATATTTTTCACTTTAGGAAGTTAGTAAACAATGTTATTTTTTGTAAAGGCTCTCTCTGACCATATTAATTATCTTTTTAAAAGGTCCTCTTCTGAGTGCTGTATTGATTTTCAGTCCTCAGATACACATTTTGCCATTGGATGAGCTTGTTGCCTCTTTCTGTGTCCTGTGTCTCCTGCACGGCCCGCGCTGGCTGATGTTTCATTTCGCGTTTGTGTCAGTAAAGGTTCCTGTTGAACTTTCCATTGTCTGCAGCTGGTGGAGCTGTTTGGAGTGGGCAGTGTTCGGTGCGAATGGACAAGGACGGGCTGAATGGCTGGGGGAGTAGTTGGCCTCTGTGCACGGCACCCTGCTTCTCCCGGCGCTGGAAGCCGGTCTGGCCTCCTAGATCCCAGCCCCAACTTGTGGAGAGATGCCCCTCGCTGCTGCCACCCGATCCCCAGGGAGAGTGGGGCTGATGCGCAGGGTTTTTTCTGCTTGGGTGCCTCCGTGTAGCTGTCATTGCTTCTGGTCACCTCCAGGTCCTGGCTTCTTCCACAGCCTCAATGCAGGGGACTTTGTGAAACGCCACTTCCACTTTTTACGCTAGAGCTGTGCCCCAGGCCCGCATGCACACTCACCTAGCTTTCAAATGCAGTCACACATTTTTAGTTCATGAAATTTTAGTAACATTTCATTATGGGTAGGAAGCAGAAGATTGCTACAGGTGTTTAGTTTGCAGACTTGAACCTGGACAATTTTAGTCTAGTGGTTGTTACAGTGTGGTCCGAGGGTCCTGGGCTCCCCAAGACCCTTTGAGGGCATCCACCACGTTCTGTCTTTTTCAACTTTCTATTTGTGTGAAGCTGAATTCCCTTCGCCGGAAACACCGCACCACACTAAGGCTGCATGCTGGTGCAGACACGAGAATGTGGCTCTCTCCTGTCAAACTCAACCTTAAAGAGGTTTTCAGAAGTGTGGGGCCGTGCTGCCCCTCTCATGAACACTTTTTGTTTTGAAATATATGTTATGTGTCATCATATTTGATATTCGCATGCAAGTAGGTTTCTTATCATTACCTGAGTTAGTGAACAGTAAGTGTCGGTAGATACAATGACACACATAAACAGTAGACCAGTTTGCAGAGTGCTGTGTCTGCCCCGGGGCTTCCGATGGAGGGCAGGGCATGAGAGCCACACCGGCCGGCAGGCCAGCGGATAGCGGGGCCGCACTGAACCACGCGCCCGCCACTTTCCATATTGCGGTCCTCTTCCTGTTTCCTGCAAGTGTGTGTCTTTTTTAAAAAAAACAGATTTTATTACAGAGACTCCTGCCAGAGCAGAGTGGGTGGGGTATGTTTCTCTCCCCCAGTGTAAAGGGGGTCACATTGCTTCTTGCTCTTTTAGTGCCTCTCTGCATGGGGTCTTGGAAGTGGAACTTAATTGCACTAACATGTTTTACTAGCTCTGTCATCTTGCTCACTGCTTTCCCCAGTAGCTTTCTACCCCACAGGCTGTTCTGTGCTGTTTTAATTAAATATTGAATACATACAAAAGGGTATATCGTACGTGTAAAGTGTAGAGAAAAGCAATTAAATGGGGCCGTGGACACAGAAGCATCAGAGAGCATCCTGGTCCCTAAGCCTGTTTCCTGTTCTCATGTCTCACCTCCTGCGGCCATGAGGGATGAGGGAACTGCATCCCGAATAGACTGGGTATTTTTTTGTTTGTTTGTTGTGCTTCTCTTAAAATTTGGCATCCTTAACAGAAATATTTCCTTGCATTTTGCTTATTTATGATCATATGTGAAATCATGTTATATGAATTCTTCTGCAAATATCTTTTTCCCCTACTTGTTTTGAGATTTACTTATGTTGATAGGTGAAGCTGTAAATTTTTTTTTATTTTCCTGTCATGTAGTTTTCCGTGCATAAATGCAGGATGTGCCAAAGGTGGGTTCACAGTTGAGAGTATGCAAAACAGATTAGACTTTATGATTATTTATTAATTATTGTATTATTTTCCAATGAACAACTGTAAACCTACTTTTGCCCACCCTGTAGATCATGAGTTGTTAATCCATTCTCCTATCAAAATGACATCTAAATTTTATAGAGGATTTTTTTAGCATTAAAATAGCTTTTCTATGATCATTTAAAAACCTTTCCAATATTTTGAGCTCCTCCTACACTCACCTGCAGTTGTGAGAAATGGCACAGAGCTCTCTCTACCCCCCTGCCAGGCTCTCCCCGCAGGAGGGGGGCGTCTTGCGTGACTGGAGCACACGTCACAGTCAGGAGAGTGACATGGACACGAGCCAGGACCCTTGCTCTATTCCACCAGCTCTCATGCACTCGTGGGTGCACGCCACCTGTGGGTTCGCTCCGTGCGTCACACGGTCGAGGCACAGACGAGGTCCTCGCTGTGGTCCCTGTGCTGCTCCCGGACTCATGGCTGCGCCCCACCCTGCCCCCTCCAGCCCCACCCCTGGCCCCGCCCTCTCCCGCCCCACCCTCTCCCTTCCCCTCCAGCTCCGCCCCCTCCAGCTCCACTGACCACTGGCCTCTCCCTCAGCGCTGTGATTTTGTCACCTCCAACCTGGTGCGTACATGCGATCACACTGTGATCCATGCCATGCGCTTCCATTTGGAGTTGGTCTTTTCTGTCGCCCATCCTGATTCCCTGGAGGCCTACCCCTGTTTTTCCCATGTGGGAACCCAGGGCATAGATGTCCTGTGGCTTAACCACTGACCCATGAGGGACGTTTGGGCTGTTCCCAGTCTGGGGCTAGTTCCTGCAGCCACTGTGAACATTTGGGGACCGGTTTTTGTGTAAACATGGATTTTACTTCTCTGGGATAAGTGCCCGAGAGTGCAATAGCTAGCTGTATGGGAAGCATCTGCTTACTTTTGCAGGAAACTGCCGCGCTGTTTTCCAGAGTGGCTGTACGTTTTACGTCCCACCTGTGAACATTTTATGTCCTTTGGTGCAGACACACGAGAGTCCTTCCCAGGTTCACATTCAGGAGTGGATCTATAGCTGGCCTGCGCAGGCTGCCCACCTTCACCTTTACTAGGTAACCCCGAATCGTTTCCCGACGGGCATGCAGAAGCATCCCCTTCAGCATGTGGGGGCTGTTCACTCCTGTCTCAGCGAGCACTTGATGACGTCCCCCATTTCCATCTTCCCAGTTGGGAGGAAGAACAGGGTGATATCTCGAGGGACTAATTCACACATCCCTCTGCGTCTTTCCTGTGTTCATTGCTGCTTGATGTCCTGTCCAGGTCTCTCGTTATGTTCCTTTCAGGTTGCTTGTCCTCTGCCTACTGATGCTCATAGTCAGGATAATAAAATTTTATCTGATACAAATAGGGCAAATGTCTTGTATATGTGTGTGTGGGGGCTCCACCTGCAGCCCCCCACCCCCCAGCTTCCACGGATGAGAATAAGTCTACCAAGACACAGATGAGAATAAGCCTACCAAGATGTGATCTGCTTGGGGAGGAAAGGTGGCCAATCTCTCAGAGGAGAAGGGCCAAGAGCCTTTTCCTCAGTGGGCTTTTATTGGGTTCATCTTACACAGGCATACAGGTAAAGCTCATTAATCATTATCAGGAAGTAAGGATCAAACAATAGATAAGATACAAAGAACACTGAGGGTCTATTTTGAGTCAGGGTCAGATAGCTAAAGAGCTATGAAAATTTGAGGAACAAACTTCTTGCTTGGACCCTTATTTAATTGAGAGCATTCTAAACAAAGCAGGTTTCACAGGATTTTAAATATTCTTTCTTAAACCTAATCACCCTAAGGAACCTGCCCTTTCCGGCACAGGGTGGTACCCACCTCCAGCATTGTTTCAGGCTTCAGTCAGGCAGGGGAACTAAGGTAGCCAAGAGATTAGGAGACCTTTTGCAGACAGAATGAGGACTCAGGCTATGTCAAAGCCCATGGATGAGGGTCCGTCACCCCCTTTTGCTATAGCCCCCCAAGTCCTTCCCTGGGGCCTCCCTGTCTTAGGTCATTCCCCCCCTGGGGGGATCTCACCCATCATTGGCTAACCAACCAAGCATTGGGGGTCCAGTTATAGGTGAATTAAAAGGAGCAGAAGCGGCACTCCTGCCAGGGAGATGAGCTTTGTCCCCTTAGTGGCTTATGGTCCCAAGGTCCCTTACTCAGCCTTAGCCATGGGAGGTGACAGCTTCTGGAACCAGGCAGGGCAGTTCCCAACATTTGTGGTTTTGTTTTTCGTGGCCTTTATTAAACCTTCTCCAGGATGAAAAGTATTAATTTTAGTGTAGTCAAATGTATCAATATTGTTCTGGTAACATTCTCGTGTATTTTAGTATTACCTTCTAAAACTTTTGTAGGCTTCTCTTCTCTGCTGCGTGTGGAAGGCATTTTAAAGCATGGTGCGGGGTGGGGATCCGGAGTCACTCTCCTCCAAATGGGTACTCAGTTTTTCTAATTCTCCACTGCCTTCCAGACTCCGTCCCAGACGATTCGCTGAAGCAGTGTCCTCTTAAGTGAGGCCCTGCTTCAGGGCTCTGTCCCATCAGCAAAGTGTCAGTTATGTGACACCTTCATCACTGTAATTGTGTAATGCATCTCGATAGTGGGATGACTAAGCCCACCCTCCAGCCACCAGCCTGTCTGTACACTTTTGGCCTTTCCGTGTACAGGTATTGAGGCAGCTTATTGAGTTTCGTACACTGGTGGAAGGGCTGGGACCGCACTGCAGCCATCTGAACAGAAGCGCATCCTGTCTTCTGATTCGAGTCTTCCCCCTCGCGAGTAACTGGGCCACACCTTCCATTAGACCTGTGTGCGTCTTCCGGTAGAGGGCACTAAACACCACCCTCCCCTCACCCCAAGTTGTGTGCATCTTTCCCTGACTTTCACCTCGGGAACGTGTATCTCGCTAGTGTTATAAGTGATGGCGTTATTCCATTTTCTAGGAATTTGCTAGTATATAGAAATGCAATCAGGTTGCTAAACCTCTCTCTTTCCAGGTTGCCCCAGTACTCACCTCTTTCCTACTTTTATCTTTCTCTGTCCTTACCACTCTCTAATATACTACAAAGCTTTCTAGTTTACTTTGTCTGGGATGTTTTCCTTTACTAGGAAGTAAACGGTGTTGGGGCAGGGTTTTGTCTGTTTGGTTCAGTACTGTACCTTCACCATTGAGATTAGAGTTCTGCTTATAGTAGGTGTTCAATAAATATTTTTGAATGAATGGATGAACTCTTATCAATTCTAATACTTTGTTGTGGATATTTAGGGGGCATTTTCTGTAGTTCAGTCACATTTATATGCAACTCATGACAGATAATTTCTTATTTTTTTGTCTAGTTGCTCAGGCTACTTCCCCTTATATTGGGTTGGACAAAAAGTCTGTTACATTTTTTTCTGTAAAATAAAAGATACATTTTTCATTTTTACCAGAAACTTGGTCAATTTGGATATTTTGAGTGTGTCGGCTATCTCCTGCTCTTGCTTCTAGGGGGCAGCCATCTTCAGTATGAAAATGGCTGCACAAAATGTACCAATTTTGAGAAGTTATTTTATTTTATTTTTTAATTTAAAAACATTTATTTATTTATCTTTAGAGGGGAAGGGAAGGAGAGAGGGAGAGAAATAACAATGTATGGTTGCTTCTTGTGCATCCCCTGCTGGGAACTGGCCTGCAACCCAGGCATGTGCCCTGACTGGGAATCGAACCGTGATCCTTTGGTTCGCAGGCCCATGCTCAATCCACTGAGCTATGCCAGCCGGGGTCTTGAGAAGCTTTTTTAAAGGCACGCTGATATGACAGCTGTCACAATACAATCTAACAAAATTATTTCGCATGTCGTTAAAGACAACTAAGCACTACTAGGGCCACCTTATGGAAGAAATGTAATGGACTTTTTGGCCAACCCAGTATAACGTGAAATAGAATCAGTACTACTAGTTAGTGATGGTATTCTTATCTTGCTACATATTTTAAAAGTGAAACTTCTAATATTTTTCTCTTAGATGTGGTGTGTGTGAGAGAGTGTGTGTACACATGTATTTTCATGAGGGGAAGCTTTATCAGTTTAAGAAAGTTTATTTTTACTTCTAGTTTGATCGTTTAAAAATATTTTAAAATAACTAGATATTAAAGTACTTAATGTACTTTATCTGTAATGTCGTTAAGATCATACAGTTTTTCACCTTCAGCTCATCAGACTGGTGGCACTGATGAAAGGTTTCTGGTGTTAAACCAACCTTGCATTACTGGGGTAAACTTGGCTGGGCCCACCTTGGTTTACTTGGGATAAACCTGACTTTTAATACTTGGCATTATATTACTTTTTAGGTTGCTTTATTTTTAAGGAATTTTACATCTGCATTGCTGAATGGGATTGGTCTACAATTCCTTCATTTCCTGCCCTTCCCTGGTTTTGGTGTCCAGGTTATGCCAATTTCACAAGGGGATTTGGAATGTGCTCCTCTTTTCCGTTCCTGACAGCGTTTGTTTAACGTCACAGCCTGTCGCCTCCTGTCTCACAGAGTGCATCTGCAAAGTCGTCCCCGCTGGGCATGCACAAAGGGAAGTTAGTTTTAATTAATTATCTCATTGTTTATCAATACTACACTATTTTTCTTGAGTCAACTATTGTAGTTTATATTTTCTACAAGAAGTCTTCCATTTCATCTAGGTTCTGGAATTAATTGGCATAAAGTTCATAATTATTTTTATTGCTTATAAATCTCTGCTCTGTCTGTGGTTATGTCCTATTTTCATTCCTAATATAATATATTTGTTTTTGTTCTTTTCCATTCTTGTTGCATAATTTGTCAATCTTATATCCTTTACAAGAATCAATATTCATGGATCTTTATTTAGTTTTACCTTTTCTATTGCATCATTTTTTAAGTTTTATTAGTTACTCCTAAATTCCGAAAACACGGACATTTTTGTTTCCTTTTTAGTTCTTGATTTCTAACTTTGAGTTCAGAGAATGAGGTCTACGTGGTATTTATTGCTTGCAGTCTGTGGGGCTTTCCTTCATGGCCTGGTACATGCAAGTATTTTGTCTCCTAGGATTTAGTCTCACAGCTGCCTGTGAAACACAGCTACCCCTCATGGCGTCCAGTTCCTCTCTGGTCGTACTCTGCCCCCACCACCCATTGGACTTATCAGAGAGGCGTGTTTAACAGTCTCTGTAATGAGGATGGATTGGTCAGTTTTGCCTTGTAGTTCATTCACTATTTTGCTCCTTAGGGTTTGGAGTATGTTACAAAGTATATATCAATTTAGGATTTTAAATTCACCTTTTTTGTGAAATTTTCTGTTTTGTTTTTATGGCTGTATCTCTAGTGTCTAAAATAGTGGTTTGCACATAGTGTAGTCTAAGAAAATATTGACTGAGTGAATGAATTGAAATTTTATAAATAATAATAGTAATCCTATAAATCTCAGTAATTTTATTTTTGAAAAGTGCGTTTGGTCTAAAAGTAATGTAGCTATTATAAAATTTTGGTTTGTATTTTATTGGTATAATTTTTCTGTCATTTTCCTTTCAACTTTTTTAAACCCTTGTGTTTTGGCTACATCTTCTACGTAGTGGGTGCCTGAATCTTAATTTTTATCCAGTCAGATAGGCTATATTTCGGCTGAGGAGTTTAGTCCATGTGTACTGACTTATTATTACTGATACATTTGGAGTCTTCTCTACTATCTCATATTTTTCTTTTTATAAATTGCTTTGGATTATATATTTTTATTTTTATGTCATCTCATGCTTTTCCTTCAACTAATTTGGTTGTTATTTATTCTATTATTTTTTTAGTGAATGCACTGGAAATTTTCAATGTATATATATATATATTTAAAGATTTTATTTATTTATCTTTAGAGGGGAAGGGAAGGAGAGAGGGAGAGAAATATCAATGTATGGTTGCTTCTGGTGTGTCCTCTGCCGGGAACTGGCCTGCAACCCAGGCATGTGCCCTGACTGGGAATCGAACCGTGATTGTGTGGTTCGCAGGCCTGCGCTCAATCCACTGAGCTACACCAGCCAGGGCTTCAATCTATATTTTATTTTATAAGTATGAATTTAATAAATATGTACTCTTTTTCCTCAAATAAAGTAATAATCTTAAAATGGTTTAAATTTCTAATTCCAGCCTTCACTTGTGTGATTGTGTTTTAGGATAGTGATTTTAAATTAACTTTTTTAGCCCTACGGATCACAGAGGTTTGTTTTGCCCAATTTTTGTTTACATTTACACATCTTACCATTTTCTGTGCTAGACCTGTTGAGATGAATGTTCCTTTTTCCAATTTTAGAAGTTGTTTCAGAGAGAGTCTTTTGGTAATAAGCCCCCAGGTTTCACTGTTGGAATAAGGACACTCCAACAACAGCTTCATTTTGCACTTGTTCCTGAAAGATGGTTTTCCTGGGTATCAATTCCAGGTTGCTAATGATTTCCTCTTGGTGATTCATAGACATTATTCCAGTTTTGTTGTCTTACTTTGATTTTATTATGCTGGAGCTGTCAAACTCATCCGTGGTTTTCAGGGGACAGCCCCCAGACCTGCAGAATCTGCATCACTCAGGAGTTTATCAGAAATACCTTTTCTCAGCCTCACCCAGACCTGAGGAATCCAAACTCTCCAGCCGCCAGAGCTCAAGAACATGTGTCTCAGCCCTGGCTGGGGTGGCTCAGGTGGTCAAGCATCACTCAGCAGAGTGGAAGGAAGGTCACCGGTTCATTTCCCAGTCAGGGCACGCACCCAGGTTGCGGTTCGGTCCCCAGTCAGGGCATGTGTGAGAGTTGGCTGATCAGTGTTTCTCTCTCACATCAGTGTTTCTCTCCCTCTCTCTCCCCCTCCCTTCCCTCTCTCTAAAAATAAGTAAAACCTTAAAAAATAAAAAAGAATGTGTATTTAGAAAGTCCTCATGTTATTTTTTTTAACGTTTGGCATTTTAAATTTAGGTTTGTTTTCTTGAAATTAATGGTAATTGAAAGGTTTTCTTAAGCTCCACCGAGGAAGAAATGCCAATCAGCCACAAAGTCAGGCAGTATAGAGCTTTACTGGGGTTTGCACACCTGGGTGAGGTTCTGTGGTCCACAAAGTGCAGGACTGGAGAAGTTGCTACCTGAGCAGGGAATGTGGCCGGGTTTTATTTTCATTGGCTCTTCATGGGATCTGGGGATTGGTCCCCTTTGAACAAAGTGGCAATACATCATCGGTGGTTTTCCTCAGGCTCAGGTTGCTATGCAGGTATCTGTTTTGGCAAAGTCCACACTTTCAGTTCTCTGGTTTGACATCAGCCATCTTTTCCGGTTTGTAGTCCAGCCGCCATTTTGGATTGTAGTCCAGCTGCCATTTTGTCCTACTCCACCCATCCTGACAGTAATTCCATGCTGTGTTTTAGCAAGAACAACACTGGTTCCCTCTAGCTCCAGTCAGACTCCCAGGAGGGCAGATTAGCTTCAGGTTACACCAACTGAACAAAAGAGACTGAGGGGGAAAAAGAGGGGAGCTGGGGAGCGAGGAGGAGAAGAAACACAGGACTGACCACCTTTGCAGCTCACCTGCTTCTGAGGGTGGTGCACGAAGGGCAGCCAGGGAGCGTTGAGCAGTCCATGCATTTCAGCAGATTCTGAAATACTTTTTGCAGATGAACCCTTATGACAAACACCCCCAACAGCCTTTAACCACCTCCAGCTTGGACCCAGTTAACTTGAAGCATTGCTTCAATGTGAACAATACTATATTGTTAAATATTTTATATTCACAATGAATATAAAATTCAATGTAAACAATTAGAAAAAGGGAAAATGATGCTGCACATGCCTCTCCAGTGTGATGATGAACTTCTCTCTGAGATACTGGCCTCACCCAAAAGTCTCATGGCCTCTAGTGTAATTTCCACCTGCACAGTGACCCTGGCAGACCTGGAAGGGGACCGCACGGCTGTGCCGACAAGGCCTCTGTGCATCCTGCCAGCGTCTTACAGAACCTACAGGTGTGGCTGGTAATCCACAGAAATTCACCCTTGCCTTTAGAACTTTTGAAAACTGTTTTAAAAAAAATCAATAGGGAGGGAACCTAAATCCTGAGATCAAATGTGCAAGTCACAATGGATGGTTCTCAGTGATGATGGGGAATTTCCAAGGGGGTGGGGTGGGGCGGGAAGCTATTCCTGGCCAGCCCACTCTGCCACGTTATTTCGATGCACACTGAACTCGAAGAGCTACTGATCAGTTGTTATTCCTTTGAGATGGACAGGTAATCCATCTTTTCTTTCTGGCTGCTTTTATGGTGTTTTTTTCCCCTTTATCTTTGGTGTCCTATAGATTATGATGAGCTTAGGAATTCTTTTATTTTTATTTATTTTGATTAATATTCCTTGGGCTTCTTAAATCTAAGGATCTGTGGCTTCTATTAATCCTAAAAAAAATAAAACTCTTTAAATATTGCTTCCACCCTTTTTTTCTCTGTTCTTCTGGAACTTAAGTAGACGTATATCGGACCTCCTCACATCACACTTCCTATTTTTAACTATTTCTCCATATTTGTGTTACCTTTGCTGTATATTTGGAGTGATGTCTTCAGCTGGCTCCCGAAGAAGATTTGTGTTTGTTCCTGCAAGGGGCGCATTGTCTGATTTACATCTTAACGTTTGGACCACAAAGATTAATATGAGCTGTGCCCTCAAGTCATGTGAGTTCAGATTGGGTTAGAAATTCTCAGGGGAATGATTTTTCTTCTCTCGCTGTCATTCTGCTCTGTAGTGAGCCAAGGCCAAGACTTGCATTTGTACCACCCTCTTCAAATTTTGTTTTCCTGTTTATATTTGGGGTTTTTGTTTGTTCTTTTTAAAATTCATCCACAGTGGCCATTGTCTCTTGAGGGTCAGGTTTCCCTGGGGTTTCTGAGCCGTGCCCACGGGACCGAGGCTGAGGCTTACCTCCCGGCCCCTGTGCTCACAGGCATAGACACATGGCTAGAGACCACCAAGAGATTACCAAACACTAGCTCTCGCATTAGCTTAATCCTGTAGATTTCTGTTTTTCTGCTTTTTTTTGCCAATTTAAAAATTAATGTATCCATCCATGTGTAATCAAGTTGGGCTTAAAGACTGAGCTATCAGGGAAGTAAATTGATTTTATTCAATATTTTGGGAAGCCCAACACCAGCAGTGTTTTCCCTGTGCATCTTGTTAGCCCTGTTTCCAAACATTGAGGACACTTGAGCTGTTTATTCTGACCCTTCTGACCACCATCCACACCCCTCAGCGTGGGGCTGCTGGTCGCCGAGCTCAGTGTGGGGAGTGGAGAGCTCACTTGCCTGTAGGCTTGGGCTGTGACTGGTAGGGAGGTTGCTTTGGGTGACTGCTAAGGATATCTGGCTTCATCCAAATGAGCCCAGCCTCACCCTGGCTTTCCCAGAGGGCCCTGGCCCAAGGTAGCTGGGCAGCCAGCTCACAGGGAGGGGACTTTTGGGGTCCTGTCCCCATTGACCCTCCTATCTTAGCTCAGAAGGGACAACGCCACCAGGGAACCACAGACAAGACGGGGCATGTCAGAAGCGATGGAGTGGAAGGATAATGCACTGGGCGTCCTGGATCCAGCAGCACAAATGTGGCCCCAGAGTGTGGAACTCCTCTCAGTGCCGAGGTCACAGATCCTGTCGTGGATCGACTAACACAGTGCAAAATAGGAGCATAAAAAGTGCTTGGGAAATGATGAGTTCACACACTTCTCCAAGCCTTGGGAACCTCCCAGAGGTTCTAGTCCAGTTGATGGGCCTGGTTTATTATTCTGTTTCTCCATTCTTTCAAGATGAGTTTGTACCTAGCATCTGCCATGCACTGTGTTCTGTTCAAGCTACATTAAAACAGACTCGGTACTCGCTGCCGGAAGCTTGCAATGAGTCAGCTCAGAAAATACTCCCGAGCACACAGTGGCCCAACGGCCCAGGCTGTGCCTTTGTGGAGCAATAGTGAGGTGGCCCCTCCGATGAGGAACCACGGAGGCAAGTAGAGTCTCACCGGAATGGTGGCAGGTGCTCCGACCAAGCACAACGGTGGGAAGAAGGGGGCGTGGCCCAGAAACAGAGAAAACTGCTGTGGGGTACGAGCAAACCAATTTGAAGGAAAGGATTACAGTGGAAAGGAGGCCAGGGCCAATGGTATTAGTACTGGAAGAGAAGGTGTAGAGTTTATTATTTATGTAGCAAA
Source organism: Sturnira hondurensis (assembly GCF_014824575.4). NCBI lineage: Eukaryota > Metazoa > Chordata > Mammalia > Chiroptera > Phyllostomidae > Sturnira > Sturnira hondurensis. Next base: position 223,010 of record NW_028073751.1, read on the forward strand.
AGAGAGAAAGAGACAGCTTCTGACTGAAAATGGTCCAAGATATTTCCATGTTAACAGAGGTGACTGATGAAACCTGTGGGCACACCTGACATTTTACACTGGCCAGGGGTTTCAGGGGGTCCTGCAGCTCCCCCAGGCAGGCTTGGCATGGCCGGTTTCTGGTGAGGAGGTGCTGTCTGGTGCCAGGAGTGGCTGTCTCCACAGCCAGTTGGCTGTGACGCTCTGTAGTGTCATTGTTACATTCGATGTGATTCTGGAAAGTGGCTTTATTGCTGTTCGTTAGGGTTAGCCAGCCCCCGAGCCCTGGCTGGATGCTCATGTGGTGGGCCGAGGTCCTTTGTGGGCAAACTCTTTGTTAAAGTGTAAAATGACTCAGGAATTACTCTGCACAAAATGTCAGGTGGCAGAAGAAATAACAGTCCCCTCATTAATCCCCACGGGCAGCGTTGGTGTGAGAGCTTGGCTTTTCCGAAATGAAAATCCGTCAGCCCTGAATGCACGTCTGCATCACGGAGGCTGGACAGGGAAAGGGCTGCATTCTCCGTGCAGCCACAGGGAGTGTGGCGGGTGGGGAGCAGGGGCCCCGTGCAGGGACATGGAGGCCCTGGTGGGGAGGCGCCGCTGGGGCTCAGGTCAAGTGAGCGAGGGGAGGGCAGTGTGGGATTCAAGTGTGAAGCAATTCCAAGCAAAATTCGTCCTGACTCACCCGCATTTATTAGAGAGAGCCACTGTGGCGGACTCCGTCCAGCAGAGTCCGCCTGTTGTGACTGAAGACAAGAATGAATGCACAGGTGGCAACAACCCTGTGGAGAAAAAGGGGGACTGCGCAGCCACTCTCTCAAGGGGAGAGTGCCTATGGATGTGTTGGCCACTCTCTCAAGAGGGGAGCACCCCGACCCTTGCCTAGATAGACTTTTATTGTTTTTCTTGGGTCTTACATCAGATAAAGATTTATTACCTATCACATAGAATATTATTGTTTACATTCTAGGTACAATCAAGGAAATGAAAGTAACATGCAGAGGGGAACGGCGATGAGCTGATTAGCTCTGTCCTTGGGAGAGCTCACACAGGCTTTGGAAATTACCTTGAAGATAGACAATACGCATTTGTTGTTTTAGACCAGGGTGATGGAGTTTTAGCAAGAGCAAGCCATAAGAGTCTGTATGCATTTTCTGGGCCTGATTCCCGTGGGAAAACTCGGTTTGAAGGTCTGGCTCCTGCCCACCACTTCGCTTCTGTAGGTTTTCCATACAGAGCTGAGTCACATTTGCCAGACCAAAACAAACCGGTCCCCTACAAGCTACACCAGCTACTATATAGCTCAGTGTCTAAGAAACGGGTGCAGGTTTGTGGCCCTGGAGACCTGCAGGAAGCCGAAGGTGGGAGGGGTAGAAGCGGTGTCCTCGGAGGCCAAGCCCACAGGCTGCAGGGAGCACAGTCCCAGCCCGTTCAGTTCCCAGAGGAGAAGCCCGAGGCGCAGGAAAGGAGGGGGCTTGCCTCAGGAATGCCAGGAGATGCGAAATGCTTAGTCCCCGAGGGCCTGCGCCCGGCCAGCCTGTTCCCAGGGCACAGTGCCCAGCTCTCCGTCTGTCTGCTGCGCTCTCATGACAGTCAGACCCTTTGAAGACGGGATCTGATGTCCTCCTCATCCAGGCCTGGCACCTGGCAGTTAACAGATGTGAACTGATGTGTTGCCTGACCTTCTACCAAGTCCAGTCTGTCTGGTTTTTTCGTTTTGTTTTTCATGTTGTGTGTGTGTGTGTGTGTGTATGTACGTGCCTTTTATTGGGTTGGCCAAAAGTTTATTTGTTTTTTTCTGTACAATGGATCTAGTAGCTCTTAATTGTCTTTAACTTCATTCAAAACAATTTTGTTAGATTGTATTGTGACAGCTGTCATATCAGCATGCATCTTAAAAATCTTATTAAAATTGGTGAGTTTTTGTGTAGTCATTTCAATATTGAAGATGCAGAAGATATATAAAAAATTTCAGCACATTATGTTTCATGATTTCAAGAAAGGTAAAAACACAACTGAAATGCAAAAAAAAGTTTGTGCAGCGTATGGAGGAGGTTCTGTGACTGATCAAACGTGTCAAAAGTGGTTTGTGAAGTTTCACGCTGGAGATTGATTTCTTGCTGGACGATGCTCCACGGTTGGGTAGACCAGTTGAAGTTGATAGCGATGAAATTGAGACATTAATTCAGAATAAATCAATGTTATCCCATGCAGGAAATAGCCAACACACTCAAAATATCCAAGTCAATAAAGTTACTGGTGAAAATGAAAAATGTATCTTTTACTTTATGGGGAAAAAAAACCATACAAACTTTTTGGCCAACCCAGCATCTCAGCTATGTATCTATATTTTGTTTAAGTTGGAGAACACAGCCCTACAGCTCAGTAGTTAAGAACAGGGCTTTGGAGACAGACAGCCTATCCTGGGTTCAAATCCTCCCTCTGCTATTTCTTACCTGTGGGGCTTTAGGCGCGACTCTTGACCTCTCTGTAAAATAGGAAGAAGAGTCATCTCCTCAACCTCAGAGCCACAGTGAGGCTCCTGTGTGATAGTGCAGATACAGGTGAGCGGCTGGCGCTCAGCCTGGGCATCTAGTGAAGTTACCGTGTCCCTCGGGTACTCACTGCCACCGCAGACGTCCTGTGACAGGCTGCAACATGCAGAGGTTGTACTGCACCAATTGTGACATGGCATTCTCCAGCAAGCACGGTGTTGCATCAGCCTTCTTCTCAGTGGGAGACGCGTGTGACCCCTGGAGTTGGTGGCTTCGTTGCTTTTGGAAACGAACGGGGTGACCAGGAGGCAGGGCAAAGTGGTGAGGGCCCCGAAGCTGTCAGCCACAGGGTCACCCAGGGCTCTATTTGAAGAACTGGCCAGAATTGAAACTAAGACTTAGGTTTTAATTAGTTCCCTTGTTTCATTGTTTCTTTCGTGAGAATTGTGATTAGCAGCATAACTTGTAAAAATTAAGCTTGGATTTATATGACTAGAGTTCAAATTTGTGCAGAATCAGTGGGAAGAAAACACTTCTGTATAATCTACTGGTCTCTCAGTCTTTTTTAAAAAAGAAAGAAAAAGGGTGGAACAGTAAAAACAACAGAATGTTGGGGAGATAGCAGGGCTCTCTGATTTTGGACATTTGCCGTCAGCTGTTGAAAGTCCGAAGACCCACCATCAAAATGAATTGCAAACCATCAGCGGACACTGCGCCGGCCGTGTGAAACGGAACGTCGGGACTTACGGACACCGGCTCTCACTGACACGGGCGTTTGTTGCGGGCAGTGCTGCGCAGGCGCACAGGGTGCAGGGCTGCGTTTGTGCAGGGTGTTCAGGGAGGGCCAGTCCATGGAGACCCATCCAGAGGGCTTGGCGGTTGCTCGGGGCTCTGGATGGGGAGGGGGGAGGGCTTCCGCTCGGGCAGGCCTTTTCTTTTACATGTAAAATTAGATGTGAAGTGGCTGACAGCTCTATAAGTTTTAAAGATGTCATTTAAAATGCGTAGATTTTATACTAAGTAAATTATACCTCAAAGCTGTTTAAAAAAACAAGTCTGCCTGTGTGAGTAGATGGAAAACTTCAACCTTGTGAGGGTATTGATCAAATGTCATCCTTTCCATGAGGTCTCTTTAAAGGGGGCAAACTCTCCAGGTGGAGTTCACCAGCCAGTCTTCTTTGGTCCGGTGGCCCTTGGCTCATACCCAGCATCCGAACCCCAGGCTGCAGCTGGCACTCGTGTGCCAGGCACAGAGGAGAAAGGGCAGAATGGCAGGACTTCTCTTGCTTTATTTTTTTTCTTTTTGTTATTGTGGTAAAATACGTAATATAAAAGTTGGTGTTTTAACCATTTTAAGGGTGCATACATTTCGGGGGGGACTGAGTGCCTTCGCGCCATCGTGACCACGGCCCGTTCCCAAACCTTCTCGGCACTGTGAGCAGAAACTGCGCCCATGTTAGCCCAGCGCTGGTAGCCCCTTTCTGGTCTGCCCCGTCTCTATGAGTTTGACTTTTCCAGGTGCCTCATGTAAGTACAGTCACGCAAGGCTTGTTCTCTTATGTTTGGCTTTGTTCATTTAGCATAATGTTTTTAAGGGTCATCTCAGTTGTAACAGTATCAGAAATCCCACACTCTCTCCACCCACTCACCATCCACTAATGGACACTCGGACTGTTGTGTTTCGGCTACTGGGGATAATGCTGCTGGGGACTTTGTGGTACAAATACCTGTTCAAGTTCCTGTTTTAAATTCTTTGGGGGACGTACCGAGGAGTGAAATTGCTGGGTCACCCTAAGAAAAGATAAAACACTGCCATTTGCAACAGCATGGGTGGCTCTTGAGAGTGTCATGCTAAGTGAAGTACTGTATTTTTCGGACTATGAGATGCACTTTTTTCCTCCCAAATTTGGAGGAGTGATGGTTATTATGCTGCTGTTGAGTGTTTACATTTACATTGGTGAAATACTATGTTATTTGTGTTATTGAATATTTTACCACCTTTTTTGCTTCAAAATTTTTTCCCCTATTTTCCTCCTCTAAAACTTATGTGCATCTTATGGTCCAAAAAATGGTAAGTCAGACTAAAGTCAAGAGCCATAGAATTCACTCACATGTGGGGTGTAAAACTGAATGCAACAAATGAGCAAACAAGACAGGCTCACGGACACAGGGGGTGGGGGAGGCGGTGAAGTACACAGCGGTGGAAGGAGACTGGACTTCGGGTGGTGAGCACAATGCTGAGTGCAGGGGATGCGTTGCAGAAGCGTACACTTGGAACCTGTATAGTTTTACTGACCAATGGCCCTCAATAAGCCTAATTAAAAAGAAACTGCAGGGTCACAGAGTGATTCTGGGTTTAGCTCTTTGAGGCGCTGCCACCCTGTCTTCCACAGCGGCCGTGACATCCCCCCCCACCCGTGACAGTCACGTCACACCTGTGACACGGGGGTTTTCCACTTTGCCACATCTCTGTGGGCACCGTTGTCTTTACAGTGGCCATCCTAAATGTCATGACATGGTACCTCACTGTGGTTTTTATTTACGTTGCCTGAGTGATTAGCGACCCCGTCATGTGCTCAGAAGTCTTTGGAAAATGTCCCTTCAAGTCCTTCGTTCCCTTTCAGTTGGTTGGTGTCGTTGTCAACACGCAGGCATCCTGTGTATGTTCGGGGCATCAACTCCTCACCATATACATGGTCATGAATATTTTCTCCCACTCCACGGGTCGCCTTTCACTCTGCTGATTGTGGCCTCTGATGCACAAAATGTGAAAATTTTGATGAAATCCAGCTCATCTATTTTTTTCTCTTGCTGCCTGTGTTTCGGCATCATATGCAAGAAATCATTGCTAAATCCGGTGTTATGAGGTTTTCCACTTATGTTTTTTTTTGTTTCATAGTTTTAGTCCTTACATTAAGGCCCACGACCTATGTTGAGTTCTGTATATGTGTACGGGAAGGGTCCAGCTTCACTCTTTGGCACGTGAACACCCACTTTTCCCAGCGCCACTAGTGGACATGACTGTCCTTGCCCCATGTCACATTTGGCACCCTTGTTGAAAATCAGTTGACCATATATTACATACGAGGGTTTATTTCTAGGCTCCCTGTTCTATTACATTTGTGCATATATATCTGTTTTCTACAAGTGCCTCGCTGTGTGATTACCACAGCTCTCTCATAAAGTTTGAAATCGGGAAGTGTGAATCTCCAACTTTGTTCTTTTTCAAGATTGTTTTGGCTATCCCAGGTCTCTTGAGGTTTCATATAAATTTTGGGATAGATTTTTATATTCCCGCAGTTAATATTGCTGGGAGGTTAATGGGATCGTGTTGAATCTATAGATCCTATTGGCTAATAATGACATCTTAGCAATAGTAAGTCTTGCAATCTGTGAACACCAGATGTCTCTCCATTTGTTTATATTTTCATGAATTTCTTGCAGCACTTTTTTTTTGTAGTTTCTAGTCTGCAAGTCTTTTACTTTCGTAAGTTTATTTCTAAGTATTTTTTTCCTTTTGATGTTATTATAAATGGGATTTTTAAAAATCCCTTTCAGATTGATCGTTAGTGTAGAGATAGAACCACATGGTTTTTGCGTTGATTTTGTATCCTGAAATTTTGCAGAGTTGGTTGATTTGTTCTAAGTTTTGTGGAGTCTTTAAGGTTTTCCACGTATAAGAACATGTCATCTGCAAACATATCATTTGACTTCTTCCTTTCCCATTTGCATGCCTTTAGCTTCTTCCTCTTGCCTAGTTGCTCTGCCTGGTACTTCCGACATCATGTTGAATAGGAGTGGTGAAGGCAGACATCCTTGTCTCGTTCTTGAACATAAGGCAAAAAAGCATTCGATGTTTTACCATCGAGTCCGAAGTTAGCTGTGTGGTTTTCTTACATGGACTTTATTGAGGTAGTTTCCTTCTATCCCAGTTTGAGTTTTTGAAATTATGAAACAGTGTTGAATTTTGCCAAATGCTTTTCCTGCATCTAAATGGTCATGTGGGTCTCCCCTGCTCCCTCATTCTGTTATGGTGGTGTACTATTTTTGTAGGTTGGACCATATTACATTCAAGGGATGATTGTTTGGGTCACTGTTTATAAACTTTTAAGCATGTTTCAGAATTTGTTTTGCTAATATTCTGTTGAGGAGTCTTACGCGAAGAACCATATGGATATTGGGCTATAGTTTTCTCATAGTATCTTTGTCTAGCTTGGCGTCAGGCTAATGCTGCCTCCCTGGAGTGAGGAAGCCACTGTCTCTTCAGTTTTGGGGGGAAGAGTTTGGGAAGATCTGGTATTCTAGAAATGTTTGGCAGAGTTCACCAGAGGGGCTCCTGCGGTTGAGGGCTTTTCTTCCTCAGGAGAGTGTTGGTTTCCGACCGATTCACTCTTCTTCCCAGTTCTAGGTAGACTCATATTTTCTGTTTCTCCATGATTCCGTCTTGGTAGGCTATGTGTTTCTAGGAATTTGTCCATCTCATCTAAATTATCCAAGTTGTTGTTATATAACTGGGTAGATAATCCTTTAAATCAGTTATGTACCCCACCTCCATTTTAAATTTTAGTAAACCGAGTCTTCTCTCTTTACTTTGTCAAATTTGTTAAATTTTGTTAGTTGATTTTGTTACCCGTTCACAGAAGCACCTGGTTTTGTTGATTTTTTTTCTGTTCTCTGTTTCATTTATCTCTGTTTCAGTTTTTATCCTCTCCTTTCTTCTGCTAGCGCCGGGTTTATTTTGGCCTTTTTCTAGTTAGTTAAGGTATAAAGATAGGTTGTCAGTTTGGGATCTTTTTTAATGTGAGCATTTACAGCTATAAATTTTCCTCTCAGTCTGCTATCACTGTACCCTATAAGTTTTGATATGTTGTGTTTTTATTTTCATTTTTCTCAAAATATTTTCTAATTTACCTTGTGATTTTTTTCTTTGACCCATTGGTTGCTTAGAAGTTCAAAAAAAACTATAGCCAATCCTTTATCTTGACAGTTTGTGCCTCGGCCCGTGGTGAAATCACTCACTCTGGGTATAATTAAGTCATAGACACACTGGCCTCCGTGTGCCTAAAGGTGGAGAGGAAATAATTCCTGCTCCAGTCTGTGCTCGGACAAGCCACCCGTTAGACCATAAACTCAGGAGAACTCAGCGTCCCTGTGAAGGAGAGAGGTGTGTTTTCAGGAGACCTGGAGAATGGCTGACTGGCGAGGGAAGGAAGAGGCAGAATTGAAAAAGCCTGAGGTTGCAAGCAGGACGCCAACAGGGAACTCTGACGGATAAGGGCTGATAGCAAAGGTGCAGCCCCGGGGAGGTGGAAGCAGCGGGGAGAGGGTTAGGTGGTGTGGTTTGAGCCTGGGGGCTGGGGCATGTGTGCACCCAGGTGCACTGGGGGGCCAGGGCCGGCAGGCCCACTGGTGGGTTGCCTCCCTACCAGGTTCAGAAGCCGCAGCAGCCGGGCCTGCACTGTTGTCCGGAGGTCAGGTGTGGGCGAGCCTGGGGAGCGTGTATCCAAGCTACCAAAAGGCAAACACTCAGATGTTGCAGACAAATTAAAATTTATTGAGACAGACAGAGATGCACCTACTCAGGACTACAGTTACGCAACTACTGTTAACCAAAGAGTCGTGTTCACATTCCAGATAAGTCTATGTGCAAAAGCATTCAGAGTCTACTAGGTTTTTCTACGTCACTATTTCATCTACAACAGGGACAACACACTGACATTCAGGGTTTGGTGGCTCTCGTTACAATGCTACACATTGAACAGGGACACACGTCAGTGGCTTTGAGAAAACGGTATAAAAAGACCAGACCACCCACTGCAGAAAGGGCTCTCAGATGTCACTGCACAGTGTGGTCAGGGTGGCATCCTGGGAAAGCGGAGGGGCAGACCTGGGCAGACACGGCGTCCTTCGTTGCTGGGCCTGGGGAAACAGATACAAAACCTCAAGTTCAGTGGTAAGGTGTTTCCATGCCTAGAAAGCTGTGGAAACCGAGACGTCAACACGGCGGACAGCTAGCCATGGCGGAGGAGAACTCTGGGGTTCGGGTTGGGTGCTAAGGAGACGGTATTAAATAAGAGAAGCGTTTATGGCAGAAGACTACATTCCCTAGGGAGTTTCCGAAAATGAGTTTGTGGGTGCGGACTCGGGCCCTGCCTCAAACAAGGGACTGGGCTGTCACAGTAGAATCCGTTAGTGTCAGTTTTGTGTATGACTTACCACCTGCTAAAACACTCCTGCCGAAAGAAAGAAAACAAAAATTCTACTTCTAGGCATAAAGTAGCTAAAAAAAATCTGATCTTGAGCACTTTTCACAAGTGAAGAGCATTAAAGACCTTTAAAAACCCAACGCTGCCATGAGGTGTGGACGTGGCGTTGGCACGGCTCCACCGATGTGGGGTTCTGGGGTAGGAGGGCTTTTTATTTAATAGTTTAATGAATCAGAATATCTTCCTGGAACATCTCTGAAAATGAGCATCTCATTACCTTCCTGAGAATTGACTGCTGAGCACTCTTCTCCATCATTAGGTTAATGCTAAGGATCTTTAAGTGTCCTCTTAATTTGACACTTGTCATAAGATGATTAGTTTCTCTAAGTGAAATCAATTTGTCGATTTTAATTTGTTCTCTTGTGCATTTTTCCAAGCTTGGAGGAGGGAGTAACAATAGTTTTCTTTGAGGGTCTAAACTGAGGTTTTTTAATGTCTTGATTCTTTCATATACTCTATTGTAATGTAGCTGCAATTAAGCACCTGTTTTCTAAATTATGAGCTCAAAGTTTTGTGCGAGCTGGGAAAAAAACATTATAACAGAGGTGAGAGTCAACTTCCTAGCACAGAGAGGGCCAGTGGTCTCCCTGCGTCCGGGCTCCTGGCTGCACTGGTGTCTTACTGGGCCTCGGAGTTGGCAGCTTCGTCATGTTTGTGTCTGGCCTGAGACTCACGTCAGGGATCAAGCCACTCTGTTCGGCCAGTGCAAGGGTTGGAAGTATTAGTTTGAGGGGCATGGGAAAAGTACAGAGAAATGGTTGCTCTGGGGTGGAGGGCTGGTCAGCTGCCACTGTGATGTGGTTTGGCTGGGTCCGTTTTTTTTGCCCGAGTTGACGTGGGCTCGTGGACTGGCTGGGTGGGCATCCAGGCAGGGGCAAGCCAGGGAGCAGGGGCTGAGGGGCCAGCACTGAGCTAAACGGGCCCCTTAGAAGGCTACTCTTTGGTACGTGTCCTTGAAGCTGGGCCAGCCCAATAGGGAGAGACATTCTGAAGACTAGGGGCGTGGCGACCCTACCAAATTCGGAGATGGGCTCTAACAGTGACCTCAGGGGAAATAAACCAAGTGCTGAGAGACTTCCTTTCTCGTGTCCTGACGCTTGGGCAGGGCTTGGTGCGGACACAGGACCGGCTCTAACAGGGCCAGCCCTGCTTCCGTGTGCTGTCACGAAGCTCTTCCTGGGCCTCCCCTGGGAGCCTGTGCTGCTGCTCTTTAGGACTGTGGACAGAAGGGGGCAAAAGTGACACCTTGAGGGAGGAATCCAGGATTTCCTTCTCCCATGCAATACCACGATGGTACTGTCTTCCCAGCGAGTGGGGAGTGTGCGGGTCCCCTGGAAAAAGCCCTTGAGTGGGTGGGGTGGGAGGCGCCTGCGCAGACAGGGCCACTGCAGCCCGAGGGGGCTTGGCGCTGAAATGAAGGAGGTGGCTGGTGAGGCTGCTGCCTGGGCGTCATGGCTTGTGCGGAAAGAGCGGTGTGGGCGGACAGAAGTTTCTCTGGGTCACAGGGGTCCCAGTGGGAGGAAACTGCCACCGCCTGCCGACTATTAGTGCAAGAAAGGACTTCGATACACATTTTATTCCAGAAATGGTGAGCCAGGTCTAGGCAGGCTCACACATTTATAACTGTTTTCCACATGGTTTTAAAGGGAGCCAAACGGCTTTTCTGAGTGGAGTGTGCACCCGACTTACACACATGGTCTCTTCCCTACACGCAGACCTAGGCTCGCAGGTACAGAGGGAAGCCCCCCCCCCACCAGTTTTCCAGTAAAGAAAACCAGTTCCCCAAAAGGATTCTCGACTGAGTTAAGGCTCTTGTCTGTAGGAAGCCAGATATAGTGATGTGAATGACTGAGTATTCATAATACACACCAGGGGTGGGGAGCGAGGGGGAGTGAAGTACAGCGTGGCGTGTTTTCCACGACATCTACAAGACACAAGAGAAGCACTTAGCCACCGTAAGGCCGGGAACCATGCTGCGGCAACCACCGGTGTGGGGGGTCGGATGAGGGCCTTTACGTTAGGGGCGGGGCTCCCTGCACGGACCACATGCTCCTTGCAAAAGTCTCCTGGGCGGGAAGGGGGCTCCAGTGCAGCCAGCTGTCCCCCTGTCTAAAAACAACGCACACCCCTTTTCCCACGCGACCGACCGCCTCCGGGAGTCTCTGGGGGCGGGCGAGGAGCTGTCTTCCAGACTTCGGTCGGGTACGAGAGCAACAGGGTGCCGTGGAGTCTGAGATACAAATGCAGGAACGGGAAGTGACTTGCGACTCGGTGCCAACCTGTGTCCTCTTCTCATGGGGACTACCAGATGTAGCCGACCTCATCCTCCTTGTCGTCGTCCTCGTCCTCGTCGTCCTCTGTCAGGGCCCGGGCGCGCACCCGCAGCTTCCGCAGCCTGTCCTCTGGCCCCAGCTCCCGCTCGTCCTCCAGGTCGTCGGGCAGGACCACGGAGCCGCCGCTGCCGAAATCGCCCGAAGTTTCCTGCTCCTCTTCTGAAACATGGACAAGGTACTGGAGGTTAGTTTCTGCTGACACACGCGACCCTCGCATGGGACTGCGCTGCGGAGCTGAGCCCTGCACACCCCCGGCGTGTGGGGCTGCTCTGCACCGCCCAGACCCAAGCTGGGCTCTGACCCGATCGCAGCCCCTGAACGCTCCCGGTGCTTCCGCCTTCTCGGGACCTTTACGACCCTGGCTGCAAAGCGGAGGCCACCCGAGCCACCCGAGCTTGGCCTGCAGCAGTTTGTGTCACTCCCTCTTGTCCAATCAACGGCCATGGCCAGGGCCGGCCCCCCCAAAGCTGGCCCTGTGGATCTCATGCAATTTCAGGTCACTCGGTGTCCACTGCAAACTCACTCCCTGTGGCCAGAGCCACCTCCCGAAATCCTTCCGCTCAGACCCTAGCACAGCGAGGACCTGCGGGCACCGAGGGCACCCGGGGGCACCTCCACTTTGCCTCCGCCCCGGACGCAGGAGGCCTCACTCACCGCAGCTCACGGCGCCCCGCTTCCTGGAGCCCGCCAGCTCGTTCCCGTACTTGTCCACGCACCAGCACTGGCCCGTGCTGCCGTGGCACTGCGTGGCCTTGTAATAGCCCTCCTCGTTACAGCTTGGCGTGAACGTTCCTGGGGGGTCGGAAAAGGGAGAGAGCTCAGGTCCGTGCCCGGCAGGACGCAGAGAGAATCGCGGGTCCACCGGGTCCCTGCTGCGGCTGGTGGCAGGGGGCCGGCGCCCGGTGCCCAGTTACTGGCGGTCAAGGCTGCGAAGCCCCGGGCGACTCAGGGATTGACGAGGCTCCTCCTACTGTCTCTAATCACAAATACACACTAATTTTACTAATAACTTTTATTTTGTGTGGTTTTCCAGTTTTATTGAAGTGTAATTAACACAGCACTGCATCTAACTGAAGGCGCGCGGCACGATGGTTTGGATTACTCATATTGTGAAGTGGGCTCTCCAGTCGGTTCCGTTAACATCCATCCTCTGGGGCAGACACAGGGAAAAGGAGAGTTTGCTTTGTGGTGAGCGCTCCTGGCATTTCCGCGCCCAGCAGCCGAGAGGACCCCTCACTGCAGTGCTTACCAGCGGCCATGCTGTGCGTTGCACCCCTGCTGCGCCCTGGCACCCAGCACTCCCACTCTTTGACCCCTCCTCCTGCCTGCTATGGGGACCACAGCTCTGCTTTTTCTATGAACTCAGGTTTTTTTTTTTAAGGTTCCACATACAAGGAAGATCAGACAGTGTTTGTTTTTCTGACTTATTTCACTGAGCACAATGCCCTCAAGGTCCAGCCATGTCATCACAAATGGCAGGATTTCTGTTTATGGCTGAATAATATTCCACAGGATGGACGGAGATATACAACACACCCCCACCATGTCTTTATCCACTCATCCGTCAGTGGACCTGGGGCTGCTCCCAGGTCTTGATGACTAAACACTGCTGCAGTGAATACAGGGGTGCATATGTCCTTTTGGGTTGTTTTCGTCGTCTTCAGATGATCCTGGAAAGTGGGACTGCTGGGTCACGTGGCAGGTGAATCTTCCGAGGAGCTGCCATGCTGTTTTCCACAGTGGCTGCGCCAATTTACAGCCTCACCAGCAGGTGCAAGGACCCCCTTTCTCTGTCCCCCAGCATCTGTCATCCTTCCAGTGACAGCCATTCTGACGGGTGAGGGGATCTCAGCAGGGTTTTGACTTGCACCTCCCTAATGATTAGTGATATTGAGCACTAATGTGCCTACTGGCCCTTTGTATATTTTCCATGCAAATATATTGGTTCAGGTCCTTCATCCATTTTTTAAAAAAGATTTTATCTATCTTTAGAGGGGAAGGGAAGGAGAGAAGGATCAATGTGTGGTTGCCTCTTATAAGTCCCCTGCTGGGAACTGGCCTGCAACCCAGGCATGTGCCCTGACTGGGAATCAAACCCCGATCGTGTGGTTCGCAGGCCCACGCTCAATCCACTGAGCTACACCAGCCAGGGCCCATTTTTAATTGGACAATGATAAGGACTTTTGCTACTGAGTTGTATGAGTTCTGTACACATTTCAGGTATTAGCCCCTTGTCAGCTATATGGCTGGCAAATACATTCCCATTCCACAGGCGCTCTGCACTTTGTTCATGGTTTCCATGGCTGTGCAGAGGCTTTTGGCTTGATGTAGTCCCGTATATTTGTTTTTGATTTTGTTGCTTGTGCTTTAGGTGTCAGATCCAAAAGGTCATTGCCAAAACCCAGGTCAAGGAACCCTTTTTCTGGGCTTCTTTTTTTTAAGGAGTTTCATGATTTGGGGTCTTACATTTAAGTCTTTAGTCCACTTTGAGTTAATTTTTGTAGGCAGTACAAGATAGGGGTCTGGTTTTATTCTTTTACATGTACTTATGTAATTCTTCCAGCACTCTTTATTGGACAGACTGTCTCTTCTCCTTGGAGTATTCTTGGGTCGCTTATCAAGTACTAGTTAACTGTACATGCAAGGGTTTATTTTGGGACTCTTGATTCTCTTGCTTCACTGGCCTATGAGTCTGATTTTTTATGCCATGTAGTTTTGATTACTATAGCTTTATAACATAGCCTGAAGTCAGAAGTGTGATTCTCACTACTTTGATCTTCCTTCTAAGGATTGCTTTGGCTATCTGGGGTCTTTTGTGGTTCCATACAAACTTTAGGATTTTTTTCATGCTGGATAAAAGTGCCTTTGGAATCTTGTTAGGGATCTATAGGTAGAAGTAAGATAATACTACAGGTAGTTTTATTAATCTTCTAATCCATGAACACAGATAACTGTCGATTTATTTATCTTTGATTTCTTTCATGTTTCATGGTTTTCAATGTAGAGCTCTTTTACCTTCTTGGTTAAATTTATTCTTGTTTTTGATGCTATTGTAAATGGGATCATATATGCCTTTTTCGATCATTTGTTATTAGTGTACAGAAATGCTACTGACTTTTGCATGTTGATTTTATATCCTGAAAATTTACTGAATTGGTTGAGTGTTCCTAATAGGCTTTTGGTGGAGTCTTTTGGGGTTTTTTAAATAGAAAATCATGTCACCTGCAATACAAACAATTTTACTTCTTTCCAATTCTGATTTATTTACATAAACATTTCTTCAGTAGCCTGATTGTTCTGGGTGGGACTCCAGCACCAGCTCAGATGGGGGTGGTGCGAGTGGCTGTGCCTGCTGTTGGCTGTGGTCTCGTCACGGGTGGCCTTTGTTATGTTGAGGTAAGTTCCTCCTGTAACTCGTTTGTTCTGTTTTTATCATTGATTGTTGAATTTCTGCACCTATTGAGATGATCACATGGCATTATCCTTCATCTTGTTAATGTGATGGATCAGATTGGATGATCTGCATATAGTGAATCATCCTTAGGTCATGGGGATAAACCCACTGGATTGTGGGGAATCATCCTTTGAAATGCGGCCGACTCTGGTTTGCTAATACATCTTTGGAAATTTTGCATCTGTATTCATCAAGAATATTGGCCTGTACTTTCCTTATAGTGTCTTTTCTGGCTTTGCTAGCAGGATGATGTCAGTCTTGTAAAATGAATTTGAGAGTGTTTCCTCCTCTTTCAGTTTTTGAAAGACTTTGAGAAGGATTGATGTTAATTCTTCTTTAAATATTTGGTAAAATTTGTCATTGAAGCCATCTGCTATCTGGTCCTGGGCTTTTCTTCTTTGGGAGAATTTTGATTACTGATTCATATTATAAAATGATTTGGGTATTTTTCTCTTTTTTTCTGTAGTCTAGACATTTTGTATAAAACGAGAACACTCTCTTGAAGAGAGAATACATGAATACATGAAGTATTCATCCATAGAACTATTTTGGGCCTGGTGCATATTTGGGGGAATGATAGTAGCATTTTGATTTAAATTAATTCATAGTTTTTAATCTAGCTGCGTCTTCTGGTTCTTTGTGACTTAAACATGGTTATTCATAGTGTGCATTCCAACAAGTTTTTTGTAACTGATGAGCTGGTTCAGAGCAGTGGCTCTCAGAGCGCCCCCTGCAGGCCAAGAAGCTGCAACATCACCTGGGAGCATCCTAGAAAAGCAGTTCTTGGGGTCTGACCCCAGATCTGCTGAATCAGAAACTTTGAGAATAGGGCCCAGCACCCTGTGCTGCAGTAAACCCTCCCAGTGGTTCCAATGTGCACTGGAGGTGAGAACTGCAAGTTTGCAGGGTCCTTCCAGATCCAGAGTCCTGACAGCTTTGGACCCTTTGACACTGGCAAAGGGTGGCTTACTCACTGTTTTCCGCTTCGGTCTTAATCACTTCAGGTGGTGTTCTACCTGATTTGAAAGTTGTTAGTTTTCTTTATAACAAATGCATTTGAAGCTGTGAATGTTCCTCTTAAGTTTCATTTCAGTCACTTCCCACCGATTTTGGTACACGGTGCCTTGCTTTTTCACCAGTTCTACATGTTTTGTGGGTTATACTGCCTACATTTCATCTTTGACTGTTTATTAAAAACCCAGATGTGTGGGGTGTTGGCATTCTCATTTTGACTTCTACTTTTTTGAAAATATATTTTATTGATTGTTATTACAGTTGTCCCATTTCCCCCCTTCACTCCCCTCCACCTTGCATACCTTCTCCCTCTCACACTCCTCCCCTTTAGTTCATGTCCATGTGTCTTAAGTTCTTTAGCTTTTACATTTCCCATACTATTCTTGCACTCCCCCTGTCTATTTTCTGCCTGCCATCTATGCTACTTATTCTCTGTACCATCCCCCCCAACTCCTCTGTTGCTAATCCTGCATGTGAACTCAAGTTCTGTGGTTCTGTTCTTGTTCTAGTTGCTTACTTAGTTTGTTTTTATTTTAGGTGTGGTTGTTAGTCATTGTGAGTGTGCTGTCATTTTAGTATACATGTTTTTTATCTTCTTTTTCTTAGATAAGTCCCTTTAACATTTCATATAATAAGGGCTTGGGATGATGAACTTTAACTTGACCTTATCTGAGAAGCACTTTATCTGCCCTTCCATTCTAAATGAAAGCTTTGCTGGTTAGAGTAATCTTGGATGTAGGTCCTTGCCTTTCATGACTTGGAATACTTTCCAGCCCCTTCTTGCCTGTAAGGTCTCTTTTGAGAAATCAGCTGACAGTCTGATGGGAACTCCTTTGTAGGTGACTGTCCCCTTATCTCTTGCTGCTTCTAGGATTCTCTCCTTTATTTTAATCTTGGCTAATGTAATTATGATGTGCCTTGGTGTGTTCCTTCTTGGGCCCACCTTCTTTGGGACCCTCTGAGCTTCCTGGACTTCCTGGAAGTCTATTTCCTTTGCCAGATTGGGGAAGTTCTCCTTTATTATTTGTTCAAATAAGTTTTTAACTTGTTGTTGTTCCTCTTCCCCTTCTGATACCCCTATAATTCAGATGTTGGAACATTTAAAGATGTCCTGGAGTTTCCTAAGCCTCTCCTCATTTTTTTTGAATTCTTGTTTCTTCATTTTGTTCTGGCTGGATGTTTCATTCTTCTTTCTGGTCTACTCCCTTGATTTGAGTCCCAGTTTCCTTCCCATCACTATTGGTTCCCTGTGCATTTCCCTTCATTTCAATTCATTTAGTCTTCATTTGTTTCTCTAATTTGTGACTAAAATCAACCAGTTCTGTGAGCATCCTGATCACCAGTATTTTGAACTGTGCATCTGATAGATTGGCTATCTCTTAGTCGTTTAAAAGTATTGGCTCTGGGGTTTTGATTTGTTGTGGCAAGTGAATTTGATCTGTGATGGGTTTTTTTTTTTTTTTTTTGAGATTCATTGAGTTTTCTTTTTGGCAAAATCCATGGCAAATATTTGATGTGTGTGAAAAGACTATGTACTCGTATATTCTGTGCTGATGTATAGGAATACATAGGTATGAATGTTAACTAATCGTACCATTCAATTCTTCTTTTTCTCCCTGTATTTTTGTTTACTTGAACTGTAAGTTTCAAGGAAAGAAGTATACTTAAGTCTCTGGCTATGATTATAAATATAACAATTTGTTTTAAAGTTGTGAACATACCAATTGATGGCATCATGGGGTAAAAGGAACATTTCAGCAAAATATTGTCTGTTTAGAAATCAAAATGAAGTATTTGCTGCTGTCAGATTTTAACACTGTTATAAAAATGAGTCTAGTACCTTTTAAGCCTGTGTTTTATATGTAACTCTTTTTAAAAATACCAATTGATAGTCTCTGAGTCAAACCCATTCATATTCATTGGGATTATAGCTAGGCTTGCCCTCATTTCTACCTCTCTATTTTGTGTTTTCTATTTTTTTTTATTTTCCCCCTTTCCTGCCTTTTGTTAAAATAATTACATCTTCTTTATTCCATATTTTACTTCTATAGGTTTAAAAACAATATGTTTAGTCCTTATATTCTTTTTGATAAAATTTTCAAAGATTTTATTTATCTTTAGAGGGAAAGGGAAGGAGAGAGGGAGAGAAATGTCAATGTATGGTTGCCTCTCATGCATCCCCTGCTGGGCACTGGCCTGCAACCCAGGCATGCGCCCTCACTGGGAATTGAACTGCGATCCTTTGGTTCACAGGTCCGTGCTCAATCCACTGAGCTACACCAGCTAGGGCTAGTCTTTCTATTCTTGCTAACCTTAAATTCTGCACAGAGAAGCATATTTTTACTTATAAGATCTAAAGTCAACCTATGTGTTCTTTTCTTTCTGAATAAATCAGAAACTTCACATGTTTTCGGAGGTCATGTTTATTTAGAGTTAGCTCTGTGTCCTTTTTCACAGTTAACTCCTGCTGGGCTTGTTCACCTTCTGTAGAGCACGTGGCCGTGGTGAGACCAGTGTGGTGGGGTCCATGCACTTGCGGCACCCGTGTCCGCAACGCTCTCTGCCGTCACATGGGACGCGCTCGTCGGGAGGTGTTGCCTCCGGGCTGAGAGGGCTTTCTTCTCTGCGCCTTGCAGTATTATTTTCTTAAATCAGGGCCACAAATCCGACCCTGACGTAATTGCAGATGCTCGGTACGTGTGCTAGTGTTCAATTTTTCATCAGGTGTCTGCCTCGTGACTGTGTCATGGTCGATGGGAGAATCCGCTGGGGTCAGTAACACTGTCTGTGTGGACCGTGTGCGGACAGGGTTCTGCTACTGCTGTGGCTTCCTGCTGCCTGATTTTTGTTGTGACTTTTTTTAGAGTAAATATCTTTGTAAATTTACTTCTTACTTCATAATATAGACCCCAACAAGAAATGTGGCTTGGGAGGAGAAATTTCTGTTATTTGGACCTAGCTTCCAGCTGATTCTAGGACCAGCACTGGACACTCAGCTCACTGGGCTGTTCAGGGGGGCCAGGCTCTCAGACGTCATGGGCGGGAAGGTGTCCCCAGGAAGGCACTCCTAAGTGAGCACCTGCTGGTGCCATGCCCACACACTGAGGGGCTCAGCACCCCAAGTCTTCAGGGAGCAGGAGGATGAAAGAATAGATGCTTACAATAACCAAAGAGAAGAGAGACTTGGGAACAAGTAGGAAGCTGGGGAACGTGGCTTCTCCTCCTCCAGCTGTGGTTGGAAAACAGAGGGACCCACTGGGCTGAGCCCCGGGCTGGAGAGAGTTCCAAGTCCAGGTGCTGCCCTGGACTTGTAATGAAGCAGGGTCGCCACTCTCCCAAGTGGGCACTAGGTGTGAGTGAGTGTGATCTGTTGTTGCCAGTTGCATCTATTATTTTTTTAAATTGAAATGCCCCTGAATACAATTTATTGTATTAGAAGATTTCATCATGTGAGAAGTAATTTGCAAGATACTTACATATCTGGTATGTAAGATACTAGATAATGGTATCTTTGTGAGTCAGCCAGAGTGATTCCCATATGTGGGGAGAGGGAATGTAAGGTAAGCTTTCAACGAGGTGGGCTTCATGGTCGCTGGGAAGACGGAAGGCCAACCATTTCATCTCAGACCACATCTTATGTCCCATTCATTAGGAATTAGGCTGTAAGAAGACGTTGTAGCCAAAGGAAACACATTCTTAAATGTAGCTTCGTATTGGTTCTGTAAGCACCCGTGGTTCTCTGACACGTCACTCAAACTCCAAATAGCTCCCAAGCAGTCAGCACAGGTCCCACGGAAGGACCTGCAGGAGAGGGGTCCAGCCACGCCACCCTCTGCTCAGAAGGATGCCTTTATGTGGTTTTTCATGGGAGAAGAACCTAGACTCAGACAGGTCAAATTCACGATGTCGGAGCTCTGAGCTGAACAGCGTTGTCAGCTGCATCGAGCGTGAAACAAGCACGCCAGTGAAATCAGTGATCTTCAAGGTGGAAGGGAGGAGGAGCGTGTGCGTCCGGGTATTATTCGAAGAGACATCGCCAGAGTTCAGACAGCCTCCATCTGACAATCTGTTAAAAAAAACTTGCCCGTTTCCATCAAGTAAATAAACTTGTGAAATGGCAAGCTGCTTAGGGAATGCCCCGTTCCTAAATGTTTAATAAGAGTAATTCTGAACTGTTGTTACAGTTAGCAGTGTAGACGCCTTTCTTCCCCACGGACAGTGGTGTTTGCCAACCACTCAGGGACGGTGCAGAGCGAAAACGCAAGGGAGGCCACCACAGGCCAGACTGGCGTGCTGGCCCAACACACGCAGCCCCTGCTTCCACCTCACCACTTGGACCAGGGTGCGAGCAGAAGCGTGCAGTGTGCAAATAGCTGTGTGCTCTCCTCTGGGGATCACGTGTGGGAAACTGGGGACGTACACTCATGTCCTTGCGTCCTCTCTGATGGACTTAGCTGGGAGTGTGGCTCATCTTTGTCCTTGAATGAACAACTTGGTTTGGGGAGTATAGGCAATTCTGTAACATACAGACCTTATAATTCTAGAGTTGGAGGAACACCTTGACAGCCCACTCAATGGCTGTTCTTAAAAGAACAAGCAAAGATTCACTGGAGCCCAAGGTCAGGGAGGAAGATTCTAGCCCTGGCCGACCTGCCCACGGGCCTCCCTTCTTGCTAGTTCTCAACCAACAACCGGCCCTCGGATGGGTCCAGCTGCCTAAAGGGATCCGTCTTCGTGGGGTCCAGTCAGACGTCGCTTCGTGAGGCACGGGTCCCTAACTGACTAACTGGTGCTGTGCTCAGTGTTACGAGACACGATGGTTTAATTAGCTGTTTAAACAAGTGGCAAGAAACTGTACTTACCCAACAGGCTCTTCTTCCCCTTGCTCAGTTTCTGAATCCTGTTCATTTCATTCTGGCACGGGAGACCTAAAAAATAATTTATGAAAGTCACTTTCCAGATGGTGCAGGATATAATCTCCAATGATTGGCTTGAAATGTAGACAACGACACACCTGGGAGTGGAATTGCTCCATATGCTGTTGCTAATTAAAAAAACAAAACTTAAACCACAAGGTACTTAAAATACTATTCAGGGGCTACTTGAGCTATACAGGGGTTTTTCTTCCCACCACCGACTCCTGCAAATACCAGTTGTCTGGCAGGCGATTTGCTAACAGACTTTACATGAGGAAGTACATGCATAGCTAAGATCTCCGTGGGCTGAGGACCAAAGCTTATGAGTGGGTGTGTGTTCTGAATCACAGACCAGACCAGCTAACCAAGGGGAAGGCGACAGGCGCTCAGTGCTGGGCCTTGCTGGAGGAGAGGTGTGGAGCTAGTGGCTTACTCCCCAGGGAGGTAAGACGCAGGCCTCACAGGACAGCCATGAAGCTACACGGGCCATCTAGAGAGGCGGTGGGTGTGACTGCCAGCATCGGCCCATCTCCGAGCCCTCGGTCATGAAACGCATGCTGCTGTGAAGGACCGACACAGCGGAGGCGCGTGGCTGAGCGTGTCCTCTCTTTTCCCTTCCAAGAGAACTTCCACTCCGCACAGAAAGAAGGACGACCTCACAAGTTCCACCAACTTGCCCCTGCAGAGCCCGTGGCTCTGGGAGTCCCTGCTCTTGGCTCCGCGCCCTCCGGGCAGGGACACAGGTGTGGTGAGTGTTGGGGTGCTTAGGCTGCCTGTGTATACCTGCAGGCAGGGTCCGGAGGACGTGCCTGAGCACCTATTCGAGTCTGTCGGTAGTGCCTGAGGGCTTCCCAAGCCACCTGGCCTTGCTGCTGTGGCCTGAGAGAAACCTGCTGGGGAACGCATTTTGTTTCCTGCTGGGTTTGAGATACCAATTGAAAGCAACAAAGAAAAGGGAAAACAAATTCCATCGGTGGTGATTAAAATTAGTATTTACTATGAGAAACGGTGAAAATTTACTGAATTCTCAGAGTGTACCAGACACTGTTCTAGACCTTTACACCTTAATTAATCTTTACAATAACCATATGAGGTGGGTATGAATATCATCCCTATTTTGTGAATGGAAATGCTCAAATTTGCAACTGCAGGAATACAGAGAAGCTGCAGGCACTTTGAAGGCTGGTCCTAAAGACAAGATCACAGTTGTTCCCAGAAACACGGTCTCGGAGAGTTTTCTACAACACAAGTTTCCATTGTAAAGACGTGCCCTCAAACTTAAATCTCCACTTATTGAAGACAAGGAGACACAGAGCGGACTGAGGCCTGCGGATCATCGCTGCAGGAAATGCAGAGACGAACAACACAGAGCTCCTGGATGGAGCGACTGTAACAGGAAAGGTTCGCTGCTAAGCAGGCGAAAATAGCTCCTGGAGGTTTCTCTGAAGAGTCAGGGGTTCTACTGAAGAAGGGACTGAGTTTTAGGAACAGATACAAAGGGTGAAAATGTCATAGAAATGAAGCCTACATCAGGAGGTCCAAAACTGAGGCGAAGCTCTTGAAAACATATTGATCACAAGGAACAAAGAAGTTTTAATTCTAGAGCTGAACATCTGAGGAAAAGTGATATATCCTGAGAAAAGCTAAGACGTGTCTTAGGAAATCTGTGCCCTTAAAAGGTAAAGAGCCCTTTTGGCTTCCAGGCAAAATGGTTCTATCACCAACAGAAGGGAAAACAATTAGTGTGGTTCATACAACTCCGTAGTTACACCCAGTGCTAGGAGAAGAATGTTTGAAAAATCTATCAAGAAAAGAAATTCACTCCAGGAAGTTTATACTTAGCATCTTTGTTTTTGTATGAAGAAAACAGAAATATTTTCACATATTCAAGGAGTAATTTAAAGAATAGATTCCCCATGAGAATTTGTGGCAAAAAAGTCTGAAACTCAAATTTAGTGATAAAATTAGAGAGAATAACAGCAAAACCAGTCAACAAATAATCCTACCCCCTGAAAAGTGCTAACAATTGTCTTGGGCCAAACAGGCCCTCAGTACCTTAATAGAAGAATTACCTATAAATTAGCTATAATGAAAATATCAGCTATGAAAACCTAAGGTCTACAGCCAAGAAAATACTCTGGAAAAATTAGCCTCAAGTATATACCTTAATAAACAGAAAATAATAAAATGTAGAAGTTAAATGAAAATCCCAGAACTGGTTCTGGGACAGGGACAGAGGCAGTGGGAACCTAACAAAAAATAAACTTACTTAAGAAAACAGGAGAATGCCCACAGATATCCTGGAGGCCACGGCCTGCCGCAGGCCCGGGTGGCTTCCTCCAGTGGCTGCCCACAGGGACGTGCCCAGCGTGCTCCCCCACGGCCAGGTGGCCCTCGCTCTCCTCGTGTCACTCAGGCTGAGCCTGGCTAAAGGCACACGAGTTTTAGGAACTCAAGCCCAAATCTGTCATGAAGCTAACGCGGAGCCACTACAACCTTTCTACTGAAGTAAGAAACATGGCTGTTACTTAACATTGGTGTGAAGCGACTGGCAGAGGTGAGCAGAAAAGGGAAAGAAATGAGGTACCGAAGAGGAAGACAGGAAACTGTCACCACTCTCAGAGGGTATGGCTGCACGGCCAAAAACCCAGGGAAACCCAGCGGAATAACCACTCACACAAAATGATAATTCAGTAAGGTGGCTGAGAACAAAATGAACACAGAAACAAACGGCCACCAGTGAGCAGCTATAATGGAAAATGATTGATTTCGGTTATAGGGGCAGCAACAGCAAACGCGAGGGAAGTGCTGTGTTGGTGAGAACTCGGAGTTCCGCTGGTTAATAGGGCCTGTTCTCGAATAAAACGGTTCACTATTCCACAGCTATCACTTCTCTCTGGATTAAATGTTCGCCTGCCTCTAAAAAAGAAACAGAAAGAATTTTTTAACGGAATAAACTTATTCTGAAGCACAAAAAGCTAACAATATAAGAATATTTAGGAAAATTCTGAGAGAAGATTGAAAGCAGGGAAGGTTGGCCCCACTCAATAGTAAAGTGGACTGTGAAACAGCTGTGATTTAAATGATTTAGAACTGATTTATGAATAAGTAGCTCAGTAACAAGATGAGTACCCAGGGACAGACAGACAGACAGAGAGCAGTTTTATGGACACTACGGGAAGCATTTCACATCGGAGGCGGAAAGACGGGTCAGCCAACAACTGTCTGGAGAGCAACTGGCCAGCCCGGCCACCTGGGGAGGGTGGGGGAAGAACAGGGGCTATGGCCCCACTGGACTGCACACCAGAAAAATCGAGAGCGGTACAAGGTTTCGATAAATGCTCACCAAAAGTGGTGAAGAAAACACACAAGAAAGCTGCTTTACCATCCTAAAGTGGGAAATACTTTTCTAAGCTTAACAATGTAAGCTTTATGGATTCTAAGAGGCCATAAAGTAAAAGATGGAGAAATCTATCTAAAAATTTCTCCCTAGCAAAAATGCAGCCAAAGCTGAGGGGGAAAAATTGCAATACATATGACTAGAATGGTCTTAATAACCTTAGAGAAAATGCCTATTAAAAACAATAAAAAACCCCACAAGAACTTAACAGAAAAAAAGATGAGTGTCTCTAACAAACAAAGATTTTCAACCCAAGTCATAATAAGAGAACTGAAACAAAGCCTAGAAGGAAATACAATTTCTTGTACCCCAATTTGAAAATGACCACAGACTTTGGCAAGGCCATAGAAAAATAGGTATTCTTGTGTCGTTTTCATGGGAGTAAAAACTGTCAGAACGTCTCTGGAGGGCAAATTGGAGAAGCATTGCTCAAACTTAAAAATGCACATGCCTTCTGACCACTCATTCTGCTTTCAGGAATGCCCCTTACAATCCTCTGACGTGCACCTGCACGCCCGCTGAGGGCCCTTCCTGGACGCCCACCTGTGCTTCCAGCGGGACCTGTGCTGTCTGGGCATGCGCACACGCACCCTCGGTGTAAACGCTTTGATATTAGCCCCTAACTTCCTTTCTGGGCGGCTCCAACCGCCATACTGACCTGACCGGGGCTGCACCAGGTTTGGGGCGGGGGGGGGGGGGTGCTGCAGGCTGGTCTCTACTGGTCCCAGGAGCTGCGGGCCGCCACACGTGGGCACAACCCCCGGGAAGCAGAGACAGAACCTAAGCCAGGCCCCGAGACCCTTCAGGCGGCCGCCCCGCCGCAGTGTGTTCCAGCGGCTCCCGCAGATCCTGCCTTCCTTCTGTCTTCAGTTTGCTGGAGTGTCCTCGTCTAAGAGACTCCCTGCAAACCCTTTCTCCAAGGGGAGTATGGAGGACACAGTGGGGGTTACACGGTGAAGGTTTCTCGACCTGTTCGCGGATGAAAATGCTGAGGTGCGACACAGTCAAGAGAGCTTCCCAAAAGGAAGATGGAGATAACAGACTCTCTGGTCATGCTCTTGGGTCTCCCAAAACACCGTGTTAAGAACAGAAAGAAAATAAGAGAGAAGAGCCTTTGGGCTCGCCAGGAAGCAGACGGAGCCTTCTGACTCTGCCTGCCTCCCCCGCGGGGGTCCGGCAGCGTGGCTGCCCCGGGCGGCCCTCCGCCCGCCTCACCTGCAGGCTTCTGGAAGCAGTAGCACCACTCGTTGTTGGAGAGCTTGCCGTCCTTGAAGGAGTCGCAGGAGTTGAAGAGAGGCTTGATGCAGGGCTCGTACTTATCCAGGTAGATGGCATTGATCTCCGAGTGGTCCAGCAGGAGGTCGTAGTTCATGTCCAACTTGTTGAACATCCAGCCCAGGGAGTCCTTGCAGATGGGCAGGATGCTGGTGTCAAACCCTGCGGAGGGAAAGGCTCGGGTCAGCTGCCACCACGCCTGCCCGGCTGTCCCTGCCCTGAGGAGGCCCAGGGCTGACCCCGCCCCATCCTTCCTAGGGGCTCTCCCTCAGTCGCCCTGCACTAAATGTGTTTGGGGGGATTTAAATGAAACAATTTAAAATGCACAAAAATAGAAGTCAGCATTTAAGGAAATATGTTTGAGGGGAATAAATCCCCAATGCTAATTTATCTGTAATGTACTGTATTTTGCTGTGTACTATTTTTGCCCAAATTTTTGAGGGAAAAATAAGGATGTGCATAATACATGGGTAGCACTAATTTCATATTTATTACACTTTTTAATTCTTTTGTCGATGCTTATGTGTGAAAAGTATAACTCTAGAAAGCAGTAACGATATCCATATTGCAAAATAATACTCTGGACTATGATAATAGGTTTTGTTTCTAAATATAAAGAATGAAAAATTGAATTACAAATATAAAATGAAAGGTTTTTTTCCTGAAAGTTTGGGCCAAAAACATGTGTGTGCATTATACATGGGAGCACATTATACATGGCAAAACATGTAGGTATGGGTTTTCACATACTCGACTTGCTTAAACAGGGTCTGCCTGAAGAGGACCAGCAGGTAATCCTGCAAACTGTGCTTTGATAGTTAGGAAAAAATGTGTTTTGAAAAACGAAAACAAAGCAACTTGTAAAACAATGGCAGTCAAACGCAGCTGTGGCGCCATCCATGAGCCTGGCTCACCCCCCGAAGCACGGCAAATCCGGACAGCCTGGACACTGATGGGGGTCCGCCTGTACCCCTTGAGGGGCTTCTCTTGTGCTGTCCCCTCAGGAGCTACGGGATAGAGAATCCAAATGGATTCACACAATATTCCTTTCTCATTTCCTGGGAGGGGGCAGGGTTAGTTTTCTTAAGGAGCTACTTGCTGCCACAACAGGGACCGTGGGCACTCAAATCGTGACACTCGGAACGCTGCATCTGCTGCAGCCAGAGCTCAGAGGAGGCCACCCCCAAACCAGAGCCCGGCTCCAGCCCACAGTCGGGTTATTCCACAAGCCAGACTTCTGGGACTGGTTTTACTTCCAGAAAAATGAGGATAAAGTTTCACTTTTGTCTTACTTAAGACACTGTTCTCAGCACTCGGTCCTTCACTGTCTCACGGAACCCCGGGGCGGGTCCTGTGAACTGCTGCTGTACCCTTCCCACCGCACCTGGGTTTGAAGGTAAGTGTCTTGCTCAAGGTCCTACAACTGCCCAGCTGGGATTCAAACCCAGGTGGCCAGCGCCACCTCGAGTCTATAGTCTGAATCCCACCTCTCCCAGGGCTGCCCGTGCCTCGCAGGACGTGTGACCCTCCTGTCCCAGGACATTGGTTGGCTAGGATGCCCTGTTTGGGGATGCGTGGCCATGCAGGGTCCTGATGGGGTCACTCCCCTACCTGCATCACCAGGAACCCCTGCTCAGTCCGTGGGAAATAAGACAAAGTACCACCCCCCTTTCTAAAGCACTGTTGTTACCAAGGGGTCTTCGCCAGGCAATAAGGCAGGTGCAGGACGGCCCTCTCCGAGCTCTCGTAGAACTCTGTGCTCCCTCCTCTCAAAGACTCCTTGTGGGTCAAGCCCAGGCCGGCACGTTGGTCAGTGCTCCATAAAGTATTTGTCTAGAGAACTTTTCTAGCCACGGCAAAGTTGACCCTTTAACGCATAAAAATCTTTCCATTTTTAAATTCATTCCTTTGGGTGTCTCAGAACTCACCTTGGAACATCCCCTTTACAAAAAGGGGGACACTGGACAGGACTGAGACAGTCTCAGTCCTATCCAGAACCCCCCTGGACACGGGACGTGGCTGAGTCCCCTGTGGGACGATGGCATCTCCCCAGGGGCCTCGGAGTGAATTTACTCAGACCCGAAGCGGCTCTCACTTCTGCACAGAATATCCTGTTCATCGGTTTCAGAGGCTGGCACCATACCGGCACGGGAAAGAGGACTGACCACCGAAAAAGTGCCAAGCTGGCTGGGCAGTAGGCTAAAGGTCAAGACCACTTCCTGTCTACTTGGAAGTTCTAGAAAGATGCTCCTGCATCTGATATCTGGGGGTGGATGGGGGACAGAGCAGCCCTTCTAATGGGCCCCAAGCATGCGGGACATCTAAGGTCCCACGTCTCCCCTTCAGAGCTCCTGGACAAATGGAGCTCTGGTACCACGTCTGGTCCCACATCTCCTGATGTCAGAGCTCCTGACATCAGTGTCTCTGCCTGCTCGGGCCTCCAAGCCTCATTCCTTATATTCCCTTCACACCAGTGGCTTTGGGACATGAAACCTAAAGCCTCGTTGGGGACTCAGCTTTCGTTCACCTGAGGGCAGGTCTGCATGTGGACCCTCCGGGGACTGGAAAAGAGTGTCCGCAGAGCCCCAGGGCCCAGCTGCTCCTGGAGGAGCCCAGGGAAGTTTCTCTAGACCACCCTTGACTGAATGGTCCACAGGCTCCCAAGGAAGGCCCAGCAGGGGTGAAAAGAAAGCACCTGACCCCCCTCCCCACAGATGCAACCACGCTTAGATTTCGGGAAGCAAACATTCTCTCTCCCTTAAGGGAGAGGATCCAAACTTGGGAAAGAATTGTCCCCTATGTTCTCTCCTAGTAGTTCTCTCCGTGGCTCCACACAGAAAAGAGTAACCAAAAGTTAAGGGAATCTTCGTATTCTGGCTGGAGACCGGATGCTGGTCAGACTCGGAATCCCAACACTTACAGAACTCCGTGAACTTGAGTAACCGTGTTGCCGGCTCACCTGTCCTGGGCAGACCGGCCTCGGTGGGGAGGAGCCCACCACCTGTCAAGCACAAGGATGAGGACCCGCTCTGAGGGCTCTCTCTGGTCCTTGACGAGGCCTGCGTGGCCGCTGCCGAGTCAGTGCTGGGTGGGGGCCCTGCCTGGGGGTGTCCGTGGAAAATGAGATGTGGCCTGACAGATGTTCACAAAGATTATCAAAGATGTTTGTACGATGCTGTTTAAAGTAGCTGAACATCAGGAATAACTTCGGGGCTCCAAAAACGAACGTCTACTTATATCAATCCCATCGCACCCGTAACCTGGGTTCTGTGCAGCTATTACGAATCAAGGCGTTACTCTGTGGTATGGAAAGACGCCACGGTGTGTCGCAAAATGATAAAAGGAGGTCCGAAAACAGTCTGCTAAGTGTGATACACACACACATTTTTTTCTATAGGATGAGGAAAAAGATGTCTCACAACATGCTCAATGGGTGTTAGAATGATGAGTTTAGAGCCCTGGCCAGGTAGCTCAGTCGGTTACAGCACTGTCCTGATACGCCAAGGTTGTGGGCTCGATCCCCAGTCAGGACACGTGAAGGATCCGCTGGTACGCGGAGCAACAAGCCAATGTGGCCGTCCCTGTCTCCCTCCCTCTCTCTAAAATCTGTTAAAAATTTTTAATGGTGGGTTTATAGGTTTTTGGACATTTTTATATATATATCTTATTTCCTAAAATGCCTCTACTAGACGTATGTTAATTTTACAAAAACACAGTTGACCCTTGCGCACTGAGGGGCAGGGGCACTGACCACTCGCACCCTGGAAAATCCGAATGGGGCCTCAGTCAGCCCTCGGCACACACAGACTCCCAGCCTCGGACCCAAAACATGTGAGTGCATTGTTATGAGGCATCTCCCCTCCTCTATATTTCGTCATTTCTGAAATCTGAAAGTGAAATACTGTTATTAGTGGGTGTATTCGGTGCAGTGTCTCCTTGCTCATCCCAAGTGCTAGTGTGGACTCAACAGTGTTAGATGCCCGAGGAACCTGGCATTTAAAATGGAACAAATTAGCAAGAGCGGGGTGGTCTTACTGCCTTGGGCTGCGTCAGGGCTGGTGGGCTTGATGACCCTATTGGCGTCCTCATGGAGGGCTCCAAACCAGTCTTTCAGCCGGGAGGCGAGGTTCCTCAGCTCCTTGTCTGTGCAGGCTGCGGAAAAGCAGAGGGGGGGCACAGTGAGCCCTGGGCCTTCTCCTGTCCTTCACTCTGTGCCCTCACCGTGGGGTGCCATCCTCAAAGCCTTGCCCAGACACACCTCCCTCTCCGGCCACAGTGTAACTTCTCACCCCCACTCTGATACCCCTCCCCCAAAGGTGTGGGACAGAGAGCCTCGACTCCCGGGGCAGGCCGCCTTGTTCGGAACTGAACTCGGGCTGCCTCTGAGCTAGCAGAGCAAGCTGTCCTGGGCTCACTGTTGTGACCCAGCCTCAAAGGCCCTCTCAGAGGCAGGCCTCCAGCCCCCCGCCCCCCCTTGACAGCGCCTGCTCTTGCAGTTTGCAAGAGAAGATTACGTTGTCCACTAGACTCATAACGAGACATTGACAGTCAGGAACAATGAATGCTCTTAGGGAGAGTCTGCCAAGGACACCAAAAGGTCCCAGGAATAGCAGACTCTCAATTTTGCTTTAGCCCAAGGTTTGGGTTTGCGGATGTGGGTTATTTTGTTAGCCTTTCCACAGACGGACTTCACTACCCCCTAGAGACACACAGAGCCTTCCCCATGGGAGTGCTTTCTGTTTGCAGCCCACCGGTGACTATCTGGCTCATGTTTTAGGTAGGACAGAGTGACCAGGACCAAGGAACACTCCTGGGAACAAGAAAGTCTGGATGGGTGGGTGGGGGGGTGGGCAGATGGGGGGGGGTCAGGCTATCTGAAGGGCTCATGGAGCATTGAGATAGGACTTGAGGGAAGAATCCAGAGGCGTGATCATGGAGCAGAGGAGGGGCTGACGTTCCCTAGCTCCCCAATTTTGCCCTAATTGTAGGTGCTGAGAATTTTGACAGAGGGTCCAGGCAGTGAGCTGCTACTGAGACACAGAAAAACCAGCAATGGACTTAGTGACCTGGAACACCTGGGACAGAAATTAGAGACCTGCGGGGCCGAAATCCCAATGAGTAAGAAGGGGCAGAGAGGCAACCCTGCAGCTGTCATGCAGCCAAGCAAAAACAATGATAGGACACAGAGCCCAGTTCTGAGCATCTCCTGGTGCTGCCAGCACGGGATGCAGGTAAGAGCCAGAGTCTCCCAGTGCAGAGAGACCCGGGCCAATGTTCTGGGCCCTGAGCGACCAGTGAGCTGACAGGCAGCCAAGCTCCAGGCCAGCCTCCAGGGAGTGCAGGCTCTCACTGACTTGAAATGTTGGCCCCTATTTGCCTCTCAAAGGGCAGGATGATTCCTCTCCCGAACAAAATAACATCGTCCAGGTCTTCTCATTCTGACACTCTGGCACCTCTCCCACCCTCCACTCAAGGGCAGGTGAGCAGATCCAGGCTGCGGCCCGCAAGCTCAGCCCCCTCCCCCCCCCACACCTGCTGCCCTCCTCCAGCCAGGACCCAGACCCGAACCCCACAGAGCATGAGTGATGGGGCGGCGCTGCTGAGCCCTGAACTGTTGGCGGCCTCGCTTTCAGCAGCCAGAGCAGGACTTCCCACAACCTGGGCCAGGAAACGGTGCCAGGCGCCAACCTGCCAGGCGGTGGCGTGTGTGGCAGCTCCGGGCCCACGCTCGCTGCCCATCAGGAAGCCCGTTCACCACGGACAGGCTTGGTGACTCAAACCAGGGACTGAACTGCTCAGTGACTCAGTTCCCTCATCTGTAAACTCAGGACATCAACACGTGACATGAATTAAACAAGGGATGCAAATCACTGAGCAAAGCACATGGCATGTAGTGCTGACATTCAGCAGGTGACAGCTGTGGTTTCCATTGACATTACTAGTGTTGTTCTTGATTCTGAGCATTCCCAAGGGGAGCGCACCGTGCACACCGGGGCACTCAGAACATCAGTAGGACAAAGGTAGTGGAACGAAGCGGGCTTTGGCCACGTAGGACCTAGGTGGAGACGGATGCGCATGCTGGCCGGCACAGTCGCCACTCGCCACATGTGGCTGTGTGTGTTTTATGTACATTTAAATCAATTACAATAAAAACTAAAACCCAGTTCTGCTATTGCACCCATCCCACTCCCAGAGCCCCACAGCCATGCACACGTCATGGGGATCCCGTTTGGCCAGTGCAGGTGAGACTGCCCTGGGCAGCACCCGACAGAGTGAGCTCCACTCCTTCCCTTCAGTCTTTACCAGTGGGCTGCGGCAGCCCTGAGCCCGCTCCAGCAGGAGTCGGAACCTTACACTCAGCCGTGCGCACAAGTAGGAGGGGAGAGAATTTTTTTCTGACACTGGTACTCACAGCTTTGCCCGGGTGCCTGGCCGGCCTTGGGTGCTGGCCAACCCTGTCACAAGCCCGTGGGCCCCAAGGCAGAACCTCTGAGGCAGACAGCACCCACTTTCCTGACTTTTAATTTGCTACCTTGAACCAAACAGGGGAGGATGTGGCCCCTTGAGGGCCTGTTGATGTAGTCTGTTGTTGAGAGGGGATGGGATGCGAACCCTGTGGCCAATCTCATGTTTGAAAATGCAAAATTCATAGTATTAGCTTCTCCTCGAGTGCAATGCTCACCAAATGTCCTACCTGTTCTCTAAGCCGAGAAAACTGCCAAGGTGATGCATGCCATGTGGCCCTGCAGGGTAAATCAGCCAGTCACGCGGAACTGATGCGGGGCAGGTGTGTGGGTGGTCAGAGTGTTCAGGAGACCACTGGTCCCCTGGCTGCCCAGAGCGCACTCTGGGGCCCTGCAACCCTGAGTCTGTGCTTCCGGCGGAAGCGCATGCAGGATGCTGTGGGCCTGGGTGGAGAGAGGCCTGAAAGCCAGGATAGAGATGAGTGCACTCCAGTTCAGGGCCCTGTTTCCTCACACTGTCCTCAACTGAATGGTCCCTGGGAGGAGAAGGCCAGGCACCGTCTGCCTGGAGCCAGATGCAAACCAGAGGAGAGAATGAGGATGACAGCCTGCTGAGCGCGGTTTGTTCACACGAGGGGTTCCCGCACAGCACAGTGGAAGGAAACGCTTGCCTTTCGAAGTGCCTGCCGCAGCCCCTGGTATGGACAGACTGAGGGTGGATTCTTTCAGAAAGGGCACTCACAGGGTGCGACCCGGACACTGAGTTCCTTCCTGGGGAGAAGTCATTTTGGGGGGAGAAAAACGTAAAACCACGTCCACCCGCCACGCTCTCTCTCTGCCCTGAGGTGGCCATCCCTGCAGTTTCTAGAGAGGCGTGGGACGGCCTCTCCTCCCCTCCTGCCCCGACCCTGGCCTGGTCTCACTCGCTCTCTTCTGCCCAGTCATCTCTGGCCAGCGCCCTGTTCCTCAGTGTCTCACACCCACCGTCTGTAAGCCACTCCCCACGTTTCCTACACGGCCTCAGTCTGCTCCACATGGCGCCGGGGTCTGGGCCGTAGCTCCGAGACCCACTGACATCCCCTCAACTTCTTCCAGCCGTCAGAGAGTGGCCCTCAGAGCCAACACCTGGGGACCGCCCCGGATCCCTACAAAACCCCTGCTTCTTGCTGTCTCCACGGACAGTCCCTGTCACCACCACCCTGTCCCACCAACTCCATGGTCTCTGGACTGTCCTCGTTCCCCACATTCCCTTCCCCACCCAGCAGCCAAAGCAACCTAGAACGGGAATCTGGTCACGTCACTCCCCCACGGGGCTGCTCCCGAGGCTCCCACCCACTCTGCAGACACGTCCAAACTCCAAGGTCCAAACTGCCACCTCTGGCCTGTGCGCTCTGTCCCTCCCAAACTCTGTTCCTCCCAAACTCTGTTCCCCTGGAGCTCACCTCTGTCTTCCTAATGCCACTGTCTCTGTCAGACCCCTGCTTTAAAGCTCCGCCCTCTTCAAGGGCTTCCCCAGCCCCCACCTCAGGGAGCTTTCCTTTGCAGAGGCTTCCAGTGTCTGGCTCCTGGGATGGTGTGCACCCTCCCCTCCCGCCACCCAGTGACCACTGGCCCACACCTGTCTGCCCCCGGGGCCCAGCCTCTAACGGGCTTGGTTGGTTCCCAGCATGAAGAATGCTCTGGATGCTACTCAGCACAATAACCGTCTTGTCCCTGCCTGTAACCCCCACTTGCCCACCTGCAGAATGTCTAGTAAAGCTCAGACCACTCTGAGGGGCCGGCCGGACTGGCCCACACCGGCTCTTGGCACTCACCATCGGGACGGGTACGGAGTAGTTGTTTGAAACACACGCATTTAAAGAGAACACACTGGTCCCAAACTCCCCAAGTCCCACAGTGATTGGGCAGCAGAGACGGGTCTGGCCCGGGCTGTCATGTCGCTGGGCTGGCCCTGGTGGCTGGAATGTCTTCCTGCACAGGCTGGGCTTATGGGAGCCAGAGGCAGTTAATGGACTAGGTCCGTGCCCTGAGCTGGAGAAAATGAAAACCTCAGGCCCTCATGTGTGAAGGGAGTTCTGCCCAAGATGTGGGGGAGGCAGCAGCCGGGAGAGGACAGATGGGCGGGCAGCAAGTTGGGCTCTTGCCCTCACTGGTGTGGGCAGCCCTTCCTCTAGCTCCCAGAGCACGGGTCACAGGGCAGCCACAGGGACATCCTTAGGGAACAGTGGGGTCCATGGCACGCGACTCCAAAATGAGCAGAAGCAGCTCCCTCTCCAGGGCAGCAGGGCGCAGGCAGAGGAGGGCAGGGCAATGTGGGGCTCTCCGGGTGGACACCTCCTCCCAGGAAACAGGAGCAGGCGCAAGGAGCAGGTGTAATAAGGCGCATGCAGGCAGCACTGGGGAAGGTGTATAAATAAATAGCCCTGGGAAGAAAATATGACCGATTTTTCCACCTTGGACGCCCCCCCGCCCCACTCCCGACCAAGGTTTGGAGCTGTAAGGGGCATTAAGCTGGACTGGACCCGAGTGCCCAGAGCAATCACAGCCCAGGGGACACACTGAGCGACCCAGCTGGTGGGAGGAAGGACCAACTGCTGCCAAAGCCACGGGGCAGGAAAGCTGCTGCAGGGCCAGGCAGCCTGGCTGAGGGGTTTGGGGCGGGGGCTGCTCTAACCTATTGGCTTTTGCTCCTGGGGAGTCAGCCAGCCTGGGCGTCAGCTGTTGGTGGACAGAGAGGGTCGCTTCCCAGCAGAATGAGTACCCACAGCCTGGCTCTGCCCACCCTTGGGCCCCATCACCCTAACTTGCTGGCTCCTCTGTCTTCCTTCAGACAAGTCCAAAGGCTA
This sequence comes from Sturnira hondurensis, assembly GCF_014824575.4. NCBI lineage: Eukaryota > Metazoa > Chordata > Mammalia > Chiroptera > Phyllostomidae > Sturnira > Sturnira hondurensis. The sequence continues at coordinate 257,494 of NW_028073751.1, forward strand.
GTGAAAAGCAAGTGAGGCAGATGTTTCAGAACAAGAAACCCAGCTTCTTTGAAAAGCACTCCTGAGGGCCATAGCTGGGCCTCCGAGCTGGTCTCTCTGACAGCTTCCGGGGCTGAACAACACTCCCCAAGGCCCTCGGAGGCCCGGGCAGAGACAGGGAAGACCAAGGAGCCACCCACAGAGGTGGTAAAAGACGTCGGGGTGGGGACAGAGCATAGAAATGCTTTATTAAAAGCTGCAGCATTGCATTACATAGAGTGGGAGAGAGCAAGCCTGTGTGTGTGTGTGTGTGTGTGTGTGTGTGTGTATGTGTGTTTTTTTTACAAACCCTAAGTGGGGCTGCATTTGAACCCGACTGCAGATGTGCAGATGTTTGGGAATGGCAAGTCTGACCTGCAGGCATTGTAAGATATCAGCAAACCTCTGCTAGGGAACCAATTACTAGTGTATTCCTGTAACTCCTTCAGCTAAAATGCTGAAGGAGATGCATATGACACCTGTCATACAGGCCTTGCTCCCTCACCCACCCTGGCCTCTCCAATGCTTAGCTCAGGGCTTTGGCAGAAGCCAACATGAAAACAAGCGGAATTTAATTCAACCTTTCGTGCCTCCAAAGGTAATCAAAGAGCCGAACCAGACTGGCGTTCTCTCCAGAGCAGGCCAGGAGGCATCCCAGCCTCAGAGACTGGGTGCCAGCCTTTCTCCTCCAGGGGCCTCCCTGCTGTTGTGCTAACTACTCAGAGTCTCTCTGGATCAGCCCACGCAGAATGCTTGCCGTTCGCATCTCCTGTGAAAGGTCCCGCTGAGCCTCCTCCAGGCAGAGATTAGGTTCCGGGCAGAGCCTGGACTGAGCCAACACAAGAGGCCTTCCTGAGCCCCCTCACCCAGGGCCGTCCTCATCCTGGAGCTGCTGGAGGCCTCTGGCCACATGTGGCTCCTCCTCCCAGTGGGGGCCTTCCTGCTGTGGAATATCTCACACACAGCAAGTGCCCCAGGGGCGGGGACGAGTGCAGGGTGCTGAGTGGGAGCTTGAAAGAGAGAAAAGAAGGAAGGCAGCAACTCCCGTGGCAACACAGGCTCTCACAAACTGGGGCTCAAGCAGGTAGGGGTGGATCCATGCACACACTTGCAGGAGCAACCGTGTTGCGCAGCTTTAAAAGAATCCTGGGGTGGCAGCAGAGAGTGACTGGGCCCCAGAGGAAGACAGGGCCAAGTTCAGGCACCAGCTCCGCCAGCCCTGCTGAGACCCGATAGGCACCGTTTCCCAGCCCCAGTCCCAGCCCCTCACCTGCAGAATGAGGCAAAACAGACCCAGCTTGGAGCTTTAAAGGGGGGGGGGGGCGGAGGCTGGACAGAAGGGACTTACACACTCAGTGCTCACCAGCTGTGGGCTATAACACTTGTGCGGGGGCCACAGGGTGGCACAGTGACTTACTAGATGGAAAAGTGTGGGACTTGAGACCTGGCCTTCACATGAAACGACCACTGGAAGCCAGCCATCGAGATATGGTTCTCCTGTCCTTCATCAGAGGTTAGGGGACCTCTGCAAGGTCTACACACCCAAAGTGGCACAACTGACAGGAAAACCTGTCTCCGAAAGGGAAGTTCACTGATCTGTGCGGGTGCCTCACCCGTGCTCCCGCCCAGTCCCCAGGCCCTGGAGCATGCCACGCCCTTGGCCTGGGCACAGCCGCCTGCCTGCCTGCACTGCGGCCGGGGCTCAGGCCCTGCAGCTGGCAGCCAGGTCTGAACGCCTGCTACCCAGTGTGCAAGCGGTTGCTTTTTGCACATGTCACTGCTCTTCTCCAAGCTTCTAAGTTTTCATCTGTGAAATTGAGATGAGGACAGAATCAACTTTCTGTGAACATTAGCTTCCAAAGAGCCCGGGTGGCCACTAGCATCTGCCCCCCTGAGGAACTCCGGGGGTGGCAGCATCGCCCCTAGAGGCCGGCGGGCAGTAAGCTCCAGCCATGAGCGGTTTGGGTGCCAGCACCACCTGGAGGTATCGGGGGGGAGTGTTTAAAGCACACACAAGGGGACCCCATTTCTAATAGAGATCATGGAACAGAGGTTTAAGCCGGGTTACACACGCGCAATTTAAATAGTTGCCTGTGTAACTCTGGTTTTTACTTTTAGTGCCTAAAACATCAACCTATATGCATGTTCTCTTATCCTTAGAGGTAAGTTTAAGTACAAACAGGCACGAGAGAAGGAGTTAGGGCCCCTTTATTCAGGAGCTTGCTGATAAAGCCCCTCTTAAAACAGTCTTTGGAAGAAGTAACGTTCAAGCACGTGAACTTGGAGGAAGATGAGTAAACTAGCGAACAGTGCAGCCCTCACTCAAAGGTGCATAAATCCCCTCCCGAACCCGTTAAGACCATTCTCAGTGCCCCAACCTGAGGAGACGTTCACGTTCCCCTTGGTTCCAGAGGTGACCCCTCATCTGGAGAGAGGTAGGCATCTGGGGCCAGCGTTTGCACATGTGCGTCTGCGCAGCAGCGACCCGAGTGGCCCAGAGCAGGGGGTTAGCTGGATGGAACAAGCTAGTGAAGCGTCTGATAAAATCCACACTCCAGGGTAAAAAATACAATTATTGAATGTGTGGAATATAGGTTAGCAATGCCCACTCTGGCTTTGCCTGCGTTTCCCAGGCAGGGGGACCCTGGAGCAGAAAACAGCAGTGTCGCTGAAGTAGTTCATGGCTGATCGGCCTTGTTAGGTCCTTTGCTTAAAGGGCTAAACTGGAGCCATGACAACTGCTTTTCTTGCCTCTGATTAGTAAGGGGCAGTGCTTCAGGAAGAGGTGTGGGGTGCAGCCTCAGTAGAGGGCAGAGCCAGGGGGAAGGGGCCAAGATGCTGATGGTTGCCCCGGCCTGGGGACATGCCCCTGCAGAGAGGCAGACTGAGTGCCTGCAAGTCAGTTTGCCATTTGTTAATGCATGAGCTCAAGTGGCTGAGGATAGTCAGGGAAGGCTTCCAGGAGGAGGCAGGACAAACTGATAGAAGATCAGAAAGAGCAGAATCTAAGGAGGACCTGCCTTCTGAAACCATAACAGGCATTTCAAGCTGTTCCAAATCCTGCCAGATTCAGGGCTGGACTCCACATCCTCTCACCCTCAGGTCATGCTACTCTCTCAATTTGTCTCTGCCCTGGAAGCCTCGGGGCACGCAGATGGCACCCAAGCTTCGCGGGATGTTCTCTGGATTCAGCACCTTGTCACTGACTCAAAGATGAAACAGTAGCTCCTGTGATTTCTGTTTCCGGAAACACTAGTGTATTTGATCAAAATTGCCTGCTTACACATCTAGTCTCTAACAAGGCAGAAGGACACAGCTAGTAATTTCTGTCTTCCCCTTCTTGTATAATCAACAATGTAAACAGAAAACCCCCCACAAATTCCGTTGTCAGTAAAACCTGTGGCAGAGAGCTGTATTTCAACAACACATCAGAAGCTACCGGGCTGGAATGAATGCCCAGGTGGGTGGCTTCTGAGGTACTGTTCAAATACCTAAGAAATTAAAAATAAATAAAAGTGTTTCTAATGGGCAAAGGGCTCCTCCTGCAGTGACAGGCCAACATTTCCTATTCAGCAAGACCTAAGGGACCCAGAAGAAAGATGGCACAGACCAAGCAGAAGCTGCACAGGGAGAAAAACCAGGTAAGAAAGCAGGAAAAGAGCGAGGTGGCCAGGGGGCGGCGGGCCTCGGAAAATGCCGACAGAGTTGCTCTCCCTAAAGTGAGGGCTCACCCCAAAGCACATCGGCACTGCAGCAAGAGCACTGGAGACGCGGTTGAGCAAAGCTGATGTGAGAGACTGTCTTGGGCCGGATGAGATAGTAACTATTATCACTTCTATTTCTAGAAACACTACTATATTTGAGAGTTAAATCAACAAACTGAGAAGGCACAGTGTTAGCCTTGGAAAATCAAACTAGAACGTACCAGGCTGAGCGACCCATCCTGAAGAGCCACCCTGTCGGGCCTGATCTGTCTCACGGAAACAGAAAGAGGGGCAGCGAGTGGAGCAACCGTTTGGGCAGGAGGCCGTGGCCTGGGTTGTGCGCAGAGCAAAGCGCTCAAGGGTTGTGACGTCTGCGAATGCAGACACGCCCCTTGCATCCGAGGACTCCCTTTCAATAGGGGGCAGTGAAGCCCAACTTCTTCCAGTGACAGTGTTGTCTTAGAGATGCTGGCACATTGATAAAGACACGCATACCTGTAAGTGTATATACACGTACATGAAGGAAAATACTGTGGAAAAAGCAGCAAAACCTATCACAGAACACTCAGCAGAAAAATGAAAGAGGTGAAAATGCGAACCAATGATAACAACATGAATTAAAATGAAATAATCAACTTTGAAGAAAGAGAATAATAATGTATAACAACTCAGAGAAGAGATGAGCAGGCACCAGAGGAGATACGGCTGGCTGTGAACATTTACATCCCAGGAGAGAAGTAAAAAAACAAAAAAACCCAACGACAAAAACTCAAAATCATCATTATAATGAAGCCAAACTAGAAAAAGCACAAGAGAGAACAGACACTGGGGAAACTCAGAAAGGCAGGAAGATGCCAGAAATGAGAAGCGTGAACAGCACGGAGAAGACATAAAGAAGGAACTCCAGAGGAGGGGCGAGTGCACGACGCTGCAGAGAAGAGGCGAGGGGCCCCCAAACGTGTGTAACCGAAGTCTCTGGAGAAACCAAAGGAAACAACTGAATGGGGCATAGACTTCAAACGTAATTCATCAAACCACACCTGAGTGAAAGAGCTGAACTGACATACTGAGAAGGCACAGCGCCAGCTAGGAATGGTCCAAACTGAGATGTATGCTAAGGAAATTACTAAATTTAAAAAATAAAGAAATAATGACAGAGTGGAGAAAAGATAACCACATAACTTAGGAGAGAAAAAAAATAAGGCAGCCCTCACATTTCAGAACAGCAATGTTAAAAATCTGAACCCAGAGGAACACTGTCTGTAAGAAAGTCAGGAAAGGACATTGAACCTCGGCTTCTAGACCCTCCCGAGGAACCAGTTTTGAACACGGGACTCAGGGAATATGGTTCCCACACACCCTTCACTGTAACCAACTACGGCGATGCCTGGGAAATACATATATTTGTGAATGAACAAAGGTGGCAATTAGGGTGACATAAGAATGCAAATACCCCACAGTCTGACAAGGAAGAAATGATACAACTACCACACACACAAAAAAAAAAGACGAGAAGAGAAGAAGATGCCGTGAGGGCGAGTTGGCCGACTGCCTTACGTGCAGCAGTCGAGGGCCAGACAACAGCATCCAAAGATGACAAATCAAACACCTAATGGAAGAATGAACATATTTTATAGAACAAAGGTAAACCCTAAGAGGGTAGTTACATGGACTATTACTAAGTGACAGAAGATAGGGAAGGGAAGTGGAAAAGGGGAAGGGAAAAGACAGAAGAACTGTATTGGTTTTAGCACGTTTAAAGCGGTAACCTCCCTGAATATGAAGAATCGCACATACACACGCCCCCACACACCGCCCACCACACTACAGCCCAACATGTTTGCATCAGTAAGTCCACCTGGGTTAAAATTCACCTCTTCACAGAGTGAGGTTTTATTTTCAGACAGGGTCGCAGAGAAAAACCTAACCCCATGTAGACCGCAGGAGATGTGAGTAATCCAGAAAGGATGTCGGATATTTTGACTCCAAAGTCACACATTGTGACTACAATCTACCAGTATGCACACGGCTGGCAGTAACTGGAAAACTCTACAGCTACTTGCATGATGTGCCAGGAGCTCCAAGATGTATTAAGTGAAAAAAGCAAAGTGCAGAGCAGAAGGTGTCACGTGCCAGTGCCTGTGTAAAGGAGGGAGCGGGGGACAAGAGTCCGTGCCTGTATTTGCTTCTGTGTGCATCACGAGCCTCTCCAAGGATGCACGGGAAGCTGGTAACTACGGCCGCTGTTGTGCAGGAGGTGGGAGCAGACGGATGGTGGACAAGAATGGGAGGAAGAATGCCCGCACTGTGTGTCAGCTCTCATGTGAACATACAAATTTAAGTGCATCCTTGTCTGTGTCCCCACTCAACCAAGTGCTCCCTGAATGTAGGGACCCTGGGTCTCACTCACTCAGCTGCCTCCTCAGCTCTGTCTCGAGGCCCAAAACAACATGGGGAGCCAGTCAAGGTTTGCTGAATGAATCGACAAACGAAAGAAGGAGTGATGACAAGGTGCAGGGCAATGGCCCCGAGGTGGGGAAAGCTCCTGGGCCGGGAGCCTGGGAGCCCCGGCAGCTGTGTAGCTCCAGGCAGTTTGCACAACCCACCAGCTGTAACGCCACACGCTAGTATTTTGCTCTCGAACCCAAAGGGGAAAGCTAATCCCTAAATCAACGCAGTCTCTGTGCTATTCTCCGCTCTGCCCTGCAACCCTGGGCAGGTCTAATCCAGCTGCAGCACCCCCTGAGTCAGACACCCTGGGGGCGCAGAGGTGACCAGGACCCAGCCCTGGCCCAGGCTCAGACCCCTCTCCTCCTCTATAAAAGGAGAACGTCTCCCCTCCACTGAGTCGGTGGGATGTTGACGAGGAAGACCTGAGCTGACTGCTCTTCCAAAATGCTCTTCCCTAGAGAGCCAGGGCTGGCTCAGTGTGTTGATCTGGGGGGATCCCCTCCCCACCTACTGGTGAAGACTCGACTGCCCCTCTGGTGGCGGGGGGGGGGTGTCCCAGGGCCCACTGCATGCAGCCCCTCGTGTCTGTGCTTGGTCACACACGGCCTGCCATCCCTCCGGACTCTGAGAGCCCACGCAACATGGATTCTGCAGCAGCCACGTTGCACCTACCCCCAGCTCCCGGCAGAGTGGCTGGTTAGAAACCAGCATCGATACAGACACACAAAGGAAGTAACATGAACACTTGGAGCTAAGTGAAACACAATAAAAGCATCGAGAATGAGCATGCCTCGAGGACTGAGAGGTGAGTTGTAACCAACACCGAGACAGACAACTTCCAGCTAAGAGAAGACTGACCTTGGGTGGGGGGAGAGGCAGGAGAAATACACGCTGACTGACTCCACAGAGCTGATTACCCAGAGAGACACATGCCATCTCCGTGAAGCCTCGGGGAGCCTGTGTGGGAGGGCGGTCCTGCTACCTGTGCTTCGCATTCGAGAGCACCTCGGCAGGTTAGGGACCCTGCCCTTTCTTGCCTCCACTTTAAATACCATTTAAATGTCAAACGTGGCATTTAAACCTGGGACCAAATGATTCCATTCCATGTTCCTCACTCCACTCATGCTGATGTGCTTATGGGGCAGGATGGCCTAGTTCTTCTACGCCAGGTGTCATACGGAGACCCCACCCTAGGAAATTACCAGAAAGCCTGGCAGCTCTGAGTTCCAGGTTCCACAGGCTGAAGTTGGGCCCCTGGGCTGACAGATTGGCTCTAGCTACCTGCTCACATCTCAGACCTTCACCGGCAGCCACCTCGGTCTCATTTTCATGTTTCTCCGCAGAGTGTGATCGAGGGATGCAAGAACGGGTGCACACACCTGGCTTGCCTCAGCACCGCTTCCCACTGCTGTCTGGGTAGTTACCAAGGAGTAATTTACTTTATCTCGGTCTCCGTGAGCTTATTTGGAAACCATGGAATGCTGCTTCTAGAAAATTAAGGTTCATTTTCTGTGAGCATTCAGCCAATAGTACAGGCAGGAGACGGTGATTTGGAGGTAACTGGCTTATGCATATGTAAACATGATGCATTTAGCAAATTATGCAGACTTCACACTCCAGAGCATTGAAGAAAACAAAGGTGCCTTCCCAGGAAACTCTACTGCAATAGAGTCGTTCTGAAAGGAACACAGAATTATTGCTTTGTGCGGATATCTGAACTCGGATGTGAATGGAAAATAATGGTCTACAATGCGGAGCAGGGGGTGGGCTCAGCAGGATTTGAACAGGGCCAGTTTTAAGTGGTGTTAAGGTGTCTTTAAGGAGCTCAGAGAATTACAGCCCATAACGTGCCCTGAGATTGAATTCCTGGTACAACCTCATCATTTCAAACTCAGTTCCACTGTGACCCTCAACTTCCCAGCATGTGTTTCTCTCCTTGGACTCAGACAGGGAATTCTGGGTCTACCTTGGGCCCAAACACACTGTGGTAGTTAGAGCATCGCTGCGCCCTCTTAGACACCTTCCTGCTCTCCACTAAGACCTGTTGCCTCAAGTCCCTTCTCACACCTCACCAGCAAGAAATTGACTGAAACGTAATTACCAGTATCACTCCCCTGAGGGCAACCTTCAGCCAGAGCTGTGGACTGGACACTCTTGGGCAGGCCAGCATCATGGCGGTTCGTTTGCCTGAAGGCACAGTATCCCAGGGGTGCCCTAGCTCTGTGCCCATTGGCCAGCTGTCATCCATGAGAGAGATGGCACCAGCGCAGCTCGGCTTGTGTCATGGTCCTCAGTACTAACACCAGTGGTGACCCAAAGTCCTGAGAGCTGCCAAATATTAAGTACCTACTATTGCCAAGCACCATTCTGCTTGCACTTGGCCTTCACTGAACCCTGGTGAGAGCTCGTCGAAGTCACTGTTACTGTGTCTGTCTTGCTGACGTGGAAATGGAAATTAGGGAGGTTACGTGACTTTTTCCTGGCTGCCTCTTTGGGCTTACTGTATGACAGGTGTGATGCACATGAGTGTGACCTCCCTGAATCACTGTGCTGCACACCAGGAGACACGAGGTGCACTCCTGTCCATCCCTAGGCTGTGAACCAGGAGGAAGTAACATCACGTGTCTGGGTCAGGCTACTGCAGGGTAGAGCTGGGAGGCACATTCAGGCCACAGCCATGTCTGCCTGCTGTGTCCCAGATTCTCACCACTCAGAAAGCTGCCCCCCATTGCCAGAAAATTCTCTATTTGCCAGAAAATGAGGAGCCAGGGAAGGAGCAGCTTGGGCATGCGGAAATCACGCTGGTCTCTGGTTCATCCCAATCTGTTCAGTTTCTCCTCCGCAACTCCTTCCAACACACACCCCGCACCCCAGACACACACACACACGGTTCCCTGTGATGGACCTATCGGCCCCCACAACTCTGAGGTAGGCCCCGTCATTTCCATTTTATAGCTGTGGAGACTGAGGTTTGTAGAAGTTATGCCACCTACTCAAATGCAGCAAAATATTAAGTAGCAGGGTTTGCACAAGGCTGTCTGACTCCAGGCGCTGAGCCTTCGCCCAGGAGGCCCACACAGTTAACCTAGTGGTTACTGACACAGTGCAGAGGGCCCGAGAGTTGGTTCTGATTAGGATTCTGTCTCAAGACGAGGACCACGCACTGGAAATTATGACCCTTTAGTAGCCTTTCTATGACACTTAAGTCAACCAAGCAGAGACGGCTGCAAAGATTTTGTTGTACCAGTACAAACAACTACAATGCCGACAACCCAAAACCACCACCACCACCTAGAAGGAAACGTCCAACAACAGGGATTAAATTGTGGCTCACAGATGGGTCTGAGAAGCCATTTTAGAAGGATGACAGAGATATTACAGCATACAAATGCTTCCAAGTGAACAGAAGAACACCAAAGTATTTACAGTTTGATATTATGGTTTCATAAGCTGAAATGGGCAGTGTCGGGGGAGACAGAGGGAGAGGGGGGGGAATACACGGTAAAAGTTCATAACGGGTCCATTACAGATGAGAATCTCTGTGGTTGAGTCTGTCCTTTTGCCTGTGGTTGCTTTCGGGCTGTCCACCGAGCAAACACCCGAGGCAGAGGCAGAGCGGGACCTGCTGGGAGCAGGAGGGCCCTCCCGGGCAGAGCTCTCCCCCACAAAGGGCTGTGTGCACAGCTTGGACACTCTCATCTGGCTTTCTGTCTCAAGCAATAAAAGTCCTGACAGGAACAAACTCCTACGAGGGTCAGAAGACACCCGCTTTCACCCCTTGTCCTCCTGTGGCCCTGTGACGTGAAAGGACTGGCCCGTTGCCTGACTCTGGTCGCTCACAGGGTCAAGGGTCAGGGCCAGGGTCTCACCCAGCAAGCCTGGCAGCCAGACATGGCCAGACTGGTCTGGAGGTGACATCTCCGGCCCCATGACCCCGAGCCTGTGCCATCGAGCTGGGGCTCCCTCTAAATGCCACTCTGGGTGACAGTCCAGAAAGATTCATCCTCCACTCTCTCCAGGAGGCGCCTAAAGCAGCTGTGGAGAAGAGTCCTCCTCCATCGTGTTAGTCTTGGGAAAGACGAGCCGTCAGCTTCTTAAAGGGCGAGCAAGGATCCAGATGCTAGTGTGGGTAACATCTGGTGTGCTCTCGGGGCACCTTCCCCCATCCCCCTCTCCCCGGACAGGCTCCTCCCCTGAACTGCAGACCCGCTGGGAAGAGCAGTGGGGCCCTGAGAGGTCCTGCTCCTGACCCTGCCGCCCTGTTGCCAGGTCTCCACAGGGAAGGAAAACGGGGTCTGTCTGGTTGTCACAGGTGCAAGTGTAAGAGATCAGAGTGGCAGAGTCCTCTCCCACCCTCTGCGCTCACGTACCCACAGTGGCCTGTCTGGGCCATGAGTGTGGTCTGCACGGCCATGTGAGAAGGGAGACAGATGCACGGTGAGACTGTCTCTTGCATCACCAGGCCCAGACACCGTCCCAGCCACCCTGGTGCTGGAGGATGAGACACTGAGCCTGACAGTATGTCACTGTGCAGGGGATCCAGCCAGTCTGGGGTGTGGAGCAAGGAGGAAGGGAAGCTCCCATACCCTGGACCCAAGATGTGGAGTCCGAAGGACACACACACTGAAGGGCCAGAGCTGGGCAGGCTGATGTCGCTGCTGAGGGGGACAGAACGTCAGGCAGAGGAGGGTCACGGCATCAGGGCCACTGTGTGCAGTGAATCCAGACCCCTCATAGACACCTGTGTGCCTGGAGGCCTCTGTAGACGAGCAGCTGCTGTGCTCCCCCGTGAGCCGACAGTCCTCATGTGGACATGGGCAGATGAGTGCTCCCAACAGTCACGAAGCTTCAGTGTGGGCATGCACTGCCTCATACATGAGCACAGCAGCTGCCGGGCACTGAGCAAGTTGGGCGTTCCCACAGCGCCCACTTGCACCAAAGGACACAGTTGAATGGGCACTACACACAGAGTTTGAACTCCCATCCAAATGGCGTTCCCAACATAAGCAGACTCAGAAATCTGCAGAACACAAGTTGATATCAAAAGCAGAACCGAGAGCAGAAGGATTTGGGAAATTTGACACATCACTTTAGTACTACTCAGTGTCTACACAGCTTTGACCACTGGGGTCTGGTATGCTTTTCCAACCCACCAACCTTAGGGTTAAACATTGGGTAAAGGAAACACTGCTCAGGCCCCCAGTGAGGCTGTTGAGGACCCAAACCAAAATTCAACAAAAGAATCAGAATGGCCAAACCCAGATGGCCCCATGTGGATGGTCTTGTGAGACTGCCTGGAGAGAGGTCCGAGCAAGGGAGACTGAGGGGGACCGAGTTTGGGGTACAGGCATTGAACCAGTCCTGTGTGCAGGCACATCTGGGATGCTATGGAGCTCTAGGTGCTGACCCTGGCAAGTCCGTGAGGCCCAACATCATGTGGCCCAGACCGTTCTCCTCTCCTGCCCTTCAACTTGGCATCACTGACCAGAAGAACCAAGGACTGGGAAGAGGAAGTCTCACCCCTGTGATTTGTATGAGTGGGGCCTGTGATTGGTGCTCTCAAGGCTGCCTTCTCTCACAAGGGTCTGTGATTGGTGCTCTTGAGGCTGCCTGCTGCTCATGTGGGGCCTGTGATTGGTGCTCTCAAGGTTGCCTGCGGCCCATATGGGAGCAGGGCCTCAGCTCCCAGGGGTAGGAGTGGACTAGTTGACCTGGACCAGAAGAGGTAGCTCCTGGGGTTTTCAGTTTTGTGATGTCTCCGTGCTAGACCACAAAGACCTTAGCAGTTACAGACAGTGTTATATTATGGTATCACTTATGTTGTGCTAGGGGCTTAATATAAAGCTGCTGCTGGTGACCAATTAAGAGAGGCTGAGGCTGCCATTCTTGCTTGTTTTCTGAGCCAAATTCCAAGGCAAACATCTAAATGATTTTAAAAGTCACAAAAGAAAATGAGGATCTGGATTATATATTACTCCCCAAACATAGGGCTCTGTGTGTGTGTAGAAAGATAATCAGCAAGGAGCTTCTTCACTCTAATAATTTTTTAAATGCATGATGATATTGTAAGAGTTTTTAGACAGAATCAAGACTCTGTAGAAGTTGTACCCTGGTGAATGTCTTATGGACCACAATGGAATCATTCGACCCAGCCTCATTACTTTTGTTATTTTAAAAGACAATGATAGGAAATAATTAAAGCCTCCCTTCATAATGCACATCAGTGCAAATTTCACCTGGATTAAATAAAGGCTCGGCATAAAAACAAATAACAGTGCCAGTTACTCCAATATAAACGAAGACAGACTGCATATGTCAGAGCAACAAAAAAAATAACAAAGAGTTGACAGAAGTGAGTAAAAACTGAAAGGTTTGTGCTCATTAAAAGACTTATGAAATATTAGTGACCTGGATCCGGCGATACTTGGAAAAGGTCACACACCATGTTCAAGTGGATTCACCCCAGGGATGCAAGGTTGGTACAATATTTGCAAATCAATAAATGTGATTCACCACATGAACAAAATGAAGGATAAAAATCACATGATCATATCAATACATGAAGAAAAAGCATTTGATAACATCCAGCACCCATTTATGATAAAAACTCTCAGCAAAGAGGGACTAGAAAGAACATATCTAAACATAATAAAGGTCATATATGACAAACCCAATCCCAGCATCACATTCAACGGTCAAAAGCTACAAGTTTTCCCTTGAAGAGCAGGAACAAGACAGGGATGTTCACTTTCTCCTCTTATTCAACATAGTACTGAAAGTCCTAGCCACAGCAATCAGACAAGAAGAGGAAATAAAAGGCATCCAAATTGAAAAGAAGTAAAAGTGTCATTATTTGCAGATGACCTGGTACTGTATATAGAGAACTCTAGAGATTCCACCAAAAAAGTAAAACTGATAAATGAATTCAGTAAAGTAGCAGAATACAAAATAAACATCCCAAAATCAGTTGCATTTTATACACCAATAATGAGCTATTGGAAAGGGAAATTATAGAGCAATCCCATTTACCATTGCAGAAAAAAAACCCAAAACCTAGGAATAAATCTAATGAAGGATATAAAAGATTTGTACTCAGGAAATTATAAGACGCTGAAAGAAAGAAACTGAAGAAAATACAAATAAATAGAAGCACATGCCGTGTTCATGGACAGGAAGAGTTAACATCATTAAAATGTCCATACTACCCAAAGCAATCTACAAATTCAACACAATTCCTATCAAGATACCAATGGAGTATTTCACAGACCTTGAACAAATATTCCAAAAATTTGTATGGGACCACAAAAGACCCTGAATAGCCACAGCAATCTCGAGAAAGAAGAACAAAGTTGGAGGAATCATGCTACCTAATATCAAACTATGCTACAAGGCCACAGTAATCAAAACAGCATGGTACTGGCATAAAAAGAGACACATAGATCAATGGAACAGAATGGAGAGCACAGAAACAAACCTGTGCCTTTAGAGTCAATTAATATGCAACAAGGAGGCAGAAACATACAGTGAGGTAAAGACAGACTGTTCAATAAATGGGGTTGGGAGATGTGGACAGCTACATACAAAAAAGTGAAACTAGGCCACCTTCTTACACCATACACAAGAATAAATTCAAAATAGATTAAAGACTTAAATATAAGACTCAAAACCATAAAAATCCTAGAAGAAAATCTAGGCAGTAAAATCTTTGACATGTCTCTTAATATTTTTTTCTGATATATCTCCTTGGGCAAGGGAAACAGAAGAATAAATAAACAAATGAGACTACATTAATCTAAAAAGTTTTGCACAGCAAAGGAAACCACCAAAAAAAGAAAAGACAACCCACTGGGTGGGAGAACATATATATTTGCCAATGATACATCTGATAAGGGGTTAATAACCAAAATTTATAAAGAACTTACACAACTCAACACCAAAAAAAAAAAAAAGGAAAAACCACACACAGAAACAATCCAATTAAAAAAATGGGCAAAGGACCTGAACAGACTTCTCCAAAGAGGCCATAGAGATGGCCAATAGACATATGAAAAGATACTCAATGTCACTAATCGTGAGGAAAATGCAAATTAAAACCACAATGAGCTATCACTTCATACCTGTCAGAATGGCCATCATCAATAAATCAAGAAACAAGAAGTGCTGGTGAGGATGCGGAGCAAAGGGAACCCTGGTGCACTGCTGCTGGGAATGCAGACTGGTGCAGCCACTGTGGAAAATGTATGGAGTTTCCTCAAAAAATTAAAAACGTAGCTGCCTTATGACCCAGTGCTCCACTGCTGGGAATACGCCCAGAGAGAGAAACCTGGGACACTGATTTGAAAAACTCTGTGCACCCTGTGCTCCCTGCAGCCTTAGTCACAATGGCCAAGATCTGGAAACAGCCCAATGTCCATCAGTAGATAAGCAGATAAAAAATCTGTGGTCCATTTACAAAATGGAACAGTACTCAACCTTGAAAGAAAGAAATCTTACCCTTTGCGACAGCATGGGTGGAAATAATTATGCTAAGTGAAATAAGCCAATCAGAGAAAGACAAGTACCCTATGATCTCACTTACATGTGGATAAAAACACAAAATAGAAACAGTCTCATAGATACAGAGGATAGACTGACAGTGGTCAGAGGGAAGGAGACTTGGGGGCTCGATGAAAAAGGTAAAGGGATTAAGAAAAACAAACTTCAGAGAGAGAGAGAGAGAAAAAAAAACAAAGAAAGGAAGGAAAGGAAGGAAGGGGGGAGGGGAGGAAGAAGAAAGAAAGACTCGCCATGGCCCCCACACTGTGGAGGGGCCACCTGCAGTCAGACGGCCACAGTCCCATCGAATTGTCATCAAAACAAGCTGAGTCTGAAACCTCTGCAAATCCCAGCCCCTCCACAGTGGAGGGGAACCACCGGCCCCCAAACCGGGAAGGAGCCCTCTAGCGCACACTGCCCTGTGTCATGCTTTAGCCTAGCTCGGTGGTTCTCAACCGGGCCAGCTGTGGCCTACAGGGGACATTCTGGTAAAGCCTGGACACTTACGGCTGTCACAACTGCATCCGTCCTACTGGCATCTAGTGGGCAGAGGCCTAGCGTGTGGCTCACACCCTACAAGAGCACAGGGGCAGCTCCCACGACAAAGAATTATCTGACCCAAAATGCTGGTAGTGCCAAAGTGAAGAAACTCTGGCCTGGAAGAGAGAAGAGAGTTACTCCATGGTACTAGTGACCGACAGAGTGGTGACCGCTCAGAGGACATGGAGGAAGCCGTGGACACAGGTCCCATCTCAGGGCCACCAGAGAAAGTGGAGGGACACTGGGATAATTCCTCCTATAAGCTGCAGAAATCTTCATCTTGCACCGAGTTGTAATCTCTCAGCTGCACCTTATTGTGGTCATGAATACTGACGATACTTGGAAGGCTGTGATGATGGCCTGTTGAATACACGGATGGACCCTATGGACCTGTACCTAGAGCGAGGGGCAGCTGACGAGACACATGACCCCCAAACTCTCCTGTCAGCTAAACACTCCACAGGAACACCTCCATGTTTCCCCCACAGCTTCTTTCAGAGGTATGCTTTATGTACCTTTTCTCTCCTTATTTCCCAAGTGCATATTAGAATCTTTTTGAATGAATATTTTACTCTACAATTATTCCCTCCCTTTAAAAAATATGTATACCTGAATTATTTTTAAAATGAAATATTAAAAACAAACAAGTTACTATAAATGATATTTAAAAGCCTACTTCAAAAGCAGCTCGAAAAAAGGCAGGGTCAATATTCTTAATAAATAAAGAGTTATTTCAAATCAATAGGAAACCATAAAGAATGTCATTGAAAAATTGGCAAAGGGTATGTTCTAGTGAAAGAAGAAATACAGATGGCCAATAATGACACCCAAAAACCCATTAGCCTTCAATCCTAATAAAAAATTGTAAGTGAAAATAATGAAATACTGAGCACACTTGTAAAATTGGCAAACATTAAAAAGATAACTGCTATTTATACACTGTGGGGGAAACACAGAGAAAATGATCCAGTCTTCCTGAAAATCATTTTGATTATGGGTAATTTAAAATAGAAATATCTGGTTTCTATTTATAAATGCNAGAAGAAAGAAAGACTCACCATGGCCCCCACACTGTGGAGGGGCCACCTGCAGTCAGACGGCCACAGTTCCATCGAATTGTCATCAAAACAAGCTGAGTCTGAAACCTCTGCAAATCCCAGCCCCTCCACAGTGGAGGGGAACTACTGGCCCCCAAACCGGGAAGGAGCCCTCTAGCGCACACTGCCCTGTGTCACGCTTTAGCCTAGCTCGGTGGTTCTCAACCGGGCCAGCTGTGGCCTACAGGGGACATTCTGGTAAAGCCTGGACACTTACGGCTGTCACAACTGCATCCGTCCTACTGGCATCTAGTGGGCAGAGGCCTAGCGTGTGGCTCACACCCTACAAGAGCACAGGGGCAGCTCCCACGACAAAGAATTATCTGACCCAAAATGCTGGTAGTGCCAAAGTGAAGAAACTCTGGCCTGGAAGAGAGAAGAGAGTTACTCCATGGTACTAGTGACCGACAGAGTGGTGACCGCTCAGAGGACATGGAGGAAGCCGTGGACACAGGTCCCATCTCAGGGCCACCAGAGAAAGTGGAGGGACACTGGCATAATTCCTCCTACAAGCTGCAGAAATCTTCATCTTGCACCGAGTTGTAATCTCTCAGCTGCACCTTATTGTGGTCATGAATACTGACGATACTTGGAAGGCTGTGATGATGGCCTGTTGAATACACGGATGGACCCTATGGACCTGTACCTAGAGTGAGGGGCAGCTGACGAGACACATGACCCCCAAACTCTCCTGTCAGCTAAACACTCCACAGGAACACCTCCATGTTTCCCCCACAGCTTCTTTCAGAGGTATGCTTTATGTACCTTTTCTCTCCTTATTTCCCAAGTGCATATTAGAATCTTTTTGAATGAATATTTTACTCTACAATTATTCCCTCCCTTTAAAAAATATGTATACCTGAATTATTTTTAAAATGAAATATTAAAAACAAACAAGTTACTATAAATGATATTTAAAAGCCTACTTCAAAAGCAGCTCGAAAAAAGGCAGGGTCAATATTCTTAATAAATAAAGAGTTATTTCAAATCAATAGGAAACCATAAAGAATGTCATTGAAAAATTGGCAAAGGGTATGTTCTAGTGAAAGAAGAAATACAGATGGCCAATAATGACACCCAAAAACCCATTAGCCTTCAATCCTAATAAAAAATTGTAAGTGAAAATAATGAAATACTGAGCACACTTGTAAAATTGGCAAACATTAAAAAGATAACTGCTATTTATACACTGTGGGGGAAACACAGAGAAAATGATCCAGTCTTCCTGAAAATCATTTTGATTATGGGTAATTTAAAATAGAAATATCTGGTTTCTATTTATAAATGCTATAGTTGTTTTTGAAAAGAGCTTATAAAATACTGAAAAGTACAAACAGGAAAATCAGAATCGCCTAGCACTCCAACACTTGAGAAACAAACAATTTCAAGCTTTTGCTACATTCTCCTCAGTCACTGTTTCGGGTGTTTATGGGAGTGTGTGCACCATACCAACACGTGCAGATTGATGTGTCCTTGTTTTCACTCAGTGTTGTGTGTGCACATGGCCCCATGCTGTTGTGTTCTTTAAAAACACGGTAACCCGTGGTTGTACGGTGTGTCGTGTGGATGTACCTGTATAATAAACCGCACCCCTTCTCTCGGGCGTGTAAGTTTTTCACTCTTTTTACACCTGCCACAAACAATGCCAGGAGAATGTCACGGCGACTCACCACATTCTGTATCTTCAACAGCTGCAATTTGCCTAGGTTGCTCTCAGAACAAAAGGAAAACAGACACCCTGAGAAAACACAAGCCGAGATATTTTGCCACGCACAGACCCTCTTCATGGGAGCTTCCCAAGGATCCACTTCCAGGCAGGGAGGCGGCTCCAGACAGAACTTCTGAAGTGAAAGGGGCTGACGGACACAGAGAACGGCAAACCTGCGGATGGAAGTAGCTGCACATTCACTGTATCGAACAACGATGTCCCGGAGGGTGAAAGAAAGACCGGAGAACTCAGACACATGCCGACAGCAGCACGTGAGACGGGAGGCACCTGTCTACAGGTTCTTCCTTGTGTCGTCTGGGAGGGCGGCAAAGACACTGACCGAGTTCAAAGAAGCCTGTCAAAATGTCTGGATTAATCACCAATGGAGTACCAGTGGAGTGACTAGCTTCAAATTGGTGGACAAAATAAGTAAATAAAATTATAAAAAGCAATCCAAGAGAAGAAAAAAAGGAAAAAGAAACATGGAGAAGGCAAAACAAAGAAAAAGCAGAAATAGTAATAAGGGAGTGGAATTACCATAAACGTATGTGGGTTGAATGCTTTAGTTAAGATAAAGATTGTGCCCTGGCTGGTGTAGCTCAGTGGATTGAGCCCAGGCTGTGAACCAAAGGGTTGCCAGTTTGATTCCCAGTCAGGGCACACGCCTGGGTTACATACCAGGTCCTCTGTGGGGGCCACATGACAGGCAACCACACATTGATGTTTCTTTCCCTCTCTTTCTCCCTCTCTTCCCCTCTTTCTAAAAATAAATAAAATGTATTTATTTTATTGGTATATTCTCAGAAATATTGAAACTTCCACATTAGAATTCTTAAATAGCAACATTTAAAGCATAAGAACTGCTGAGTAAGAGTCAAAACACAGTGGTAAGTCAATGTATGGTTGCCTTTTGTGCGTCCCCTGCTGGGAGTTGGCCTGCAGGGAACTGGCCTGCAACCCAGGCATGTGCCCTGACTAGGAATCGAACCGCGATGGTGTGGTTCGCAGGCCCGAGCTCAATCCACTGAGCTACACCAGCCAGGGCCTAGAATTCTTAAATAGCAACGTTTAAAGCATAAGAACTGCTGAGTAAGAGTCGAAACACAGTGGTAAGAGGTTCACATTGCTGCGACAGCAGTCTTCCTTGACGCATACCAACTTAGCGATGCAAAAGTCAATCACAGTCTGTTGTGCACTTAAATGTATACAAAACATTCAAAACCAACTATAACAGAATGTATTTTATGACCTCAAGGTAGGGGACAATTTTAAGTAAGATTCAAAAGTACAAACAATAGGAAAAGGGTGGACAATTGGGCAACATGAAATTAATAATTCATCCGCAACAAAAGGCCCACAGAGTAGAAAGCAGCAGTGGCCAAACTGGGAGAGGACACTGGGATGCCCAACAGGACAAAGGCGAGTGTCCAGCACGAAGGAATAAAACTCCCATTTGAGTAAGAAAAAGACACCTCAATACAAAAATCAACAGAAGGCATGAACAGGAATTTAATAAATGAGAAGACCAGACTGACCAGGGAATGTAAGAAAAGATGACACTCTTTCTTACGCACTGGGTTGGCGAACGTTTCAGAACTTCAAAGAGGAGAAGTGTCGGGGGAGCCCAGAATGGCCAGGACATTCACTCACCGATGGCACAGTGGAAACAGAGCAACCCTGTGGCACGCAACTGGGCATTTCTGGTGCAGCCCACGGCAAGCACTGGTTATTCCCCAGCGATGCCATTCCTAGTACCAGCCCTGGGAAAACACTGCCCATACATTCCTGGAGACATGCATAAGAATGTTAATATCAGTATTGTTGATAATTTCTTAAGCTAAGGGTTTTATTTATTTATATTTTAAAATATGTTACTTATTTATTTATTTATTTTTATAGAGAAGGGAAAGGAAGGGGAAAGAGAGGAAGAGAAACATCCAAATGTGGTTGCCTCTCACGCGCCCCCTACTGGAGACTTGGCCTGCAACCCCGGCATGTGCCGAGACTGGGAATTGAACCAGTGACCCTTTGGTTTGCAAGCTGGCACTCAGTCCACTGAGCCACACCAGCCAGGGCCGTGGATGATTTTTAAAAAGGGAAAAAGAAATGTCCATCCAACAGTAGAAGGTGATTGCTAGCAATGTCAAATACTACGTAACAGTGGATGTGACTGAAATCCAGCTATAGGCAACATCACTGATCGACCTTCAGAACATGGCAGTGAGTGATTCCACATAAAAAAGTCTTCTTAAGCAAGCAAAACTAAACAAAATTTCATAAAGGATGCAAAGGTATGCCAAACTGGAAAGAAAATGCCACAACAAACAAGAAGTCAGGCTGAAGGTTGCCCCTGCAGGGATGGCCCCCGGCGACTCCCGAGATAATGGAGACGCCCTGGTGCCCTCAGTATTGTCACTGGTAAGTACTTTTGTGTGTTTCACAGACAGAAATGATTATTTTACCTTAGATTAAAACAACTCTAAAACATTAAAAATAATAAGCATGCTAATTAAAAGTATTTTGTTCAATGAGGAAGGTCTGGGCCTGGCCCTTTTCACCACAGGACGGGAACCTTGAGGAAACCATCTGTCTCTGTAAACTGGAAAATGCCAACAGGGAATGCGGTTACATCGCAACTTATCCACCATCCCTGGAATTAGGCTGAAGTGTCTTTTGTGACCCAAAATGTCTCATTGAGAAAACAGCTGATATCAATGCTGATCAAAATGCTTTCTTGAAGCAGAAGGTTTAGCTCTAGAAGGAAAAAGTATTAGAAAGGGCTCTGTGGGAAAGTATATTCCCAAACATGGCCAAAACGTGTTCTCCTTATACTGTATGACCTTGAAGAAACTCACAGAGGGAGGTGGAGCCTCTGTTCTTCTCCTCAAACTCAGAGCTTTGCATCAAACTACGGAGGGTGGAAGACGTGATGCTCAGCCACTTCTGAGTCTGGGTCAGGAAACGTGATAGAGCGTCTCCCACTCTGTCTCCGAACACTTGCCCTTGGAGTCCAGCTGCCGAGCTCTGAGGAACCCGAGGCAGATTGAGGGTGGGTGTTCCAGCTGGCAGCCCTTGCCGAGGAACCAGCCGATGGCCAGCGTTGGCGTCACACTCCAGGCTTTCAACGTGACCGCAGCCCCAGCTTCCACCTCAGCACCACCACATGACAGGCCCACGGGCAGACTGCCCAGCTGAGCCCAGTCAGCCCCAGGAGCCAGGACAGTGCTAACAACACGTGATTTGTTGTCATTTTATGCCACCAAGACCGGGGAGGTGTGGCACAGATAACTGGACCAAACTGCGATGTAAAGCTCCCTTAAAGCAAGTGCAGGAAAGACGACACAGAATGTGGAACAGATGCCAGAAACCCAGAGCACAAAGGGCAGCTTCGCCACCAACTAGGGCTCCCCTGGTGAACCTCTGGGAGCCTCAGTTTCCCCAAGTGAAAAACTGGGGACTGCTCTCAACTTCTTACCTCTCAAAGTTTTTCCAGCAAGGAACACGCTATCACCGCACTGCACGCTGAACACAGAGAACAAGGGCAGCTGACGATCCCACGTCGCTGCCGGAGTAGCGTCCGGCCGGCTCCATCTGGGAGCCCTGGGTGGAACTATCACTGCTTACGGCCGAGAACACATTGACTGTGTCCATACCTCTCACACGAGGGGCCACTCGGTCTCATTTTTACCTCAGAATTTTTTTCTCCCATCCTTTAACACTGGGCATGGTTCACACACAGCAGAGCCCAGCGAGTCAGAAAGGACACACCCTGGGTTGCAAAGGGCACAGATTCCTGCCCGGCTGCCTGAGTTCACATCTCGGCCCTGCCTCTTACTAGCTCTGTGATCCTGGCACGTGCTCTCTCTCCGCCTCAACTTCTTCATCTGAAGAGTGCAATTAATAATACTATCTACCACACAGGGTATTACAAGGATGGAATCCCATGAATTAATATAAATACAGAGCCCAGAACCTCATTCTGCCATCTAGCAAGGTCTTCACAAGCACTGAGAGCACTGGGTCACCATGTCGGAGGGAAGTGACTGGCTTTGGTAAAGCAGAGGGTACAACTCAGTAGAAACATGAGAGAGGTGGCTTCACCCCCAGCTAGCCACCGCCAGGGAGGGGGGTCTGGCCAGGGGACCGTGTGCCTCTGCAGGGCCAACTTGAACAGAAGCTCCAGCGGCCACGAGGTATCGACTGGAGGGCAGGCTGGGACCTGCTAACAGTTCCTGAACTTTCATAAAGTCTGCATTAGACAATGTGGGCCTGACATGCAGAGTGTGACTCGTGTCCCAGACAGTGCCTAGACGAACAGCCCAGGAGATAAGAATGAGATCGTGCCACTGGGGGTGAGCAGGCGCAATGAGGAAGGCACCCTTCTGCCCACAGGGCAGGGCCTGGGCACGTTCGATGCCCTCTGTCTAACGCAGGAGGAGAGATGCCGATGCTCTATCATCCTGAGCGATGTCCCCCCCCTCCCCCTTCGCCCTTTTTGCTTCTACAGAGACGAAGGGCAGCCGAGTCGATGGGGCTCTTTTACAAGTTTGCTCCCCACAGATACACTGAGGATCTTAGCAGGAAATGCTTCCCCAGAATAACGCAAATGAAGGCAGGAAAATTCACATAAGCACAGCAGGTTACGTGAGGAAACTGGGTCTAACTAGCAGGTGTCAGCGCAGTTGCTAACTCCAATGCTTACATCCTCTGCTACCTAAGGAGGTCTGCAGATTTCGTTGGTCAGATGCGCACGCAGCCTCACAGCGCCTGCTTCCTATTAGTCACTTTATACTAACAAGGTAGCTTTTCTCTGAATTCAAGTGCCAGGCAGTTCCCTAAATGCCAAGAAAGCAAACTTCGGATTTTGAGCAGCAAAACCCAGCAGAACAGGCTCTGCTACCCTGAGGGGGCTGGCACAAGATGAGGAGTGCGGTTGAGGGTGACAGGTGTAATTAAAACCACGTTCCGCTGCCGATCCGCCAGGCAGATGCATTCCACGAGTACTACATTGCATCAGTTTACTGGAAAAGGGTTACAATTGACTGCTCGTTTCTTGTTAAATACACCATTGATTTAAAGCTGGGATCTTGGGACTTCACTGTGATTAATGAAATGTCACTGGGTCTTTGGACCAACCTCTGGACCGACAGCAATGTTTAAGGCATTATGCAGATCTTGGGAGAAAATGCCCTGTGTGCTGCTATCTTGCTGCACAGTGACGCTACCATTTGGACACCCTACTCATGAAAACCAATGTCCTATTGTAGAGCAAAATGATTCTAGGAAGCAGGCTGCACAGCATGGAAGGGAAGTGGGAGAATCAGAAAGCTAGGCAGAGAAAAGGAGAAGATGGAGTAGCCACTGATGTCGGGATGTCAACCACTGCACGATGCAAGTGAGGCATGCCTGGGGGCAGCACAGGTGAGACAGAGCCCAGGAAGGGGACCTGTCATTAACAGCAAGCCCAACAGGAGTGGGAAAGCAACCTGAAGTACAGAAGGTCCTCAAATAGCATCATTTCATCCGGCGTCATTTCGTCATAGCATTGATGTGATGCCACAGAAACTTAACTCTGGTTTGTATCCATCAGCCTGTGGTGGACTCTGAGTCACTGCACATCATTTGGCTTGAAGTGGCAGAGGGTGTGGACTTCCTGCATGTGCTGCACACTAATATCGCTGCCTCTATCACCCCTTCCGGCTCATTCAACACTGAATCAACACACACGTCACCGGCGTCTATGCCAGTCCAAGGGCTGCTCTAGTCACACGGTGGCAAGTCAAACATGACTCTTGTCCTCAAACAAGGACAAACAGGAGGAAATTCCAAATAAGTGCTACAAAGGGGACCATCAGACAACTATTAGCCCATTTCACAGATGTGGAAACTGAGGTTCAGAGAGGTTCGAGCAGGCCAGTGGCGGAACCAAAGTTGCAATCCAACTGTGATTCCACACCTGCGTTATTTCCACTCTACGCCGAGCTTCCTTCCAGCCGCAGGGAGAAGACACGACAGACGGCACCCAGGAAGGTGGTCCACCTGCATGGGCCTACGTGGCCAAGGAAGACTGGGCTCAGGGAGTAAACAACAGAAAGCAGGCAAGGAGGCCACTTGATGGCAAAACTCGTGCTGACTGGCAGGAAGACACACACAGAGACCAATCTACAAGAGTTGACCCTGTGTGTCTCAGGTCACCCAGACCCCAGGTGGGACCTGAGAGAGCAGGATGGGCCTGGGTAGGGACCCCCCTGAGGAGGACATCCAGGCCAGTGTAGTGGGGCCTGGGCAGGACAGCGTCCCAGCTCCACCAACGGGGCAAGACAAGACACCGGGATGGTTAACCTCGTGTACCGCCCTGGCTTTGACCAGACAGCCGGTCAAACATTAGATGTTTCTGGAAGGCGGTTTTTCCATTGATTAACATTTGAACCAATAGATTTTGAGTAAAGCTGATTATACCCCACACTGTGGGTGGGCCTCACCTAACCGAAAGGCTGGCAAGAAAGAAGACTGAGTTCCCCTGAAGAAGAGGAGGAATTCTTCCAGAAAACTGTCTTTGGACTTGAAATGCAAGGCCCACCCTTCCTGGGTCTCCAGCCTGTTGGCTGACCCTGCGGATTTTGGACTTGTTTGCCTCCGTGACTGCATGAGCCAGTTCCTGAAACCACTCAGCCAAGTGAGCAACCGCCACATACACGGGGACACACACGCAGGGGTGTGCAAAGGCAGGCCTCCTGTTGTGAGTGCGTGAAACACTGAGTTTAGTTTTGTACTATTATTTACGGTACTGATTATTGGATCGTTTGTTATTATTAACCCACTGTTCCCCACCCTTGTATAAGTACACACACACACACACACACACACACACCTCGTCCGCAGAACCTAGGTGGAGTGCAGGAAAACATGGAACGAGGAAACCAACGCCCACAGCCCTGGGAGCCTGCCACTCACAGAACAGGAGGGACCCAAGCTGTCTCCCCGTTGCAGGTAGGCGCAGCCCCCGCAATCTTCCTGTGAAGGAAGCACCGATTACATGACTCAGTGGGCTTTTTAAGGGTGAATAATTGATTTATTTATTCATCAGATATTTATTGAATGCCTACTACATACCATGCCCTGCATGAGGTGCTGGAGCTCTGGGCTCTGCCTCGTATGCAGCAGGCATTTAATAAATACCTACCGAGTGACTAAAATCTTCATTCTGAAAACAAACTCACGTATCTATATGATTGTTTCATTTTCTGAAGAGCTCCCAGGTGACTAAATCTGGAATTCAGGTCCAGATGGCTGGGGGGCAAGGACTGGCTGGGGTGACAGTGGCCGGAGTTCTTACGAGAGACTCGGGGTCCCGGGCCACACCCACCAGCTGGAATTCTTCTCCTCAAGCTGGTTTTGCTTTCTGAACCTGCTTCTTCTGCTCGTGGGAATGTGTGTGTTATGGAGACTGTGTGCTCAGAGACCTGTAGGCCCCAATCTACACGAATAGCATCACCATCAAAGCCCAGAGGCCAGCTCCATCCAAATGAGCTGCTTGTAAAAATGTTGGGGTGCCACAGGGCCCCCGAGCTGTACCTTCTGCAGAATTAATGCCCCGTCCCCGAGTGGCACCAAGCAGCACTGAAGGCACCTGGTGGTGGGAGTGTCCTGGAGCCAACGGAGTGGCCGCTGGCTGAGGGTGGTACTGATCACTTGAAATGTAGCTTGTGTGACCAAGGAATTGAACTTTTAGTCCTATTTCATTTTAACGTATTTTTGTAGCCAGGAGCAGCCAGTGGCCATCATGTCAGACGGCATAGCTCCAGAATGGCCGAGTAGTACGAGAAAGCCCGAAGCCAGTGCGTCCATCTCAGCACAGGGACGCTTCTTCTGTTGACCTGCTGTGGGCAGACAAGATCGTCAGAGGGCTGGCTGGCTGTGGTCTCCCCTCCTGCCCCCGGACCCCACCCCTCTGTGCCCCCATTCTTTCCTGCATGGGAGCAGGCAGGACATAAGCTTCAAAGACACCTCATGGCTGCCGGCTGAAAACCCCTCTGGGCAAGGATCCAATGGGGACAATGGGACAGGCCACATGGTGGAAGGCGGGAGAGAGGACGACTCAGAATGAACTTGTTGCCCTGTGTCCTGCAGACCCGAGGGAGCCAGCTCCCCCATCTTCCTCAGAAATGCTGGGGCTGAGGGGAGGGGACTTTTCTGCTTTGGGATGCCCACACCTCCTCTGCTCTTCACTTGAAGCCAAGGTGCTGCCGACACGTCAGAGGGTGCAGCTGTCAGAAGATACGGGTCCCTGCTGGGGCCTCTCCTCTGTGGGAGGTGCGCTGCCTGAAGGTGGAACGAGTGGCAACTGCAGGGAGAGGACACGCATCCTACAGTCATGAGGGGACACGCATCCTCCGGCCATGCGAAACAGTAGAAAAATCATCTCAGTTGGCTCTCACCAAGCAAAGTGCTTCATCCCAGGGGAAACGTAAGCAGACCACGGCCGCTTGTTGACCCTAAATGAGAGAGGAGGGGGCCTCGCAGCGAACGCTGGCACCTCCAGTGTGGCAACAAGGGGCTGGCGGCCCACACTGGGCTCCCCAAAGGGGGGTGCACCTCTGAGCAGCAGGAGGCTCTTGCGGCTTCTCCCAGCTCCCTGGGGACACAGGGAGATGATGTATTACATGTGGGGTATCAACCCTAGGGGTGGGTTTCACACCCCATATCACATCTGAAGGGAGGAAGTTTGCAGGCGAGCCAGGGGGTAGGAAGGGCAGTGAGGTAGGTCCGCACCTCCCACCTGCCCGCACACAAGGGCCTCTGGAAGTAAAGCTGACCGCAGAGAGGTGAACGACGGAATCAATACACAATTAGACACCTGCAAAATGTCCAGCAGAGACTCGGCTGAGAACAAAAGACTTTGCTCATTCAGAACTGGTTTGCAGATGAGAGAGCACAGCCAGACAGGTGATGTGTCCATCAGAAAAGGAAGTACCACGCAGAACCAAGAAGACAACGAGCTTGAGAGGCAAGTCCAGGCAGCGCCCATCGAAACTCTCCCTGAAGGAGAGGGGACCGATCCTGTGGGGACAGATCTTGAGGCATCTTAGCCAGGGGTGCGTGGGAGGGCTGGCCCCGACCCCTGCTCACCTGGTGGCTACGCGGGTATAACCTGGCCCTCACAGCGCTCTCCTAGGGAAACGCAGGGCAGGCCTGCGGGGGGAGCGTTCCACTCCACACCTGTCTGACAACCGTCCAGACCAAATGAACTATCTGGTTTTGGGTTTATACGACCAACTCCTGAGAACTTGGTTAACGTGACTCCATTGCTGAGAGACTGAGCCACTCTCAGTGAGAAAATAAAAAGTTTCAGATCTGTAAAACTAAGTACCAACCAGAATCAAAAATAAGTAAATTTGTTGAAGTAAAAGCCAACTTACATGATCTTTCGTTATAACCAACCAGCTGTCCTTCCCCAACGGCAAACCTATGTGACTTCACTACCAGTAATGATAACGACCATTGCTTAGTGTCTGCTCTGCACTAGGAACTTCAGATCCTCATCCTGACATCACTGAGACCACACCATGGAGGTGAGGCTTACCTCCCAGTTCTGAATACTAGGGAATTGAGACCCAGAAAAGACGAGTAGTGAGCCCAGAGCTGGGTGAGGCCCTTGCACGCCTGGCTCCGCAGTGATCTGTAAGATCATTCTGGCAGGGAGGCCGGTGACCACGCTGAGGGCCAGGGTGGAGGCCCAGAAGAAACCAAAGTTGTTGGTTTTTCTTCTAAAAGTTGCTGGAGGAGGTTTTGTTTTGTTCTCTGCAAAGTGAACCGGACCTGCGTGGGGCTGAAATTCCTTGCAGAGGAAGCGTGTGGGAAGAGAAGGGGGCACAGCCCCCTCCCCCCAGAGTAAGGTAGGCTAAGATGCCTCTGCTAGTTCATGAGATCATGTGCATTTTCTATGGGTTGAAATGCGTCACAAACAAGGGGAGGAGCGGACTTGTGTTCTGACGGGCTTCCTTTAATGCACTGGCAGACACACTGTACTGGAAACACCTCTCTGTTAGACTTGACTCCCGAGAGCAGGAGCCTACGGCCTCCCTGACGCACTGCAGAAGAATGTTGGGCAGAGTGGTGGGCGCAGTGATGAACAGACGAAGTGAAGTCCTGCCCCTCCCGGGGACGACAGCCCTTAGGTCTCGGCCCTGAGACCATCGAACTACTTCACAATGGTTCACTTAGCATCTATTCGGCAAACATTTATTGCTCAACAAATGGCCACTTTAAAGAGCCGACCCAAGATGACTCGACGCAGCTCAATGCACCATCAGTGAGTGCGCCTCAGCAATGCAGAGCAAGAGCACCAGAGATGTTTAACACGAGCCCTAATACAACGGGCCTGGCAGCAATCCAAAGAGAACCGGAGATTGCCAGAAAAACAGGACAGGTGTTCGACCTCACTGGTGATCAAAGTAACACAAACTAAAGCACCCAGTTTTGGGGGGTGTCTACAAATAGGCAACACCAAAAGGAAATCTGTGTCTTTTAGAACAATGGGATTGGAGAGGACGTTGGCAAATGGTCGGTGTGCCATTTTTGGGCAAATAAGTTGGCAGTGTGCATCAAAACACCTGGTCTTTGACTTAGTTACTTCATTATAACCGTTTGTCTAGTCGAAGATGTATATGAATTTACGTGTGAAGATGTTTATAAAAGAAGCATTTAGAATAGCAAAAAAAGAAAAAGCAAAGACCCTAAACCAGAGGACTGGTGAAATACTCACGCAATGGAATGCTGGGCACCATCGAAACCCGTTTGGCAAAAACTGACCAGTGGAGTCAGGCGTGTGTCTCTCAGTGAAAACGCAGGCTGCGAAGCCCAGTCCAGAAAATCACTCAAGTTTTTTTTAAATAAACATCCATACTTTCTGTGTTTTTACCTGTATTTTCTTTTTTTTTCCTACATCCAGTAATTAATATATAAAGACCTCACTTAACGTTGTAAGTTCTGGGACTTTGAGTAAAAGACAGGTAACAAAACCAGTCTTACTGTGGGCTGGTATTAACTTCTTAAGTTCCCAGGCATTTCATTGACGTTGTAACAAAACTTGAATGAAGTTACAGTATCTGAACCCCAGCTATATACTATTTTACAATTTTATTTTGAAAACAATATAAGTATAACAAATAAAACTGATGGTAACTTCTGGCACTCACGTGAGGCCCCCTACTGTCCCCTCACTCTGTCCCCCACAGGAGCCCCGACCCGGGAAGGGAGGGGACTCCGTGTCCACTGTTTTCCAGTAACTAAACACCCGACGCAGGTCTGCCTGCAGCGCCCCCTTCCGGGCAGAACGCCTTCGTTCCAGCGGAGCGGACGTGCTAGCGTCCCCGGTGCCCGTTGTGGAAGTCCTCGGATCGCACCTCGAACTTCTCGGGGTTTGTGTAACACCGCTGCCTTTGACAATGGGAGAGGCATTTTTGCCATTTGTCTATATGTAAATATTCCCCAGTGACAGACACTGGCAGCTTTTTAATTCTAATTTATCCCAAAGAATTTTAAAGGTCATAGTATGTATCATGATGAAGAGTTTTGTTTTGTAAGCGTTTCCCCCCAAATCATGAAGGCACATCCTTCCTCGTAAATCACACGTGACGTGACCACAACGTGACTGTGGGTCTCGTTTCAGAGGGATCCCCTCTAATAAACACACACCAGCCTCCCCTGGGGAGTCATCCGGAGTCAGTGAAACCCGGTTTTAAAAGGCAGACACTATGGGGGGGCGCGTTAATATCAGGTTCTCATCCCAGCAGAAAACCTTTTCTGTCATAATCACAAGATCAGGAATGGAGGTGGCTGTGAAAGGGCATTGGCAAAAACAGGTCCCAGCTGTCGAGAGTACAGGCGGAGCTTGTGGGTGAAGGGTCAGAGAGAGGTTAGGGTGTACCGACGTACGTCATTCCTTCTGCAGGGAAGAAACGGTCCCTCTTGATTTCACATCTGTCCATCTCCTCAAACACACCAGACACTTCCGGACATTCTGATGCATGGTAACACCTTGATGAGTGTTTGCTGGGAAGCTGTGAATACCAGTGAGGAAGACCCTCTCCCCTCCCCACTTCCCCCCAAAAACACTCAATAGGCCCTGAAGGCTAGGCTGGTTTTGTGGGTGACCGTGGGGAGAAGAGTACCCCAAGGCTCGGGACAATAGTCCAACCAAATTCAGGGGAAAGTGAGTTCATGAGTCTGACTTTACGAAAGGGAAGGAGAGCTGATCCCCAAGTAGGGGGTTTAAAAAATTAATCGGGGCGTGGGGCACACCAAGGAGAAGAGGCAGAAAGCCTGTGAGTGGCAGGGAGGTGGGAGGGGAGGACCAAGGAGATGTCAGCAGAGAAGTTTATAGAAGAGATGTCATTGGGTAGAAGTCGTGGCCTAGTCAAGTGCAGAAAATTGGTGGTGTGACTATGAAAACAGGGAGGGGACGTGGGCGCAGTTCTGGGTGGAGGGGGGCAGCGGAGGTGCCCAGCAGGCCCCAGAGGATGAAGGAGGAGATTCTACAGGAGGAGTCGTTGGCGCTCCCCAGTTCCCCCGGGAAGGAAGGCACGCCAGAAGGACCCCAGGGTACGGCAGCCGAGACGGCTGCCATGGGCCTGCAGACCAAGTGTGAGATCCAAAAGGGGTGAGCAGAGAGGAGGGATCAGAAGTATGTTCTACAAAACGAACTAAGAAGCACAGTGGTTACCAGATGCGCAAGATGGGGGACCCTTGGAGGTGTGAGGGCGGAGGAACAAGAAGAGAGGGAGGGCCATCAGGGATGAAGGAGGGAGGATGGGCGTCAGGAGGCTGTGAATCTCAGGGCTCAGCCCCAACCACCACAGGAGGAAGGCCGCCTGCTAAAGGGACAGGCTGGCAGAGAAGCGGAGCCAGGGCTGGGCGGAGAAAGGAAGGAGCCCGCCCTTCCCTGCTCCTCCTGCACAATCAGTCACCTTCCCTTCACTCCCTGGACGCGCCCTGCAAGCTGTCTGAGCCCCTCAAGTGCACAAAGCTGCCTCCCCTCCAGTAGCCTCAGTTGACACTCCTCTCTAAGCCTCAACACCTATCATCCTTCCGACCTCAGGTGGGGTTGCTTCCAACTTCCCTCACCACAGCCAGCAAGGTCAAGTTCTACCACTCTTCTCTGTCTCGACACTTTGGACTTGTTCTTCTGTGCTCACCACACTCCTAATCAGGTTCTGTGCTCCTTTACAGCTGCATCACAGCTGTGCCCTCGCTCCAGACTGTGAGCTCCGTGAGGGCAGAGCCTCTTCTTAGTCACTGTCTACCCTGGCTGCTAGCCCAGCTGCTGGCCCTGAGTGGGCACCAGGATCCTTGTCAAATAAACAGCAGGCGAGTGAGCCAGAGTGTTCATGAGCAGGCTGTCCCATGCGGCAGACTCCATATGGGGGTGTCTCAGGCATCTGTGGTTGCTTGGGCCTGGCACGTAGAGCCCCGCCTCCCCCCTTAAGTGCCTGCTTGCTGGCAGCCTGCCTGACTGGCTGGGCAATGGAGTAAACCCCACCAAGGGCCTCAGGTCCCTGTCTGGTGGCGGGACAGCTGGAGACCCCACGGTCAAGACCCTGTGGCTACAAGGGGCCTATGAGACCAGCATGCTGCGCAGGCCGAGCAGCCACGGCCGAGGGCTGGCCCCAGGGGAACTGCAGGGCTGAGAAAGGACGCAGCTAACTGCCTTCCGGAGAGCTCAGCCTAGGGAGGGCGCAGACGGAAACAAGGTATTCATTCCGGGGAAAGGCCGACACCAAGAGGTAGCCTCTGCCACATAGGGAGTGTGTCCTCGCTGGGTCCCCAAGGCCACGTAAGTGCCTCACATAAGCCTAACTGCACCTGAGGGAGCCCAGACATGGAGCTCTCCATGGGGGCTGTGACTCCCTGCAGGCCACTGTCAACGACAGCAGCTGCCGCAGGTGTCCCGACTGAGCAGGCTCTCGGTTCCAGGCCCTAAGTGACGTCTTTCACAGATGTCATCTCGGGGCTCTGTCACACTTCCAAGGGCTGAGTGTCAACATCATATACACTCCACAACTGGGAGACCTGAGGCTGGTTCAAGGACACAAAGCTCAGCTGTAGTGGGATGAGGAATGAAACTCGGGCGTGTGGGGCTCCAGCGTGAACTGTCATCTACAGCTAAAAAAGCACACAGTCCCTAGGGGACCCTGTGGTGAGAAAGGACGCTGCTGATCTGGCACCCAGGGCAGGGCTGGCTGGGACCCTGGGCATGGCTGACAGGCAGCTGTCTGTCTTTCCCACCCGACAAAGCTTGAGAAAAATGAGCACAAAGCGGCATATGCAGGTGGTCCTGAGGGTGGCTGGCAGGGTGGGAAGGGCAGCTCCAGCAGCTGGGGCTTCCTGCTGCCCGCGTCCTGCCAGAGCTGGGCCTCCGTCCCTACAGGTGAGGCCGCCAAGCAGCTGCTCAGGCCCGGGCTTGGTGTGCACAGGCTGAATCCAGGCAAACCAGTGCTGCTTCTGCAGGTGCCTGTGCTGTGGCCTTTCTCTCCCGCTGCTGCGGGAGGAAGGGGAGGAAGTGAGCAGCCCATCAGCTGCGTGGCGGCTTGGGATCAGAAATGCTGCAGGTGCCCCCCACCCCACCCCCTGCCCTGTCCGTCTGAACCACACAACCCAGGGGGAGACTTGAATCTTCGCACCCTACAGAGAGCCATTTCTAAGCAGAGACACCTGTTTCCAGGGCGCAGTGGCAGACACCTCCCTGTAAGGTGGTGGCTTTTCCAGAAGGAATGGGCAGATGGGGAGAAGGACAGCTAACCTGCAGCAGGGAGAATATAGACAGGGGAGAAGGGTGGGGAGCCATGACCAGTGACAATGCCCACCTGGAGCCTCTGCTCTAGGCAGCCGCCTGCCACGGCCCTTCACTGCTGGCCTGGCCTGTTTACTGCGCCCTTGGGATGGGTTTTTCAATACCTTGACTTGATAGGAGCAAAGTAGGGTCCTGAGGTCACCATGTGCCCACCCCCTCCCTAGCACAAGCTGGGGCCCGAGGGGGTGGGGCACATGTCTGCTGTGGTACGGATGAGAGCGCACAGTTAGGCAAAGGGCGGGGCCTGGTGAGGCCCTTCCACCTCCAGGCTTTTCCTGCTCCAAGAAGTTCCTGGGCCCTGAGCAATGCCCCAGGCTAAGCCCCTAGGGAAACTGCTTCCGTAAACACTTACTTAGTAAGACATTTAAAAGTCTATTGATCTCCCTGCTCCAAAGGAGAGGTGAGACAGTGATAGACACAGTGAGCAGTTACCAAAGATGGGTCCCCTCCACCCACAACCAGAAGTGATTTCCCTTTCAGATCGCCAGCAGGCAGCCCTGGGAGCAGGCCACACACCCAGCACCCGGGTCGGGGCAGCCGCTGGAACCAGCAGGGGCTCTGGCTCCCACAGTGGCAATAAGAGGCTTCGGCTTCCTTTTCTGTGGGACCATAACAAAGGGAGCTGATCCCAAGCAGCCTTGCAAGGCCTCTTTCTCTCCTCTTTAGGAAGAAAGGCAGGAGGCTGCAGGTCTCCAAGGGCCAGATCGGTGACCTCAGGTTCAGCGTCCAGCAGACACAGATGATGCTTTCTCACTAGTTGCCAGAACACACGGGGACAGGCAGGAGGAACATGGGGTGATGTTGGTTGGAGCATCGTTCCATACACCAAAAAGTTGTGGGTTCCATCCCCGATCAGGGCTCATACCTTGGCTGCGGGTTCATTCCCTGGTTGGAGCGAGTATGGAAGGCAACTAACTGATGCTTCTCTCTCCTCCTAAAGTCAATGAGGGTTTCCTTGGGGGAGGGTTTAGAAAGGACAGAGGCCTCGTCCTCCGGCAGTCACTGTGAGCACGGGTGGGCGCACACTGGCCAAGGAAGAGCTGCCCTGGAACGCCAGCTCTACGGCGATGTGCCCTCCTCCCTCCTGTCTGCAGTCAGGGCCGTGAGGGACTGAGGGTTCGGGTCCCCCAGAACCCGTACGTGGAACCCCTAGCACGCAGTGCGATGGTGTTAGGCGGAGGGGCGTGTGGGAGGGCAATAAGTATGGGTGGTGCCCGTGGGCACAGCCACCACCATGGACTAGCTCCTCTGTGAGAAGGGGAAGTGCCGGTCTCTGCGCCACCAGGTGAAACAAGAGCGAGGAGGTGGCGTCTGCACCCGAGGCAGAGTGTCCTCACCAGGAACAAAGCCTGTCTTGGTCCCCTGATCGCGGACTTCCCAGACTCCATTAGAACTGTGAGAAGTGAACGTCAGCTGTCCAGACCACCTGGTCTGTGGCATTTTGTCATGGCAGCTGGAGCTAACGCAGGGGCCCAGCCTTCGCATAACGCCTGTCTCGTGGCAGGTGAATTTCTGCATGAGCAAAGGTAATGGCAGCCACCCAATGTATGGATAACCCCTCCCACATGTATTTTACCATAAAAAGGCACATAACCATTCACCGCCCTTCCAACTGAGGCCAGTGGGAGCAGGAGCATCGTGCCCACACTCTCAGCCTCATTTGCAGAGTCCTCTGGGGTGGGCTTTGCCCACAGAAGTCCCAGCCTTAAAAAACAAAAAAGTGTCCTGATACATAAATATGCACTGGAAACAATAAACACAGAAACTAAGTTTCAGAAATGCCAGGCATCTCTGCCCAAAGTGTGAGGGCCAAGGTGCAGCTGGTTGCTGGTGCCCACCTGGGGCAGGGCTGTGGTGGCTGCATTTACATATTTTAGTGATCACATGAAAGGCCCTGCCTCTGGGCATAATAGGCCTCTCTGCTCACCAGCACGGGGGGGCTGCAAGGTGTGCCCCGCCTGTGAAGGGGGCGGCAGGAATCCTCAGGAGTGGTTGAACAAGAAATGCCCTCTCTCTCCTCCCTCTGACTTGGGGAGGGTGAGAGGGTTGAAACCACCTCTGTGGTCACCAGACCCTAGGACCACAGAAGACGACACCAGATGCCAACCAAGTCTCTGAGGCTCCACGGACCATCCCTGGGCACTGGATGCTGGCATCTGCAGGGAAGGGCCAGGTGAGGCCTCCCAGAGGCTGCAGGCGGTAGGAATGAAGAGGGTTTCCTGAGTATGAGTCAGTGCAAAGTGCCGGCGGCAGAGGACAGAAAGGATGCTGTTCAGTGAACCCTCTATGGCCCCTGCTAACATGGGTGATGATGAGTAGGAGGACAGTAGTGTCAGCGCTGTCACTTATTATGTCACAGCCAATGCCCTGTTCCAAGTGCTTTACTTTGACTATTCCATGAAAACAGTCCTGACCCCGGCACCCTGAGTGGGATTCAGCCTGCACGGCCCTGCTGCTAGAGGTTTGCAGGTACCCCCGCTTCGCGTTGGCCCTGCAGGAGAGCACAGCCGCTCACTTCGAGGAAGCCCTGGCTGCTGCTTCCCAGGCACCCCAGCAAGGCTCACAGGTGTTCAGGTGGCTGGCTCACCCCCTAAGCAGCAGCTTCCCTCCCTTGCCGACCTTCCTCAGGTTAGTTGAGCACCACACGCCCCCTGCAGGTCACCCATGCATTGCTCAGATGCTTTCAAGAGTGATTAAACCAACTGCTGGCTGGGGCCCACCCAGGGCGCCTTCCAGGAGAGCTGCTCGGAAGTTCACGAGGCGCTGTCCAGCACAGCCAGACTTCCCCTCGGCCCCCTTAGCCCTCTTGCGCTTGTCCCCTGCTGTGGCTCTGTCCAGCACTGCCCAGTGCCTGCAGGGCAGTCATGCCAGCAAAGACTGGGCGCTGAGCCAGGACCAAAAGGGCAGCCAGTACTGATCGGCTTCCAGCTGAAGAGGGCCTGCCCAGCACTCCAAAGAGGCGGGAGGGATGCGTTAACAGCAGGCTGGCACTCCACGAGGGCTTGGACAACTGTTCTAATGCATCCTGATGAGCTCCATCTGCTGCCGGTCCACACCGGGCATATGTCTCCTTGCCCCGGCACTGTATTTTGGCTGGAAAATTTATCAGAAAGCCTGTATATGCCTTGCAGAGAGGAGACAAATGCTGGAGACTGTCTCCAGTCATATCTAGGAACAAAGGAAGGCAGGTCAGGGAGAATTTCCTGCACACACAGACCCAGAAATCATGTAAGGGGCCCGAGACCCTCCATGGCTCCCAGGATGCCAGACCACACCAGCGCGTCCCGACCCCTGGAAGCCGTCTCACCAGCTGGACCTCGGCGTAAGGCGTTTCCTACACTGTTTTTCTTGGGTCCTCGTGGCCTGGTCAGTGCTCTCATTCACTACCGAGCTTCGGTTTATCACAAATCTCTGTTTTTAGGTTGAGAGCCATCAATTCCACAAGTCTCCTCACATATTTTCATGTTGGTAGTAATCTTCCCCAGGACTCAGTTTCCTTTTAGGAACCCCAGGCATTCGCCACCTTGTGAGCGACACTGAGACACACGAGCCCAAGGAGACGGCCACACCACCGGCTGCACACACTGGCTGGCAGGGGAAAGGGTCCCCACCGGCCCTCCCATGCAGTGGGCAGTGATAAGCAAGGGCCTACTATGTGCTCAGCCAGCACTGGCTTACCCAGACAAAGGATGCATCTGAGGGGAGAAGGCTGGGAGTGCACACATTTCTTTGACAACTAGTTTTGCGTTACAAATGTTAAAGAGTACAGATTTTAATACTGAAGAGGAAAAACAAAATAGCAGTACTCAAACTCCCAGGTTTCCAGACTTACTCTAAGGCTGCAAGTGTTAGGATAGTGTGGGAGTGGTGAAAAAAGAAACAGACCAATAGATCGACGGGGTAGAACAGGGGGTGTGAAGGCACCCACACAGAGTCAACGCATCTTTTTAAGAGATTTCATTTCTTTTTAGAGAAGGCGGAGGGACGGAGAAAGAGAGGGAGACAAATATCGATGTGAGAAACATCAACAGGCTGCCTCTTGCAGGCGCCCCAGATGGGAATGAACCCATAGCCCATGAATGAGCCCTGACCTGGGATCGAACCAGTGACCCTTCGCTCTGTGGGGATAATGCCCACCCAAATGAGCCTCACCGGTCAGAGCACAAAGTCAACTGATTTTTGGAAAAGAGAAGAGGCAATGGATTCAATAGATGGGAGGGAGTATAGTCTTTTCAATAACGATGCTGGAATAATTAGGCTCAAACACAAAAGAATAAACCTCGACAGAGACCTTCTGCCTTACACAAAAATTAACTCAAAATGGGAGATAAGCCTAAATGCATATTGTAAAACCATAAAACTTCTAGAAGAAAATGAGGATAAAATAATGTGACTTTGGGCTTAGTGGTAAGTCTTAGTGGTAAGTGGTAAAACACCAAACGCACAATCCATGAAATAAAAACAGACATGCTGGGCTCGACTGAACTTTGAAACGTCTGCTCCGTAGGCGACACTGCTGTGAGGACCCGGGCAGCAGCCACCGAGGGGGAGGGACGGGGTCCGCAGAACACACGTCCGACAGGGGACATGCACCCGAGATTAACCACTCGACACTCAACAGCAGGCAAATAAGCAGCTCGGTTGAAAAAGGTACAAAGATCTGAATAGATACCTCAAAAATAAAATGAAAAATAGCCATCTGAAGAAATTCTCAACATCATCTGTCATCAGGGGAATGCAAATTCAAACAGCAGTGACATACCACTGTGCTATTAGAATGTCTAAAAACAAGACGAAACCACCTGCCCACGTCGATTGCTGCTATGGGTACAAAGCCGCAGAAACTCCACTCCTGCGGTGGGAACACGAAGCGCACAGCCGCTCCGGATGGCGGTGTGGCAATCTCTCACAGAGCTAAGAATCTGACCTCAGAGCTGGTAATGCCACCCTACTGATTTGAAAACTACGGCAACGCAAAAAGCTGCATTCAAATGGGCACATCAGTTTTATTCATAATTGCCCAAACTGGAAGCCACCAAGATGTCCTTCAATAGGTGAATGGATTAGCAAATGATGAAACAGCCACAGCACGCAATACTATTCAGTGATAAAAAGTAAAATAGCATATCAAGCTACAAAAAAGACAGGATGAATTTTAGATGAATATTGCTAAGTGAAAAAAGTCAGTATAAAAAGGCTATATAACGTATGGCTCCAATTACGTGGCATTTGGAAAAGGCAAAGCTATAGTGGGAGTAAAGAGACCAGTGGTTCCCAGGGCGTTGAGGGAGGGGGGGAGGGAGGGGGGGGAGGGGGCTGGGGAGGAGGGGAGGAGGGGAGAGTGAAGCCCAGGGAATGTTTCTGAGTGGTGAAACTGTTCTTTAGGGTACTGTAAGGGTGTGTATACGACACGGGGGATTTGTCAAGACCCATAAAGCATTACAGCACATACAGTGAACCTTAATGTATGCAAATTAAAAAAAACATTTACGACCTTGGGAGACCCTAGGGTGAAGTGCAGACTGTGACAGAACAGTTTTGGAAATGAGTACAGATTATGTGATGAAAGGCACAGGGACCCCACACAAGTGCTGCACTGCGGGTGATAAGGTTTCCCCACAAAGGCGGTGGGTGGAGGGGGCAGATTTCCACAGTCCTGCATGTGCGCACTGGAGCTGAAGATGGGCCGCAGGTGCCGGGGCCGAGTGTCTCACTGTCGGAGTGGGAGGCCGCTGGGGTCCATGTGTGATGGGCTGGGGCAGGAGGCGCCGGCACAGACTCACACTCAGCCGGGTGCAAACACAGATGGACACGTGCAGGGTTTGGGTAGCCTACGTGCAGCAGTCAGGGGCGCAGCTAGGGCCCAGACCCCGATTTCTACCCTGTGCTCCACGAAAAGGGACCGGCGCTGCTGGGAGAAATGACCACCCCCATGGCTGGGAGAAGGAACATGTGAGATGAGCCTGGAGTGTGTTAGAGTGCCAGAAAGTAAAGAAGCACTAAAACATAAGTACGTAAAATCAGCCGCAGTGAGAGGGCATTGAAGGGCACAGGAGCCGACGGGAGGAGCTCCCAGTGTTCACAGCGGGAAAGGTGTGAGCCACCAGGTCTTCGGATGGGATCATCCCATAGGCTTGGGTAAACCTCAAGCGAACGTCTCTGAGCCACAGACGCGTGACCGTGTAAGTGAATGAACGGGGAGAAGAGACAGACCTCCAGAGCAGGAGAATTCCAGGTCGCAGACCCAGAAACCCCACCCTCGGGAACTAGGTAAACAGATGGCAGACCCTGGAGCTGGGGGGCGCACCAGCTCCTGGGCACGAGTGTGGGCTGTGCGCAGCGCCCTCTATCCAGAGGGGACAGCACGGAGAGTGAGGGAGGAGAGGGGTGTCCTGCAGAGAAACAACAACCAGCACCTGTCCGGGCAAAGGGGGTCGCATCAGCAGTGCTGGCGCAGGGGGCCCTGTGGTGATGTCAGTAACACAGCGCTTCATCTCTGTGGTCTCCCTCCTAAAAACCACAACCCTGGTCTCATCGGGAGGAAAACATCCAGCAACTCACAGCTGAGGGCCTTTGCAAGATTTAACTGACCAGGACATTCCAAAACCATCCGAGTCATCAAAAACAAGGAAAATCTGCAAAACCACCACAACCAATTGTCACAAGCAGAGGGGCCCAAGGAGATACGACAACTAAATATAATGTGGTGTCTTGGGTGCCTTTCTGACACAGAAAAAAAATTAATTAAGAACTTAGGCGATCTGAATAAAATGTGGACTTCAAGTGGCTATAATGTATCAGTATTGGTTCACTGGTTGTGACAAAGGACATACCAGTGCAAGGTGTTAATAAGTTAATAAGAGGGGAATTGGGTGCAGGACATGTGGGAACTCCGTACACTGCCTTTGCAACATTTCTGTAGGTCTGAAACTTTTCTTTAGTAAAAAAAAGTTTGCGTACAAAATGGACCCTGAAGTAATAACTTCGGGAAGTAGGATTTGGTTGGAGACCAGCTGCCGAGCCACAGAGAGGCACTGAGCTCTCAGCGTGAAGGATGGGCAAGGTCGGTGTGGCGGAGGGAAGGTGCGCCAAGCACCCAGCCCCCTGCCCAGCCACCACAGCCGGTTGCCAGCTGCACTCAGGGGCAGCCCCGGGGCACATGCGCACCCAGCACAATCTAAAATGACCCTAACATGGGCTCCTCGGGAAAGCAACGCTGCTATTTACTGCATTACGTCACAAAAAAGAAAGGTCACATACAGCTAAGCAGTCAAGTACTTTCGAAAACAGGAGCTGAGGGGCCTGGGTTCGGATCCCAGGCCTTTGTTAGA
The DNA here is from genome assembly GCF_014824575.4 of Sturnira hondurensis. NCBI lineage: Eukaryota > Metazoa > Chordata > Mammalia > Chiroptera > Phyllostomidae > Sturnira > Sturnira hondurensis. The sequence continues at coordinate 297,729 of NW_028073751.1, forward strand.
TACGTGACCTTGGGCAACCAGAAGGCAAAGGTCCTTTTCCTCATTTAAAACTGAAGGGAACAGCACCTCCCAGCCCTGGGCTTTCGAGATTAAATGGAAACACATGTGTTTCGCACGGAGTCTAGCACTGCGGCAGCTATTTCTTAAAGTTTACACTGGGAAAGGGAAGATAAGACGCCGCTCTCTCCAGGTGAGACAGAAGATCCAAAACAGTAAGATGAAATGACTCAGAATGATTTCCGGCTTGAAAGGAATAATCATTCCCACAAAGGCAGAAAACAGATTTCATTCATCGAAAGAATCCTGAACACCGGCTCTCGAGTCAGAGGCACCTCGGGAGAGACAGGAGCTGCGGGAGCCGCTGCCAGGCGTTTCCGGGGAGACGCAGGGAGGGACGGGCCTCGCTTCCAGATGGAGCAACTCCACCGCCCCGTTCTCAATACTCCACAAATTACTTTGTAAAGCCAATCTAAGTCCCATTTTCTGGTCGTTTTCGAAAATGATTTTAAATATCATCTAGGAGAACAGGTAAGAAGAGCCATGGAAAATTTGAAAAAGAGGATAATGATGTCAGATGAAAAGATGGATGATGACGGAGCAGAAATGATTAAGAAAACAGGCCATTAAAAACAGTATTGACTAAAACAGTATTTTTCAGCCCCAACTTCCTCACCCTGGAGGGCAGTGGCACCGAGGAGAAAATCCCACCCCCACCCACCCTTTGCGGGGGAGATGGAGCTGCCTGGTGAGCCCTCTCAGACCGGCTAGGGTGTGAGCTGCTTCTTCCAGTTCGAATGCCACTGGCCTAATGCATCCAATGTGAACAAGTCGATCCACGAAAGAATACAATGAAAACACTTTTTACCTGGCCTCGGGGTGGGGAAGAGATTTCTAAACACGTGTCAGACACCGCAGAAGGAAAGAATGAACACTCCCGAATGGACAAAACACCCAAACCTCAGTCTATCAGAAAACACCATTAAAGGGAAAACTTAGGGGGGAAATGTGAATGAAACACATATGATGGATTTGTGCCTTTAATATGTCAAACAATCACTTGTGAATTATTGAGAAAAAGACCCACACCCTAAAAGGAAAAGTATAGGAGGCAATTCAGAAAGAATTATAAATAGCCAATGTACATGAAAAATAAAGAAGTCAAGCAAGCCTCTGGTGTAATCAAAGAAGTAAAAAATCAAACTGTGACAAAGGCAGGTAATTGCCTCCGAAGATCCATTTTTCCACTTTTCTTTAGCAATACGAACCATAATTTTTAGCTGGCTCATTGCTTTCAACTTAACAGTTTACGTCCCCCAGCATGCAGGCGGGATTGTACTAAACTCACACTGAATTCAGACCGAGTTGCCCATTGAGAAGAGAGCAGAATTGTATACAAATTCACCTCCACCTTCCCTGCTGTGTGGACCACAGAGGGGCCGGCCCACGAGGCTGTGTGTTAGGATTCTCAGAGCAACCGGTGGAAACGTCTGGGGAACTGAGAGGCTGCACACTGGCCCGGGACTTCCTACCACTTGCCTTATTTTGTATCAGAATAATGTAAACCCTTTATTGCTTACTCTACTATTGTGTGAGCACTAGAGTATTGGTTATGTACCACTGAGCCAAAACCCAACTAATAAAAGGACCTTTTTTCTTAACCCAGGCAGTAGAAAATTCCTTTAAAAATTATAGTATATTCAGCCCTACCCAGGTGACTCGGTTGGCTGGGGCATCATCCCATACGTCAAAAGGGGGTGGGTTTCGTCCCCAGTTGGGGCACATACAGGAGGCAGCTGATCAATGTCTCTCTCTCTCTCTCTCGAATCAATAAACATATTTAGGTGAGGATTAAAAAAATGATCGGACCCAAAGTTGGTAAATGTCTCATAATATTGCTTATGGCACATATTTTCTGGAAGACATGCTGCCAGGAAGCAACAGGAGAGTTACAATATGCACATCCTTTCACTCAGAACTTGTACCGCTAGTAATTTATCCTATGAAAATAATTAGACACGTGCAAAATTAATACACAGTGATGTTTCTGAAAGCGATGTTTGTAATAATGAAAAATCAGAGAGAACCTAACTGCTCACTGGAGAACCAGGTATAGAAATTACAGAACATCTGCGGAATCAGACAGCATGCAGCCTTTAAAACCCAAGTATTAAAAGAATAATTGATGGTATGGGAATAGAATATTTTTAAGTACTATTAAGGTAAAATAATAAAGGTTTTAAAGAAGTACATAATTATACTCAGTCTGGAAGACCGGGTACTTTTAAATGTTCTATAACAAACAGGTATAACTTCTACAGTTTTTTTTTTAAATTTGAGTTAAAAATTTGCAAGTGTCTACTGTCACTCACCTCGAACCTGCCTCCAGCTGGGTGGCCCCTTCTGCTCGACTCCCTGAGCAGCACGTCCCAGTCCCGCGTGCCCCGCTGGTCTGCACCACGGAACACCCCTTCTGCTCCCTGACCAGCGGTCTTTGCAAGGGGGGCGGATCCCAGACATACAGCCGTGCTTCGCTGCGGGCCAGAGACCCCCACTCCGGGCCAATCCAAGCCCCTGAGCCTGGTCCTGGGAACTACAGCTTCTGAGACCTCAGTGTGTCTAGTGCCACTCCGGGGATGCTCTGGAGGCCATCGCGGGTCTCTGTCCCCTAAACAGCAAGGTGCCACTGTTCCTGACTCCTCAGGAGCTCCTGGCCTCATGCCAATGCCACCTGTCTCTAAGTCAATGCTCTTTAAAAGGGTGTGCTCTGTGTTCATTAGAGAAAGTGTTCAGCTGGGAATAACAGAAACCTGTCCGGTGGCTTCTCCAGATGCCAGTTTAACAAAGGATCCAGAATGTATTAATATGTCCACATTTTAAGTGAGTTGCCTAGTCCCAACCACATGAAACACAGCCCAGCTCTTCCGACCGTGCGGCTCAAGCATCGGGTCAAAACCACCACGAAGCACTCAGAAAGTGGTAAAACACCCTTAGGGCCCTGCACCGGTAAACCTAACACCAAAAAGGAGGGCGAACAGCCCAACTCTAGACAATTATCACCTTGGGACATCAGTGAGCCCCACAGGCAGACAGGTAAACAACATATTATTGATAGATTTGGTGTTCAGAGTTCTTGCCATCCTCCTCAGGGGAAAGCACAGGACCTGGGCCTAGAATAGGAATTTTAAAAAAATGCTGGGTAGATGGGTGGATGGACAGATGGACTGATGGATGATGAGTAGATGGAAGCATATTACTCACTACCTCCAGGTTCAATCACTGCTGTCAGTTCTAGAAATCCAAACAAAACAGCTGTCAGAGAGCTGCCTTATGCCTTAGGTTTTAACTTCAAACAGGGCGCAGCAACCTTCAGAAGCAAGGTACGTGAAGTCACAGGTCGGTGTTACTTTCGTTCACTCTATTTTTTCCTGAACAGGCTAGTGCCCCATTGGGCACAGACTGCAGCATTTAATCCTGCTGCTCACAACACAGAACTGTACCATTCTTGTACCAGAAGCTCAACCTGAATGAGAGAAAACGCTCACTAGTTCTGGGTCCTCCCTCCTCTGCCTAGACACATTCTCTGCATTCTCGTGAGAACCCGAGGAAACACCAACGGAGTGTTCCATCCCAAAGGGTACTTCACTTCTGTCATCAAGGCAAAAATACTCCTCTCCTGAGACACCGTGAGCCTTCTTCCTAAGTCAGGGAAGAAGGATACAGGGATAGAGACCTGCCTGCACCCAGTTGGGGGGATGCCAACTATTCCTGACCCAAAGGAGCCAGAAACACACACAGCAATTATGTCCCAGGCTGAGGTCAAACCCCAGAATGACCAATGCCAGGAAAGCCAGAGATGGCATCTTTGAACCACCGAACCTGCCTCTTCACCTAGAGATCTGGTCCACCTTCAACACCTGATCTTTTCAAGGGCTCTGACCACCACCAGCTCAAGTACATGCAAGAGCCTTGAAAATGGTAAGAGCCTCTACATTCCATCAATTCATTCATTCCACAAATGATCAAAGACAGCCTAGGCTGTGCCATGCCCTGGTCCATGCGGACACTGGGTATGGGGCTCACAGCAGCGAGCAGTCTGCGAGGAAAGCTGCGGCAGGAGACCAGGTGGGGAGGGCGGGCTGGCAGGTGCACAATCCCAGATGGGAGCTTGGCAGGTGGGTATTGAAGGGGAGCCATCCTTCAATACCTGGGGAGGCGGGTGGGGAGGGAGCTGTGGGGAAAGTGCAGATGTCGGGTCCTGAAACCTGGGGAGACCCAGCAGTAACCCCAACCCCGAAGGAACTGAACCACAGACTGGAATGCAGACAGAGCAGGCCGAGAGGGGAAGGGGACACAGTGTGAGCCCCTGGGAGTCTGAACCCTCTCTGGGGGTCAGCCTGGCTTAGCACGGAGCCTCTGAAACTCTAAGAGCTGGAGAGACATAGGGACAGGAATCTGCACCTCTTCAGCCTCAATACCACTCAGGGCAGATATTTTACAGCATTATAGTAGCTCTCATTTTTTTTTTTAAATAAAGAAACTTAGCTTAAAGCCATTTTTTGAAAGTCATGTTTTGAAGTATCGCTTAGTCCTGTGCCTTGGTACATAATCAGAATTCCGATCAAACCCCCCTGTCGGCACTAATTTTCTGGTCTTTGCCATTCAACTTCTGAGTCTGCTTTCACAGCTTCTGCACCCCCTGCCTAGGTGATTGCCAAAGCTGGGGCTCACCACATGCCGTGCCCCACCCCTACAAGTGATGCGCTGGGAAGGCATCCATTTAGGAGACTCGCACTCAAAGCACAGCCAAGCCGAGGAGACCAAGATGAACGGGTACTGGGGAGTTGGGTGAGGAGAGAGGCCTGTGTCACTGCTTTCCCAGGGCGCCCAGGCCAAGGTGGGATGGGAGGCTGGTTCTTACACAGAGCTTTGTGCACAGCGAATGTGGTCCAGTAGGAAGGGCCTGCCCCGCTGCCACTGGTTCTCACACTCTGCAGATCCCATAGCCTCCCCCGCCTGTACCACCAGGCCTCCCGGCCCTTCCCCTGAATAATTCTGCTGCTGCCCCTCCTGCTGGGTAAGCAGGTCTGCCTCCTCTTGCCACAAAGCAGGAGGAGCCCTGAATGCCCTTCTCCTGGGATCAGGCCAGAAACGCAAGGTTTCACCCTCATGACTCCAGAGTGAGTTGGAAATCTCTCGGGCCCCTCAGACCTGAAGAGATCATCCGGCTTGTTGTCTTGTTCTGGTTTTGGCTGCACTCGCCCCAACCCCATCTGGGCATCTATTACCGCCCCAGCTATCATTCTACATTCTTCAAGTTAAAGAATCAAAGTGACATTCCTGTCTCCTTCATGCCTAATCGTCACAACCATCATTATCATCAAGATCACACAGCTACGTTTTTCGAACTCTACCTTTATTTCTGCAGTTACATTTGCGCTGACTTCATGACGACACTTTGTCCCTGCCCCCCCGCACCGTCCTCCCCACGGGCCAGGCCAGCACTGCCACCCCTGGACCTAGGGAGAGACTCCCGGTATCTCACAGAGCAGCTGGCTGTGTGCGATGGCAGTCATTTGTTTTCTTTCAATTATAATTTCAATTTATTTTTTATTGTAATGCTGTCTTTTCACAGCAATAGATAGCAGGGCAATGGAAGAACAGTCGAGTTCAGGACAGATTACAAATGAAGTTTTATCTTCGAGGAGCTAGGTCGGAGACTGGTGGCTATCAGCCTGTGGCAGTGACGGTGAGCCCATGCCGGCGTCCTGATAAACTCCTGAGAGCTCAGTGTGCTCACAGGAAGAAAGGAGGACATTCCGAGGGTGCTCGCTCCCCTTAGGGAAACTCCATCGGGGGGGCTGTGTTGTCAGGGAAGGAGTGCGTTCCGTGAGCACCGAATGAATGCTGGGTATTAGTTTAAAGTGAGTGAGTGAGTGAGTGAGTGTGTGTGTGTGTGTGTATGTGTGTTTCCAAAGGAAGACTCGGGGGAAGGAGACAGAAGAATGTGAGGGCAACAGCACAGGCTCTGGGAGAGGCCCCGACTCCCGCTCTCATTTCGTAGCTGGGTGGCCTTAAGCACCGAGACGCTCCTTACAGATCACACGTCTTCTGGTCAGCAGCGGGAGCGAAGTTCCTCAGTTGTGAGAAGAATCAAATGCACAATCAAGAGCATGGCACATGCACACGCTGAGGATCTTATACAGATTCCCTCCTATCATGATAAATCTTTTCTTTTGGGGGGCCACTTTCAATGTTGCAGACCGTGGTACATGCATATAACAGACAACCTTTAAAAAGAACGAGGCAGATTCACTCGACACTTGACAATCACTTGGAATCCACATGAAAAGCCCTCACTAACTTCCATTTCAGTTGGATGAGACAGACAATAAACGAGCAGGTAAATGAGCTGTCTGACAGATTAGAAGGTAATAAACAGTAAGGACAAAGGTCAAGGCGCAAGGGGGACAGAAGTGCTGAGGGGGTTCCAAGGGGCCCCTGTGGTGCAGAGATTTCAAGGGTGGTCCAGCTGGGCAGATGTCTGAGAAGGCTGTCAGGATGGGACGGGGGCGTCGGCACAGAGCCCGGCAGCGGGGTGCCAGGACTGGCAGCGCCAAGAGACCCCCCCGGGAGCCCATGTGCCTGAAGCTGGGCAGGTAAGTGGTACCCCAGCAAACAGGGGACAGACACAGATCAGGGGACCCAATCACGCCGAGCCCTGCAGGTCACTGACAGGGCTTCAGTTCTTCCTCTTCAGTAGATGGGAAGTCACCAGCATGTCTTGAACTTACAGTCTACAGAATTACTTTGTTCAAAAGAGAAAGGGGTCCAGATCAATTAGGAAGCCACTCACATAAAAGATGAGGATGTCTTCAACCACAAGGGAGACAGAGGTGGTGAGAAGAGAATATATTTGAAAATCAATTTGAAAGCAGAGGCCGCAGGATTACACACGGCGTCTGAGACAAGGAGGGTTTTGTTTGTGGTTGTTTTACTTCACATCGAAATAAGGAGCTGCCAGTAATTCAGAAGGCGAATGCTGCAGCAGGAAGACGCAGATTTGGGGGGAAGACCAGGAGCTTGACTTTGGACGTATTAAGCCTGATCTGCCCATGGGTGTCCAAACGGTGGTCATTATAAATTCAAGTGCAGAGTTCAAGGGAGCGGTGTGGGCAGGTCGGCTAGAGGGAGGGAATAGACAGACAGATGGACACAGACCCGTCGGTACTCACATGAAAACATATCTATGATATATAAAAGAGGCAGGGCACAGAACAGGTAGAACATGAGTGGTTTGGGATGAGTAAAGTTTAAAAAGTATGTTTTGATACGTGTATCAAAAACTTACTAGAAACATAGGTAACAAAAAGCTAATGGAACCAGGAGTATGAGACACTTTGCCATGACATTTGAATTTTATACAAGAATGTACAAACTTATCAATTAAAAATGATAGCAGGAGCAGAGGACTGTTTGGGCAAACCATCAAAGCCATTAGTTTCTGGCACAAACCTCTCTCCCCTGCTCTAGACTCCAGTCGTGACCGTGGCTGTCCTGCCTCAGTTTACCCTTCTCTTTCTTTCCACCTTTAGCTTTTCCCAATCAGCGGGCATTAAGCAGGCTTCCAAATGACCAGGAGAACCTGTGTCTGCTTTGCAGAGCTGAATTCACAACACGGAAGAACCTGAGTTCAAAGCCAAAGGCAAATGCCCTAACGAATAAGGTTTTCTTCCTTCATGCAGTTGCCAATGTAATTCTGAAGATTTTTTCTTTTTATGTAATGACATTTGGAATAACAAAGCTCTAAAAATTACATGTTTCTTTACATGTTTAAGTTCTGACTATAATGTCGTACTGAATAATCAGTGAATGCAGCTGAATGGGTATGGAAAGATGAATATAAACTGCTTTTAAACTGCAAATTTGTCAGCCTGAAGCCTGAAGCCTCTTCCACAACAGGCCTTAAAGAAACACTGTTCTTTTCTGGCTGCAAAGATAAATCTCCATTTTGCCAGGAGCCTCTGCAGCAGGATTCTTTTAGGATGTTTCCATTGAGACTTGTTACAGCTAGGAAGGACTCTTTATCCTGTCTCTCTGGCACCACCTTCCGTTCCTAGTTAAGCACATTTCCCCGCTCTGCTTGTGATAACTAATGGAATTAGGCAACTGGCTGTCAACGCAGGATGTCATTCCCCAGGATCTAGCCCTCGGGTTGAAATCACCATTTGAGGAAAGAAAGTCAATGCAGGCCATTTTTCTCCTGTTCCAATCACGTGGCTGGAGGGAAGCTATCACTTCCTGTTTGGCTGGCCCGGCTGGCCAGGCAGGAGCAGTCCCTCCCCCGTGCCTGGCCAGGCAGGGCCCCACCCAGCTCCACCTCCCGGCCCAGGTCTGCTGAGGAGGGCTTACCACTCCACAGCCTTCTCCAGAATTTGGGGTTGACTGGCTGGACCCACATCCTTTCTCCAAACACTAATCTTTTAGGGAAAGAAGCAACGGAAGCAAAGGAGGAACTGTCCTCAGAGACCACACTGCCCTCTTGACTTCCTTCCTGAAAGTCATTCAAATCACTGCCAGTGTGGGGAGCATGATGACCTTCTCTGCCTGATGACTGACACTTCAAGATCCAGGCAAGTGACATCAAGCCCTGGAGAAACGGAATCCAACTCCCACCACACCCAGCTGCAGACCCTCTACCGTCTCCAGGCTGAAGGCTGCCACCCCAACCCAAGGTATGCGCACAGTGGGAAGAGAGGCGCCAGGCTAGCAGTGCAGAGCCCATGGCAGCTCCGCCTTGGGTAAGACTCCTGCCCTCAGGGGTTCTGCAGTTTCCTCTTCTGGAATTTGGGGCCTGAGCACGGATCACCAGTGGTCCAGCTCTTTCCTGCAGCGTCACTTGAACACAGCAAACCCTTGGGGTTGCAGTGGGCCCCACAACATAGTGTGGATGAAGAGCAGTGAGATCCTTCTTTGTCGGCTGTCCTACAACCGCAAAGTCTCGCCTCACCGGTGGGGGGCGGGGGGTTGGCTCCCGATCCTCTCTCCACGTGGAGTGAGGCCAGCAGAAGGTCTGGGGCAGTGGCAGGCTTTGGTCTGGGTGGGCAGAGGTGCTGGCTAATTTAAAAATGTATATTAGAGCCCTGGCTGGTGTAGCTCAGTGGATTGAGCGCGGGCTGGGAACCAAAAGGTCACCAGTTTGATTCCCAGTCAGGGCACATGCCTGGGTTACAGGCCAGATCCCCAGTCGGGGACACATGAGTGGCAACCACACATTGATGTTTCTCTCCCTCTCTTTCTCCTTCCCTTCCCTTCTCTCTAAAAATAAATAAATAAATAAAATCTTTAGGAAAAAAAAAAGAAAAAGTCTATTAAGAAATAAAAAAATTAAAATGTATCTTAGAGACACTAATTATGAGAGTCCTCTGTTTTCTCCTTAGATTCCCAGCCACTGTGAAGAGACCAGGGACCAAGTGCCTCAGACACGCCTCCCACTCTTCAGTGGGCGGCAGCGCCCAGAGCCGGAGAGCTAACCTCAGCTATGAGGGGTGACTGGGCCGAGCTACGGCAGGGAAGTGGGGTCTCCTTCCGGGGAGACTGCCAGAGCACAGGGACCTGCTTAACACAAGAGTTCAACTTCTCTCCCTCCTCCCAATAATTTTTTGACAATTATTACTCTATATTCTTGAGGCTGGACTGCTTTCACAGAGATAGGAGAGATAAAGCAATTAAGTAACTTGTCCAAGGTCGTGAGGTAATTGAGAGATGTGAGAGGAAATCTTCAGTCCTGTTAAAAGATGCCCATGTCTCCAGGGGCCAAGTCAAAGGACAGGTGCCAAGAAGAACACAGGGAAGAGAAACGTCAACCACTTGGTTTTCTTAGAGCTGGGATGAGAGACTTCTGATTGGCGAGAGCTGGTTTGCTGTGATTCAAAAGGCCAAGGGCTGGAAGAAGCAGGCCGTGCTCCACGATTCGAAGGGAGTGAGTCGGGCCCCTCCTTCTTATGTCCTAGACACTCCCATGCACTACCGATCAAAGCTGGGGCTCCAAGAAGTGACATTTTGGGAAGGAGAAAAACAGGCAGGGGAAGGTGAGTCACTAGGAAAGGTTTTGTTCACCACCGTTCTCCTCGTCTGCACCCCAACAGCGGGTCCTGGGCAGGGAAGAGGCACTTGTGAAGCCCCAGACAGGACGAGGGGCCCCACAGATCTGTGAAATCCAACCTGGGCAGGCCCTGTCCGACCCTCCAGACCAGAAAATGGTCTGCCTGGCAGCTCCAAGGAGAAAGGGCCTGGGATGGCAACCTCTCCAGGGTCTGTCTGCACTCATAGAAGGGCATCCTCAAGTTTCCTGTGGCCCTGAAGGGGTCAGAGAGGGGCTGTGGGAAGACTAGTGCCCCTGGGAGAGCAGGACACAGAAGAAAAAGGCTCAGTGTGGCCTTACAGACATGGCGAGATGTCACAGGTGGGCTCTCACACCGCTCGTGCCAGATGCTGTGAGGACGGCATCTCACTGAGGACGGCCACAACTCCACAGTAAGCCAGACAGCGCCAGGGGCCGCTTCCCGCCGCCGGCACAGCTCCCAGGCCCTCGCCCGCACCCAGCTTTCTAGAATTCTCACACAATACTGATTTGACAGAAATGACCTGGAGTGACTATGTTAATGCCTGCATTACCGGGTGGAGCCAAGGTTCAGAACAGAAGGTTGAAAATGAAATACCAGTAACAATAACAATGCCACATTTTGACCCACTGGCACTCATGAGACTATGAAGCACTATTCCTGCACAGGGCACAGAGACAAGACTGCTCCTTACCCAACCCAGAGCCCCGTGTCCCGCCCCGGTGCAGCCTGCCCCACTGCTGCCTGCAGCCATGGAGGGGCAGCCAGCAGGGCGGGGGGTGGGTTGCACGGTCCCCCCTCCTCCTCCCCCACTCCCACGGCTAAGTAGCCAAGAGAAAACTCCCCTCCGTTTCACCTCTGGCCACCCCCTCTCACGTGTGGTCCTCTGCCTCCCAGGTGCTATGGCCTCGGCTTCGTGCTCCCTGCCTGTCACGAGCCCCCATGAGAGCTGCATGGAAAGAAGGGTCAAATCGAAGGAAAAGGTCCGCCTTCCCTGGATTGATTTCATCCAGGCAAATGTTGTTAATTTAATCACTTCCATAATGACCCTAGGGACTCATCAATGCCCTCTCTGCCCGTGACATGCCCTTACGCTCCAGGGAAACACCGATCAAATCCATATGAAAAAGTTAAGCAGTCCACCCTGGTAAGGGATTATGCTCTCCTGCATTATGATACTGTTGGATGTGGAATGAATTAACTGCAGCCGTTCAGTCTCACCCACGGGTAGTTTCTGCCGCCCCTTGTGCTTATAGAAAAACCTTTGCTGTACGTGACAGCCCAGACGTGAAGTCTCTAACCCAGAAGGGCAGCCTCAGGGCCTCGTGGAGAGAACTGCACCACGTTCGATCTGCGCCTCACGTTAGCAGGCTCATCATCACGGGCTTCTCAGGGGGTGTCTCGTAGACACCTGCCAGTGACCCAGAGGAACAAAAAATAACCATATATTAAGGACTGAGGAGGGGGATACCGTACTGATGACTTGGTCTAGAGTGGCCTTGTTACCGTTTTGTTGGTCTCGTTCCTGACAGGGGCGCGGTGACATCCTTTCTCTTCCTGGTCTAGCTCTAGTAACAACGTCTGAAATGAGACACCCTCGGGCAGGGCTCCCGTTCCGCCCGAGCTCTCTGCACGCAGGAGCGGCAGCCTGCCGAGTCTCTACTTCTGATGGCAATGCAGGCGCTCACACTGGCTCAACCAAACTTTGTTCCAATTTTTACCACATTGAACAAGTAGACGGGCAGTCGAGGCCATGCCTGGAGTGTCACATTTGAGAGCGACTCTCACTCAGATAGGACAAGGCCATCGCCAAAGAAGGGCTGCACTGCCTTCGGAGAACCACAACGCCCTCCAAGAAAACTGGTCTGTCCCCTCGTCACAGCAAGTCTGGCAACCTCAGCAGAGCCGACACCCTTGAGGGGCGATGCACACACCCCACCAACAGGTGCCATGGGCAGGGGGGAGGGCGGATTCCTTGGAGTGGTGTCCAAGCCTCAGAATACAAGAGTAAATACAAGGGACAAACAATATACCTGAGATAATAGAGGCTATTGAATCTTCCTAAGAAGATTCTCAACAATTCTCCAGGCGGAAGGTAATTGTCTGAAGCCTGCATTTGCTCACCACCACAGGGCTCTCTGTCCATACTCCAAGGAGGGTCATGCGCATTAATCAGCATTTCTTACTGCAGTTACATAAATGAATCTGCCCACCACACAATGAGATAAGCTTTTTGGTAATCAAGAGTAAGCACTCTCCAGGGATTACGTGTGACCGCAGCACCCTGTGGTTTACAATGTCCCTCCACATTCTGAGTTAAAGCTCTTGAAGGGCCCTTCACAGTCCCCACCATAAGCAGATGCAGACTCGAACATCACCTATGTGCCCTGGAAAGGACGGTGTGACACTGACTGAACAAGAGGCGAATGGCTAACACTCACACCCATTCATCCTCCTCCACTACAAACAGAAGACACTTTAGGAGACATGTGCATGCGTGTGCACACACACCTGCACACACACATAGGGCCATGTAGCATTTTCCATGGACTAGCGAGCTACCACTGAGAAAGCCCAGGCCCACAGAGGGAAACTTCTTTCTTGGCTCTCATTAAGGAAGCCTGAGGAAGGAGCCAAGACCAGTGGGACGACACCACTGTCCCCCATGAAAACACCCACAGAAGTGCAATCTCCCTGCCTCACCCGGCCAGGGAGGGAAGCCGCCACCCCCAGGGAGGGTGCTCTCCTTTCATGTGTCCCCCGGCCCTGTGCTGTCTTCCAATCAGAATTCATTAATACAGAAACGCTCTGGGGGGGATCCTCCGCACCTTCATGACATCTCTGCAGTCCCTGTTTTGTAATTTGGCCTTGAGAAGTTCAGAGGACTTAGATATCAGAGTTCAAGGAAGACCAAGACGTACCCCAGAGCAGGTCCTAGTCTTAGATGCTGGAAAACCTGCCCTTCCTACACTGCAGCCAATTCAACCTCTCAAAGAACTGAGTGCTTAATGCTTGAACTTATCTTGGACTAACAGAACTGACTGCAAAGATTCTCCGCTCTTCTTATCAATGGAAGCTGAAGGCAGTTCAGCTGAAGGGTTCCTAAACAAGGCCCCCTGGGTGACAACCACTCTGAACGGTGCCACCTTGCTGGCATCCTGGCAGAGCTTGGCCAGCCCTCCCTGACCGGTCGCCCGGCTCTGCTTCAGGAATTCCCCTGCGATGCCCACTCACCATTCTTTTCCACCTTGTGTTTCGGTGGCTCAGGCTCCGGGAGACACGGGCAGGGCCCATCGCAGAGGGTGGTGAGGCTCTTGCCAGTAGAACAAGCGTGGAACTCCATCTTGCACTGCAAAAGAGAGACAGAACAGGCCTGAGGGATGCTGGCGGGCAGACCCCCACCCAGCTCCCGGAGGGAACAGCCAGTGCCTCTATGACCACAGACAGGTGTGCGGGGCACAGCAGCCAAGATGGAGAACAGAGGAGTCTGTCTCAGGTACAGCCTGAATGACGGTCCCTGAATGAGAAACGTTTTTCCGAATGCATAGTGTAACACCCAAAAGTACCACAGAAGCACTGGGAGGCTGACTGTAATGAAGGGCAAGCTCGACTATACCTGTCAATAAAGGTATGAGTTTGAAACGATGTCTTGGAATCCCACAGGCTCTGTAAAGACCAGCCTCCCACGGGCCACAGAGGCTGCTTCTCCTCCTTTCTTTGTCCTGTGAGGGACCGTCTGCCCACAGAGTGCCCATGGTCCCTCGGCTGCCCCACACTTTTCCTGGGCTAGTCAGTAACTATCTTTCTAGTTCAGGTGGTACGTGTGAGGCCCAGTGTCTCCCCTGGGGAACACGGAGAGTCAACATTTTCATTCCCATCATCCAAAACCCAAGTGTACACAGCCTTTCCCTGTGGAGGTCGCCCACGGTTGCCTAACCAGCCTGTGGCAGGTGCAAACCTTCCCTGATCCTCAGATTCAGGATCGAAGCCCCGAGGCCATGTGTCTGCTCAAGACCCTTTCTCAGTAACCCTTTCTCTAGCGTGTGGGCCACTTTCTGCCAGCTCTACCCTCAAGTCTCAACTATTCAGAACACAAGCAGGAAAAAAGGACACTATTCCCAGGGGCAAAAGACCACAACAATTCAGTCTTTTCATTATTCTCACAATGTGGAGCAACAAAGCGAGGCTCAGAGAGCTTAAGTGTGGAAAGATCAGGACACTCAAAAGGGCCGGAGCCAGGGTTCATGGGCCCGTCTGACTTCAGGGCCGAGCACCTCCGGGACCCACATGGCAGTTTCTGCCGTGCAGACAGGCTTGAGAGAACAGACGGCCGGCACTGCACTCTGGTGGCTGCTGGCTTGATCCAAGCTGTCTGTGAGTCCTCCTCCATTACTGTAACGGTCCCAAGACTAAGGCCTGGGTTTCATCAGTCTTCTGCAGAGGCCCAGGGCATCAGGGCCGTGTTTGTGTCTGGTGGGGGTTCAAAGGCAGAGCAGATAGGCAAATTTCACCCTCTGTGCCTGCTGCTCTTATCGGGTGCCACAGGGAATCTCTTAAAAGAAAGAAAAAGGAGATACAGCCACTGCCCTTGGAAAACGCTAATGTGTATCTTTGGAAAATGCTGGCAGCATTTGCAAAGCAGCACGCAGGAGTCCAGACAAAGCTGGCTCATTATGAGAGGCCCAGCTACTCGGGCCCCTTGCCAATTTCAAAGCGAGCAGCGAGTGATTTCCACCCGGTTTTGTGTGCACTGGAATCACCCTTGGGTAACTCCACAGCCACCCACACGGCCCCTGCGGACCCCTGCAGGGAGAGGGTGGCAGACAGGCCTGCAGGTGCTGCCTGCTTCCTCTTCACGCGACACTGCCTTCCGTGCTGATCTGTTAGGTGTTTGGTGTGCACCCACTGTGGTAACAGGAGGTGTGGGGCTGGCGGAAGGGAAGCCATGGCCCAGGCCTCCCACATCAACAACTTAATGAGGAAGCAAAAAAACCTTTCTTCCAAAGCCTCGAGGATGTGACCCTGAGGGGAGGTAGACGTATGTCTATGCAGGGATGGGCACGCCCACAGGCTGTCCAGATGGACAGAAGACAAGCTGAGGGGCATGCTGGGAAGCGGCTGGGCAGCCGCCACCCTGAGCTCCACCACAGGCAGCACAGCACGTGCCCAGGCGCCCAGGGCGGGGTGAAGCCGCTGTGCCCAGCGCCACCTCCTCCTTCCCCCGGGTTGGCTCTCTGGAATAACGCTGGTTCAGACTGGCAGTTGCCCACTATTTTGTCAATAGCATCTGTAAGCAAATTTAGGAGAAACTGCATTTTTTTATAGAAGTGCATTTCATATAGTCAAATTTATTACATTCACTTACTATAAAGCCTTATCATACTGTTACTGCAACGACCTGTTTCTCTCTGTGACAGACTGTAAGACTTTTCCCCAACATTCTCCGGCCAATAGCATGTGGCCTTGGCCAGGTGACTCAGTTGGTTGGAGCATCGTCCCATACACCAAAGGGTTGTGGGTTTGATCCCCAGTCAGGATGCACGTGGGAGGCAAGTGATCAATGTTTCTCTCCTCCTCACTCCCTCCCTCCCCCAAATCAATAAACATATCCTTGGGTGAGGGTAAAAAGAATAATGCATATATGTGTACGTATGAAATACTTTATGATAGAACATGAAAATGGTTTATAGGCTTCTCTCAAAGAGAGGACCAAGCCATACCTACACCTTGGGGACACTGATGAGGAAAAGTGAGTGAGCACCCATGTGGGCCCCTCTGGGCAGGGCTGAGGGTGCACAGCTCCACCCTGACTGTCACGAGTCAGGAGCACTATGAGCTCCGGCCACTCGGATATTGTGCACGTATTCCCTCCCCACAGCACGCCCCTCAGCCACCCATGACTCACCCACCCACTCTCTTGCCCCATCCTCTCTTTCCCAGCGTCTTGTTGGAAAAGAACCGATAGAGAAGCCAGAAGGTGCTCACTGCCCCAGCTTCACCCAGAGGGGCCAGAGGACTCTCAGAGCACAGGGTTTCTTGCTAGACAGGGCTGTACAGTGTGGCAGGACCTCCACCTTCACACCATGTGGGCGCCTCGCACCAAGGAGCACGCTCTCCCAACCCACAGGGGGCAGAGGCTGGGCTTTGCTTAGTGTGCCCTGGCTGTGCACGTGCAGATCCTGACCATGAAGGGCAGGCATACTGCCCCTCGAGTCCAGGGCTGCCAAGGAAACAGGAGCCAAGAGAAAAAGAGGTGGCCCATGTGACTCTTCCAAGGCTGTGGCTCTGCTCCTCACTGTGAACAGGTACCTGACCCAGGGACATTGGGCTCTCCCACATGAGGACACATGCAGCCTCCCTTGGGAAGAGGCAGCAGGGAGCAGAGAGCAGGAAAGTGAAAGGATTCCCCTAGCGCAGTGGTCTCCAACATTTTTGGCACCAGGGACCGATTTTGTGGAAGACAAGTTTTCCAGGGACCTACCCTGTTCCTACAGGCCACAGACCAGTCCGGTCTGGGTCTGAGGCCCAGAGGTGGGGACCCCTGCCCTAGAGGGAGGTGAGGATGAAGAAATAAGTGTTCCCTTCAACGCCACGGGGCCATCACTGGCTCCTTCCCCACTTTGGCACTGAACAGCAAGCGTTCCGAATCCCCAGCCACTCCGTCTTTCCTACAGTGGGCAGGAGTGAAAAATGGCGGACGACAGATGGTGCTTCCTCTGTGACAGGGCCTGCTGGACAGCACGTGTCCTCCGCCCCTGCCTGCCCCACAGGCCGGAGGACCTGGGCATCCAGGGGCGCCTTCCACCGCTCTGCGGACCTGCTTCAGGGCAGCATCTGCAGAGGTCTGGGCAAAGACTGTGGGCTGCCTGTGGAGCTCAGAGTCCACAGTCTAGAGGTGGAAAAGCAAAAAACAAGTGACAAAATGACATTCTTGGGAACTAACAAGGGGCACCCCTACGTCCTCACTGTAGGGGAAAAACAAACCTTGGAGGGTATGAGGAAAGGGGAGGAAACGGTACAAATGCACTTTTGTACCTTTGGAGTGGAGAGCCAGTCAATCACACAAAGCTCACAAGCAGCCAGAGCTGAAGGCACACAGAGGGGCGCCTTCGTCCCAAGGGGAAGAGGCACAAGGCGATGCGCCAGAGTCCCATCAGGAGGTCCCTGCTGCCTGTCGGGGCGCCCTCTGGCCACGAACACAAGTGGGTCTGACCAGAGAGAAGGATCATTGGTGGTCTGGCCTCCACTCTCCCTCCCGAGGCAAAAGCTTTTGCACTTTGCATTAAGAGTTAAATTATGTGTCTCACAAGAGATATTCTGAAGTCCAGACCCCCAGGATTTCAGAGTGGGGACTTAGAAATAGGGCCTTTGTAATGAAGTCTAAATGAGCTCATTAGGCCTGGCCCCAATCCAATGAGGTGTGCTTTGAGACAGGAAAACCTGGACAGACAGACAGACGCATGACATGGTGAAGGGACACAGAGAGAATTTTCTGGCCACACCTGAGGCTGCCAGAAGCTACCAGGGGCATGACCCAGATTCTTGCTCATAGCCTCAGGAGGAGGCCACCCTGCTCACACCCTGACTTCAGACTTCGGCCTGGGGACTAGGAGACAGCGGCTTCTGCTGTTCGCAGCCCCCAGCCTGCGGCACTCTGCTAGCATGGTGTTCGCACTGCTAACACAACTCCCACCCCGATTTTTGGAAGGAGCAACTCTAAGGAATGGAAACGCCTTGTCTCACTCAGGTTTCTGGAGCGCAGGTCATTGTGCCGAGGTGGCTTGCTCTCCCGGAAGGAGAGTAAATACCACCGACAGCAGCCTCTGAGCAGATGGACGTAAAGAGCTTGGCCAGATTTTATCAGCTGTGTCGCACACCCAGAGAGGGGGAAACATGAGAAATTCAAGCCTTCATGTTGATTTTACGATAAAATAAATAAATAAATAGCCATAACTATTTAAAAGAGAAGAGCTGAGAGAGGCGGAAATCAGTTAAGGACTTTAAAAGATGGCACTGGGCCCCATTTCATACCAACGCAAACACAAACATAAATACGAACCCCAGAAGCTGCCAGACCCCGAGACCCGCTATAAGAGAAATGTCCTTCCCGGTCACTGCAGAGGAGAGCAGCTGGCCGGAGCCAGACATTTCACGATGGGAAGAAACATCCAAAATGCTGACCTACTTCAAAGAAATGTGCCAGCAGATTTCCCAGCCGATCTTTCCTTCCGTTTTGCATAACACCAACGTGTCGCATTGAGTGGACGTCCGCCTGCAAATGGACAGTAAATCTACCCCTTCTGTGATTTGTACAGCAAAACTAATGACCTCTGCCTGGTTCCCGGCTCACGCCGGTCTCCGCGGAGAGCGGTTCTCCATCGCTCCACACTCGTCATTTTGCCTTGCGTGCTGTGGGCATTATTTTTAACGCTTTATTTAAATTGCTTTCTCCACTGTTTCTCATCAACCTATCACCTATTTTTAAAGCAGACTGTTGACAGTTCACAGTTGACAATTGTGTTCGCAGTTGATGAATTCTGATTTGTTTTTATTCCCCTAAAATCATGTCAAAGAAGGGGGGTGGGTAATCTCATAGCTCTGCTGCCTTTAATAACCGGGCGTGAAGTGAGCGGCTGCCGACTGCACGCGTACCCAGCATATGGAAGAACGGCCGTCCGTCTCTGCTGGGCTGAGTGTCTCAGTGGTCACCTGTGAGGGGCCATGCAGAGAGAGGCTCTGGTCTCATCCAGAGCTTTCCCAAAGGGGCGTGTGTGTGCATGCGTGTGTTCCCCTCTAGTTAGCGAGCACCCACCATGGGCCGGGCCCTATTCTATGGCTATGAACCAACAGCAGGAACAAAGCCCTGTCCTCGGGAAGGTGGCTGCTGATGAGCCGCTATGGACAGAGAGAAAGGAGAGTAAGACACGGAGGGAGGGGTGGCAATGGTGTATTACATGGGCAATCAGAAAATCTTCTAGCAAGATGGCAGCTGACAGAGATGTGAGAGAATGGAATAAATGAGCCAGGCAGCCATCTGGGGAAGGCGCACCTGACTGCACCTGACAAACAGTGAGGAAGCCAGTGCGGCTGGAGAGGAGAGAGCAGGGAGCAGAGCGGCGGGGCACCTGTCTCCCCAGAACTACCGACAGCCGCCGGCCCAGGGGTGGGGTGTGGCCCAGGGCCCGAGCTTTACTCCTCTCTCTCTCTCTCTCTCACACACACACAGAGAGTTAAGAGTTCTAAAGGAGATAGAACCTTAAACTTTAAAACCAAGTTGTTAAAAGTGTAAAAAGAGGAAGATCTCTTCTTTATGCAAGAATGTCAGCTGTATGCATGCAGAAAGAACCCAAGAATCAGAAAATCATCATTTTGCAGCTCCCTGTGCAATAACTGAGTCCTGACCGCTGATATTTACTAAAAATAGGGAGAGGAAGTTACTGGGGAACAGGACACTAACACAGTCCAACAGTGTCACCCCACAGAACACGTAGTTACTAAAAGAGGAAAATGTACATTTGCAAAAAACACACATGTGGCAGTTAGCCCTTAACAAAGGGACTAAGGGGCCGATTTAGCACCTCTGCAGTGGCACCGCCGGCACACACCTTCCAATGAGCCACAGAGGGGGCACACGCCAGCACCTCGGAGACGTCAGTACTGGAAGTGCTTAACTCGAACCCGTTACTCGCAGGAAAAAATATCCCACATCAAGGACTTTTTATAAAGAAACTGCCTGAACACCCCCCAAAATAAAAACAGTACATCACTGTTCTAGATTAGAAGAAATTAAATAAATGAAACAAATGCAATGAGAGAGACTTGATTAAACCTTGAAAAATACTACTTATGCAAAGCTATAAACAACATTCTGGGGAAAATGTTGCAATTTTAGCATGGCCTGGACATTAAGTGACACTGAGTTACTGTTCTGGCAGGTGTAATAATAACAACCAAGACGGTATTATAGGAGAATGCCTGTTTCCTTTTCTTGGGAGGAAGGAGTCCCAACATCTGCACGTTATTTCTAAATGATTCCGGGGGAGAAGTGTGCATGTGCATTCGGGGTGGGAGGGGGAGAGCAAGAGTGAGCGAGTGACGGTGAGGGCAAATACTGCAAAATGTTAAGAACTGCCAAATCTTGGTGATGGGTAAACAAGTATGCATCACATTATTCTTTAAACTCTTCCATGTACCATTCGCCAACACCCAGGGAAAAATTAATGTAGCTTGCTTTTTGCTCAGTGGTGCTAGGAGAGCCCTCCCCAGAAGCCAGTCCTATGGGCTCCCCGGAACCGCCCCTCCAGCGCTGCGCCGCCCCACCTGCTGCAGTGGCCTCTGCTCGGGGGCCTCCCTGCTCCCCCTCATCTCCTTCCGGCCTTTGCTCCAATGTCACCTGCTCATTGAAGACTTCACGCTTTTTACCCCTTTTGAAATCATAACCGCATACCTGATCCCTTACCCAGTTTTACTGTGCCTTTTTAAATATAAAACCTACCATCGAAGGCACTGCGTACATTTCTTGCTTATCTGCAGTTTTCTATTTGTTTAGCACAGGAGCTCCGGGAGAGCAGGGGTCTTTGTTTTGTTCATGGCCCTGTCCAGTCCGGAGCACCAGGCCCTCGGTGGTGCTCAGTAAGAACACGTCAAGTGAAGGGATGAGGCACAAAAGCACTGGCCTGCCTACAGAGTGAGCCACCCCCACCCCAGCATCTAAGTATGAATAAGAGCTAAGACTCTGGACAGGACCCCCCAAAAGGGAACACTCAAGAGATGATGAGGGAGGTCAAGTTTCCTGCCAGCACTAGAGGCAAGAGGCTCCCAATAGAAAAAAATAAGTGGTGCACATAACAATGAAGAGGTCTGCCTCTTTGAGGATGCCTGAGAGTGCGAAGGGGAGACTCAGACCCTTCCTCTCCTTGCCGAGCTGGCTTCCCCTCCAGGCAGGCCCCCCGGGTTTCCCACCTCTGTGCCCAGTACCACTCTCTCTCACCGCACTCACCCCACTGCACCCGCTGCACGTTACATATCTGCCTGCTGAGGAAAACAGACATCTTTGTCTAGGCCCTAGTGAAGGGCCCACAATTCTGCCCCCTGAGCTGCTTTTGGGGATACTGATTTTAAGTTGTTTATTAAGAAACAAGACTCAGGAAGAATCTTTGATCCTTCCCTCTTTCCTGCCCGAAAGACTCAGAGAACCCTGCTTCTAGGACCTTGGGATACAGCCTTAGACTGATGTGAATTAGGTATGGCGAATGAGAGCTAGACCCCCCTTTATTCCCCCTGTTTCTGCGCCGCCCGGCAAGCTCTTCCCTGCCATGTGCTTGCTGCTCTTCCTCAGCTACCTGTGAGTCGCCCACGCTCACTTCTGAAATCTGATACTTCTGAACTCTAATCTTCAGTCAAGGTTCCCCCATACTCCTTTGTCCAAAAATGGCTAAGATACCCAATGCTGCTTCACTGTCTTTGGATTTTATCAGGAATATGTGAATTCCCTATGCCCCTGTATTATAGTCGCATTTTCGCCTGTTAATCTGTCTCTGTGAAGCTGGTCATTAGCCCAGTCAGATGGAGGAAGGGGGAGGAAAGTGTGACTGTGTTGTTAGCCCCCACGCTGGCCTGCAGCATGCAGTTAAAACAGACCTGTCTGCTTATGGGACACATGTCGTCTGAGTCACACAGCACGACGGGAGAGCTGGGGTCGGCAGGCTCCTTATGCATAAGAAGGAGCCGAGACCTCCCTGCAGACAGCAAGTGACGGCCTCAAGGACACAAGGCCAGGGACCGATAGGTTTCACTGTGAATGCACATGGTTCCCCTGCCCGGCCCACTGCTGTACAGGTGACTTGCAGACTCCCAAACAGTGAGGGCCTGGCCAAACCTCTCCTGGCCTCTCAGGACTGAAGAGGCTGAGGGGAGGAAGGGCAATGAGTCCAGAGCTGGGAGATGAAGAAGGGAAGGGAGGCCCCTGAGCTGCAGCTGGGGACGAGGCTGGCCGGCCATTTCTCAAATGGGGGCAAACAGAACCCTTGCACATCAACCGCAAGAGTAGTAATGACATTATTCGAAAGCACTTACACTGCTGCAGTTAGCTAAGATTGCTCGCAAAAGCCAAGCTGATTAGCCACCAGACCTGGCTGAGGTGATGTGGGCACCTTCCCTCTGTGCTCCAGATGGTATCCTGCCTTTATGCTCTGGAGGTGTAAGGACCTCCAGCTACTCCTGGTGGAGAGTGTCAAGTACTACAATGAGCTGCCCCGGCACAAAGCATTTTCAGGAGCTGCTGGTCCAGACTGGCCCCGCCAGGGTCTCAAGGAAGAGCAGCAGGCACCCAAGCTTGACTCCCGCCTAGGGGTGAGCTCCCCGAGTGCGAACTGGATGCTGTCCAGGCTCACAGCCCCTGGCCAGACACAAGCCCCACATTTCCAAAGCAAGTAGAAGCAGCTTGGTGAAATAATGAATCGTCATCCCAACAACTCCATCCCCATTGTACAAATGAGAACAAGGGGAAGGAAGGCAGGAGCACAAGAATGCCAGAAGGGAGGGGGAGGACCGAAAGCCATAGAGGAGGCAGGGCAGAGGAGAGGAAGGAGGAAAGTGGAAGAAATACGAGGGAGAGAGCGGAGGACGTGCTGCATGTGTAGGAAGCAGCAGAAACCCTCCAGGAGGCGTGAGCGGTAGACAGGGGAGGGGTGGTGAGAGCAGGGGCCTCCTCGGGAGGCCCTCGCCCCAGCCTGGCTGCGTGGGCTCGTGCAGCTCAAGGAGAAAGGAAGGGAATGTTCCGAGGGACTGGTGCCTGCTGAAAATAAAACCGTCTCTGCCACTCCCAATGGCCATGAGAAGCCTGTCTCTACAGCTGTCCCTGCTTCCTTGGAGGGCCCCGCCCACAAGAAGCCACCTCCCGTGCTGCCCGTCTTCCCACAAGGGGCAGGTTCTGCGGCAGATGCTCAGGAGGTGGCGGGCGAGCAGAGGTGGCACTAACTTCTCTCCTGACTCTCGCAGCCCCAGCTGTGGCGATGAAAGGGAAGAGGCTTTCCACCCAGGCTCTGCCTGCCTCTCTGCAAACCTGAGAGGCATCTGCCCCTGGGGCTCCACTGCTCACCAGAGGTGAGAATCTGAGCAATCTGCATAGCCTGCCATGCCTCCTTTCCTTATCACTAAATAAAGGTAATCCCGCCCTGCAGCAGCCCTCTCTGGAGAACAGAATGGGAAAGGAAGAGACCCCTGGTGCCCTGTGGCAGCTCCTGGCACAAGGTAGCATACAGCTCAGTTCCTCCCTCCAGCCCTCCCAACCCCGCCTCATTCTCCCCTTCCTCCCCTGAGGCTCTGCACACCTGAATGAGCTCTGTGAAATGCAAATTTGTGTGTGGTACTCCATTCCTTATTGCCTCCACCTCCACATAATGCCTTGGAGCCCGGCAGAAAAGGCCCCTCCACCCTCATTCCTTTGCTTCTCTCCCAAACACATGCCCACTCTCCTCCAGAGTACAGACCCCCAAGGAGTGACACACTCTCCACCCTGGCCTCCCCCTTCTTGGCACCATGCTTTGTCTGCAGCCCCCCCCCCACCAGGGAGCCTGTGGCGGGTGTCCCAAGGGCCCCCAGCCCGTGCCCACCTGGACCCCAGCACTTGCTTATATTGCAATGACTGTTTTCTTGCCTGTCTCTCTCATGAGCTCCACAAACACAATGCTTTCATTCCCTTGTTTAGTCCCAGTGCCGGGCAAAGCACCTAAAAGAGCAGAGACTAAGCAAACACTGGACAAACAGAAGCTGGGGCAGACGAGCTGAAGGACGCAGTGCCGCCTGCCCCTCTGTCTGTGGAGCAAGCCCACGTGGCTCTGGGCTCCTCCCCTCCAGTTGGCTTGCCCAGCGGAGCCGTCTCACACCATGCAGCCACGGGCCTCGATGTCCCTTGGCCCAGAGGATGGCATCCAAGTGCACTGTCTCCCACAGGCTGACCAGTGGGACTCTCCCTGCTTTGGGGAAGTCAAGCCAAAGACCCCCAAATGCAGCCCCTTTCCTCACTGCCCAGATTAGAGAGCTCACGTCCTCGGCTTTGCACCTGTCACCTCAGGCCCTGACCGCACTTCCCCAATGGCAGCGCCCCAATCCTTCTGTTCTCTGCCCTCCTCCCTGCCCACCCCTGCTCAGCTCTGATGCCCTCTTGCCCGGGAGCCTTTCTGTTCTCCTGCCCCAAGCCTCCCCGCACGGGCCATGTGCTCTGGGAGGGCACCCGGCAACAACGGCTGCTCCTGGCGACCGCCCTGGCTCCAGACACACATGCCACCTGTGCCGCTTGACCTCCCCTGCCCCTTGCCCTGGCCTCCAACTTCCTCTTGTCCCCTAGTGTTCCTTCATTCACGGTGGAGCTGCCGCACTTCGGGGCTTTTCTGTGCTACACCTACAGCAAGACTTAACAATATATATAGTTGACTGAATGTGTGTAATTGCTACAATTAGTCATCCCAGCACCAGGCACTGAGTGGAAAACCTTAGCTCTACTTTCTCCTTTAACTTCCACTGCAGCCTCTGCACCCTGAGAACCACGGTGACAGCCACCTTACATAGGAGGAAGCTCGGACCAAGACACCGCGTGTGTCCAGGGACAGCCAGCTCTGAGACGCAGAGCCAAGGCCCAAACCCAGGCTCTCCGACCCTGAAGCCTGTGTTCCTAAGAGGCCAATGATGTACATGGTCCCATGTCACAGTGTCTACCAAGGTCAGGGAGTGGTCCCCCTAGTCAGCCCCCAGCACCTGCAGGAGCTGCTCTCACACAGAGAAAGCCAAGTCGCACCTGCTAGGTGGGGGAGTTCCCTGAGAACTGTCCAAGGTCACATGGATCCGGTCGGGTGGAGAGGAGGTGTCCCTCCCAGGTGTCCGGCAGGGCTCCGTGAGGGTGGGTCTTGGTCTTTTCACTCCCTGATGTGTCTCAGACACCTACCACAGTGCCCAGCACACAGCAGGTCCTCGTATTTGTTCAGTGAAAAAGTATGTGAACGAGACAGAAAACAAGCCCCCAGAAGTGCTGCCAGACCTACCACCAAAAAAAGAATGAGCTTCTCGGAGAAATGGAAGGAAGCCCCAGACAAAGTGGCCGCAGCAGGGAGAGCACACGCGGCCATCGCAGGCGGGGGTGGGAGGACCGCGCTGCCGAGGAACAGAAAGGCCAGAGCCTGCGGAAGTCTACGTCAGGCCCATCGCCTTTGCAAAGCGGCCTAGCACAGGCCTCTTCTGCAGCTTCAAACTGATCTTCTCCTGGCTCTGAACACCTAAGAATGCAGACTTCCCAGGCACCTCATCACTGGAGCTCAGTGGATGGCGAAGCCACCCCTCTGTCCCCATCCCCGCAGTGCGGGGCCTTCTGCCTCCATCCCAGTGCTTCGAGGGGCATATTGGGTCGCCCACCTCATGTTGTCAGGACCCCTTTGCCTCACTGCCAGGCTGCAGAGAGAGGCCCCTGATTCTGGTTTGCTGAAGCAGTGACCTGTCTGGGGGCCTTGGCCAGAGCCCCAGAATACAGAGACCCCCCCCCCCCACCAGACACGGAGGGAGAAGTGTGGACAGAGAATGAGGAGCGGCAGGTTTCCGGAGGGACGGAACCCACGCTGCACCCCAGCAGCCCGGCATTCTGAAAATCAGAAAACACAGATGCCAGCTGAGCATCTCCACTCACTCTTCTCCAAAGCTAACACCTCACAAGGTAAAAAAAAAAAAGGCCATCACCATCTGGCCACGGCCAGACATGAGATAACCATCGCCGCTGTCGCGCCCCACCTCGTGTCTGCTCTGCAGACAGCTCCTTCCTCTCCCTCCACTTTCTGTGGGAAATGAACCTTTCCAAATAGAGCCCACAGATGTTCACTAGAGCAAACAAAAACAAAGCAAAAGATAAACGTGACCAAAAAATGCCAAAGTGGACTTTTGACCAAATGCAACAAGAATAAGGTCATATTTTAAAAATGAAACAGTAACTTCAACTTTGAATTCCTGCCTGGTTTTACTGCTTAGAGATGAGAGAGCCTGGAGTGTGCAACGAAAAAGCCACATATCTCGGAAGGAATCTCCTGGCTTAGCCTAACCTCTATGAAAGATACATTTAAGTAGTAAAATCCCCTTCCGAGAGTTCATGCTCTGATGGGGCTGAGCCGTGAAAGTGGGGAGGGCTGGGCAGCCTGCCATTTTTTCTTCCTTCTGATTACACCCCCAAAGAGGCCTCATCTCATTTCTTCGAGGACCTCATGAACTATGAGACAGCTAGACCAGATGCCCTGTGAGGCTGACCTTGACCATTCTGCCCCACGAAGCAAACAGGAGCTCAGGGTTCCCACTGCTCAAGTCTCATCATTTGTGGGATCCCCAAGTCCCTCTGGGCCTTCTGCTGAGGCCAAAATAGAACCCCAATGGCCCTGAAACATCCATGCCTGGGCACAGGCAAACTTACAAGGCTTGTAAGGTTTGGGCGTCTGATGTTGCAGTACAGGTACTGGGTAACTTCTCAGCATGACCTGAAACCAGGTCAGCCCAGGGGACAGAGGGAACACCTGCAAAAAGCTCAGCCTTTCAATGAGATGCTGAGGTCCCCACCAGGCAAGCAGGGATAGGCATGCAGACAGACTGAAGGGGCAAGCACTGGCATGGGTCCAGAGGAGAGGGACAAGAATAGGGACCCAGCTATAAGAAGGCAGGCATCTGGGGACAGGAGGCCACTAGAAGACCTTGTGAAGGCTGAGGAGTATGAAGAGGGTAGAGGAGGATGCGTTGCTAGTTGTCCAGGTCCTGAGGAAATGGGACAAAAGAGAAGCCGTTGGTTGGTGCAGATTCTGAGTTGATTAGCCTTCCACCTCCAGCTGGGCTGGGAGTCCTCTGGGGTGCGATGGGGCCACGAAGGCCCTACCGTCTGGGCTGGGCCTCAGGCTGCAGAGGTCTGAGCAAAGTGCTGCCGCTTCAAAGATCAAGAGCTCATTACCCATTCAGTCCTCAGAGCCAAGCTTCACACAAGCCTCTGCTTCCCTTGATTTTAACGTTAGGAAGTTCACATTAGCCTCCTCCTGCCCCCACCAAGTTTCTACTTGTGTATTTTGATGTCAATCCAGAATCTGTGTTAATCAGGCCAAAATTCATTAACGGTGGCAGGCTGTGAGATCCAGCAAGCTAGCTGCCCCCCATCTAATGTCATTTGGGTTTCCTACAGCTGAGTGGTTTTTCAAACACTGTAACGGCGAACTTTGGAGGGACCCCCATGCAGGCCCGGCACGGCTCGTGTCTCTCGGTGCCTGGTGCGGTGTGCGTGCTCCCTCCTGTGTTGGGGACTTCCGCGCTGCATGGCAGTAACGAGAGCCCTGGCGTTGCGGCGCTCCTCATCATGTCATCGCCACAGATAATTAAGTTCATCCATTATCTCCCTCTCTTTGCTGCGTTAGGAGGATGCCACTTGCAAAGCTCACGGGGGAGCCAATATATCAGCCACTGAGAGCCTCAGGAACAGTCTGCTGACTCCCCAGAAGAGTGATGAGTCAGAGCAGAGGCTCCAGAATCATCCGACCTGGGCGTAAATCTGCCCTGGCTCTCGACTTTCCGGCACTGAGAAAATTAACTAACCCTCCTATGCCTTAGTTTCCCAATCTGTAAAGTGGGGTGAAGTAACAACACCTGCCTCAGTGGGTTGTTGTGCTCCATTTATTCAGCTCACATTTGTTGAGCACCTACTATGTGCCAGGCAGTGTTCTAGGTACCGGGGGTATCGTGGTGAACAGAACAGGCAAGGCTCACAGTCTAAGAAGGAAGCCAGATGCAGGCAGACCTCCTTTATTGCACTTTGTGTTATTGCGCTTCACCACTTTTTAAAAACAAATTAAAGGCAAGATCTTCCACCAGCAAAAAGATTGTGACTTGCTTTACTTTGGTGGTCTGTCACGGAACCCACAGAATCTCTGAGGTGGGCCTGCACTAGAAAAAAAACAGTATGACATGAGACACTGCACGTGGAACACTCGGAACAATGCCAGGGGCCGTGGGACACCCTGGGCGCCTCTGGGACACACATCTCCTTGGCCATGCCCACCCATGGAAGGCATGAGGGTGGGGAGGAAGAATAACATTTCTTCAGCCTTCAACCTGGGGACACCTGCTGGGCTTCTCTCCCTCCAGTGTGACAGGAGGAAGCAACGATGCAGTAAGAGTCCCCCTGGGGTCAGGAGGGAGGTGACATCGGGGAGGGGGAAGGGTGTGGAGGCAGACAAACCCAGACTCAAATCCCAGCTCTTCCTTGCTTGCCCTGTGACCTAAAGAAAGTTCCTTCACCCTCTGGGGCTCAGTTTCTGCACCTGTAAAATGGTCAGGACAGCCTCGAGCTGTGGTGGCTAGCCAGGATGGTGGTCGGGCTCAGCCCGGGGCCCAGTGCAGGGTAAGTGTCTGTTCCCCTCTGCCAGCCCCACCCTCGCCCATGCTGACTCAGGTGGCCGCAGCTGCTAACAGAGCCTTCCTTCCACTTCTGAAACGGTGCCAGTGTGCCCGGGCAGGGAGGAAACACCAAGACTGGATGCAGGGCCCCTCCGAACCACAGCTCTGCGGCAGTCAAGAGGAGCGAGAGGGCAACCCTTTCTGAAGCAGCCCCTCAGCTGCATGATGTGAGCCCACTCTCCGGATGTAGGAAATGGCCGCCCCTCCTGACTTTCCCACACCAGACGGGGGAGGAGGCTGCTGGGAGAGGGTGGGGAGGGGACAGCTCTGGAGAAAGAGACTGGTGCCCTGCGGACCCTTGGAACAGTCCTGCTCTCCACGCCAACCGGCAGGAAGAACCTCACCGGTTACAGGGGCCTGAGGAAAGGTATACCCCTTCCAGATGAAAACGGCCAAGTCCGCACCTGTCCAACCAATACCACAGCGAATGCCCGGTGACAATGACCACTGATGAGGACGGCAACTGCTGAAGGCAGCTTTGCATCCATTAGCTCATTTGATCCTCACAAGAAACAAAAATACTTGACAATCAGACGGCGCAGAACTGCACTTCGCCATGGTCGGAACCAACGTGAAGTTCCGCCCTGCTCCCACCAGGCAGCGCCGTGAGGACTGGGGCAGGGCTTTGGAGGCAGACCTCAGCTGGGCCCGATCCTGCCCCACACTGGTTCAGGCCCCTTTCAGTACCTACTTCCAGGGCTGTTCGACTTTTTGTATCCTTACCTGAGGACATTTTTTCATTGCTTTTAGAGAAAAAGGAAGAAAAAGAGGGAGATGGAGAGAGAGAAACATCAATTGGTTGCCTCCTGTACACCCTGGACCAGGGGTCATATGCTCCCTGACTGGGAATCAAACCCATGACCTTTTGGTTACCAGACACCTCTCCAACCAACTGAGCCACACCAATCAGGGCTAGGGCTGTTCAATTTAAGGCAAATGAGTTTACAAATGCTCATCGAGTGCTGAGCACAGGGACTTGCTCCTGGCCCTCCTCCCCTTTCCTCACCTCCCTGCATCTTGCTGCCCCACTCCCTGCATTGCTAACCCGTTGTGGGACGGCTGCCGGCGCTGGGGCTCCACTGAGGACCCAGAGAACTTCCGCTGGACCCCCTGGCCCCTTCCCTCTGCTCCTCCCACCATCTCTCTCCTCAGCCCGCACTCCTCCCAACCCCAGTTTTCTCTGTCAGGGACAAGATCAGCCACCCCAGAGGTTATAAGGTGCCCAGGGCACGTTTTCCCTTCCGGCCCCCACCGAGTGCAGACTCCCAGCCGGGACCCCCTCAGTGCCTTTGCCTTCAAGAGCTTCACGTGATGAATGAGGAAACTGAGACTCGGAGGAATCCCAGGATTTGCCCAAGCCACTGGGATGACACAAAGTGAAGCTGAGGCCTGACTAATTAATGTTCTCTTGGTCCCAACCAAATGCTCCTGCTTTGTAACAAGCTGTCACTTCCTCAGTTGCTGGGGAAGTTCTTGTGTATAGTGGTCGGAATGAATTGAATCAATCCACCAAGGAGGCACCAGAAAGAGCCTCCCACAGGGAAAGACGAGGGGAGCAGGGCGCAGCCTGCCTTTCTCTCCCTCTCAACTGATTACCTGCAGCAAAACCAGAGGGCAGAGGTTGCTGAGTGACCTCCCTTCTTCGCTGAAGGTGAAGGCCACGTGTGCAGGATGCACCTGATGGGGCTGAAGGCCGGGTCTCTGCACCCCGAGGCTCCGCACCCCGCAGACCTCTGCTCTTCCCAGGAGGCCCCAACAGGTCTGGGCGTGAGTCCCGGGTGCACAACGCAGACAAGTCACCTCACCCCTCTGGAAAGCAGGAGCCCTGCCACTGAGCCCTCTGGGCCGCGCTAAGTGAGGTGGCCGAGGGAACGCCCCCAGCGCAGCACGGCGCTGCAGCGGCAGCCATGTTGTGTCACTGTCATTGTCATCAATGTAAGGGGACCGAAAGGTGATGTGAAAAATACAATAAAGATTAAATTAAAAAGGAAATAAAAGGTGTAAAGCTAAAAAAAGTGAAGTTATAAGTTAGTGATATAGTTGGCAATACAGATATTTTTATTTTTTAGATAGTTAAAATTTTCATAATGGTAATGTAGTTAAACCAACAATATAAACATTTTAAAAACACTGTTATTCATGCCTTCAGGTCCATCCTATAGGGTTATTTCCTCAAGATCTCCCACCCTCACGAATCCTCCAGCCTCCAGCCTCTGAATGGCAGTGGTGGGGGTGGGGGTGGGGGGGTGCTGGCTTCTCCGTGAAGCAGGAGCAGCCGAATCTCTCCCAGCGAGTGCGCAGGGCCGGGAACCAGGCAGAAGCAGAGGGCAGCGCGCAGAGGGTGGAGTCAGAGGCAGGGCATCTGCTTCAGGTGCCCAAAGAGGGTGCCCCAGGCCCCTGGGAGGGAGAATACTAAGGAGTCTCAAAAAGGAGACAGGAAGCAGGCAGAAAAATAGCACGGAAGAAAAGTATGTGGACCAGGGGGGAAGCATGGGTAGCTCTGTTCCACTGGCACTTTCCACCTCTGTAACGTGGATTTCTGCCACACGCGGCTGCTGACACTGTGTTCCCTCTGAGCTTCCTGGTGCCCAGAGCGTCTCCCGCCCTCCCAGGAAAAACGCTTGGGTAGAAGTCAGGAGACTGAGGCTCTAGTCCCTGCGTAGACAACGACCTGACTCCTCAGGCCTCAGTTTCCACATTGCTGGGGGTTGGGCAGGGAGCCCAGGAGAGGCTGGACTAGTTAGGTTCTCGGCTCCCCTCCAGTTCACGTACTCTGTGTCATCATCAGCCAACGGAACCCCCTACCTCCAGACTGAGGTGGGCTCCTCTCCGGGGAGGGGGCATCTTCTAGTCCTGCCCAGGGGGTGTGACGGAGGGCTGGGGGCAGCGCCACGCCCTGCCGTCACATCCTGCCTCCTGCGTATGCGTGAGGTGGCGTAAATTTCTAACCCCGTTGATTTTTGCCTGTGTGCATTGGCTGAACGTTTATTTGCTCAGAGTCTCTCGCAGATTTGAAAGATGAGCACTGTCTGTCTCCCAAGTGGCTTGTTTTTACTTCTGGATTCAAATCACCTGATCAGCTTGCTCTAGGATATTTGGACAAAATACAGATGAAAAGAGTGACGTCGAGATGTAAAATCTGTCAAGCTCTCAGAGAGAGTTTGCTGATCTCCAGCTCTCCCGCCACCACTCCTCCCCCTCGGGATGTTGTTAGCGTCTCCTGCCAATCACCTTGGTTTGGGGGAGAGTGCAGGTTGAAAGATGTGCAAAGAAGTGGCAAGGTCATGGTCCCTGCCTTCAAAGATTTTTTCAAGTAGATTAACCAATGGACCTACTGGCATATTATACGGGACTGGCGACAGGGATGTGGCGGACCACGGCG
This sequence comes from Sturnira hondurensis, assembly GCF_014824575.4. Classification (NCBI taxonomy): domain Eukaryota; kingdom Metazoa; phylum Chordata; class Mammalia; order Chiroptera; family Phyllostomidae; genus Sturnira; species Sturnira hondurensis. The sequence goes on from NW_028073751.1 coordinate 329,691, forward strand.
GGGGACTGTTAGCACTGCTGTGGTTGAGGGGACAAATCTTCCAGGCAGCCTTGCAACTCGGCACGAGGTTCTGAGGGTCTGGAAGGAGGGAGGCACGGGGAGTCCAGAGCACAGACAGAGACTAGGAACGAGGCTCAGAACCCGAGGCTGAGCCTCATCTGGCCGTGCGGGACAAGAAGCATTCAGATTCTCCCGCACAGGAGAGGCACAGTCTGTGTGCCCAGAGGGGAGGCCAGGGCGAGCACCGTGACCGTGGCCCAGAGGGAACACTGGAGAACTGGGCAGGGATGGAATCAAGGAGGGTGTCCCCGAAGTGCCAGCACACCTCTCCTCCTGGCTTCCCATCCTCCTCACTCATCCTGCTCTTGAGATCAACATCTTCGACACTCCCTCTGAATCAACTGGAAAAAACAAAACAAAACAAAACAAAACCCAAATTCTTCCAAGCCACCCCATCTCAATAGCATCTCCTAATGTCCTGTTAGCACTACTGGTAAAGGCAAGCACACAGGCAAAGATGCCTTTGGGGGCCAGGCACGAAGCCGTGAGGACAGCTCAGGTCCCACACTGAGTGTACAGGCCCTGGTGGCTGCCGTGTTCACCCCAACCCCCGTGCTTCTCCCATACCTGCCCCCATGTGATGGCAGAGGGCCCTCTGCCTGTGACCCGAGGGCAGTGGGACACCAGCAAGGTCTCCTCCACACCTGGACCTGCAGAGCTGTGCTGCCGCCTTCCGGTGCCACCGGGTGCCCTCGCCCAGCCAGACTGTTGGAGACTTGAGTCATCTACAAAACTGGCCAACTTCTGGAAGCATGTGAAGTAGGTCAGGAAATCTGGAAATATCCCCCCTAAACCCACACGTCCACTCAGCTTCAAGGCCCCTCAGACCCACTGTCTAATTATGAGACAAAAAAAACCAAACCTATACTAACTTTTAGTTTTAAAAAAGTATGAATCTTGAGAGCAAGCTTTTGGAAACTCAAGTTTCCAAACATTCTGTGATGCCCTGAGCTGGGGGCTGTGGAATGACAAAGACGGCACCATGGGTCAAGCTGGAGCATGGAAAGGAGGGGCACCTTCTGACCTACTCCTGGGTGGTGAGTCGGGGACGTGGCAGAGGCCACCTGCAGGCTGGGGAACGCCACTCCCCAAATCGCTGGGCCCGCGGGCAAGCACAGGGTCTGACACCTGGATGCCAATGCGTTTGCTGTCTTCGCTGGGAGTCCGTGGAGACATGGAGTCAACTCGGAGATGGTCCAACCTTTTCAGCAGAAATGGAAGCAATGCCTCCTCTAACAAAGCATGCAACTCCCACGTGAGGCAACTGCTGGTTTTAAGATTTTATTTCAGCGGAAAAGGGTTGAGCTTGCCTCAGGAACAAACAACTTTTTGCAAAACAGCAATTTGCAGTTCATCCTCTTGTCAACAAAATTGCTGTATCATTTCCAAGCTTCTCACAGAGCAGCAATTAGCCAAAAAAAGACATCCACACTCATGACACACCGGGAGGAGGGGAAGAGCCCCTAAGCTGCTCTCCACCCACAGCACCCTGAGTCTACGAGGCAGAATTCCCCCCCCCCCCCGGGCTGGGCGGGTGTGCGGCACAGACACAGGCTGCCTCAGGACACTTGGCCGTCCACTTCAGCGCAGCCCCCTGTGCAGCCAGCAGAAGTGGCAGCTGAGACCTCGAGGGCAGGTGCCATGTCCAGCCTGGCGCCACACTTCCCATGGCACAGCAGAGCTCAGGGGCCAGAATACAGCAGGCACTTCTGTTGGCTGAAGTTAAGGGAAGAGCAGAACCGTGAAGTTCGAACGCTACGTAGAATTTCATCTTGAAAGCATGAAACAGCTCTCGAGTGCGCCACTGCCTCCAAGCTGGGAGAGAGAAAGGGTCATGGCACAGACAGAGTAGGCAGATTTTGTAAAAGGAAAATCCCTTTGTTCCCCTGGGCTTTCAAGCCAGGGGCTTTGACAAGATGCAACTTGATTCTCCTGAGACTCGCAGGCACCTGAAACCATGAAGCACTTTCCCTTCTGACGGTACCCTCGGTTCAGATTCCGGCCTCCCCCGCCCCATCTCTTTATATGCTTATCCAGTTATGGAACTGAGCTAAGACCCAGGGGGAAAGGCAATGCAAGAGCAATGGAAACCAGGCCACGGGTTCCCTGCCCACCCTCTGTGTTCTGTGGCGAAGAGGAGCAGGGGGACACAATGGGAAAGGCACAGCGTAGCTGGCCAAGTGGGTGCCGAGAGACATGAACTGCGTGCATCAGTTTCCTCGTGAGTGTGGGCACTGGGCCTTCTAACTCGGCATCCATTAAGTCATTTCCTCCCTCTTCCCAAGGACTGCCTCCTCCCTACTCCATCCCCTCCTCCCACCAACGGTTACTGAGCACCTGTTACCTACAAGGCTCTGTAGTAGGTGCTACAGATACAAAGTAGTGGCTGTAACAAAAGAGCAATTTGCAAGGGTTATACTAAACTGAGAGGACAAAAAACTGAAGCTGAGAAATTACTCCTTCCTAAAACAGCATCAAGTCCAGGCCGCTAAATGCCCCGCACTGTACCAGGAAAGGGCCTGTGCCCACCTCTGCTGAGTGTGCTCGCCGGCAGCCTCTCCCTCCAGGTCGGGCTCTGGGCTCCGGGTAAGAAGGCGTGACAGCACGTTCTCTGGGCAGCCATGTTTGATTTCACTGCACCTCCCCCACCTCGGCGGGCTGAGTGTCCTCTCTTTTGGAGAACTGAAGATTATTAACCCCTTCACCAAGACTGAAAACTCTGCATATGGGAGTTCATTTGACCTTAGAGATTCATTAGTATTTACTGACAAAGCCATTCCATCCACCGAGACAAAAAAACATCCCCAAAGTGCTCAATGGTGCCAGTCCCTATAGACGCTGCACACTCACATCTCCACTGTTTTCTTGTCGAGGCCCTCAACAGGCCACAGAGAGACCTCACGGTCTGTCCCTACTCGCCCCCAGCCTCAGATCTTCCTCACCCCTGCCCACCTCCTTCCCACACGCACGTGCCTGCTGATTCACTGTCTGTGTCGGGCACTGTGCCAGCTGCTCTGTGAGGAGCCCAGTTGAGGGAGCACTAATGGAAACAGGGAGACCACTGAGGGGCCCAGGAATGGTCCTGGAGCAAGATGACAGTGGCACCAGTGTCACTGGAGCAGGAGTGGCGATGTGAGGTCAGACCAGGGTATGGTGCTGAGGCAACGGCAGGACGTCTTGCTAATGGGTTGGCTGGAAGGCAGGCGGGAAAATGAGAGGTTAGAGACCTCTGACTCCAAGGTGCTGGCCTGAGCCACTGGGTGGAGAGCAGAGCCACAGTAACCAGGGGAAGCCCTGGGGGCTGCGGGGGCTGCGGGGGCTCTGGAGCTCTGGCTGAGATGAATGGGAGGTGCCAATCAGGTACCTGAGTGGACAGCCCCAGCAGGCCATTCAGAAGCCACCCCGTGTACTATCACTGCCATTAAAACAGGAAAGTTTACCACTTCTGGACAAAGACCAAAACTGTTTGTTTTCAGCTAATTCTGGGTCCTGATCCACCCATGTCACTCACATGGGTGGGCTCCCAGGCAAGGAGCATCCCGTCTGTGAGTGCCACCTCCTTCCTCTGTGGAACAGAGGGCAGAAGTGTTTCACCCCAGGGCAGTCGGCACTGGCGCCAGGCACAGGGCTGCACCCTGCACGGGCTGACCGGCACCACTCCTGAGAGCCCACCGCCAGGGGCGGGGCAAAGCCAGCCCGGGCTCTCCATTCTATCATTAGCTATTATTCTCCCTAGGTTGGTGGAAACTTCATGGAGGGAAAAGCCCGAGAAATTCCTCAGCAATACAGTAAAACTGTTTTCAGTGACCACAGTGGCGGGTCAAGAGGAATGACAGCTACAGGGACAAGACTGTGGTGTGGGGGTGACTTTTCCTGCAAGTCCCCTCATCTGCCACAGACGACAGTAAATACTACCAAGACACGATCTGCTTGGGGAGGAAAGGTGGCCGATCCCTCAAAAGGGAAGGGCCTCGAGCCCCCTCCTCCAGGGGCTTTTATTGGGTTGTAATACACAGGAATACAGGGTGGCAAGGATCAAACAGTAGATAACTTTTCAGAGAAATCTGAGGGCTTCCGGGTCTATCAGGAACAGAGTTTTAGGGTTTCTTGCTCAAACCCTTAACATATGAATGAAAGCACTCTTAGCAGAGCAGATTTCACAGGTTTATCAGGAAGTCTTTGTGATGCCAGATTTTCCTCCAGGACACATTCTGGCAAGGCAAGGAGCTGCACCCCTCCCCATCAAGTATTCAGGCTTAAGGGGATTAGAGCCAGGAAGCGCCTCTCCCAGAGGACATTGGGACTCAGGCTATGCCACAAGCGGGGGGTGGGGGTGGGGGTGGTGGGAGGGACAGGTCTATTGCTCGCTCTTTGTTGCAGCCCCCCCAGTCCTTCCATGACGGCCTCCCAAGTGATTGAGTCTGGCTTAGGCTGCCAGCTTCGATCACTGTGTAGGGAGTGAAATACCAGCACCGAATAAGGAACCTGAAGACACCTGTGGGTGACCGGAGGGGTGTGCTTCCCCAAGACACACACTGCAGACCTGGTCTTTTTTAAACAGCTGTATCGAGGTATATTTGGCATACAACACACTGTGCATACTTAAAGGGTAACATTTGACAAAGTTCTCATCAGTACAAACACTGAACATCCCTAAAACCATCACTATAATCAAGACAACTAACACACCCCCGTCCCTGGAAGCTTCTCCACACCCCTGTGTAATTCTGCCCCCATCACACTCACCCACCCTGTGTCAAGGTCATCAGACAGTAAGTGGTATTTTATTTTTGTCCTCACTTGAGGGCAGACACTGGGAGAGAGGGGAAGACAGGGAGAGAAAAACATCCATGTGACAGAGGAACATTTGTTGGTTGCCTTCCTGTATGCACCCAACTGGGGATCAAACCTGCAACCTGGGTACATGCCCGGACTGGGAATGGAACCTGCCACCTTTCAGTCTAGGGGACAATGCTCCGACCAACTGAGCCACACTGGCCAGGGCAGTATGTACTGTTTCTTGTCTGGCTTCCACTCTGCGTAATTGTGTAATATCCGTTCACGCTGTTACATGCACTAGCAGTCCATTCCTTTTTGTTTGGGGGAGTGTTCAGGTGTGTGAATGCACCACATTAGTCCATCCATTCACTGATGGACATCCGGGTTGTTCGCAGTTTTGCGAGACCACAGAAAACGCTGCTGTGAGCATTTGTGGACAACCACTCCTGTGGTCTTCTACTTCTCTGGGGTAAGGGTCTAGAGCTAGGATGACCTGATCACACGGCAATTTTAAAGGAACCTCTACACTGTTTTCCAAAGTGCCCAGACCATCTCACAGCGGCGCCCGCAGTGTCCGCGCGTTCCGGCTCTTCCGTGTTGTCGACAGCACTCGATGTGATCAGTCTTCCTCAAACTCAGACGTCCTGGTGCAGTGGCATCTCACTGCAGTTACAATTTGCACTTTCCGGTGACAAACAACGTTCAGCAATTTTTATGTCTTGATTTACCATCCACATATCTTCCCTGGTAAAATGCCTGCTCAGACCTTTGCCCCACCTTTACTGGGTTCTCTGTGGACTTACTGCCGAACTCACAGAGTTCTTTACATATTCTGGTCGGGAGTTCTGCACCAGATACATGATTTTGAAGTATTTTCTCCTAGGCTTCACTTTTCATCCTCTTAACATTGTCTTTTGAGGGCAGAATTGGGGTGGGGGGAGAATCTATGTATCTTTTTTTTTTAGCACATTATGTTTTTGCTGCTGTATCTAAGAAATACTTGCCTAATTCAAGGTCACAAAGATTTTCTGAGGCTTTTTTCCTGAAAGTTTTACCTTTATAATTTAGTCTGTGAGGTATATATATTTTTATGGTTTAACAAATTTATCACTTTTGTTTTTCCTGAAAATAGAGCCTCCTTCCTGCTTTCCACGAATACTCATTGTACGTGTGCAGTGTTGGAGATGACAAGACTGACGGGAAAGTTTCTCCCCTCGATAAGCACACTTTTTTAATTCAGGGAGAATTTTGAATACACGTCAAAGGAGAGAAATTAGCGCAATGAGTCTGCACAACCTCAGTTCAACAATTTCAAGATTTTGCCAGGTTTGCTTAATTGTATCCTTTTACCCCTTTTCTCTTTGCAAAATTATTTTAAAGCAAATCCTCCATGTTTTTCACAATGTATCTTTTTAAGACTGTGTTTTTCTTACTCAACACTAATGCTATTATCATATCTCACTTCTGGTTTGTAATCAGTTTTCCTGAAAGTTTCCAAACATCTTTTTCCTTTAAAATTTTGGTTGGTTGGTTTCAACTTGGGTGCAACTGCTGTGCACAAAGCCCTCGGCAGCCGCGTCCCCCACTCCGCCTTCTCCCCACCTTTCCCCGCGCAGACACTGGGTGCATTTCCTGCCCCCCCCCAAAGACGCCCCCTTCTGCATTCCTCTGTTTGCTGTTGCACGGCCTCCTGTGACACACTCCTCCACCCCTGCTCACCCTGGGAATGGAAATTAGAGCTGGAGGATTGGAGAGATTCGGGCTTAACCCCTGGCAAAACTACTCCCCTCACTCAACTATTAAACTCCCAAGTGGCTGTGTCCCTGGACCACGTGAAACCAGAGGACAGGCAACGCCTGTTGCCCCCTTCAGTGACTCTCGGGTTCATCAGAGGGCTCAGGCGAAAACAGCCTGAAGCCCACCAACCTTGGGTCTGGTCATGACCTCATCCGTGTGTGACGGCCGCCTCCCTCGGCTCCCTCGTTAGGGGCTGGAAAGGATGGTTTCCCAATTCTATCACTGCTCCGGCATGTACACTCCTGTAAGGAACTTTCCCTGTTAGGGAAAGGCCTAAGGAATAGGGCCTGAGGGTTACTCAGATATATGGTTTGAATAGATATAATATGTGGTTAATTACTTGGTTTTAATTGCAAATTTTCGAATAAGGAGCTGGATGGAGCCCTGGTTCCTTTTGGGTGGTACGGAGTGCGCATGGGTGCTTTCTCCGTGAAAACGCACTGTTGTTGATAGTATTTCTCACTTTCGGAAGATTCAAATTGATCTGGTGTTTTTTTGGCAGTGTATCACTCACTCATTGCTTAAGTTTTAAACTATCTTTTTAATAAACATTCTGAACATCTGAACTAAAAAAATTCATCTTTCAAGTTCCTCGGAGGGCAGGGGTGGTCCTAATTCTGCTGTTTTGGGTCTGTGCCGCCTCTTGCTCATGGTGGCTTCTCTCCTCTGTGCTTTTATCAGGGTTGCGGGGGACACCTGTGAAGCTTGCGTCGACGTGTTTTGTCTTCAAAAAAGGATTCACACTGGCTTTTTCCAGGCGCCCTGATGCGTTCCCAGCCCTGGACACTCTGAGGCAATTAACGAGCTGGACCACACCAAGAACACAAGTTAGAACCACAGTCTCAGGCTGCCTTTCACATAGTATGACGGAGCACAGCTTGACAGCCACCACCTGTTCTGACTGACTTACGTCTGTGTCCTACATAGATCATTTAAATGTTTCATGTACCACGCTTGCCCCTCCATGGCAAGATGCAGGTTCTCTATTACAGCATCTTATAGGTGAGCTTTTCTCTCTCTAACCAGAGTCCAAGCTGAAACTGACAAATGTCCTTGCTGTTTTTCTTTACTACCTGGTAGACTTTCCTTTTTTAAAAAAAGTCAAGCCCATCTTTTAATTCAGGGTGAACATGATGAAGGCTTTGGCTTTGTGAGCAGGGTCTCAACTCCAAGCGCCCACCTTGCAGGACCTAAGGCACTGTCTCTAGTGTGCCGCCAGCTGCTACCCCAAAGCCCGCTAGTTAGATCAGCTAACTCTCCACACATCTCCAACGCCTGGGGCTGTGGTCAGTATCCACTCTGGGTTTCCTTCTCCCCACCCGCCAAACCAGAGATTTCCCTTACACCTTGCAAGCTCAGCTGTTTGAAACGATGTTTATTATACCCAGGAGTTTTGTATCAGAGTTTTCTGGATCTCTAGCCCACTGTGTGGCTGGACATACACACTCATCTATGGACGAGTGGGTCCATCTAATTCCGATGCAGTCCAATAAATGGATCAGCAGAACTGTACACCCTGGTGCTTTTGCAGCTCAGAGGAAAGAAATGGCCTCACTTGGCACAAAGAGCTCATGGGGGCTCCACTGAGACTGATGCTGAGGCTGAGCCCCAGAGCTGAAGTCCCAGGAATACGGTTACTCCCTTTATTGGCGGGGGTGGGTGTGGGTAAGAGGCTCAATCTATTCTGTCTGGTCACAGGCATCCAAATGTGAAAAAAGCAATGGGTCCTCTCTACTCCGCGTCCCTCTGCAGTTTGGTGCCAGGGAGGGGTTGTGTGCCAGTGTGATATAGAGGGGCCACATGGTGGGTCTGGAGAGCCCCCGGCAGGACAGGGTGGGGACAACATGAGAGACGTAGCAGATCAACTCAGCACCACCTTTGGGATGTCCCGCCCCACTTACCTAACATCATCTTTTAGTCTTGCCACTAAGAGAAGAGAAAGCAGATAAACCCTTATCACGAGCCCCACCTGACAGTCTGGTCAGGCTCCCCGGGTTCCCACAGCTCCTGGTCTCTTGTCTGCCTGCCTGTGCGCAGCCTGCCTCTGGGAATGTTCGGGTTCCAACGCAGTCCTCGTGCCTTTGGGTAAGAACTGGGGCAAAGCTGCTCTCTGGACCCAGGGCCCTACCTGCTGCTGCTGGCCTGCTTTTCTGAGCAACTCGCTGGACAAAAGCCGGCAGCATCTCAGGAAGGCCACGCTTGGATAAAGGGTGAGGCATTTCTGTTCCATGTAAAGACTCCAAAATGTTTTATTTGGTTTATAAAGAGAAAGAAAACCAGCAACTTGCTCTGGTAAAAGTGAGAGGATCATTAAAGCCATTTGCCTCAACAGGCAGTTACAGTGGCAATTCCTGGTAAATCCTAACTCAGCTCATATTCCCTGCTGTAACATCCAGGCTCTGGTCTAAGGCGTATGCGAGGAGATCAGCCTCTCCGACCACTTCCCCTGCCTGGTGGTGGAAGGCTCCCTGGGAGGCATCACGAAGCAGACTGACTGTGCCCATTTGAGCACTGTGCCAGGAGGGAGTCTTTTATTCGTTTCTTTTAAAGGAAAACAAAAGCAACATGATCATGAACTTAATTAAAGTTGTTTGTAATGACTTAATTAGATTTTTAGCGCTGTGCACATTCGTTCTGACCAGGGACCTTTCTCCCTTCTAAAGGATCAGCTAGTAGATGTCTCGTGTGCTGTGCAATTTTACCTAATCCTCAGCCTCACCTCCTGATGAGGTGAGGATGAGCATAATTGTGTTCAGGTAATTGCTTTATCAAATGGTTTAATTGTGCATTCAGCAGAACCGACAGCAAGAAGGTTCTTCTTCCTAATGTGTTTTTAACAAAAGCGCTAACTAATTACATGGCATTCTACGTGGGGCATTTGAGAAAAAGCAATGAATACCTATTCTTCAAATCTCAGTTAAATGCGTGTTTGCATATAGAACATAGAAATAAGTGGTGAAATAATTAGTTGAATTGCTTTCTTCTGCTCTAACTTCATAACTGATTTGCATGTTGAAGTAGTCTGTGTAAATTCCGTGGCTGCATTTTCACCACGGACGGCATACGAACATCTGTGCTTTCTGAAAATGTCACAATAACCATTTTGCCTGAAAGTTTATCCTCGGGAGCCAAGAAGACTATGTTCCAAAAAGAAACAAATGCTTAATAGAACTGAGGACAGATGTGCCCATGATCAGCAGGAAGTATTTCAATGTTAGTCCAAATGGTTTTTAGAAACTCTAAATGAAAAGGATGCTGAATCTACTTTATTTTGGATGAACTTTCTCGTTAGCTAGGTAACTAACAGGTGCTCTGGATGTGTCTCACGCGCCCCTCTAGCCCGTCACCCCACAGAACTGCATGCCTTATACGTCCTTACAGGCTCCAGCCAGTGTTATTTACCTGAAGCCTATGACAAGGCTAATATAAAGTATTTGCTACTTTAGGTGACTATGTGCTACACTACGCTTAACGTTCTATTCAGTCCAGCCAATACTCTTTCTCTCCTTCTTATTCTGGTAAAAACTACCACCCCTGAACATAGCAAAGGCGAAGGGTCAAGAGGGTCATGTGACCACAGTCACTGATTAAAGGATGAACACGTGATTCAAAAAGAGCCCACTGGAATCCATTCCTGGCATCAACACACAGGCACTGGCTAATTTCTTTAGAGTTTCTAGGTTAGGAGCAAATGAACCTGGGGTTGTTAAACCCCTGCCCCCAGCACGGGGAGGAAGCCTCTTTGCAGAACGAGGCTAAGCACCAGGTAGAGGCAGCGGCAGTGAGAGACGGAGGCAGTGCAGTGTGGTCGGTGCTGAATTCCCCTTCTCTCTCTGAGGCCCGCCTTCCCTGGTGTGCTTCCTAGACTTGGGTGCCAGCAAATCTGCACTTTGGGATTAAGCTAAATATAAGTTGTGCCTCTATTGCTTGAAATCAGAAGGATCCTGATGATACAGGGCATTTTACATTACTCTCCAAATGGCTTTCCCCCAAGGAAGTGAAGTCCGTGATTCTAGAGTCAGCTGCTCTGCTACTCATGGGGTGTGCTGACCTCAGAAAAGTTTTATATATTCAGTTTTCTCATCTTGAATAAGAACTAAGGACAGTTCCTACCTCAAAGCTTTGTAGCGAGAATTAGATGTAATAGAGGAAATAAAATACTCTGGCATTAGCACAATGTCATATTACTTAATACGTATTCAGTAATTAAGTGCTGTTGTTTTGCTGTTATTATCATTAAAAACATTATTATGGTAGGGACCACTAGATAGCCCCAATATCCACTCAACCCTTCCTTTAACAGTGTAACTCTCAAATTTAGCTGGTCATATAGGTCCCCAGAATAAAACTACATTTCCCAGCCTCCCTTGCAGCTCGATGTAGGCCTTGTGATGAGGTTGTCAGTAAGATGTGAGCAAATGAGACAATGGTGACTTCTGGATTGTGCCCCCTTCTTTTCCTCCTTCCTACTGGCTGGAGATGTAGGTGCAGAAGCTCAGCTGTTCCGGCTGCTGAGAACAACAGGAGCTGGGAGGGTCCTGGTCCTTGACACTCTGGAGGCGCATGTCAGCTCAGGGCTGCTTGTCTTTGGAATGTTTACACGAGAGAGAAATAATGCTTTATCCTATTTAAGCCTCTGTTTCACTTGGGTTTTTGTCATAGCAAACAAGACCTATATCCTAACTAATACGCAATTAATAATTTAAATATTATTCATACTAGTTCTTTTTTAAAACCCCACAAAGAGAAGAAAATGATGATAACAAAATCAGGGTAATAATTTGGTTTAAACTAACAGCTGAGGGTTTTCATAGTATGGCTACCAGCCTGCACGGTGGAATGATGTCTGGCTAGGCCAGCCTGAGGGAAGAAGGTTGAAAATGAACAAGGCCTCAGGGTCAAAGGCAAGGTTAGGGCATCTGCAGAGGGAGAGTTGCCCCCAACCTCCAACTGTTTAAAGTGTGAAATGAAATTGCTTATTGTTGGTTAGATATCGCTGAGTATTTCCTTAAAGTCATACTAACTCTTTTGTTGGATTTTTTTCTGAGCAACAAAAAATCAAAAGAATGAAATCTCCTACCTGCCTCCTCTACCCATGGGCACTATGGACACAGAGCTCCGTTCTCCCCCATGGCCTGGGAGCACTGGGCTGTGGCTGGGGACTTTGCTGTCCGTGTTCTCAGCAGGGCTGCCCAGATGGGACATCCAGTGACCTCCCTCATTGTTGCTATTGCTCTTAATCCTGGTGCCCTTCCCATTCCCACTGTGCTCTACTCTCCTGTGTACAAAACATGCACAGGCAAGCCTCCCCGCTTCAGCTTCCAGTCATTTTATTTTCTGCTTCTATCAGAATCAAGGCCTTCACCCATGAACCATTTGCAAGTGAAGCCAACTCACACCCAGCAGGTTCTAGGGAGGCAGAGCTATCCACAAATACCCCTGAAAACACAGACAGCCTCAACTCTGCCAAAACACAAACAGCAAAACTAGCCATACATCAGACCCTCCCACGCCTGTCATGGTCACAGGGCCCCAGAAGTCTGAGGTGGAGGGGCAGGGAGAAGACACGCTGAGCTCGAAGCTCTCGAGAGCCCTGCAAATCCATACCCTGGATCTGCTCTGCCCATAGGAGCAGCCTGTTCGTGGGCAACGCCAGCCAAGAGACTCCATTTGCCAAGAACTTCAAACATGACCTTTACTTGATAGCAATTGTTGGAAACTATTAAGATGACTCTGAAAATAATATAATCTGCAGTGACAAGATGTTGAATGAAATGCCAGCCCTGCAGAGCGAGCTGTCCCCACCCCCCGCCCACTTTTGTGCACATGCCGAAGAGCAGAGGCATTTTCCTCCACAGCAGTTCTTAACTCAGCATCTCTCGTCTGCGTCTAGACATAAATGAGCCATTTGCTAATTGTTTAACAGCGATTAAGGAAGCAAATGCTGTGGGGAAGGGGGCGAGAAGACGGGTATTTGCCTGCTTGTTTCCCAATTACCAGCAGCCAGGCAGATGCCAGAGAACAGCGTGGGTTTCGGGGCTTCCCCATGTCCTCTGAGAGCGCCCTGTCTTTGGAGATCAGGCTGGGCACCTGGGGCTTCTAGATGGAAAATGAGCAGTGCTAGCCTTGACACTGAAGCTTTGGTTGGAAATTGAAGGGAGGGAAGGTAGAGACAAGGCAAGGAAGTCCAGGTAATATAGGCCTGGCCATGTCAGACCCAGCCTGGGGCAGCGGAGCCTCCACCCCTGCTCCCTTCCGAGCTTCCGGGCCCCCAGCGCCACCCCTGATCTGCTCCTACTTCCCAGAACAGCTCTCCCCTCTGGAGAGAACGCTAAGATTGCCCACCCGAAGTCTGAGCTGGCCAGATTCTAGTCAGCAGCAGCAATTTCCCTTCTTATGGGCAAAATCAGAAGTTGGCAGCGAGAACCTCACAAGCTGCTGTCTTTCCATGTGGATAACTGGGGAGAAAGCACAGGCGCTCACAGATGCCCGGGTCCCAGCTGGTTCACACAGAGGGCCACAAAGCTGTCAGCACTCGGAGGATTCCCAAGTGCCCCTGGGACCGGGATAGTGAAGAGCCCTTCTGCTGAGCGGAAATAACTTTCTGTATTTGAAATGTGGTCGCCAAGATCAGCTGTAATTTCCTGACTGTGTCTTTGGACTTTTTTCAATCCCTCTCTGCAATCACGACACAGGCCTGGCTCTGGCCAGCTGGCTCCTCCGTCACCCTGCCTCAGTCCCGCCCCTGGCCACTGCTACCGTGCAGCCAATATAGGCAAATTCAAATATAGAAATCCTTAACAGAACCCCTGAAGCTCTGAGGGCAAAGTCCAAGCTCCATATATGGCTTTCAAGGCCCTGCAAGAAGTGCCCTTGATCACTTTTCCAGCCTCCTTTCCGCAGCTAGGCCATAACGACAGTGACTGGCGCCTTCAAGGGGCCACGCTTGCTTTCATCTCTTCACCCCCCTCTTGCCTCTGCCCCCACTCTTCCTCTGGTGACCTCTGCCAGCCAAAGACCTCAACTGAATCACCACGTCCTCTGGGAAGAGCACTCCCTGCTGCCCAGGAGCTGAGTGGCCCAGCTGCGTCCCGTAGCACCCCAAATGCCCCTTATCTGGACACCTATTCTAGTGAAAAGAGATTGCCTTTCTTTATTTAACTTTTCTTTTTATTACTGATTTTTAAGGGGGGGAGAGAAAGAGAGACATTGATTTGTTGTTGCACATGTTTTCACACTCATTGGTTGATTTCTGTATGTGCCCTCAATGGGGATCAAACCTGCAACGTGGGCATATCAGGATGACACTCTAACCACCTGAGCTACCTGGCCAGGGTGAGATTGCCTTTCAGATGGGGGCTCTGTCTATCTTCCCTTTATCACAGCCTGGGACTTAGTACAATGCGTGGCCTGCAGTGAGACAGACCTCCACGTTCACTGGCTGTCTGGACGCCTCCGTTTTCCCCAGCCAGGAGAACGTGACACCAAGGGCAGGTACATGACTGGAAGCAAATGTCAAGGGGCAGGACCTTTGCCATGTTCTCAAACCAGCAGCAGCACTGGCCGTCCACTTGTTTGTCCCCAATGGAGGTTTTCTGTTCCTTATCTTTTATGGGTTATACTTTATAGAGTCTCAATAAACATTTATTGCCACGTAACATCTTATATCCCTTCATCTCAAGACTGTGCATTCTTGTTCACTTTATATCTGATCCTGGGGGAGCCAGAGTTCTGAGTGGTGTCCCTGGGGCTGAGCCCTAGAAGAACCCTGCTACAGACAGGGGGCTCTAAATGCACCCCCCCCCCAAGTTCTAGGAGCAGAAGGCTTCTTTGATGCGGCCCAAGGACAAGCACCAGCATCCGGGACAGAGCTGATGCTGGAGCTCCCCCTGCCTCCTGCTCCTGACAGTGCCCCCGCTGCCTCTGGACCCTGGACCATCTGGGAAAGGGTGAGCACTTCATCTGGGGAACTGTGATTCTTATTATGGGGGATCGGTTTCCTTGGTGATGGGACTGGGGCTGCAGTACACTTTTGCCAGCGCTAATTTTTGTGACTTTGACTTGTTACATCAAATTGCCATGCATCATAGTCTCTTCTGACCTTTATTGCCTGAGTCCATGGACCACCCCCCTCCCCCCACACACAAAAGGCCATAGCTACAGAGAATGAAAGTTACCTCACTCTTTTAACTGACCACAGAGTGGTGGCCTGCAAGTAGCTTTGCCTGCAAGATTAAAACGTCCTCCTAAAGCTCAGTGACCAGGTGGTCCTGTATTTAGCAGCAATAATTAAAATGCCCAATGGTAAACCCAACCAGACTGAGCCCTTCCCCCTTGGAAGGCAGCGAGCGGCACGGAGCACCCGGGGAGGGTTCGAATTGTCCTGGGCTTCAGAGGCCTTGCACAGTCAGTGGATGCCTTTCAACTGAGTCATCTTTGATCCCTTTCTTTAGGTAAAAGAGAAAGCCAACTTTCCAGGAGTTCATAAAAGACAGAAAACTAGGAGCCTAATGCCCCAAACCAACACCAACAGCATTTTCTACTGCAACACCTTCTGTCCACCACCCTCCTCCCCCTTTTAAACTTCAGAAAGAAGTGGGTGATCACAGACATCCAGGCCGGAGACCACAGGGGTCAAACCCTGCCACTGTCTTTGGCTCTTTGGGCCTCAGTATTCCCCGTATGGAGGACAGGGAGGGGCCCCTCCAGGTGCTGATGAGAAGGCTTTAGGTCTCTATTTTTGCTCCAGGAAAAGACAGGTGAGCAGGTCTGGGAAACTGAGGGCTCTGTCAGGCTGGTGTAGGACCCCAAGGATGTGACTCAGGCCAGGGGAAGGCCTTTCAGGGCCCCGCCCCATGGTACTGGGAGTCATTCCTCCGGTGAGGACTCAAGGGTCATCGCAAAGGACTCTCCACTGTGCGACCCTGCCTCTGAAACAAGCGATTTAACCGTACTGGTACACAGGCCTGCTCC
Source organism: Sturnira hondurensis (assembly GCF_014824575.4). Taxonomy (NCBI): domain Eukaryota; kingdom Metazoa; phylum Chordata; class Mammalia; order Chiroptera; family Phyllostomidae; genus Sturnira; species Sturnira hondurensis. The sequence continues at coordinate 345,300 of NW_028073751.1, forward strand.
TCTGACAAGCACCAATGTTCTGGCCCAGACTGCAGGGGCGCCTGGGCCAGAAAGCCTTTCCCGAAGACATTCCCTGGGCAGCCAAGGGCATGCCAGGCCACACCTCACAGGGTGACGCTGTGCCTTGTCGCCCGAGGGGAGGGGGGTCACGGGGAGCTGGCATTTTAAGCTCCTCCTTCGAAGGAGAGACAGAGGCGAGCAGGCAGGTTGTTGCTGGGGTTTAATGTCATGCTCCTCGCCGGAACAGCCCTCATCGCTCACTGACATTTCATGGCTTGTCTCCAATCACAGGCTTGAGGATCAGACAGTTTACTGTGGAGCTGGAGGAAATAATTTGAGCAGCACAGACCGGATCTTCATAAAGAGAGAATCATTGCAAAGAGCCTCTGACTGCCAGAGCCCCGGGCTGGGTGTTCAGCTAAGCAACTTGGCCCATGGTGGGGATGGCTTATTTCTCTTAATCACTAAGTTCTCATCTACCCATTCACTCAAATCCCCAGTGGGGTACACAGACCAGAATATCTCCATTCCTGCCCAGCTAATGCACCCAGTAGCCCAGTGTTGTCTATGATCTTATGGAGCACCCACTATGCACCGTGTCCTGTGCTGGTGAAGGCAGTAGCTGACACTGCCTCTCCCTCTAGGATCGCACATTCTCAAGGCAGACACGGACAAGAAGGCACTTAGAATAACGAGTGTCCCCAAGCCGGCATTCTCCAACCATCTGCTCACCTTCCAGCTTTGACTAAATGTCTCCTCTCAGACTGTTCTCAGATGCTCCCAGCCCCTCTCCCCTCGCCATTAGAGTCCCATGGGTGTCCTCGCAGCTCTTCAAACACACCATCCTGCCTGGAGCCTGGGCCCAGGCGGTTTTCTCTGTCTGGAACATTCTGCCCCCTTCCCCCCAGTTTCGAGGACACCCCTCAGAGAGGCCTTCCCTCACCAGCCCCTATAAAGCCGGCCCCACTTGCTCTCGCTCTCAGCATTAGGCTCACTTCCTTTTCAACACGTTTCAAAAATTGAAATCTCATAGTTTCTTGTTGGTGACTTATTTATTGGTGTGTCTCCTACCAGACTGTGCAACCTGCAGGGGCGTCTGTCTGGCTCCCCGCTGCTCCTCACCACAGAGCAACCAGAAGTGTTCGCCACACAGCGGCTGCCCGAACGAACGAGGGGATAACAGAATAGGAGGGTGACAGGCCCGGAAGGGCCTTGTCAGGAACAGCCAAGGGCCTGGGCACGGTCCTACACAGTTTAAGTGTGGAAGACACGCGAATGGGCTTATATGACAGAATGACACCTCCTCTTCCATCATGTGGAAGTGGACTCAGAGGGCAGGGGAAAGGGCAGCCTGGAGACAAGGAGGCCGTTTAGGAGGCGCCTATGAAAACTGAAGTCCTCGTGACTCGGCACAGTTCAAGGGTCAGTAGCATGGGCGTCACCTAGAATCCGTTGGAGATGCAGAAGCTCCACCCCACGCCAGACCTGCTGCATCGTAGTCTGCGTGTTAAGAGCCTCACCAGCAGACTGTGCGCACACACCCGGAAGCTGGGCTTCAGGGGAAAGACAATGGTGCCGCACCTGCCTGTGCGAGTGGGGGACAGAACTGATTCATCCGTGCGCCCATCAATCCAGTCACTGCCCCTGCAAAGCCACTGTTCCAGAAGTGTTCAGGGAGTCAGAAGCAAACTCTGTAATTACAAACTTTATCAAACTGTGATTCCATCAGGGGTCAGGGAGAGCAGGAGGAGGAGGAAGGGGGAGCGCTGAGCAGAGCTGGCCGGGGCTGTTTAGCTGGGTGGACCAGCTATGGCCTCGGGCAGAGAAGCTGCAATTCCCAGGGCGGGCTGGGAGGTAAGGATTCCTGACTCTGGCCAGGAAGAAAAGTCAGTTATTAATTTGCACTCTGAGTTTCCCCAGTACCTGGCATAGAAGAAGGGCTGGAATGGTACTTGTTGAAAGAGCAAAGAAACTAATCCAGCAGGGATTATGCGACTGAGGTTCTAAAGCAGATTATACATGTCTGGGGGTCTGAGGAAAAGACGTACCTTCGATGGCTGCCTGCTTTGTGAATTGCATTTCCTTTTGGTTAGAAAAAAAGTACAAATCTGAGAGGATAAAACTTCTCTCTCAGGAAATGAAAATATACGACCTGTTCAACCCGAGGTCCGCAGAAGAGCAGGGCACAGCCTCAGAAGAGCCCGGTCCAGCCCCCCCAGGGCAGCAGGCAGGAAGATGCTGCCAGGCCGTAGACTCTCTGAAACACAAGAGCCCAGATGGTGGGGGACCCCAGAGGACAGAGGCTGCAGCTGCACATTCGGCGAGCGGGTCAGGGACAGGAGGGGATCTGGCAGAATGGCCCGAGTCCCTAAGCCCAAGACCCACAGGGTAGCGGTGTGGCCCGCAGTGACCAGAGAGTCTCCTACAGCGACTGTCATAGCCCGAGGCTCTGTTCTGCAAGTGAACCTCACACAGGAGACCTGGAGGAGGGACCGAAGTAGGAGGCTGAGGCTGGAGGAAACAGGAAAGTTGGAGCCTCCCCCCCTGCCCTCCCCCCCACCCCACAGCCTTTTTTCACAGAAAACTCCTGAGACACCCAGACGCCACCGCCTTCCTGCCTAGCACCCATGCGGGACACCAAGGGGGTGAGGGTGAGCATCTGCGGAATACAGGAACGAAGCAGCAAGCTCGGGTCCATTCTGCAGTTCCCTTCCCTTTCATTCTCCCAGTGGGACTCCGCATTCCCACGCACAAACGACAGCCTTATCCCAAGAAGAGTGTTCGAAGTTCCAAGAATGAATGCCCACTTCCTTCCTCCTTTTCCCACCCCAATAAGCCCCGCCTCCCCGCCTGTAACGCCTACTGCTAGAGCCCAGATGAAACATCCCTCCCCTCTGAAACTTCTCCCTGCCCTTCCAGTAAGAAAAAACAGACCCACTGGGTCCCTAGTGGCCTTTCTATGAAACCATTTTCCTTCCACAGGGTTTCAGGTAAGATGATCTGTCACCAGGCTTGCCCTCCCCATTAGACTGTAAGCCCCCCAGAGGCCCTGAGAAAGGAGCGACCTCCCCACAGCCCCGGGGGCCTGGTGTAGGCTGGGAGCTTTCTGGATGTGCCGGAGGCGCAGCTGGAGCGCCTGACCTCCCATCCCTGCCGGCACCACATCATTGTTCAGGTGGCCTCCTGGGCCGCCCTCACGTCTTTGCTCCCGTCAGCTGAGCTGTACAGCACGGCTCACGGCTCTGGAGTAGCTGGCGGTGCTACCTGTGCTGGGAAGCTCCCCTGGATTAACTGGGGACCACACGTCACTCTCAGAATCACCTTCTCTCCTTAGCCCCTGACCAGCGGACCAGCATTCAGGAGGTAACATCTTTATCTCCCTTGTCTCCTTGGCCAGAGGGTTTGCTCAAGGGGCAGCTTCCCAAGGACAAGGCCCAGAATCACATGGAGATTCACACAGCTGAGCCAGTTTGGGCACTGAGACTTGTCCGAACCAGCAGGCATGGAGTGTCATTGATGACAAAAAAGATAAAGGTGACTGACCTTGGATGTGTAGGTGTGGCCATCAGACCCGCAGACCATGGCGGACGGTGCCACGGGGCAGGGCTTGCACTTGACCAGATTCGAAGGTCCAACCCAGTGCTTGTGGGCCACGTTCTCTTTCTTTTGCCTGCGGATGGAAAAAGAGGAGGAGAGTTAAGTAATGCTCCAGTCCCCACGGCCTCTCCTCCAAGACAAAGGCCAGACAAATGGAAGGGCTGGTCCAACAGCCAGCACTCCCACCGGTTCCAGCTCCCGATGGGGCAGGAGGCTCTGCCCCAAAAGCCTGGGTTCCACCCACAGGATGGACCAGGGAAGCAGCGCAGCCATTACAAATGTTATAAACACCACTTACTACCGGAAAAGATGGTCACAAAGCATGGGAAAGACAATGAAGGAGGAGTGTGGCTCCACCCGCTCACCCAGCCCCCAGGGCAGGGTGGGACACCTCGTAGGTGCCCAGAAATGGCCTCCAAAGCCTCAGACTCCCCCCCCAGGGCCACCAGCCACCCCAGAGCTGGATGACGCACAGATGACTCAGTGAGCATCTCCAATTGACACCCATCTCCAAACGCAACCCAGTGACTCCACCACAGCTGTGGCCAAGGACTTCTGGATACCTTTTAAGTCAGAGGTGTCAAACTCTTTTTCACCGGGGCCACATGAGCCTCGCAGTTGCCTTCAAAGGGCGGAAGGTAACTTTAGGACTGTATGAATGCAACTACTTCTTAACTGTTCAGTGAGAGTCCGGCGCTGCTGCCGGGTAGAAACAAGGTGCTGGCTGGATGAAACAAGGTGGAGGGCTGGATTCAGCCTTGTGTTTGCCGCCGGTGTTTTAAGCGACTTCAGCCCAGCTCCCCATTTGCCATTTGATGGAGGCTCTGAGGTGATGTCGCTTCCAACCGCTAAAATAATCAGAATTCTGTTCTTTCATCCCAGCTCCAGCTTCCCCCGCTCCCCACCTTTGTCATAATGACAATTGGTGCCATTAGGATGGCTTACATCCATGGAAGGAACCCCACCCCTTATCACAAACCACTGAAAGGAAGGCCTGCAGTCACTGCCACCCTTTCGCTCTTGGCGGAAGTGGCTCTCCCAGGAACCCACCTGGAGTGGCTCCCATGGCCATGGGACTGAGTTCCCAGTGAAGGAGGAGTGTCTGTGGATAGCCCAGCAGGCAGGCGACGACCATGCCCTTGAGGGTTTTGCACTGGCAGTCCTGCATGATTGTGGCACTTGGGCTCTGGGGTCAGAAAAGCACAAGTTCAAATCTCAGCTCTGTCAGTGCACTCTTGGCAGGATTTTTAATCCTGTGAACCAGTTTCCTCATCTGTAAAATGGGACAATAGAATCTACTTCAAGAGGATGGTATGAAGATTACATGAGCTGAGATGTGTAAGGTACCCAGTATTATGCCGGGCAAATGGGAAGCAATAAAAATGGTAGCCGTTGTTATAACTATTATTTGCCTCAATAGAGTGGGGTACCGAGGGTGATATTACTATTGCCATAGAAATGGGACTTGATTCTAAGGCCCTAGGTTTGGGATGGCATTTAACTCCCCCAAAGGACTCATGGGGTCACAAGAAGGAAATTTTTTCTACGAGGTATGGAATGAATGCCCAGCTTGTCAGGAATGAGGGCTTGGTGTCTGAGGTAACCTACCCTCCTCCAACCAAGAAAAGCAACTGAGGAAGGACACACACCAGCTTGTTCTTATACTACCTCAAAGCCACCCTCATGATTTGAGGGGAGGACTGTGAGGAGGAAGGTCAGCTAGGGGTACTACCTTTGAACTTGACTTCCAGGCGAATAACCACGTACCCACAGCACAATCCTTGGGACCACTGGGGGTCCCAGGCTGGGCAGGTAACAGGGCCAAGCCTGTCTGAACAACGAACAGGAAAAGGAAGCCCTACGAGGGCCCTCGGAGATAGCCTAGTCCAGCCTACTCACTCCACTGGTGGGGGAAACGGAGGCTCAAACTGGGAAGACCCTTGCCCAGAGTCATGAAGACAGCTGGTGGCTGGGCCCGTGATGATGTCACATGGCTTCTGAGTGTCTGGGGGGTGAGCCTCTCCTCCTCAGCCCATCTCAGCCCCACCTACATCACCAGCTTGAAAATTCTCTGGGGTCCCCTCATGTGTGTCATTGGGTGTCTTCTCTCCAACGGCCCCCTGCTTCCATAGCAGCTACCTCTTCCCTTGTCCTGGTCCCTTTGCCTGGAGTAAAAACAACTATTATTTGCATTTTGAAATCACACAGGTATGAGGTTTCCTATCACTGGTTGCCAAACACAATTTAGACTTCTGAAGACTACCAAAAAAGGGATGGTGGCGGATGGGACCCCGTGCAGCAGCCAGGCAAGCTGCTGGCACAGGGTTAATCTTACAGCACACAATTCCCTCAGCACAACGGCACACACTTGTCCCTATTCGCACGGTAGATTGTCTGACACGGGTAATGAATCAGCACAAACACAGGCAGACACTCTGCCGTCTAGCAGCCCCTCTCCTGGGTCACTTGCTAGCTGCGTGTCCATGGCTGAAGCAATTCCTGTTACGAGTTCCCAGGAAGGAGCTATAAAGCCCAAAGAGTGGGCAGCTTTGCTGGAGCAGATATAGCCACATGCAACGATGCCCCAGAGGAAAGAAGGCAGAAGAGCTTAGCCAAAGGCAGAGGAGGGAGAAGTGAACGCTGAGCCCACAGCTTGGAGGAAAAGATGGAACCAGCTATTAATTACCAGTTAATGACAGGTCACCCCTGTCTCTGGACTTAAGGGGAAGCCAAGAGGTGAGGCTGGCCAGTGCTTCCTAGGGGGCCCGGTGCATCATGGGTGCTCAATATACCCCCACTGGCTAAGTGGAAGGGTCTCTGTAGGCTGACCCTGTCTGGTTACTCAGCAGTCAATCACCAAATTACAGCTTGTCAGAACAAGAAAATACTTTCAAACTAGTCCAGCCCAATGACTGTATTTATAAATGAGGAAGCAGAGACATAGCTGCGGGGGGACTGGCCCAGTGTCCCACAGAGATCTGGCAAAGGTCCTTCCTCGATATTGGTCAGATTGAGGTTCCCCTAGAAGTGACTGTGCTCCTCCAGGGCTGGCGTACGTGTTTTTGTCATCAGGGCCCCGCTTCACACACGAAGCCCCCCTGAACCACTGTCTGGGCGCTTCCCCAGCAGAGTGGTGGCTCCCATACTTCTGACCCTCCTGTGATGCCGTGGCGATTAAGATACAGATGCCAGGTCACTCTGAATTTGCCTGATGTTAATAAAACAAGCATACCTGTTACACCGGGGGGTGTTCCTTACCTTTCTAGAATGCTAGCAGAGATGGCAACCAAACCAGCTGCCTCTGTCCAGAGGCCAAGTGCTGCGCAGCTATATACACGCACACGTGAGCCCACGGAGCATAGTTTCCCCAGTTATTACGTGTACATTCCAATCTCCACAACTCAGTGCGAACCATAAAAAATAACCAACCCGGTTGAGGCGAGGGACTAAGCTTTCTGACGCGAAGATATTTCACTTCTTGAGTCAATGAAGAGTGAAATCTGATAAAGGTATCTTGATGGGATTGCAATTCCCAATGTCACAGACATTCATCAGTTCGGGTGACACAAGCAATTTAGTCTGGAAGGCAGGTTCTGCGATCCTCTCCATCGGCCACAAAGCCCTCCCTCCACCCCTGCCAGGCTGATCGCACCGCCCACCCCACGACAGCACCGCACAGAAAGCCCCAGCCCACGAGCACCCCAAGATGTGGAGAAGACAATCAGCACACCCCCAACATTTCTAACTCTCTTTGGCTCAGCTGCTTAGTCTCAACCCTTTTTTTTTAAGTATACCAAAATAGCCAGCATGTATGGTTTTGAAGCAGAGTGATGATTCTTAAGTATAAATTTGATGATGTGACTCCCACACTCAAGACCTCCCTCTTCTCCCCACCTTCTCAAGCACAGTCGGAACTCCTCATTTTGGTGTCAAACCAACTGAGCCTACCTCTCAGGGGCCACCATCTGCTCTGCCTTCTTTTCCAACACACCCATATATACCCGCACGCACACCCTCACGCTCCCATGCATGCACGCATGCACACTGATCACCACCATTACACACTTGCTCCGGCTGCCTTTGCTATTTCCCCAAAGGTCACTGCACCTCTGCACCATCGTGTGGGTTTTACCACCTCGGACATGTTTTCAGTCCACCCACATCTCTCTCCTCTGTCCTCCACTTCTCTCTGCCTGATCAAGTATTCAAGGCCCAGTTCAAAAGCCCCCTCCTCCAGAATGTCTGCCGGGGCCGCTCCACAAGCAGGCAGACTGCACTCCTATAACACCAGGGTCCTCTGGTGGCCTCTGGGGAGGTTCCCGGACTGCTCTCCAAGCAAGCCACTTGGTTCCACATGGCCAAATATTAAGGAGCTATTCCGACAGGAGATGGGGGACACCCCAGGTTAAAGCCTTGAAGTCTGTCCTGGACATACTGTTCCTGTCCTCAGCACTTCCCTCCATCCCTCAGTCGGGCTGATTCTATCTCCAGCCAGTCGTATCAGCTGCTCACATGTCTCTGACATGTGCCATGCAAATTCAAGTCTCTATAACCTGGCACATGCTTTCTATCTGCATAGCAAATGCCTGTCCCTTGCTTAAGTTTCGAATCAATCGCCTTCCATGAAGCCTCTCCTGATCTCGTGAGCCCTGTCACAAGTAGAATTAACCACGACATTATTTGTTCAACAGTGCACATTGCTGAGACCTGACTGCGACCCTCGCTGCAGCACAAAGCAGTCCCTTTCACATCCGTCTTCATCAGTGCACTTCGCAAGGGCAGCGACTGGGTCTTATTCGTGCTTGTGCTCCCGGTGCTTGGAAACAAGATTGACCCTCGAGACACATGGGTTTTGCTCAGAAAAGTAAGTGAATGTATTCATTTGGGTCTTTAGAATTTTCTCCTTTTATTTCTGGAAATCATTAGCACTGACTAGAAGGCAAAAATAGCATGTTGTTTTAAGTAACAAGAATTCAACAGGCTCTTGTTTCCAGGAACCCTAATTCAGACTTCACGAAACAACAACAATTAGCAAAAGTTGCTAAAGACAACTGAGAAACAGGCGGAGGGGCTCTCCAGGGCATCTGGGGGCTGAAGGAGCCCCAGACGCCACAAGTCGGGCTGTCTCCAATGTGGGGGGCTCCGGGCTGCCAACAGATACTAAGTTTTGGGTTTGAGAATGAGAAATCCCAGTTCCCAAGGATTCTCAACAAGTACTAAAGTTTTTCTGAATTCTTCACAGTGTTTTGTGTTTTTTAAACAAATAGCAAATATTAAGTTTAGCATAAAGAAATGCAGCCTAGAATAAAAGGTCAAACCCTGGAAGTTGCCAGCAAGCACCATCGGGTAGCACTCAAATAAAGTGACCTTTGGATTCTCCAGCAAGCTGGCGGCACTGCACAGAATCACGCGTTGCTGTTGTCAGCTTAAAGACTTGCTTTGTTCTAACACTGTTCCCTGGAACACCACCCAGAGGAGTCCTATTAAGTCTGCTATGCAAATAAATACATTAATATTCATTTTATTTACAAGAGCAACTCACCACTGGCAGCAGACGGGACTACACACAGTCTGACGAGACGGCAACAGCTACAGTGAGAGGGAGCAGGTCACGCCGACTCTTCCCCAGGTGCTCCTGTCCTAGTTCCTGGCCTTGTCAACACTGACCTTCGAGCCCACACAGCAGTGCTTCCTGCTCTTGCTTTCCATAGCACCCTGCCGCTCCTCACTCAGAGACCCCTACCCGCACCAGCCACGGCGAGCCCCACACCCCACCTCTGCCCATCCGGTCTCTGAGGACACCAGTTGGGACCCGGTATTGCACTTCACCATGGGCAGAGCAGGGCCACAGTCAGGGCCCATAGCAAAACGGTGGCAAGATCGAGACACCGGAGTAATTTTCTCAGTGATAAATACATATGCGGGCCTACACTTCCTGACATCGATCCCACGGGGTGAAATTTAACATCTGTGCCAACATTATTTTAATGATGTGGTGGGAGTGGGGAGTGGTGACTTTCTTCCTTTCATTTATTGAAGAAGGGCCTTTCGTTTTACTCAATACAGCATGCATCTGACCTGTCTGTGTCACTTTAGATTGGCTGGGTTTCCTCTGCACGGGAATAGCTGGGGAAAGAGCAAAGGGATCCCCAACAAGTGAGCGCCGCAGCACCCGTTTTTCTGCGTGGCCACTGCACGCCCCTCTGAGCGCCCGAGCCTCACCTCCCCGACCGCTCACACGCAACGCCAGCCATATCCTTGGTGCAGGAGGAAGAGCCGAGGCTCACGAAACCAGCCCCCGGACCTTCTTTGTTCTCCCACCAGAGCTCTCAGGCAGGCCTGGCGGCTCAGAGACATGCAGAACCCACCCGTGAGGAGCTCTTTCCCGTGCTCGGCATAGCTGCCAGCTGCCAGCATTATCTGTTTATTTTTCTGTTAGCATCAAAAATCCCACTCAAAAACAAGATTAAATTTGTTTGCCAAATCAAAAGTAATTGCTCTAAAACAAGGATGGAAGATACTTAGTTGACATGGTGGCTCTTTTGAACGGAAGACAAAATAATGAATGTTAATTGAAATGAAAAACATGTTAACTATTGGAATAGTACGACGATGCTATAATTCCTCTGTTGTGAGGGTTATGTGAGTCATTATGCTAAGTCATTAACTGACACAGGAAGAGCATAACAGCCTTTGTCATTCACCAAAGCTGCTTGGATGGGACAGACGGGCTCCCACGTGAGACATCCTGGTACTTGCGGGCTCGTGAATCGCCTTCCTTTCCCAAACGAAGGGCCCCACCACGGGATCCTGTCCACACAGAGCCCAGCTGTCCTAATAAACAGACGCGTGTTAGCAAACTGCACCTGGAGAAAGAGCAGGCCTTCGCCACGAGGTGCCCAGGTAACAGCGATAGCAGCGGCTGCACTTTTATTGAGGACTTAACTATTCTGCTGATACCACTAATGCTGCCACCAATAATGACAAACACTACACTAATTGTCTCGTTTTATCCTCCCCAGAATCCCAGGAGGAAGAGAAGTTACAGTGGAACCTGGCAAGCTGTGTTCGGGAGTGGGTTGGGGAGAATTCTTGAGCAAGGCAGACCTGGGGGGAGGGGAGCACCCACACTCACCAGGGTGGCCCTGGTCGTCAGGACAACGTGTCCTGTGATCCACTGATTCGAGGTGGCGTATCAGCCACCAGAAAGCCAGGCACAGTACACGGCTTCCCTCCACCGGACTCGACGCGGGTAAGGAGAGTGAGGTTCACGATGTACTCCAGGTTAAGGCCCAAACGCAACAGAAGGGACCGAGTGGCAGGGAGCCGTCAGGGTTCTTTAAACCATCACCATCCCTGGTTTCTACAGCCCCTCCCACCCACAGGACAGGTGCATATTTTTAAAGTTTTAGAGCGAGAATCGGGGCCTGGCCTGGATGCAATTCCAAAGGCATGAACCCCTGTGTGTGCATGTGTGCGTGTGTGTGTGTGACTGTCAACCTCTGGACTGTAGTTCATTTCACCTCGGGCCTCCGGGACCACCTTCCACCAAAGCTGTGTGACGGCCAAGTCAGCCGGGGAAGCATCTACTCTCCACAGATCAGAGGATTCAGCGGCCAGATGGGAGTTTCCAGACACGCTGCATGTGCACGTGTAAATGAACTGAAAACGACTAAGGAGGCGCACGCCAAAGGCGGGGGCTGCCCTCAGTGGGGTAGGGCCGAGGCCGTGGAACGGGAACTTGTGCTTCGTGACGCTGTGTCTCTCTGCCATTGCATTCTCTTATGGCCACCTATTGCTGGTCTAGTTTACTCAAAGTCTAAAAAAAGAAACACATTTTCAGAACTTTTGAAGACATGCCTGTTGCCAAGCCCACAGCTGTCTGCCAGCCCCCCGTTTCTCCTGCAGTGTTTAAGCAGCTGAAGTGGTTGGGGCAGAAGAAAGGCCTCCCAGGTGCCGGGAGGAGGCCGCAGAGAAGGGGGGGCACTAGAGAAAAGCTCCCTAACCAGGTGTCCCCAGAGGTTTCAGTGCGGAACACAGGGTCGGACCAACCAATCAGGTTTAAATCTCCACATAACTGTGTTTTAAGGATCCGTTTAAGCAAAGCATCAAAACAGAAGGTACAAAACATCTAAATGTGGTCAGTATTCTAGAGATAATCTTCCCTTTTTCAACACTTATTAAATACCTATTTTGTGCCAGAAGTTGGGCAAAGAATTCTCAGGGAATGCTAGCACCATGTTAAATGTATTTCCTATAACATACGTAACCTGCAACAATTATTCCAAAGGATAATGATTGTATTGCTCTATACTCTGAGTGGCTGAATTTATTCAGGGTAGATGTTACCTAAACTATTTTTATTCTTACTCATCTTGAGAAACCAGAGATTCCCACAGACTGCTAACTTTTCCAAGAAAACCCCTACATGGCAAGAAGGCTGCTGTCAATTTCAGGAATGCCCCCCGCCCCAAACCATCGCACACTAAAGAGTGCCTGAAGAATCTGTGTGCCGGTGGGCAAAGGACAAGACAACGGACTCGCCAGAGCGCCGGTGCCGCACACACTGCGAGCCTGACTGGAATCCGGGTTTCCTCACAGGGGAAATGGAATACACGAGTCCAGGGACCCTCATCAAACCTGCTCGAGCCTAAACTCGCAGTGTCCCCAGTGTCCCCGACCGCATCAGGAAGATCCGCAGCAGGCTGGCTGGGGACTCGGCATCTGCAGTCACCTTCCATTAGAAGAGTGACGGAGCAGGGTCTGGGGAACCAGGCCTCTCACAGTTCAGCTGGTCGAGTGGACACGGACCCTGGGCCTGTGGCCAAAACGCCGAAACAGTCTGCGCCAAGCACACGCTCATCACCCCCAACAGGGCTTGGCTTTGCTCCGGAAGAGGGCCGAGCCAGCAGTGTGTTAGAAAGCCACTAGGGACATGCGAGCAAACAGCTGAGTTTTCTGTATTCCTTTAGGATAATGCAAAACAGACTACTGTTTTAAAAATCCATTTCTTCCTAAAAGAAGCCAGAAAAGACATTTTCACTACTACCCACTGACCTTCAGCATCCCTGTTTGATTTCTTGTTTCATCTTTTTTTTTGTTTGCTGGTGCAAGAAAGAAAAGGCCCTGTGTGGCCCTGAGACCTTAGAGGAAATCGTTAGTGATGGACGTGCTAATTGGAAAGGAACAGAAAAAGGAAATGATAGCAAAGCAAGCCCCAAGCCAAGAGTTACATTTGGCCTCCCTCCCTGGGAGTTCACAATCCTGCCTCTTCTCAGCAGGGACCAGAGGACCAAGGGTTTTGCTAACACAGCTTCCAGCTAATTGTGCGTAAGCTCAGGTGTGCGCACAGTGGGCAGGGCTAGCACACGCCTGTCCACCAGGGGCTCTGCCGCTACCATCTTAGAAAACATGTGCTTCCCTTCCTGGGGGTCAATGAACTGTTACGGGATGTGTGTATGAGAAAAAATGCCCACACTTGTTTTCCAGTCCCCAGCCAGGACGCTCCCATCCTGGGAGGGCTGCTCATGATCTGCTTTAGGAGAACAAGGCAGTGCTGTGAAGCAGAAGCACGTAGATGGCACAGGGACAAAGCTGTTTTCAGGACAGGCCCGAGGACATGGGGAAAGCAGACAGAGACACAGACTCCAGGAGATCCAACCGAGAGCCAGCATCCAAAAACCACCACCATCGGGCGGCTCTCCAAATGCAGTGCGAAGGGCAGGTGCAGCCACATCAGCATCCTAACTCTTCCCTGCTCAGAAAGCTTTCTTCACACTCAGTGTCGGGGGAGAGGGGCTCCTGCTCCCGCAGTGGCCTTTGCAGGTGGGGGATTTTCTGGTCAAGGCCAAGAACTAAGTCTAACTCCACTGACCTGTGTTTTCACCAACCAGCATCCTCCCATCCCGTCCCAAAGGCCAGCTCCAATCCATGCCCCTCAAGTACAGATGCCATTGACAGCGAGGAGTTAACAAGAGAGAAGGGAGCCAGACTGGCTGGGCCTGCTTAAGCCTGGAAGTCACAGAGTCCAGCACCGCAGGGGAAAGCCACATCCTCTGCTGAAGGGGACTTGATCCCCAGTAGATCCTATTTCCGCTCTCCCCAGGGGACAACTGGCCATTATCTAGAAGACTGAGGGAGAGATGGGGCGCAGGGGAGGTCCTTCTACTTTGAGGCATGTGCAGTAGAAGCCAAGATGGTGACCATAAAGGGGAGGTGTCTAGCCTGAGAGACGGATGGGATTGGATGAGGGCATGAAACCCTGGAAGATCTAGGAAAGACATTGGTTAGTGTGAAAGAAAGCTCACCCCTTCCCAAACCCAAGGAGATATGATCAAAGCCTAACAAAGGTCCATCTGGGTAGCATGCATTTCTTCATACGTTCGCCCACGGGCTCACGCTTGTTCTCTCTCTGTAGCAGCCGTGCAGGCCTGAGCATGAGCCCTAGGCTGGGCCTGGGTGCAGCAGCACAGCACCAGCTGGAGTGCAGCAGAGTGGAGACTGAGCCAGCTGGGCGGAAAAGAGACCGGCCTGGACTAAGCTCTGGCATGGACTAAACCGGACCACGGCAGCCTCGGATGCCCTGCCGATGCTGGGTAATGGCACCACATCTCTGGACCCCGACTCTTCTTCTGGGCTTGGTGAACACAAGCCTGAACATCTTCCACAGTGCGACGAAGCTAAGCTGCCTGGTCGTGGCTGAGACACTGGGCACCCAGAGACAGTCCTCTGTTTTCACTTCAGTATATCTCACCACTACACCTCACTGTCCCGTGTGCGGGACCCTGAAATGCTTTCCTGGTGCCTCTGTGGAGAAGCCCAGCTTCTACCAGCAGCAAGACGACCAAGAATGTGTCGCCACAGGGAAGAGTGAACCCGCGTGTCCTGGTGCTTCTCCAGGGCACAACCTGGACGAATGTGTAGAGTTACGCCCAGGGAACCTTTTGTCTCAACACACGGAAGACGGCTCACGCGGTGCTGCAGGAGTTCAGGCCCAGGTCCCCTGGAGGAGGGGGCGCTATGGAAGGCACGCTGTGATCTGTGCACGCATTCCGTGGATTGATACGGAGGAGGCTGTTGGCACTTCTTCAATAGTGTAACCAAGTGCACCGGAGAAGTCTTTATGTGCATCTGTCTGTGTCTACTCCCACGACACAGATTCTCCAGAATGAAGTCTGGGGCTGACGAGGCCAAATGCCCTGCAGAACTGTGGTACCAACGTAGGCTCCCACCAGGGGCGCCCTGCATGGAGCACTGCCCCCCCACTCTGCAGACACCACTGAGGCCACTCTGGGAGCTTCTCTGGAGCGGAGTGCTTGGGTACACTATCGAAGGGCCATACGTGATCAACGGAGCCATTAACAGCACCAAACCAACTCTGCCCCAAAACAGACAGTGAAAAAAAGAGACACGTGGAGAAACTGCCCAAGTTGGAGAGCAGGTAGATTAGCAGAAAATCAAATGTCACTCCCAGCACGTTCTGATCACATGCAGGTACACCAAGGGCTCACACGTGGGAGATGATGGCGACTGTGAGCCCAAGCCCCCTCCTGGGGAGTGGGCAGCTCACCCCCGAGCCCCTCTGTACCGGGGTTCTCCCCAAGACAGAGAAGATGGGCCTGTAAGAATGCTGCCTGCTGCCTCCCCAGACGTCCTCCTGGCTGAGCTGCAGGCAGGCCTGTTGTGTCTTATTCGGAAGGGCAGGGAGGGAGGGGGAGTGCTGTGGGTCACAGGGCAGAGAGGTCAACCCTCAGAGAAGAGACCTGGAGGTCACAGGCCCCTGGATGAAGCGGGAGGGTGGACTCAGACTGTCTCAGAGGCATCGGGGGCAGAGGTGGAAAGCTGTTCCTGGCAGCTGGCAGAGCGGCTGCCCTGGGCGGGTCCCTTTCCTTTCTCCTCCCTGAAGGCAGATTCAGCTCGGCTCTGCGGCATTCTGAACAACACAGACCTTCAGCTCTCAGAGGGGCCAGGGGTCAATGAAACAGATGATCAGGTGTCACCACTGAGGCTAAGCCTGTGGCCCCAGAGAGCAGACCTTTAGATGTGTCCAGTCACTTAGCACAGAGAGAGGACAGGCAGAGTCAAGGCCCCAGTGAATGAGGCTACCAGGCCGGGCAGAGCCTAGAGAACACTGCTGTCTCCTGAAAACGGGGCCGCTATCACACCAGACTGCGAAGTCACCTCCGCTTTCCCTATGAAGTTCCATAGGCACTTGCTGAGCATTTTCTGGACGTCCAGAGATGTGGTGGGTTCTGTGCAAACAAAGGGGAATGGGGTACCCCAGCCCCCACTGGAACACCCTGCCCTCACTTGTAGCACTGCTTTGTGACTCAGCTGACCTACCAGAGCTCCTAATTTGGCACGTCAGCCTGGCCCTGCATCTCCAGCTCCTTTCTCAACTTAACACATTAACCCACTAATGCGTTGTGAGCCCCTACAATGTGCCAAGACCCAGGCTCGCACTCCAGAGGGCACCTGGGCATTATGAGTAAGCCGATAAGCCTACAGGGAGGGGAGTCTGCATTCTCCAGTGAAGAAGTTACTCCCCAGACAGCAGGCACCGCCCAGAACACTGCAAACACAGGGCCTCTGCACACGTGAGCCCGGGCGGGCCTGAGCAACTCTGTGAGGCTGGCGAGGACTGTGCCCCCAACTAATTCCTCTGGGAGCCAAAGGCTCAGGTGGAAAGCCAGCTTTATTAAGTACCTACTATGTGCCAGTGCTACCCTTACCACTGTCCTCATCATGATCCCACGACATGGTTTCTAAAGTCATCACTTGATACAAAAATGGAGACTTAATGCAGGAAAATGTCTCAGGGCAGAGTGGCTCTTAACACAAAGATGGGCTCGGGACAGCCTTGCTCTGGGCGCCCCGCCCATGAGGCCGTGTGGTACGAAGCAAGTCACAGTGTGTCCAGGCCAGTGTCCTCACATGCTCTTAATGTCCTCACATGCTCACGGTGATGATGGCTAGTAAATTCGACCAGCTAGTGATGCCTCTTCTCTGCCACCCTCCCATGCCCCACCCACAACTGTGCTGGAAATGGCTGCTGTCTTCTTGGAACCTAATTCCATGGGGTTTGTAAATAATTTTTCAGCTTAGAGCACATACACCTATGTCCCTAGGCACCTCTGTTAGGCTACAAGCTTCAGTGAGGACACCTCCAGGACCTTCCCGGGAGCGCACACACAGCCCTCCCGCGCCTCTCGCACAGCGCGCAGTTTGGCTTCAAGAACAGTTGTTCAAGAAAATTCAGTTCACCTTAAACCACATGACTCTGTCTCCCTCCTGCTTAAAGCCACACGAGATGTCTCTTCTTGACTGGCCTGGGAGGCAAACCAGGTCCCATAAGGACCTGTCCCAGCTTCTAGGCTCCCTGGGTTTGGCTCCGCCTCCCTCTTCAGCCTCACGCAGGCACACCCTCTCAGTCTCTGTGCCCGAAAAACATCCCTCTCCTTCACTTCTTTCAGGATACCATGTCCCCTCCCTCTTCCCCTGACTCAGGGCCCCCCACAGAGGCTGTCCCCTCCTCTGGGAACACCTTCCTGACAATTGGTCCGGTCGGTGCCTATTGCCTTTTGCCTCCCCAGAGGCCTCCCCCATTCAACTAACCTAAAGTGAGTTTCTTCCGGGACCCTGCTCTTATCCTAGCCAATGCTTATCATGATGTCAGACACTTAATTTCTTTTTATTGTCTTTTCCAGTGGATTTTAAATCTCCATGAGGGTAGACCACGTCCACTCATCACAAAATTCCAAACACACAGCCAACAGAAGACACCAGAAACACTTGTGAAATAAAGAAATTCTCAGACTCTGGCTGAGAGCAATCTGAGCTAGTGACCTTTAACCCCCCATCACCTATGCATGAGCTGTTTTCCGAGGCCTAGTCCTGACAGGAGGGACTCACGCCCCAAAGCCCTTCATCACCACTGCAGCTCTGCCACGGACAGACCCTGGCTCCAGGCTGGGAGCGGGCAGAGCGGGGGTAGGCCTGCCCCCTTCCCCTTGGGAATTCCTCACAGCCACAGATGGTGCAAGCCAGCCATTTCTCCCTCCCGTCAGGTGAATGGGAAGGAAGCATGACACCCTAGCACCCCAGCTGGGGCAGGTTCAGGGCCAAGGCGGGAGAGAAAGGGCCTTTCGTGCCTCGGCATCACAGCCACGCCCCCTCCTGCGTGTGCCCAGGAACAGCAGGGAAGAGGATGCCTTGGGAAGGGGCCAAGGTCCCCAAACTACTTAATTTTCATCTCTGCTGCCCTTCTGTGCTTGGAAGGCCTTGCCCTCTGCCCACTGTCTCCATGAGGAACATTAAAGGCAGAACATTAGCTTGAGAACATTCCATTTAAAACAAGAGTACTCTAACGATAGCTCTGGATGCCCTTCTAAATCATCCCGTGTCCATTTCCTGGCTCCGGAGCCCACCAGGTCAGTGCCTGAAACGGGCCCTGACGTAGTGCCTGAGACCCATAAAGAATGTCTTTCATGGTTCATTGGCTGAATTAACCTGATATAAAATGTCTAAACTGAAACCCTGCAAGTTGGGATCTTAATGAGTCTGGGCAGAACTGCGAGCAGGCCACAGTAGATTTATTAATAACAAAGGCCAAGGAAAGAGATTTCGAAAAATTAAAACAGAGGTTAGGGAAAATTCAATCTGATCACTTCTATAAAAGAGGATGATGTGGCCCTGGCTGGTGTGGCTCAGTGGATTGAGCACCGGCCTGTGAACCAAAGGGTTGTAGGTTCAATCCCCAGTCAGGGCCCCAGTAGGGTGCTCGCAAGAGGCAACCACACAGTGATGTTTCTCTCCCTCCCTTCCTCCCTCCCTTCCCCTCTCTAAAAAAAGATGATGATGTGTTTCATGAGCAGCCACACGGATGCCTGGACACTGCAGGGTGTTCCCAGAATGTGTGGGCACCTTAATGCCTTCAGTGAGCTGAAGAGAGGCCTGAGCTTATCCGTTTCTTAGTGTTCAAGGTTGGATGTGCTAATATAATGATTCACACCTGCGTGTGTGCTGCACAGCCAGCCCAGAGTGGAAATCACGCCTAGTGATGACCTCTTCAAAACCGGCATACCCACTCCAACCTCCTCTTTCTAATCTACTGAAATCTGACGCCTGAAATATGTGACTCTTACATTCCTTAGTATGCAAGAACCAATAAACAGAACAGCAGCAGCCTGTCTCTGTGGGCGGAACCCCAGAGCTGGGCCGCACTTAACGCTTTCCAACAGCGACCGGGAGGAAAGGCGAGGGTACTGCTCAGTCAGCCCCTGGCCCGGAACAGCCGCTCCCAGCTCCATGGACACTTGGTTCTCCAGCTCTCCACCAGGGCACATTCTGAAACTCCACCACACGGCTCAGTCTCTTACAGACAGAACGTGGCCCAACCAGGACAATGGCCCAATGCCTTGGGGTCCACTGGAAATGGGAACGGCCCCCTCTAGTGTGTATGTGGGGGGGTTTCTTCAGCAGTGCAGACTTCGAGGGGGGAAAGACAACCTGAAAGAAAGTTCTGGAGAAGACTCTGGTGGGGCAGAAGCTATGTTCCTTGGGAGTCACACCTGCAGACTGCCCAGCCAGGCAGGAGGCCATTAGACGGACCGGGAGACCTTTTCTGGTTTTGTTTGTTTTCGTTTTGTTTTGTTTTGTTTTTAAAGAGAAACAAGGCAGGGCAAGATATGGGTCTGGTATATTTTACGGCAGTCGTGATTTTGATGTACATATACTTTAATGCTTTTGTAAAGCGTGCCTAGTGAATTTGCTTTATAATGTAAGATCTGCCTTTCACTTTGTCCCCTGCTCCAAGGGACTAAAAATTCCACACAATTATTCCCATCTCCATTATGAATTGCTTTTTACTCTCTACTCTCTTGTCATCAAGATTCTCTAATCAATACATTCAGTTTCAGGGGGGGAAAAAAAAAACAAAAAAACAAAGGAGCAGAGAAAGTAACTGGCTTGCTCCAGTCAAGAAATCCTGCTGCATGGAGGCCCCAGGAGCAGCTGGGGCCTTACAGGCAGAGGCATCTAGCACTTCTGCTGTTTAAAAAAATAAAGCTGCAGTTTAAAGGCATCAGCTATCTCTATGTTTAAGGGACACCTGGTTTAAATGACTGCTTTAAACAAAAGACCTCGAAGAGGAATAATGAACCTAGAAGTGCTGCTTTGGGCACAGAAAGAAGAAGGCAGATTTTGCACCCAGGCCCCCGCCGGTTGTTCCGTAAGGAGCGGGGGCCGGCACAGCAGGCCTGGGCCTGAGTCTCGTGGCACTTCTGCTGCCAGGAGCAGTTTGGCTGGTGGCTGGCAGTCTCCAGCAGTGCGGGGAAAATGCAAGTAACCGGTGAGAGTTCACACCCGGGACTCCCGATGCAGAGGAGGCTGTACGGCATTCCTCCACTCTTGTTCCACGTCTGCCCCCTTACCGGCCCTGTGCTATCCAGGGAGTACTTTAAAAGCCTCAACAGTCTCATCTGGAAAGTGGGATCATGGTACAGACCTAAGTGACTGTTGCACAGAGTCAGCAAGATCCCTTCTGCCACATGCGCCTAACAGGTGGGCAGTCAGTAAGTGGCATCTCTTGAATCAGCTACTCTCCCTTTGTTTTTCTGTAGTGCCCAGTGGCAGGTGTTTGCAAAACAGACCAGAGATGAGTTTACTGTTTGTAAAGGGGCCTGATTCAAAAGTGGGCTCAGACCCAAAACTCAACTTCCACATACAGCCGAGAAACAGCACCAAGTACTCCTTACCCAGACCCAGGGCACAGCCAATAAAGATTTGTCCGAGGTTAAAACAGAACATAAGGCAATGTGTGAGCCCCTCGGAGAAAGAGTGTGAGCTACCTAAACATAAACTCTTACTGGGGCATGTGGGCATGGTCACTCTTAGGTAACTACCAATGCCTGGCGTTGTAAAGCACCAGAAAGCCACCCAGGCACCTAGGAGTCCCCCACCTTCCACGTGGCCTTGTGTCTTGCAAAGCAGGACAGACAGGTGTGTGTAATCAACCCCTTCAAAGCCCCCATAGCAGGAGACAGGGCTCTGTTGTAAAACAAAACTGAGATGAAACAACCACCATCCTTTTAAATATCCTCTGAGAGTCTGGTATTTGATGTACTTTTCTCTGACCTCAAACACTTTGATTCTTTGTTTCAAGTTCACATAAAAGACAGAAAGGGCCCAGATTGGTCTACTACACCACCAGCCTCCCCCGAATCTGAAATCTTTGCTGGCACAGAGAATTCACTGTTACCCCGGATAACCAGGAAGTGGAGGGAAAGAGCCATTCCACTAGAGGGGCCAAGCCCACTGGGCAATGGGCTCCTTATTTAAAACAAGGTTAGCTCCCACTGCTCCCAGAAGGTTTTCGGGGATGTACTCCGATATTCGAGTCCCACCCTCACATCCTTCCCACCCATTTACAACACCACACGGGCAGAATTTGAGAATATGGCTTGTCTGGAAGGCTTACCACCATTGCTTCAATTTTCCCTTCTCCAAGTAAAAATCAATGGCCACAGAGAGGTAAAATCGATGTCTGGCACTCTGTAAGAAACCCCCCCTCCCATCTCTTGCCCACCCAGAACAATAAATCAGACCCGGCAGCAAATCCCCAAGAGCAGAGCCCTCTGCAGGTTGCATGACTTTCTGTCCACCCCTCTGTCCCTTATGAAGGTATTTTCTTTGAGAAGACCTAAGAGAATCTCTTTGAAAAAAAAAAAACCTAAGTCAGTAAGAATAACACATGGCTGTGTTAAAAATTCTTCTTCCCCAAACGAACCCATCTGCCAGTGGGATCTTTGGCCTCGAAGACCTAGGTGGACTTAACTGCCTCCCAAAGGATCTGCCTTCCATTATCAAGCCTTGGAGAATGCTCGGGCTCCTCACGGACCTGCTCCCCAAGTGACAGGCGTCCTGTCACTATAGATTGGCTCGCACTCCCTAGGACTTCTTGTACTTTTACTCAGCCTGCCCATGGTGAAACTCATTCACGCTGCCACACGTGCTGATAACCAGTTTCTCCTCGTCACCGTCACCGAGTGGCGCCCATTACCACGGACAGACGGCAGCTGGTTTCTCCTCGCACCAGCTGATGGAGAGCCGGGTTCTCTGCGGCTCTCTCCGTGGTGAGTACCGCTGCTGGGAGCACCCACAAGTGGGGCTCTGCACGGCCCCGCGCCTTCGCTGCGCGTCCCGGGCGCACGCCTTCCGCTGGACACACCTTTTGCCAATGCTGTCTCCCAGTGCGGCTTGTCTTTTTATTTTCATAGCAGTGTCTTCTGAAAATCAAAGTGTTTAATTTGGATGATACCCAATTTGTTGATTTTCTATTTATTTTGGCATTTATAGTTGATTTTTTTCTGTCTTAAGAAATCTTTGTCAAATCCAAGGTTACTACTGTTATCTTCTTCTGAAAGTTTTATAGTCTTGGCTCTTATATTTAGGTCTATAATCCATTTCAAGTTATTTTTTGTATAGATTGTCACACAATCATTAAAATTTATGAGGATATACACACATACATAAAATAAAGAGTTTGTAAACTCATGAAAATACTCATTTATAAAACTAACCAAAGAGAGCCCAATGCAAATGTTTATATACAACCCAGGTGCCACTTCATAACCAAATTTTGACAAAAACAAACCAATGAACAAAACCTATGACTAGAAGAATGGAAGGAAATACACTGCAATGTTTTGATTCCTATTTTAAGATGATATGACCACTGCCTATTTCTGGTTTCTTTTCACTTTTCTGTGTTTTATGTCACAAGCATCATCTATTGCTATAAAAAATTAAAACGCAATATTGTAAAAAAGTCATCTATGAAATGGCTTCCTGATTGCAAGCTGTCTTCATGATGCTCTTAATGCATAAGTGGCCCCTTAGGAGAACCGGACAGGTGAGCACACTGCCGGGCCAAGCCTAACGGCAGAAAAAGATGAAATAAAGAAATTCCACAGAAAGCTCTGCAAAGAGAACGTGAGGTTAGCCGAAGCCCCTGGAAGAAACCAGACACCAACCCAAGCACCACCCAAGGAAGAAAGAGTTCCAGCAGAGGAAGGGCCGCTTGCCCCACGTGCCCCACCCCGACACTGCTTGCCCCGAACCTGCAGTTACACTCTACTCACTCACTCTTCACCAGCAAGGAAAGCTAACGAAATTCTCTTGCCAACGTGCTCACTGTCCTTCTATCTCAATCTGCTTGCAAAGACAGCCTGAGTCTGCGGCCTCAATCAGCCTGAGGCTGGCCCAGCCACCTCTCCATGTGTGTGCCCTCCTGCCCGTCTGGTGGGCAGGATTTGCCTCTTGAGCTGCTGCAGAGGCCAGACTGGCTGCTGGAATTGCCTACAGATGTTTCACAGAGAGAAAGATTACTTCCCTGATTGATGAATATGAGGAGTGGTCAACATGGTCTCCCTGGTCAGAGGGGACCCCTGAAGTGTAATGTGGAAAGACAGATGTTTCATCTGGGAAGGTGTCCAAGACGGAGAGGTGTGCATCTGGCTGACACGGCAGACCGGGAAATCTAGGCTCTGAGGGGAGAGGAGGGAGGCTGGACCCAGGGCCGCAGCCAATGCCATGGCAGGGCCCCCCCCCACACTCTAAGAAGGGAGCGGCGTGCCTCCTCAATGGGCCTCTCCTTTGGGCTGTTTTCCCAGTGAACAAACAGATACCGTCGTCAGAAGTGCAGTCATCTTCCTCACCCTCGGATGTTAGAAAGAGTGGCAGAGGCGGCACTGGCGTCCCCACCCCAACCTCCCAGGCTGCCCTTTGGGGGGGGGGCTGCAACACAGGGAACGGCCAGGCTGGCATGGAGGGGGGCACCTGGGGTGAGCCCTTTTGTTTCAGAGCATGCAACTCTGGGGCTTTCTGGCTGCCCTTCCAGAATGAATCAGACAATAATGACAACCATGATCATAACGGTTTTATTAATTGGAAGACGGCTGTCAGTATGTAACCCTAATTTATGTACTTTATATACCTTTTTATTGGACTCTTACACACACACACACACAAAATGCCTTATGCAAGGATTATTAAACTTTACTACCCCTAAATGCTCTCTGCAAGAATTACTGGCAGATGTCCTCCAGCAAACAGAAAAGAGGAACAGGGTAAATGCTTCCGTGAAACCCATCTGACAGTCGAGGACGTGCAAATTCACAACAGTAAAGTAACAAGCCAAGGTCTCGTGGCCTGGAAGCACTGAGCCCCGGCATGGAGCCCAGATTGGTCTCCCTCCCAAATCCACGCCTCAGCCCCCGCAAAGCTGCGGTCACCAGCAGATGGGGGAGGTGAGGGTTACACTCTCAACACGAGAAGAAATGTGCTGGTGCTTCCACCACAGGAACCCGCGTGCCCAGGGAATCACTTCTTACACCTGGGCACGCGCGAGTGCCGACAGCACTGCTGCCTCTGCTGCGGACGGCTTTGAGCGTCACACGGAAATCTCTTATCTGGCATTTTCAGAAAGGGCTGTGTTTCCGGAGTCAACAGGCCGTGGACTCTCCACATCACACACACAGACACAAACACACACGCACACACAAAAAAGATAACCAGATGGCTGAACAGAGCAGAGCCCCTCCCGCAGGGGCAGCTCCTTCAGAGAAGGAGGGGATCAGGTGCGGCGGGGGACCTGAGGGCAGTTTCCTCAGAGGAGGTATGCCGTAACAGGAGTTTGAATATCAAAAGTTTTAATATCATTTCTACCATCCCATTCCACAGAGAACTTGATTTTCCTCGAGGGCGGAGCAAGGTCTCTTGTTTACCTGGAGCTCAGTGCCTAAGACACGAGGTACTCGATGCCTGTCTGCTGGGGAACAACGATGGAGCAGACAGACAAGGCCCAGGTGGATGGAGAGGCCAGCACACAGCCGTGATAAAAGCCACACACATCGGAGCTGGACAGCGATGGGTGTGACTCACGGCTGCCACAAATCACTAATGCTGCTCTCCGCCTCAGTTCTCTCATTTTTACAGTAGAGGAGAAAAATAAACCCCAACTTGACATGATGACCAGGAGACTTCACGGATGTGGGTGCTGAGCACAATGGCGGCCCGTGCTGGGGCTGTGGGGGCGACATCGCTCCTTGCTTCCAGGAAGAACACTGCTGCCTGGAGGGGCAGCGAAGCAGATCAGGACACCCTGCATCTCCATCTCGTGGAGGCAGCGGCTCCCTGGCTCAGGGGAGCTCAGAGGCCAGACCTCCACAGGCACGGGCGCTGCGCCTCGCTGCTGCAGCTGCTGGACCACACTGTCAGAGCACGAGAGCCTCGGGCAGCATCAGAGGCAACCAGGTAGGGACGGAAGGACCCTAAACATAGTCCAAGAAGGGCCATCAAAGGGACCGAGACTGCAGAGACTTCAGGAACTAAGGGATGAGACAGGACCCATTCTCTGGTTCCAGGGCCAAACTGGAACCAAGGAGCCAAAGTTACAGGGAGGCAGACTTCAGTGGGAATCAGGAAAGGCCGCTTTCTTGGCCTGAGGTCATGGCGCAGTGCTGGTGCACGGCAAAGGAAGCGGCTGAATCCAGAACCAGGTGTCCTAACCCAACGCCCCGCTGCCGCCACACCTGTCCGCGGTCCAGTCAGGACCAGGAGAGGCCATGCAGGCACTGAAATCACCTTTCTCCCCCCCACCCCATGCCCAGCCCCACCCCCCGCCAGCCCCACGCTCAAAGAAAGCCTGTCTTTAGTGTTTTTGTGTCTGCCTTCCCATCTGAGTGTTTCTGCAGCACAAAGGCAGAAGTAGCCTCAAGTCAAAGGCTCTTTCTGTCATTTGTAAAAGCCTGAGGCCACTGGCTGGATAATGGCCGGCGTGGGTATGGGGAAGAGGCAAAGGCTTTAAACTGGGGAAGAAAGACTATCAGATGCAGCTCCCTGAGGAAAGAGCAAGGCTCCTTCTCAGAAGGAATGGAGGCGTGCTGGTCTGAGGTGGCAGGACCCCCAAGCCAGGCACCCAGCCTGGCAAAGAGGCCCACATCCTGCACAGGACCCCTGGACCTCAGTCCACCCCAGAGGATTACTGTGGCCAGAAGGTAAGCGGCAAGCAGGAGACCAAGGATTCAGTCCCTGTCTTCTTAGCTCCACGCTTCCTGGTTCCTGGGGTCATTCTGGGCGGAGGCACGGTGCCAATCATGACCAAGGAAGGACTCTCTGGTCCTCTGCTCAGAGGAGGGCTCCGAGCCAAATGAGGTTGATTGGAAGGAAATAAAGATACTGACATTCTTGCAAATCTGTGTCTGAGAACCACAGCAGGAGCACAGGAACCAAACACATCGACCGCACCTGCTCTGCCTCTTCCCCCAGGCGCCAGCCCGAGGGGAGGGCACCGCCCCCAGCCTCCCACCTTACCTGGGTAGCAGGTGCTTGCGGCTGACGCACAGGGCCGTCTGGTAGTCCTGGGTCACACACACCTTGTGAGGGCTGCACTTCACCTTCAGGCAGGGGTCTTTGGAAGGGTCCAGGGCTGAAGCAAAGAACAAAAACAGGGCGGTTAGGGCCTCAGGGAAAATTTAATGTCTATTTCTACTCAACTAGGTAAGTGGGAAGTAAACAGACCACGTGTCTGCACTCTGTGCTTGTTTTCTTAGGCAGGAGGACGTTGGAAAGACACAACCCAAAGGGGAGGAGAATTCGGTGTCTCCTGCACAAGTTCCCCGTCACGTCAGGGTCATGACTCCTTTGTGCCATGGGGAG
The DNA here is from genome assembly GCF_014824575.4 of Sturnira hondurensis. Lineage (NCBI taxonomy): Eukaryota > Metazoa > Chordata > Mammalia > Chiroptera > Phyllostomidae > Sturnira > Sturnira hondurensis. The sequence goes on from NW_028073751.1 coordinate 371,613, forward strand.
TTGCAGCATCATCATCTTCAGCAGGAATTACTTTTAAAATCCTTTAGAATCTTACATGCTCCAAGGGCCAAGAGCTACTTTCTCCTCTTGGTTTCTTTGTCTGCTATTGCTTTTTATGACTTCATCCATGCCTAATTTTACCTATTTTCTACAACATAAAAAGTCCTTGAGGACAGGGTTTTTCTTTTCTTTTCTTTTTTTTTGCTTCAGTTCAGTCCACATGGGCAAAATGCATAAATAAGCCTAGTTTAAGTTTTGTGAAGAACTTCCAGATGCATAAAACAGTTCTGTGCCCCACAAAGTTACAACACAACAGGGAGGGGAAAGCTTACCCATAAATATTTATGGGGCGCCGGAGGATTAGATAAGGGCCATGACGGGCATGCAAAGTAATGGCAGAGCTGGAGAGAAACACAGAGATCAATTTCTGGGGCAAGGATTAATGAAGCATTAATATGTGAACTGGATTTTGAAGGATGGGCAGGATTTTGAAAAGTCAAGAGAGAAAAGGCGCCCCAGCCCAGCGGCCAGCACAGGCCAATGACAGGAGGCGTGTGTGGGCCACTGTAAGGTATTTTATCCGACCCATACATGCGATCTCCCTACCGGTACATGTGATCTGTGCACAGGGATAATAAGGTGGCGGGAGAGCTGATCCGACCCAACCGAGTCGCCGCAGGAAGGGTCTGCGAGGACAGCAGTTCCTACACTGCAACATTTCCTAGAACAGGCAGAGTGGAGGCCCTCAGCTCCTCCACACTCTGCATGCTGGGGTGGCTGTGCTCCTCAAGGTTGAGCATTGAGGCGGGCAATCTCTGGCGGGCAACCTCCCCAGCCCCAGGGCCCAAAGCCTGGGAGGCTGTAGGCCTTCCATAACTGCTCTCCACGATGGGCCAGGGAAGAGACGTTCTCCTGTGTCCTCCCCATGCAAACATGTGGTTAAACCAATCAGCATCCAGAGCAGAGACAGCAAAACACTGGGGAGAAAGCCACCTTCCCCTCCCCTGTGGGGCCCTCACCACCACGATCCCCTGCACTTAGATGAGTTGTTATTACAGAATGAGCCCACCCAGGCCCAGAATCTCAACACCGTTTTCTCCAGATGGCTGCTGGGAATGTTCCAAGGGACCTGAACACAAACATCTGAAGGCAATCCTGTCACTCGCCCAGCTCAGGGTGGACCCCTCTGCTGCAGCAGCTTCAGCGCTGCAAACAGAAACCAGGTGTATCTCGGGCCAGTCGGGCCAGCAGTGAGACCAGGTCCTGGTCAGTCCTAGGGAAGCCTGCTTCTGGAGGAACCTGCTGGAGCTTAGCAGGAGGAAATGGGTTGCAAGATAAAGAGAGGCTGACTCGAGCCCCAGGGACACAGGGTCCACTCTGCACTCCCGAGCCGAGGGCTGCCTCTTGTACTCTGGGTCTGCCCTCGGAGTGCTCTGAGCCTGGGCCTTCCGGAAACCTGCACTAGGAACTTCCTGGCCGCAGGTGGGATGCTCTTGGTCCTGGGGAATTCCACACAAGAAGCCAAGATGCTGGTGTGTCTCAGGCCAGTGATCTATTTCTTGTACACTGTCCCCCACCCCAACCCAGGTGGCCATCCAAACAACTTTATTACCCAAGACTCAGGCCAACTTGAGCCAACAATGAAGACTGATTACCAGATGACAATGAATAATGGCCATGAGAGTCCTCTGCTGCCCCTTCTCATGCTTTCTCCCACCACAGGATGAAATAAGACACAGATCTCAGGAAACTTGAGCCCAGGTCACGGGCAGCCCTGGCTCCAAGTACCAGATGGGGCAATTCCCCAGTAGGTGTCACAGAACCCTTGGGATTTTCCCTGGAGAGGAGCTCAGAGACGGAGACTAACAGGCTGGCCTAGCATGCTGCGTGCTGAAATCTGTAGTACTGCACAAGATTCATTGCCAAATTCGAGCTTCTTTTTGCTTCTGTAGCCAACTCGACAAACATACAATGTCCACACCATGAGCTGGGTGGCCTCAAAGGACAGTGCAGTCTCCAGGCAAAGAAGCCGGCCGAGCACAGTAGGGAAGAACAGACTGTCCGCCCGGTGTTTCCGAGTTTGAACGCTGGCTCTGCTGCTGACCGACCTCTCCATACCCTGGCTGCCTCTTCTGCTGAAGAGGGTAATAACAGTACCTACTACCGCTTTCAGTGGTCCGGAGGACTAAATGAGTTAGTATTTGTAAGTGCTTAGAACAGATCGCTTAAGTGTTTGTTAATTTTTTGAGTCTGTATTTTGTTCCCAGAGTGAATAATAATCCTTCATAACAACAAGAACAATCGCTAACACCCTGCGTTTTGGATGCGCAGGCAGTGAACTCAGCCCACTAATGGGATTACCATACGCAATGCTCCAACACCCAAGGAGGCTGCTGGCCTTAATATGCCCATTTTACAAATAAAGGTCTTAAAGCAAGTCCCTGTGAGAGGTGCAGTGGGCAGCAGGCACCTGCTGGGTGACTCCAGAACCCCAACTCCTTCCCACCACAGCCAGCAGCTGAGACACACCTAGAATCTCCTTTGAAAGGCGATTGCAGGCCCACCTCACGGCAAATATGGTGCCAGCTGCACAGTGCTCTCGTGGGGCCTTCGGGCGGAATGAGTCTGGCTAGGTAACAGTAAGGGGCAGCCAGGGTGCCCAGTACTGCCCAGGCTAGGCCATGCAGGACCGCTCCAGTGCTCCCCAGAAGGTGGGGAGCCCAGCCGTGGGCAAGTGCGCCCCCCCGCCTACTCCCTCCGACTGCAGCCACCCCCCACTGAGCCAACCGACCAGTGGTCTGGTCAATTTCCACCCTGCAACCCTGCCGTCTGCCACCCTGCGCGATAGGTTGCCATCGCGATAGGTTGCCCCCCTTCCAACGCTTGAAGCTGACATTACTAAAAACTCCAACCAAAAAACAAACAAAAAACTCCAACCAAAAATGCTAACAAATAAAAATCATCCGTTATTTAACTCCCTATGCATACTTCCTCAATAATTTGCATATAAAAATCATGTTGGCTAAAAATTAATTACCGGGAACTGAATACTTCACATATGTATGTGAGTTATTTAAATGAACTTCACAGAAGAGAACAGTAACAAATCAAGCTGTCAGCATTTATTCAATCACCAGGTTTCCTCTTATTTTTGAAAAACAGCAACATTGGAATTAAAAGGGGGTATGGATGGTGAAACAAGTGTGTCGTTTCCATTCAAATACAGCCTCTAACCAAGCTTTTCCTGGGGGCCCCAAGGCTCAGGGGACACTCTCGAAAAGCCACCCTCATGAGAGGCATCCAGCACCTCTTTTGAACAGGGTCACATGGCTCCACTTTCTAAAGGGAATGATAAGACATCAGAATAGTGAGTGGCATTTAAGCGGCTCTTTAATCAGGTGCAGGGAAACCATGCCAGTAAGGAGGGGAGGGGAGCGCGTGGGCTGGGTATGAGTGGTAACCCCGCCCAGGGGCAGAAGCTTCTCTGCCAGGGCTAACGATTCCTGGGGACTGCGCCCCAAGCTGTTCTCCCTGAGCACGTGCTTGGGGTGAGGATGCAGCAGTCCCCACAGGGTGGCCAAGCCCGTGCCCCCTGCACCTCCTCTGTCTCTGTACCTGCAGGGTAACATGCCTGGCACAGAGCAGGTACCCACAGAGTGTTAACTTCATCTTTCCTGCCCGCACACACAAAAAAATCAAGTGTTAACCGACACATGATATATATCCAATTAATTTTTCACTTATTTTTACAAAAACTTTTTTCAAAGGAAAAAAAAAACAAGAATGAATTAATTTAAAGAGTGATGTGCTGAGCTGGAAAACACTGAATTCAAAATCCTATTAATTACAGGCTACATGTAATTTTTTAAATTAATTTTATTTTTTAAGCTCACTTCTTGATCTCAATTAAGGTAGTGATATTTTAATTATCTTAATTGTTTCCAAACTTGTCTTCAGTTTGATTCATTTTTTAATTGGCTACATTGCTTTTAAAATCAGAATTAAGGCTTTCTCTGCCTGTGGGCGCAGCCAAGTGCTCAGGGGCAAAGGGCACAACAGCGGCAGCAGCCGGGCAGGGTGCCACCTCAGGGAGCTGAGATGAGAGCATGTTCCATCTTGTGGGCTGCCCAAAGGGTCCCTGAGAGTCCCCTGGGGAAGCGACACATGCTTGTGTTTATTCCATTAATATCAGCAGAGCATCCATCCTGGGCAGGCCTGTGTTGGCCAGCACCTCTGGAGTGCACGAGACGGCGTTCCTGCCCTCCAGGAGCCCGCAGCCCCACAGAGGAGATGGGCAATGGGAGGGTGAGTCCTGCACGTTATGGGGGGCAAGGGAGCTACCTCATCCAGTCTTCCCAGGGGGACAGGGGAAACTTCCTGGAGAGACTGACATCTATGAAAAAAATGGGTTTAAGCCACATACCAGACTGAGGAAGAACCTTCCAGACAAAAAGCAGCAGCCTTTGCAAACATGAGAGAGATCACGGCAAATTTGGGGACTGCAGCATTTCATGGGGCTGCAACAGGCAGGGGGCGGGGCCCGAGTGAGAGGACTGAAGATGGGGGAGGTGTCATCTTGGAGGGACTTGTAAACCAAGAGAGGACAGGGGGGCTATGGCTTCCACATTCCACGGTGACGACAAACTGGGTAGAGCTGCAAAGGGGGTCCGTGGCACACCTGCTATGCTGATCTCTGGGGGCCTCCGCTCCATGGTAGGAAGAGGAAGAAGAGAGAACCCTTTATACACATTTTCTGTAGAAGGTGGCACTTCGGTTAAGAGTAGACATGCTGTACCCCTCCCCCTCCGAGTGAGAGGCGGGTCAGGGTGGAGGTCCCAGTGCTCGGCTCCTACAGCCACTCTCCCCTTTGAGGAAACCTCATGCCCCCCCTCCCTGGGGACATGAAGCTGCACAGAATTATGGGAGCAGCAAGTTGACCTGGCAAGACCAAAAAGGAAAGACTTAGTCTAAAACAGCTGTGTCAACTTGTGGTCCACTCTGGTGACTCCTGGCAACTTCCTCAGACAAAAGGCCACTCGATTTGCAAAAAGTTGACAAATTAATGACTGTTGTCTCCTTGCTGCTTTTAAGACTGCTCTCTGCCTGAATCCTGCTCATCTGAAGTTCATCTGAAGAGCAAAGACACTCCCAGTGATTCATCAGGAGGGACTTAATGGATGATTGACAGCAAAATTACTCTAAACTGCTAAAACCTCATCAGGCTAAGATCCCAAACATTTATGACAGCTTGTCTGTCCCCATGGTAACCTGTGTATGCACCTCACTTCAAATCCCTCCCACATACACTCCAGAGGGCCTTGTTTACTAGTGGACTTGACAGAACCACACAGAATACAAAATAGAAGTTTCTGCTCATAGGATTTTGCTGGAACCAGAGAAGAATGGCAGTGTGGAAGGCCTCTGTCACCATTCTCAGCTCCAAATCAAGGGGTGGGCCAGGATCTCTGAGGCCGAACAAAGCGGCCTATTGCCCATATGTCTAAGGAGGACAATTAAGTGATACAGATGGCTGAACACGTGTGCCCAAGGGGTGGGGGATGGGAGTGGGTAAGGGATATGGGACAGATGAGGACAAAGAGGCCAAGGATAAAAGCACGCATCTGGCCAAAGATACCCCTCCTGGGAAGAGAGGTAAACACACTTTTCTTTCCCTTCGGACCAGGGGCCCGAGGACTCATTTCCTTCTGTGTTAAAAATAAGAGCGTCCTGTCTCGTATAATAATTGTGTATGTGTTCGGTGGGGGGATATCAACTATTAACAGGCTTCTTTGGAGAGCAATTTTTCATCTGGCTTTTAAATGATAAGAACTGTTCAACATAGTTGGATGAGTATGTGGGAGTTTATGATATTATTCCCTCTACTTTTTGGTATATATAAATTTTTTAATAGCAAAAGGGAAAAAGAAATATCCTATGATCCAGCAAGTGAATGCATCAGGCAAAAATGTACATCTTACTGATCTACAATTGGGAAAAATCGGGAACAACCTGAGTGTTCACACTGCTAGACTACACAGGCTGCCAGGAAAAAACACAGCAGATGGGGTGGCTTAAACAGCAGAAATTTACTTTCTTGGAGTTTTGGAGGCCAGAAGGCTGAGCTTAGGAGGGCAACACGGTCAGTTTGCGACAAGAGCTCTTGTTCAAGCTCACAGACAGCCACTTCCTTGCTGCACACCCACACAGGCGTCTCTAGGTACTCTCGGAGAAGGAGGGAACTCTGGTATCTCTTCTTTTAAAGGACACCCATCCTATCAGATCAGGGCCCGTCCTATGGCCTCATTGAACCTTTATGGCTTCCTCAGAGACCCCATCTCCACGTACAGCCACAGTGAGATTTAAAGCTTCAACACAAATATTCAGTCCATACACCATCTATCAGGAAATGGATATTTTAATTTAAGGTGTCCATTTATGAAATTTTGCATGTCTTGTAGTTAAATGCCCAGCTATTAAATGTCCAGCTATTATAAAGGGGGAAGTAGGTCTGTAAAGTCTCACATAGGTAGATGTTTATGATACACGAAAAAGCAAGTTAGGTGAGAAAACTGATTTGAAACAGCACAGTAACTTTCTGACACCACACCGCTGGCAAAATGGCAAAGTCATAGTCAAAACCAGGCCTGTTACTTCCAAAGATGTCCTCTCCCTCTCCTGTGTCACTGCTCTTGAAAAGAAGCACCCCCTCCCACACCAGCGCCCTCAGCTCCTCCTGACTGTCCTCTGGCTCCTGGGGCTACCCCGCCACACCCTGGGTGCATTCAGACTCCCTACCCCCCGCAACGCCCACACTGCCTGTCACCGGCTTGTCCAGAAACATCAGAGTCTCCTCCTGCTTCCCGGAGAACCTTGTCTGCAGCAGGGGGACCATGGCAAGTCATGCCCAGCACTGGGGAAAGAGTGAGTGTCCCGCCCCGTGAGATCTTGCCATGCATCTCTGAGATATGAGTCCAGGACCCCCAGGCCCTGTGGAACTGAAGGCAACTGCGGGAGCTGTGTCCCTGTGCTCATGTGTGGACCAGGACATTATAAGCAGCCCCTAAAAGTCCAACCGGGCTAGTTTGGGCGTCTTGGTCATGAGAGAAGAACGTGTTAAGGCAGGTCTCTGTGAGCAGCTGCAGGGTACGCTCCATAAAATCACAGGCCACAGCACTTTATTAGCTTGGCCGGCCAATCCCTGCTTCTCAACACTATCATCTCGCACTGCCCCCACCCCCCAGCTGCCTGGGACGGTGAAGGCCAGGGGCCTCACTCCATGTTTTCACCAAGAAACTGATTTCCCTTCAAAGTGGGATGGGGCAGAAGAGGAAAAAGGACTTGGGGGAGAGGAACTAAGTGGAAAGACAGGGGAGGAGGGAACATTTTATTACATAGTGCATCACTTGATTAGGGGGCTGACAAGGAAGACAGTGACAGCCATCAACCTGTAGAATGAAGTACTATGATTCTAATCTGCCAGTGGGGAAACTGATTTTGTTTCATCGTGAATCCTCCAACTCGGGCACCGACACAGTGATGTTAAGTGGCCTGTCTGCAGTCACACAGCTGGTAAGCCTGGGTTTCCATCTGGGCGAAAACCGATGCTCAGAGCCACTGGGCCTGTCACCGAAACAGCCTGGGGGGTGGGGGGACTAAGGTGACAGACGGCCAACAGGGGACCCCTCTGTCTCCTCCCCAAAGATTTCTGTCACCCATGGTACCCCAGAAATAACTTCTTAACTGGCAAGGAAACATTGCACTATCCAAACTCAAAGCCTGGAGCTGAATATTTGAATAAACTTATATGACTTTTTCTAGTGAATACAAGTCAAAATTTATTTTCAAGGCAATCCTGACGTGTAGCGAACTGAAGCCTCCCCGCGACTTAGGAAAAACATGTAACCAGGTAACCCGTGTGGCTCCTTCTGTGAAGGTTTCAGGAAGCGTGGATGTGGCCACATCATGGAGGGGACACACACCAGGCCAGGCCCAGACTGGGCGGAGACACGCACGATGCCGGACCTGGACGGGACAGAGCAGTGTGAACAACAGGACCCAACAACAGCCTCTGTTCCCAGGGGAGGGACAAGACACCCCCACAGGCAAGTCCCAACGGCCTCACTCATCAAAGGGCCAGGACTTATTAAAATGGCGCAATACTACAGGTACTTAGGTCCTATTTCACTGCAACAGACAGAAATTATTCATGAGACATTTATGAATAAAGGAGAGAGAATTACTTAAAATACATAAGAAGCAGTTCTATAACCTGGGAGGATAAAAGGACATTAATAGCACAATAAAAATAAAATACTTCTGGGAAGAAGGTCTATTTAAAAGTGTTTAGCTCACAAAGTCCATCTTTTGTCAATTGTGCTTCACTTTAACGCAGTCAAAATTACTATAAAACACAGAGCTTTTCCCAGAGCAGAGGCATCCGGAGAACTAACTCCTTTGGTGCCGATGAGCACGAACCTGTCATTGTGCAGCAGCCACGGTCCTTGGACCACGGAAGAGTGAAGAAACGCAGACACTCCTCCACGAAGGAAAGAAAGGGTTGGGTACACCTCGAAGAAACGAGCCCACGGGTGTGGGTCAGAGAGACGTGGCGTGAGAGGCACAGCTGCGCCACTTCCCGCCAGTAGGACCTTGAGAGGGTGATGACCCAACTCATCCGGATTCAGTAGGAGACGAGCCCGTCTACTGCACTGGACTGAGTAAGGACCTGGTCAGATAAAATGCAGACGTGGCCAGGCACAGGTCTGGCACAGTGTGCGCGCAGCTACCATCCCCACTGCCTTCCCCGGCTATTTCTGGGCTGCTGTCCCAGCAGAGACCGTGGAGGTCCGACGCAGAGGGCCAGGGACCTGCACGTTTCAGAGACTCCACGTCCTGGAGCTATGGCACTGTTCAGCCTTTCCAGTCTCAAGTGGTGGGCTCGTTCCCACAAGAAACCTGTAAGTTTCAGTTTGACTATCAAGCTCAGGGTTCACTTTCCCAAACAACTTCTGCCAATTAACTACATCTAAACCCTGGCTGAAATCATTATGTGACAACTAAGAAGCTAGTACATCTCCAGTAGAGCTGTGCTCTGCCTCGTTCCATCTCTGATTACAAGGTCTTGGATGAAGAATTAATAATTACCCCCCAAATTCTGCGCACGGAAAGCATACAACGAAGCTGGAGCCTCTCTGGAGGTTTGTGGTTGTTAAAGTATCCTAAGGGCCTACATTCAAGCACCATTGGTAGAAATCTAGGGGAAAAGAGAATACAAAACAAGAATCCAGCAAATACTATTGAGACGGAGGGCTGGAGCTCAGGGAAGCGGGTGACATGGGATGTGTTGGGGATGAATGGCAGGCAAGGCTCTGCAAGGCAGGTTTGGTGTACAGGGTGCTTCCCAACCTGCAGCCAGAGCCTGTCCATCCGACTGCTTCCTGCCTTGTCCTGCAGAGCTTGAAACGGGCAGGTTTCAGTGCGGTGAGAATAATGAAGTCCGCAGAGAAAGCCTGCCCCAAGTTGGAGAAGGGGATGCTCAAATGACCTCTCAGAGTCTTGAATGAGGCCATAACTTTCATAGTGTGACATCTTTAGGGGTAAAACCTCAGTGAAGAACACTAGTGAGGCATCTTGGTGCTTATTCATTGGCTGCCTCCCTGACGAGTCCAAAAATCAGCGAGTGAGGGGATACAGGCAGTCCCAGCCCATATGCATCTTCCAGAGCCAGGCCTCCTTTCTATTTTCTGCAATCTAACCCAATCCTTGTTTCTCAGACTGTGGTGAGCCAAGGAGAATACAAATCTACCATGGAGCTCCCTGCAGCATCTATTTTACTGGATGGTAGGTAACTTAACACTTATTTTTTATGTGAAGGTAATCACTGCTCTCCTGTACAATAGATTGAAAAATTCATCTTGACTTGTCTAAAAGAGACTTCGAATATGTATGTGCTCACAGTGGGTTCTGCTCATGGACCTCAGAGGAGGTGTTTACTCTTCCTCGCCCTTAGAGGTTCTTTGGCAGAAAAGTTTGAGAGGTGTTGAAAGTGTTTACCAAGTTGAAAGGGCCCTAGAAGGCAGTGGGGAACTCTCCAGGGTACTGATGCTTAAAATGGAAAACGAATTGCAGTAAAACTACACACAAAGAACCTTCAGAAGCAAATTGTTCACTCTTACGGAACCACAACACAGCTCCAGTGAGAGCCAGTTAATGAAAAATGTATCCTGTGCCCCTGGAACAGAATCCCCAGGCCGTCTGTTCCCAAGGACTTCAGTCCCACTGGTGAGACGCCTGAGGGTTTTTCAGAAAATTGACCTTGCGTACTCTGGAGCTTTTGGAGAGCCCCCAGTGTGCCAAGCATTAGCGGAGGCCCACAAATAAGTTACAGAGCATTTGTGGCTCCCCAGGTATGAATATCAAAATTAGAGCTGCTATTGCTTTCATCCCTTCCACTGTTAATTTTTTTGTAAACATTTGGCTCTGGATTTATAAATGGGTCATTGGAGACTATTCATTTCCAAGTCCTTTCTTTCTCCAATTAGGGCAAGTTCACTTCTGCTTCCTTGGGATGGTTCCCAAGGTTATTAAATTCCATTCCTTAGCTGATCACATTAAAGCAATCATGACAAAGTTAGTGCTGATTGGACCTGGGGTTTCTCAGGGCACCTTCTAAGCTATTAGAAACCACCGCAAGCTGAGAGAAGAATGATCGTATCTCCCTCCGTAGGGTTCAGTAAGTGCCGTATCACTTGAGCCTTTTGCATTCTTGCTGTTCCTCTGTTTGTTTGTGCCCCACACTGTTCACTCGCTGCAAAAATGCTTCTCCATGTGCATCCAAATAAGCTGAGCAATTCCGTTCTAACCTTGCCCACAACCAGCCCTCCTTCCTGCTTGTCTCTTCACCAATGTGCCACTCAATGGCCAATTACCTCCCTTGCATCACTCTAAGATAAGGCCTACAGTGCTAATAATAAAATATAAACCAGGTCTTAACTGCTCATGAAAGACAGAGGCAACAATAAATAATGGGCAAGTACCTATGAGGTTTCCTAAAACAAACGAGAAATAAACACAAGGAGTAAAATTTCTCATCTTCACTCTTCAGCAGTAAATACTGAGAACCCAGCAGGCAAGATGGAGTAGGAGATAATCATCTGTAAACACCACAACGGCTGCAAAGTGTTTTTTTTCCTCTAAGGAAGGTGAATTGATGTTCTTATTTATGTTAAAGTCACGGATTCTAATTTTTTTATAAAAAGTGTCATAATCACATCTTCACAATCTGGCCCCAAGTTCCCTTCCAGAACTTCGGTCCCTTTCCCCTCCCCGCAACATTTACCCCGCCTTCCATCCTGGCAGACAGCTCACAAACCGGCACACTGTGCGGTCACCCCTCTGGAGTCCAGATGGCAGTGCCCAATATAAAGAATCATTCCATTCTTATAATCACCTTACGTGGCCAGTATTCCCGCCCCCATGAAAGAGGAGGGAGAAAATCAGAACTTGCCGAAGATCACAAAACGAGTAACTGGACAAGGTGGGGTGTGACTCCAAGTCTGTCGAAATGCAGCAGAAGCCCCAGGGGCCCCAGACAGGACCTGTGCCCCCAAACGGCTTGTGGAGAGGTGTGGAGCCCCGTGGCAGCTGCTGAGTGAGCGTGTGAACGGCCCCTGGTCTATGGGCCTAACCACTGCTCTGTCTCTGTGAGGCCTGGGACCAAGGGCGACTCATTGTTTCTGGACCCCAAGTCCCCTGACACCCATCTTCTCTGAGGGATGTGTTCAGTTAATGTGGAATAAACGGTCTGTGCAAGGACTCTCTTTGGATGGATGTTTTAAATTGGGATTTCTAGGTCACAATGATTCAGAGCTAGCAGGGTCCCTGGAGCATCTGCCTCCGGACCAACACATTCACATTTAAACACAGGAAAGACTTTAAATTATCAGCTCAGCAAACATTTATGAAACTAATTTTACATGCCAAGTACTATTATAAACGCTGGGCATTTGAGAAATGGGTAAGACAGAAGTGCCTGTTTTTAAGGAACTGAAATTCTAGTAGAGGAACTAATAAGAGAGAAAGAAAGGAAGGGAGGGGGGAGGAAGAGCGAGGAAGAAAGGCAGGAAGAAGAGGAAAAAGGAAATAAAGAAGGAAGGGAGTTAGGGGGAAAGTGTGAGACAGGAATGAGAGCTAGGCAGCTAATTTTAAGAGTGAGACAGTAGAGAGCGCCCGAAGAGTCACATTGGATGGAGCAGTCGGAGAAGGCCTCTCTGAGGAGGTGCCATTCAAGCCACGATCCAATGAGGAGGAGGATCTTTTGAAGATAAATTGAGAAACACTCCAGGGAGGGACTGCAAAGGCCCCGGGTGGGAACTGGCCCTGGAGTAGTAGATAAAGGAACAGATCTCAACAGATCCCATGACTTTTCCAAGGGCACACAGCTAGCACAGGAGCAGAACTGACCTCTAAAGACCAGTCCTCAGATGCGTATCCTCACTGCAGTGAGTCCCCAGGTATCTGAGCAAGATGCTGAGGTCTACCACTACGTGCTGGCCTTGCCCCGGGCCTTCGTGACTAACACCCTGACGGGGGCTCTGCTTCAACACAGTGGTCTTGGCTAGCTATTGCTCAGGCTGCAGAAGCCACAGACGAACAGCTGGAGAGGACCAAGACCTCCAGCTTCCTGGGCACTGTCTTTGCTCATGTAAGCAAACCACCGATATGTGTGATACTCATGAATTATATGGGAAGGTCAAAGGAGCGTGAACTTTGTGCTCCAGACAAACTCAGTTGCACGCCTGAGCTCAGCTCCTTGGGTGCTATGTGATCTTGGGTGAATTACGCAGCCTCTCTGAGCTATAAAGGGGAGCGCCAGCATTTCCCTTACTTGGTGGTTAGGACGAGACGTCGTGGCACCTGTTGGACAGTGATCTCAGCAAGCACTCAGCAGATGTTATTTTCTCTCTTTCCCACGTGCTTCTCCTTAAGCATTCCTTACAGTGGCTCCAGTCCAAACTGGCCCCTTTCCTGCTCCAGGTTTCTCTACCAGGTCACCTTTAAGCCAGGGTACAGCCATGAAATCACCCTGCCTCTATTCTCTACTTCCCGGAAGACCCTCGGCAATCTGCCTCTGCCACCAAACCGGTCCTGTTCTCTGCAGCAATGCCGCCCCTGCCCGTCAGCCTGGACTCCTCCCCCACCATGCCCTGCATCTGAAACCTGAGGCCCCTCGAGGACACCGCCATCACTGCCCACGCCATCAGCATGGGAAAGGTGACCAGACGGTTCACCCCTCCATTCAGTGAGGTCAAGCTAGAAATGGACACTGGCACTCCGAAATGTGCAGAGCAGGGTGAAAGGAGAAGAAAAACGCCGACATGAAGGAGACCCCCTTTTTCCCAAACACTGTTCCCTGTGCAAATGTGTAACTGAGACTCTGGCATCGGGTCCCCTGGCTGCAACAAAAGCCGCCATCAGGCCTTTGTGGTCCTGAAAAGCTAATGAGAGGATGTGTTTCTGTGTAATCCAAACAGTATCCATTTCATGCCCAATCGTTCTTTTAAATGGGCAACAAATGTCCCTGGTGTGTTCTTTCCTCTGACAAAGAGAGACTCTGTCTGGGCTCTTTGTGGGCCCTGGCCAATCACCGGGGGCAGGAGCCCTGGATGCCAACTCTAAGCGCCTATCAGAGGCAGCCCTGGGGCCGCCCCGTTCCCTCCTGACAGGCTGCCCTCATTGGAAGCCAAGCCCCAAACCAGAATTTTGAACTCGGACTAACAAAGTAGCTCACTAATTCTGAACTCGTTTCTACACTACAAGTTGGCCGCATTTTAGACAAAGCTCACTACTGTTTCAGGCAATGGCATTAACAGATGGAGTACGACAGAGCTTCAGCAGGTATGGGAGACACTCCCAGAACCACAACGTGAGGAACTCCGGGACTGCATTCATGGGGAGGCAGACGAGTGCCTTTACCTCCTGAGGGGGAGGGAGGGTCCGTGACAGAATGGCCACCAAGCGCTGTGGCAAACATGAAGCGACATGTTGGACATGGTCTCATGTGCTCAGCTGGCACCTGCTGTTGTCGGCTTCCAGGATCATAAACGCCACCCCAGCCCATCCCTTCCCCGACCACAGTCTGCACAGTCATCCCTTAGGGGACAACTCCTTACGGGAACCTGTCTCCTTAGCAACTCCCTGCCTTAACTTCAAAAAAGAAATCAATAGGAGAACAGAGTTTATTCTAGAGTAGTTTGACACCCAATAATTCATCTGTTTGCTGAGCACAGGACCCACACTGAGCCCCATTACATGCCAGGCATCATTTCAGATGCTGAACACCAGAGGGCCTGTCCCAGTATATGTGATTCTTGCTGGCTAGTGAGAGCGACCAGGTGCCTGCCACACCTGAGCTCCTGGGGACCTTATTATCGCCCCATGAGCAGGTGTTACTGTCAGGGTTGCATAGCAGCCGACATAACAGAGAACCTTGTAAGGATGGGTTGGGGCCCTTGCCTGGCAAGTTGAACTGGAAGACGTGGAACAAGAGCTCAGACAGGAGAACCAGAGCCACCCACAGAGGCTGACCACCCGCAGGCCGACTACCCCGCAGGCCAACTACCCCGCAGGCCAACTACCCCGCAGGCCAACCACCCCGCAGGCCAACCACCTGCATGTACACTCTGAGCATCCCAGATGGTGCTTCTCTGGTCAGAAGCAAGTTCCTAGCAATGAATGCGAAAACATCACAGGAGAATCTAGTACAAATTTCCGGATTATGTCTACACGGGAGAGCTGGCACAGGTGGGCTTGCACCTCCACGTGGGGCCTCTTTGCCTTGCCTTCACCTGCTCTACCCCTGCATCCCTTCGCCTCCATCCCTTCCTTTCTCCCCCTCCCCTCTGTTAACTGCTGGCCTGGTCCCCAAAGGCACTGGTGTTCGTACCTCCCACAGCTCCACAAGAACACATTATTGCTTCCCCAACAAACAACCGCACCCTTCCAATGCTATATTCCCTCACTTGGCAGAGATTCCCAGGACACTTGGGGTGAAATGTCCCAGCAGGGTTAGTTTTCTTTAGTATACACGCAGTTTTTAGTCCACGCACTTCCAAGTTTGGCAAACAACATGGTAACTAATTTTTTTTAGCTTTCACAGGCTAATTATCCTTCCTTTGAAGTTTCACATCTGTGTGATTAAATTGGAACCCCTCTGCCCTGGCAAACCCCTCCCGATAGGCTTCACCCCGCTTTTTCCTTGGAGTCTGGACTCTGCAGAGTATCAGCCTTGGTGCTACAGATCCCAGAGGGGACTCAGCGGCAGGGGCAGCAAAGGGACCTCTTCCCCTGAGTCCCCCGCGTGGGGCCGTCACCACCATGTCTCCTACAGTGGCAGAGGAGGACCTCCTCCACGTGGCTTCCCTCTCTGCCGAGGTTTCTGATAACCGTTGGGTCTGCAGTTAATATCCTCTCAATACCAGAGCCCACTGCAGCCCCACCTCCTGGGCACTAATGAAACCGTCTGAAGGAGCAGAGACTCCTCTGGATGGAAGGTCACTACCTGGGGGTGAAAGGGCAGGCTTCAGAGGTCTAAAATTGGCCCCCAAATTTCATGTGCACTTCCGTGATGCGAGGGACACGGTGTGGGCATTCACCTTCAGTCCTCCAATCCTCCTTCCTGACAGCCCCCAGGTTCTTTACACAGAATCCTCTGTCCCCACTGGGCACAAGCCAGGCAGGATGGTGGCGGGCCCCTAAAAAAGGCAGAGGTGACAGGTGCCAGCTGGTCCTTCCTCTCCCTGCCCTGCTCCATTCAATCCCAGTGACCTTCCTGTGACTCTGCCAAGTGAAAGAGAGGCCCCGAGATAGAGGGGAAAGCAGGCATCTTTAGCTTGTGGTTGCCACTGCCCAGCCCATCCTCTGGCCTTCCCTTAGTCCTTTCCCTGCCCCGAGCCTGGGTTTCCTGCTCCAGCCTCCTGCAGCCTCGGTGAGCCTTGGACAACCTCCCCGTGACAGTGGAGTCAGGCTCTACGGCTACTGTCCAGAGAACTAGTAAGTAAGACAGATTCATGTGTCTAAAGAATATGACAGGGCTCTGTGGCTAGAAGCTACACTTTTAGGGAATCAAACAATCCCTGCTGGTTGAAACGCGGCCACACCTGGAGAGTCAGTGCATCACTGTTGTGAGGGCTCAGGTGGCTGGTGAGCAGACCCTACCCAACATCACAGCTGGCAGAAAACTGCCCCCTGGAGGTGAGCAATGCCATGCATATGACTGCCACGTGGGCAGTGAGATTTACATGAACACTTCCTGCTGTTAGTTGCAGGGGGCCGGGGGGGTGCAACCACGCCACAGAAGGGCAGGGGCTCTCCACGGAGAGGCCAGGCTGGGCTCCGACAAGGCCCACCCCTGGGCAAACCTCATCCTTCCCCGGCAGTCCTGTGATGACTTAGTTCTAGGGGGAGCGGTGGCCAGGACACCCAGGATCTAATTCAGAGAATGAGCAGGTTCTCTGGGCTTCAAAAAGGGGAAGTGGCTGCACAGGCTCGGACTGACAGACACAGCTCCAGAAACACAGACAGACCAATGAGTCTCTCAGTCCTATGGCCAGATTCTCAGCCTCGAATCGGTCCCAATGGACTCAGGGGTCCACCTTCCACCTGACCCAGTGACCTGTGGCTCTCAGAGAGCAAACGTGGCTCCCAGGAGCCCACCCATAGGACTCCCTTCCTCTCTGTCTGATGGGGAGGCACTATTCCCAACGAGCGGATAGTTGTGATTGGGAAGGATGCCTCAAAGGGTATCACCCTCAGGTGGTGTATGAGACAAAATATGAGGGCCTCTGAAAATGAGACCACTGCTGTTTGAACGGTCGAAGCCACGGGAAGAAACACCTTAGAGCTGACACGCAGTGTCAGGCGAGGGTGTCACAGCAGCTTCCAAACCCAGCAGGTAAGGGTCATGCTCACCTTCCCAATGCTTCGTATGAACTACATCAGGTGCCGCTGTTCATCCGGGGCCTCTCGACTCCCTCCTCCCGCCCCTGCACCCCAGCCCCCACGCGTATTTCTGTGGGCTCCAGTGGCAACTGCTACGTATGCTGTAAAGTCATTACTTCCCTCTATAAATTTAGCCATGACTTGTGTATGTGTACATATATTTGTCTATCCTCAACAGAGGACATACCTACTGACTTTAGAGAGAGGGGAGGGAAGAAGAGAGGGAAAGAAAAACACTGGTGAGAGAGAAAAGCATCAATCAATTGCTTCACATACATGCCCCGACCGAACCCGCCACCTGGGCGTGTGCCCTGACCGGGAATCAAAGCCTTGGCCTTCCGGTCCACAGGACAACACTCCAACCAAATGAGCCACAGCAGCCTGGGCGTGGTTTATAGTTTGATTTACGTTTCTACCAGTTTTTGTCTTGTGCCACCTACCAAACTGCAAGTTTCTATCTTCTAAAATATCTAAGTATTTTTGACTTCTCTCAGAGCAGTGAGTATTACACTTTTGTTGACCAGATAGTACCAAAAAGTTTATAATAAACACATTGTTTAAAATATCCTGGCACCACTGAAACTGCTCTTTTCTCCCAACTATTTTCATATTCAAAAATCTCTAAGATGTGCCAGCAATGAAGACGTAAGGAAGATAGCACATTTTAAAACCCTATCTCTTTCATCAAGTGATCAGGGCCACAGCCACCCAATTTCCAGGATGGAAGAACAGGACCCAGCGGCTGTCACAGTCTGGGGGAGATCTCAGGGCTGCCCCCTGCGCTCTCGTCTTCAGTGACATATTATACATGGAATTCTCACAGTGTGAGCCAGGCCCCAAGGGCTCAATGTTCGAGCTAGCTTTACGTTTGTGCTCTCAGGCTGGTGAGAAAGTTGTTTTCTTTTTCTTTTCTTCCCCTTCATCCCTAGGGGAAAAGAAGACTCTGATCAATATACTAGTCCTGTTTCTCTCGTCTCTGGAGGAAACCTTCTGTCTCCTTAGAGTGCCATCTGAAGTTAGACGGCGGAAGAAGACGGACTGAGGCCAGGGATTATATGTCCGCCCTCCACCTTTCCAGGGGACATCAGGAGGCGTCAGGAGACCGTCTGCTGTCACCACTGATGTGGGAAGGGGGCAGGATGCTACTGGGTGGAGGTAAGGGATGGTAGTAAATGTTCTCCAGTCGACAGGACAGCCCCACACAACAAAGAGTTTTCTGGCCCAAAGTGTCAGTATCCCAAGGTTGCGGTATCCAGGAGCAGCCACACAGGAGTGTTGGCAGGAGCCACAGAGAATACAACCCCCTCTGACGCCGCATTCGTTCTGTATGAGGGGTGGGAAGTGAGGGAGCCGTGCTGGACGGACGTGGAGGTGTAAGGAGGAGGCAGGGGAGCGTGGGCTTTGGCCCCAAAGAACCTCCAGGGAGCATACGTACCCCACGTCCGCACAGGCCGGGCCCTCCAGAGATCATGTAAACCCCTTTCTCACGTTGCTCTTGAGAAACTGGGGTCCAGAGTGGGAAGACTGACATGTCCAACGTTCCCAGGCAAACTGGCTGCAGAGCTGAAGAGGGAAACCTGCACTCAGAGGCCCAGCCCCCTGCTCCATTCACTCAGCCAAACAGATGCAAATGAAGAGAGGGAAGGAAATGCATCTCCCGAATACCACTGCCCTGTAAACTCTTCAACAGGGATGTGAAGTCAGAAGAGGCCTTTCTGTCCTGGGGGAACCAGATGCACAATCTGAAGGTGGGGAGGCAACAGGTTTATTCAACAACCAGTGTGGATTTAGCACCTATCATGTGCCAGGCACTGGTCTGAGTGCTGGAAAAACAGTAATAAATGGGAGGGTCAGAGTGCCTCCTGCCACGTGACTTCCTTTCTAGCGACACATGCAAGAGGGGCAGGCATGGCCCCCAGGGAAAGGCACAAGAACCAAGGCCAAAGATAAAAAGAAGTGGAAATTAAGGCTGGTACCCCAAATCCCCTCCAGGGCTCAAGGACCTACAGAAAGGCAAACTCCTTGAGTACCTTTAAAAGGGAAGTTTTAGGATATTGCACCTTTTTCACCAGACTCTAAACCTTTCACAGGTCACTAACTAGTTCACTGCCTAGTGATTACCTAGTAACGCATCACAAGGTAATGCAGCGGTAGCGATGATAATGGCCCCCACTGCCTGGACATGGCCGTATGTGCGGGACACTGTGTGGACACTCTCTGCACACCATCCCATCAACCCGTCAGAGCGACCCTGAGAGGAGGGGTCAGCCCTGCTGCTGGCAGACACGGAGACTCGGGTACAGTAACTGGTCCGAGGTCTCACAGCTGGAGGAACTCGCCCCGTCTGTCTGCCTCAACACTCGGTGCCCATGATGACTGGGCCGCACAGCACCACGGCCATCTGAGCCGCAGGAGCTGTGACCTGCTGGTCGGCATGGTGGCCGGCCTGTGCCCTCGAGGGACTCCCTTCTCCTGCCACGACTCAAGTTCCTCTCCCGTGACGCAAATGGCACGCCTGCAGTTCATCCGGAAGGTCTACACTAAACAATTATCTTCATTTCTATAGACTGTATGCGTTCCTGTTCAATGTGGCTTCTCAGAAAACTTGAGATGTCAACAGTCCATCTAGCTCTCACTCACGCACTTCACACACACCGTACGTAAAAAGACACACTGGTGTGAGGACCGCCTTGTCCGAGACGTGAATGTCCGCACATTGGAAAACTCGGAAAAGCAGGGAGGTTTACAAAGTCTTTGTTTGTACTTGGGAGCACCATCAGGCAGGACAGACTGTGCGCCGCCCAATAAACTTCCACCACCGGGTCAGATTTTGTTAATGGGACCGAGAACACTCGCAATAACCCATTTTACTACGTGAATATTGGCTTTAAGTCATTACTTCTCTACCAGATCAAGTTCATCTTTATATATTTTTTAAATCCCCGTTAAGAATCTCCTCAATGGTGCAGGCGCTGGGTCTGTACCATTGACCCACTGGGTCACGAGGGCCCGTGCGAGGAGCAGAGCAGTCCAACAGCAAGCTGCCAAGCCCGGCTGCCTCTCCGGACACTTTCGCGTGGGGCGTCTCAGTCAAACCTCACCAGAGGTCTGGGGAGCAAGAGTTACTTCTCTCATGTCACCAACCAGAGAGAAAAACGGAGGCTCAGGGAGGACTGACCGCTGGCCTGGGCCACGCAGCTGGAACATGACCAGGCCAGGATTCAAATCTATTTTTTTTCCTAAACCCCAGTTCTCCATTTTTTCCCTGCTTTCACTGGTATTCCCATTTCACCAGTCATTTGAGAGAGGCAGCCATTAAGAAAAGGCAGCCCTGGTCTTGAGGAACTTAAGGTTTTGTAGCAAAGACATCCAGGCAACCTTGGAAGTCAGTATGTACAGGACCCCCGCACCACGCCAGGCACCAGACGGGCTGCCTGCGGAAGCTACCTAACAGCAACCGAGGGAAGTAGGGGCTGCTGGATCGAACCATGTCCCTCTCAAACCCCTGTGCTGGAGTCCGGGGTGATCGTGTCTGGAGGCGGGGCCTTTGGAAGGAGATGGGTTAGATGAGGCCATGAGGGGTGGGGCCTGACGGGAGGAGTGCCCCTAGAAGGAGAGAGGCAGAGAACGCTCCCCTGACCTCGTTCCTGGGCACACAGAGAAGAGTCCCCATGTGGACAGCCTGAGCAGGTGGCTGTCTAAAGGAAGAGGGCTTTCACCAGAACCTGGCCCTGCCCACACCTTCATCACTGACTTCCAGCCCCCAGAACTGTGAGAAAATAATTGCTGCTGCTTGAGCCATGGATTTGATACTGCTTGATCCACGGGATCTGATTAGGGAGGCCCCAGCTGACTGACACAGGCACAGTTACTGTTACCACTTTAAAGAAGAGAAAGCTCCCTGGCTGGTGTAGCTCAGTGGATTGAGCGCGGGCCTGCGACTCAGACGATCGCGGTTCGATTCTCAGTCAGGGCACATGCCTGGGTTGCAGGCCAGTTCCCTGCAGGCCAACTCCCAGAAGGGGACGCATGAAAGGCAACCATACATTGATGTGTCTCTCCCTCTCTCCTTCCCTTCCCCTCTAAAGATAAATAAATAAAATCTTTAAAAAAAAAGAGTTTTAAAAAAAAGAAGAGAAAGCTGACGTTCAGAGAGGCTGTGAGAGGCCCCTAAGTGCACAGAGCAATAAGCTCTGACGCAGACCCGCCTGCGGGTGGCTGCAGAGCCCCTACCACTAGCTCTGCTCTACCAGTACAACACAGGGGACCAGCCAGGGGATCGTCACCACCGCAGGGATGTAAACACACGTGTTTTAGAAGGCCAGGGAGTGGCCTGTCCTGTGGAGTGAACAGAGAGAGCCTCCAATGGCACTCAACTATGAGTGGGCACCCTAGGACCTATGGGCACCGCCCCCTGGGCATCACCCTGCTGTGCTCTTCCCCAGACAGGCCCGCCTCTGAATCAACTCTAATCTCTGCAGAGCCGCCTATGGCCACATCGAGTCACCGCGGCGGAGGAGTCACACAGTCGCAGACCTTTCTCCCAGGCTCCGAGCTCCTCTGGCGCAGAGAACAACACTGTACTCCCAACGATGCCCACCAACTTTCACTGACTACCACTGACGCCCACTGTGCCCACTGCAGAGCTGGCACTCAATAAATGACTGCTGAACTTGACTATGAAGCAACTTTCTGGAAACCACCTCGTGAAGAGCAGGCAACGCCACAACGCTTTGTGACGCGAGGGTCAGAATGTGGCTCTTAGTGGGCACTCTGTCACTGTTTGCTGAGAAAAGGAAAGTCCACTCCTCAGTTTTAGGCAGCCAAGAGCTGTCTGTATTTACGTCAAGCTTTAACTTATCCTTAGACAAAAATAGCTGTTGGGGCAAAACTTACAAATGAGAAAATGTAAAAAAAAAAAAAAATGAAGGTAGGGGTTCCGGCCAAGATGGAGGCGTGGGTAGAAATCTTTCACTTCCTCACACAACCAAAAGGAGGATAACGACCAATCTAAAATCAATAAACAATCAGACGTGCCAGTAAATCAAACTGCATGGAACTCCAACACCAAAGGAATTAAAGAAACAGTGAACCAGAACAACCAGACTGGTGCACCAAGACAAGGAAATACAGCCAAAATAAAACAGAGCAAAACTTCAGAAAGAGAACTAAGTGATGAGGAGATAGCTAGCCTATCTGATGGAGAATTTAAAGCCTTGCTAAACAAAATGCTCACAGAACTTATTGAGCTTGGTCAAAAGATGAAAAAAACAAATGAAAGAGACCCAAAATGAAATAAAGCAAAACATTCAGGGAACCAACAATGATAGGAGGGAAACCAGGATTCAAAGCAACAATTTGGAACAAAAGGGGAAAATAAACATCCAACTGGAACAGAATGAAGAAACAAGAATTCAAAAAAGTGAAGAGAGACTTAGGAATCTCTGGGACAACCTGAAACATTCCAATATCCAAATCATAGGGGTGCCAGAAGGAGTAGAACAACAGCAAGAAATTGAAAACTTATATGAACAAATGAAGAAGAACTTCCCCAGTCTGGCAAAGGCAATAGACTTCCAGGAAGTCCAGGAAGCTCAGAGAGTGCCAAAGAAGTTGGACCCAAGAAGGAACACACCAAGGCACATCATCATTACATTAGCCAAGACTAAAATGAAGGAGAGAATCCTAGAAGCAGCAAGAGATAAGGGGACAGTCACCTACAAAGGAGTACCCATCAGACTGTCAGCGGATTTCTCAAAAGAGACCTTACAGGCAAGAAGGGGCTAGAAAGAAGTATTCCAAGTCATGAAATCCCAAGACCTACATCCAAGATTGCTCTATCCAGCAAAGCTTTCATTTAGAATGGAAGGGCAGATAAAGTGCTTCCCAGATAAGGTCAAGTTCAAGGAGTTCATCATCACCAACCCATTATTATATGAAAAGTTAAAGGGACTTATCTGAGAAAAAGAAGATAAAAATATAAACAATAAAATGACAACCAACTCACAACTACCAACAAGCAAACCTAAAAGAAAAAAGACAAACAACGAAAACAAAAACTAAGGAACAACCAGAACAGGAACAGAACCAGCTGCTGGTGCACTGTACACATCTCCCACAGTAAATCGCCTGGACAATCTGCCACCCTGGCCAGCAACTGGCCTGAGCACCTGGTCTTTGAAGTGTAGGATTCTATACTTTGCTTTTATTTTTTAAAAAAATAAAAAAGCCTTCCTTCTCAAGGAGCTCATTGATGATTTCACCTAACCCCTCACCACCACCAAGTGCATGCCTGGCCTTCGACACCAACCTTTGCCATTCTAAATTTCCCAGGTGGATAAAAGAACAAAATGCCAGAACGATGATCAGCATCGCCCTCACACTTGACCCATAGGCACTGGCCCATCCTGCAAGCTGCCTTACGTGGAAATGCCAACCAACACTTTGCTGTGCCCTTCCATTCATGGTGACACCTCCGAGATGGCAGGATAATTAGGATTTGGAAAACAAGCCCTCGTTGGGTCCATCCCTCCATTAATAGACAGGGCTAGACGCGGTGAGGGAAACTGCAACACTATTTCCAAGCCATCTCAGTTGCCACGCAGAAAAAACAGTTACCCAGAGACCCCTCCCTCCCACAGCAGGGCAAGTTCTCTGCGCATCAGTACCTCACACGCTGTCATCTGCCCGTTATTCAATGAAGCAGTCGAGGGGACGGCTTTACTCTAGTTTCCAACCTTCCACCAGACCCAGGCCTGCAGCACGCGATGATGGAACTCAGCATCGCGTGCCGCAGAGAGGTACGTGCTGACTTTTTTTGAAGCCAAGGGGCTGTTTCCAGCCGTAATTACACAGTCCCAATGTCTAATACGCCGTCCTTACCCCAGGGACACCTAATCACCATCTGTCTGTGCTGACAGCAGGGAACTCACTTCAGAATCCAATAAACAGCGATGTAATCGATTGCCCGATCACCGGACCTTCGCTGAGTGCCCCATGGGGGGCACAAAGCTTATAGACTGGGGTCACTGCCCCCACGAGCCCTAAAGGCCCCACTGTCTCTTATAGAGATGGATGGAAATGTGTCGACAGGGAAACCATGGAGACTGCCAGCCAGCCAAGTCCGTGGCTGGGGGTCATTATCATGCTGGTGTGCACAGGACCCGGCAGGTGTGCAGCAGGATGGATGTGCCCTTCTGGCCAGAATCTACCTCCCCTCCTCCTAGCACTAGGCCTGCCATTGGCATGCACTGTTGGTGGGAATGAAGTTCCCACTCAGGCTTGCCTCTCCCCCTGTGGGGGGAGGGGCCAGGTGCCTCATTCTCCTGAGCACAGAGTCCTTGGGGAGCGACTCAGAGAAAACCCGAAGACCAAATGCACCACCGCCAAGGCAACAGCACTGGGACCAGACCATTTCCAGTGAAGGACGCTCTGCAGGGCTCTCAGTGTCTGACCAGTGTCCCCTCTCACCCCCAGCAGGGCTCTGATTGAGCTTCTGCCATCTTTCTAGTAACAGCTTTCTTAAACTTCCTTAAGTCAACAGAATTGGAGTCTGTTTCTCACAGCCACGACACAGCCTGATCAAGCACCAGGAACTGCCTGCTGATGGAGAGACCAAAGACACAACACAGTTGCTGCTACTCCAGCTCGTCCCTGGGGCGGGGCTTGCCAACCAGCAGACTGAGCATGTGTGTAGGGTACCAATGTTTTCATAAGACTGCAACATTAAAAAAATGAAAGCCAACACCACCAAGTTGTGGGCCAGGATCATGGTGAACATCAGAACTATACTGGCCTTTTTTGCATTTATTTGTAGGTTAGCAGTGTTTTTATTTTGAGTTACATATGGATCAGAACTTATATAGATCCTAAAAATTCTAGCTTGGCTCTGCTTATTGAACAAATATCTGTGTATTTACCAACTCTCCTTAGCCAGGGCACTGACTCCTTTCAGGTGAAGACTACACAGCATTTCTGGTAGTAAATATCTAGCTACCACATACCTAGCACCGTCCCTGTGCCAGGTAGCTACTAAGTCCTGCGCATGCTCGCTACCATCCAACCCTCACAACAACGCCACTCAGTGTGCCTTATTATCACATTTTATAGTAAAGGGGACAGAGGCCTAGAGGAGGCAGGTGACTGGCCCGAATTCACACAGCTAGAAAAGACAGAGGTAAGAGATCATGCCTCTGTGAATAACCCAGCCACCACACTGCGCCGCCCCCTAGGCTCTCACTCACATCTTACGAGCTGACGTCTACGTCCTGGGGACAGAACCGTACCTCCGCCAGCTCCCAGTTCTGCCCAGTGCTCCCTCTGGAAAGGGGGACACCTCCTCCAACCCTGATGCGAGCGTTTCCAAGACAGCTCACACCAGCAGTAACAATTCACATTTAGCTGATGCCCTTCTTTAAGTTTAAATGGATTTCTCTCCTGTCCAGGGGGAAGAGACCAGCTGACCTAACTTGTCGGTGTAATTGGCTTTCATAAGCTTCAAGACAATTACTAGGTCTCCCTGCAGGCTTCTTTTCCTGGGGCTACAATTCCTAATTATTTTTCATACAAGTCCTCATTTCCAACTGCACAGTGAAATCTGTTGCACTTTTCTGAACCGTGTCCTAGCTGTCCTTTTCAGTTTGTGGTCCTGACACCTGTGCCTTGCGCCCTAGTACTTGCGCCCTACGGTCTTGTCCATCTTCTTATGCCTGACTCAGGTATCTGTACCAGAGGGACAGAGGTGCAAAGGTTCATTCCAGAAGGTGGGTGACGGCCCCCACTCCAAAAGGGACCATGTGCCTCGATCGGAGATTCAGTCCCAAAGCTGGTTCACTGGCAGGTTTGAATACCCAGGAGTTCATAGTAGGCAGGGAACAAATACCACCCTGGCTTGACATCAGGGAAGCCGTGGCCCTTTACTGAGCCTGTACCCTCCAACAGATGACAGAGACGCCAGAAAGAAAAGAGGCGTCCAGAGAGGGGAATGAAGGGGGAAGGGGTGCCGTGTTCCCCGTCAAGAGGGCATCACCCAAGGAAGGGTACCTTGCCAGGGACAAGACCACCACCACCTGCTCACACATGCTGTGCTGTGTCAGAAACATTTGGGTTTCCCTCCACCCCCCAGCATACACATGCACACACACAGGTGCACACGTGCACGCACACACAGCCCTATGCAGATCTGACTCCCACTCATTCTGCAGCTGTGTGCAATTACTCAGTCCCTGACCTCAAGGAGCTTGTAAGATTGCAAAAGAAAAGGCGTCAGACATCACAGAGAGAATGGGGACAAACTACTGTAGGGAGGAAAGTAAGAGAGACAGCTGCCTACACCAGGCATGAAGAAGGCATCGGAAATGGGGGTGATGCAGGTGGGCTCTGAAACATGGATAGGACAAGACATGCAGACACTGTGGATGGGAATACAAGGGACCAGAGAACCAGAGGAGACCAGAAAAGCACTGGTAGGTTAGCCAAACAGAGGGAAACTGAGGCAACTGAACAAGAGTGTGATATGAATGGAGCGTGGCACAATTCACCAGTAAACTAAAGAGGATTTTGTTGGCATGGACGTCTACCTCTGCGGTCCCTCGTAAGCTGCTTGGGGGCAGAAAACAGCTGCGACAGGGAAACGGACACCAGGCGGTTGAAGCTGTGTGTCATGGTTTGGTCTGTGCACTACTGGGAATTGCTGGGTTTTCTACTAATTGTTAATGTCAGTCCGTGCAGCAGGCTGGGTAAGAGAGCTCAGGCTCCAGGTTCTAATCCCGGCCTCACTGTTTACTAGCTGTGTGACCTTGGACAAGCCACTGAACTTTTCTTGACCTCAGTGTATCTCTTAAGTGGAAAAATAATTGTAACTACCTCATAAGGTTGTCAAATAATAAATAGGAGATTCACATAAAGTGCTTTCAAAGTTCCTGGCATAGAGAATGGGTTCAAAAACAGCTCCCAAACTCTCCCCTCCTGCCCCCCCATCCCCCCACCCCATGACCACGATTTGGATCTGTACCTGGGGATCTACCTCAACACTCACAGACATACACACTTGTTTTGAGATGCAATACGCAGTGACTCCTTTGGGGAAAGCACGTAACCTGCACAAAACTCCCAATAAAACTGAAACATATCTGCAAATCAGTAAAGGCGGAGGCTTGCACCGCCCACGTCCAATTCTGCCTACACTGGTGCCCACCTAACGCCAGGGAAAGGGACTTCTGGACCTGGGTATCGACCCCGGGGAATGCCAAGAACATTAAGCTGTTACCCCAGCCTCCTAATGCCTGAATTAAAGCTAAGGCAACCACCATTAACACTGCCCACCGATCATGCTATCAGGGATGAAAAACTCGTAAGACAAAAAGCACCTGGTGAATCCCACAATGATGTTTGACTTGTCTTTGGGGGAGCAAGATCCTGTGCCTTCATCACAGAAATGGCCAGCGTGTTGCCACTGTCTTAGGCATTTGCCATCCAGGCCATCTCGAGCAGGCTGGGCGCAGGGGAGGGCTCTCCTTTGGAGGAAGGCGTCCTGCTCCCTCCGTGGCAGTGGACACAATGACTCGTGTGGTGTGACGTGACCGAGAGGCTGGGAAGCCCCCTCACATCTCCACGGACATTCAGACTCTGGGAAAACGAGCCTGACGTGTGGTCACTGCTACAAGCCCCCCTCACCACAGTCTGCCGTGTGTCTGTGCTCCGCCCGGGTGCACAAACATAGGTTTACAGTTGTGAGTGTGTGAAACACAGAGTTCTTTCTTGTGCCGTTCTTTGTTAATCATCATGCTGTTTTCCATAGGAACAACTGTAAACCTGCTTCTGCCCCATCCTGTACCCATTCGCACATCTGCACACATAAACACTTTTTCCATCAATAGTTAAAATCAACTATAGGCACCCATCACCTCAATCCTCAGAAAGATGACTCCTTCATCAGGATAGACATTCATCAAAAGAATGTTCCCATCAATACAAATCAACTATAGCAGAAGGGCAGGCTGGTGTGGATAGCAAAGAAAAATGATGCTAATACACTGCATATGGAGCTAACTAACAATATATGATTAATCAAATGCAACAGGAGTTGAGGCCTCCCCTCCGAGGGCCCTCCCTCCGGTGCGTTTGTGGGGGGTGTAGGCAGGGGCAGTGCCCTGGTCTGGGCAGTGGTCAGGGGCAGTGCCCAGGTCTGATGCATGAGCGCACAGCTACTGTTCCTTTTGCTAGTTGTCCTGGGGGTTCAGACCATGTCCTCCTCTGCCAGGAATTTTTCAGTTGCACCCAAAGCCTTGATCTGCCCCTCACAGAAAGGAGTCACTCCCCACACACTGGAGCAGCTAATTAGCAGAAGGCCTCACCACGATGGGATGTTGGGTGTGCCTTTTCCTTAGTAGCTGAAGAAATTCCTCCCAGAGAAAGTCCACCAGGAGGAGTTAAAGACAACATTTGCTTTCTTTGAAATCAGGGCAACTTCCGCCAGCAGGCAAAGCAGGCATCCTGTGGGGCAGGTGTGCCAGGGGCCATCCCACGCCTTCAAAGGCATCTATCTTCAAAGGAGTCCGGGGTGGCGGGAGTCCAGAGGCCCCTTCACCGGGAAAGAGCCTCTGGTGGCCGCTGGGTGAAGGAGCTCAGGGTGTCCAGCTTGGGGAGAGAGAAAGAAAGGATAAGAGCAAACCTGGGAGGAACACAGGAGGGGCAGAGGGAGTGACAAAGAGGAGAGGAGAACCGGGATAGGAAAGAGCGGACAGACATGCTTAGGGAAAGGGGCCTTAAAGAGGCTGGGAGGGGAGAAAAGGAAAGGCAGGGTTTGGGCAGGAGGGGAACGAGCACGGAGAACTGTGAGATAAAGTCTGAAACTCCCTTTCACATGAACGCTTCTTGAAAAAAGTTTCCACAAAAATGCTGTCGGACTCCAAGATAAGAAGACAGGGAGCCCCAAGCATTCACTTTGAAGAGCCTTTTAAAAAAATGTCTTTGGTGTCGGCCAGCACAGGGAAACAAGGAGAAGTGAGAGGAAATGAGATCTCGGCTGGAGAGTGCCAGGGAGGGAAGTGGGGGAGGGACTGATGAAGTGAGGCAAACGCCTCCCAAACAGGGTCTACAGAAGAAAACCAGGTTCGCCCATGGCTTCGAGTCCTGCATGGGGCCATACAGGTAAGAAGAGGTGTGGCCATCAGGCCGCCACAACTCCCTCTGGAAATCAGCTCCATACCCCTGGCAGGTGAGCAGGGAGCAAAGGCTGCAGCTTTGGAGAGAGAATCTCAGGCCATTTCAGCCCCGGCCCTCAGAAGGGTCAGGCAATCCCATTGCCCGATGCGCAGCCAGGGAGGCTGCCTCCAACAAGCCTCCAGCCCTCCAGCTGCTTTGATGAAACCGCCCAGAAGTGGGGTCCCCAGTCTGTTTGACTCTATGCCATTGATTCACTTGCTGGGACATGAGTTCCACAATGACAGGACCTGGCCTATTTACCTCTCAGTCCCCTGCACTTGCACACAGAAAGCACGCACTTTGCGGGCCAAGCAGGAGAATTTCTCAACTGTTTCAATCCTTAGTTCATGAGCACCACTGCCAGCACTGTCTTTGTTGGGGGTGATGCCAGCGATGCCTGCGATATACCAGGTGATTCCTACAACTTCCCACCAGGAAAGCATCTTTATGTACTTGGCACTTTTCAGGAGAATGGACTCAGGGAGGTCAAGGGCCTTAACTTTTTAGCCTAACTCAATAGCAGAGCAAGAATCAAATTCAGAAGCCCAAGGTCCTTTGTCTATAGATACGGGGGGATGACAGAGCCTCAGACCAGCCTGACCAGCTCACTTTCTTCTGAGAGCAGAGCCACCCTCAGGGCCTGTGCCCTCAAGATTGCTCGCCCCAGTGTACAGGCCCATTCTGGAACCACGGCAACCATCACAGGGCACCTGGGCTTATGAGAGAGAAATGGGCGGCATCTTAGTGCTACACTGGTTGGAGAAGAGAGGGAAGGAGCCCCGGCTTTGAGAAGTAGACTGGGCTTTGTGGGGGCAGGGCTGCACCTCATCTCTGCCACCAATTCTGGCCTCTCCCACATGCCCACGTGTGTGACTGGTGGCTGATCTGACATCTCTGCTTGTCTAATAGGGAGGCGCACACTTAACCTTCAAATATAACATTCTCGATTTGATTTGCAAAACCTATTGTTCTTCCAGTCTTTTGCATCTCTGTAAATGACAGCACCACCCACTCAGCCCCAAAGCCAGACACCTAGGAGGCCTCCTTGACTCCTCTCATCCCCTCGCCTCCTACTTAGACATCATCGGTCTCAGTGGCCCTCCTCCTAAACACGTCCTACGCATGGCTTCTTCTCTCCATCCTCATCATCTTGCTGGACACCGGCCTCCTAACTGCACTCCCCTTGGGTATTGTGATCTTCCCACCACAGGCCAGCCAAAGTCATCATTTAGAAATGGGAATCTCACTACTGCCCTCTCCTGCTTGAAATCTCTACTGTGACCTGGAAAGCCTCTACCATGACCTGCCACATCCTGCGTGATCCAGGCCCTGCCCCCTTCTCAGCCCTCCTCTCTGGTCTCCAAGCCCCCTCTGGGCCAGCCACAACAACCGACCTGCCCTCCTTCTGCCCCTGTGCCAGGAAGCTGGCGCCAGCCTTAGAGCCTCTCCCCAGAGCACTGCGGAGCTGGCCCCTTCCTGTCACTCACACTGGCCCTGTCTCCCAAGGACCCTCTTGGATCATGCTTTCGAAAGAAGCCACTTGTGTCATCTCCTGGCTTTCCTGTGTTGCATTTAGTGCGATTTGATATTTTCTGGATTCTCTCCCAGCAGAACACACGCCCAGGAGGCATCGTTTTCTGTGGTGTGAACCGCCGCATCCCAGAGCCTGGAAAGGTGTCTGCACTGTGGCAGGAGCTCCGTGCAACCTTAGCCAAGGGCCGAGGGCCCCGGGACTGGCACAGAGCAGACCCGGGAGGGCAGGTATGCAGGGAAATGACAGTGTGGCGGGGACTGAATGGCGATCTGGGCTTCCGGGCTGGTTAGTGAGTGACTGGCTGTGGAGCCTTTCTAAGGGGCATCCATGTTATTTAATCTCTGTTATTATTTTTCCTCCAATATTAAAAATAGGTTTTGATTATAAAAATGGGACTGTATAGAAAAGGCAGAATCCATCCAAGTCTGCTAAGAACCATACCCATTACTGGTTAAAAATTTAAAGGAACCAGTTTTCTATCCACACCCAGTGGAAAGAAAAAAAACAAGATGTCTGCCCCCTTTTCCCCATTTGATCTAAAAATAAAGGCCTGACTCAGACTTCCTGTGAGAGCACCCGATCTCCGCTCTGATTCTGTCTCAGAAAAGGCACAGCCGTTTGCTCCCTTTAATAGGGCATAGTGCCACCAATTAGTTAACATGCACATTTAAGGTGTTGCACAGGGTGAATTACAGGCTCCCAGGCTCCCAGGCTGGCGGGCCTGCAGGGGCCGCCCTGTCCCCTCCGTGCTTGGCTGGGGCCGCCTCGAAGCCCTGGACCACTCCTCTCTTTAAGGGGGGGGATATCCTCTCGTGACTCCCACTTTTCCACCACCTGCGCAGCCCCCAAGGCCCCCCAACAGCGAGTCCTGCACAGCACCACCAGATTACCTGCCCGCTCTTCCCCCGCAGAGACAGACCGAAGTCTGTCCACCCCCCGCCTCCCCGGCTGCATGGCTGGACAGCAAGGCAGCAGAGCTGCTCCAAGCTCCGGCTCAGCCACTTGCCGCCTGTGAGAGCCAGGGCAGACCTCTGACTGGGCTGGAAGGACTGGCTCTGTCTACTTCACACAGCTTCTGGGGGTGAGGCCCTCTCCCACCCTGGGTGGTGCACTCCAAGAGGCCTGAGGCCCCATCTGTCCATCCCCCCCCCTAACAGCCCCTCGCTAACACAGCCGGTGCCCTCACTGGATGCCAGGTGCCAGAGCTTCCAGGAACCAGCTCCTTTCATCCTGGGAGCAGCACCACAAAGTGACTGCCAGCCTCTCGATTACAGTGAAGAAACAGCCTGAGAAGGGTTAAGTCACTTGCCCGAGGTCACGGAGCTGCAGGGTCCTACAGAGGCGTGGGTTCTCTGCCCCGCCCTCCCGCACTGGGCCCAGAACCCGGAGCACCCAGCACACGTGAGCACTCAGAGCTGAGCATCACACACTCCGTAAACCAAGCAGGGAAGATGAAGTGTAAGATGTTGCTACTAATTAATATTACCTTGTGTAACGTTTATAAGTCTGTTCTGGGCCTGTCTAAATAAGGGAGTGAAGAGCGGGGCGTGGGAGGGGAAGAAGAGTCACTTGACTCTGAAGCACCTTACCTGAATTAGCGTCTTACTCCTCACAGACTCTGGGTTATATGTCATGACTCTTATTTTGGAGGACACAACACCCAACCCAAAGAAATCTCTAGCTACCTAAGCCTGAAGCCAGGACCGGGTGTGGGGGCGAATTATCTCACAAAGCCCCTGCTCCAAAGGGACTGTCTGGCTCCCTGGAGCCGCTCCCTCAGCCACCCGCCGGTGCCTCCAACGATGGCCAACACTCGGCTGTTCGGCTGAAAGAGGACCAGGTGAGCTTGGATATTCAGGTCAGCCCTGTGAGGGCCCTTCCCCCTCCTAGCTGTGCTCCCTCCCACACACTGATGAACACAGTCTCAAAATAGAAAGCCCCAGGGATCAAGCACTGGGTTAATGGAAAAATACAAAAAGGCCAGCAATGAGCTGCTCAGGGTCCTGGTTCTCACCGAAAAACCAAAATAACGTGTGACTGTGTGGCCGGCGTGGTCAGGTTGGGCTCGGAAGAGAATCCAACCCTATATACATGCAGGTCTTGGGCTGGGCCCAGGGGGCAGGTCAGGGGAGAGATGGGGAGCTAAGGGACCTCAAGATCAGGGTTCAAGGATCTTTCACCTCAGGGGGCCAGCTTCACAAATGACTTGAAAAGAAGTCCAAAAACACCAATGGGAAACACGCTCCCGCCCGACAGAAATGGAAGGCACGGTGTGGGAAACAGTACAGATTCAGGCACCGAAGAACACGTGAGGTTCCTGGCAGGTACAAATGAGGCATCCTTCTCAGAAGAAGCGTGACTAAACATGGAAAGGAGGACACTGCGGTGCGGAATGCTCTACTCCGGGTGAGGGCGGTCTCGTCTGGAACGAGAACAGAAGAACCCGAACACTGTGCAGGTCAGTTTGGACTCGGTCCCTGCTCGGTGAGAGCCGCTGCCAGTTTCTGGACAGGGGCATGATCCAAGGGAACCTGCTTTAGAAGCCTTCACTCTGTCAGCACCTGGGACTAGAGCGGATCACACACACCCACCGACGGGGGCTGTGGCTCAGCTCACAAAATGGGGCTTTCTCAAATTCCAGCCTCAGAAATGGAAGGTCTGGGCTGGTTTCAGAAAATGATAGTCACAGGGTGAGACTGTGAAGAGCCTCTCGACACTAGCTTCTCAATTCTAGAAGCTTCCAGCTCGCCATCAGCTTCACACCTCTCTTTTGCTGCATTTGAATAAAGCATGCCACAGAGCTGGGAGCACAGTCCCCATGGGGGCTGGAAACTTCGGAGCATTAGCTGACAAACAGGCTTGCTGCCGTGTGAACTCCCAGAGCAAATGCAAAGTGTGAGCTAATCCTGCCACCATCCCAAACTCTCAGGCTGGGGATAATGTATGGTAATCTAAATCAGGCTGGTCTGATGCTGGCCTGGGAAATCGGGTTAGGATGTGCTTGACGATTCCCTTTCATCCTCCAGGAGACGGTGGGACATGGCCAACCAGACCTGATCATGAAGTTGACACATGACACGCCCCCGCCCCCCCCACCCCCTGTTTCGAGTCCCCAGGTAACCAGCCACCAAACCTCCACCGTTGTGTAAAAGGGGCAGGGGGTCAATAACCTGTAAATAATCTTCCAAGAGTGTGGTCATGGAAAGAGACCCACAGCTTCGTTAACAGAACCAAAGAGCTCAGTGCCTCTCTGTGCACACAGACCACACACAAACACAGGCTCGAGTGTGCCCCTTCCTCGCTGCACATCTTCCAATGGACGCCATCAATTCTGGAATAAAGTTTAAAACACTCAGTGAGGCACCTCTCTCCAGTCCTGCCACCTAAACACCACGACTCAGTACCGATGACCAGCCTGCATCGCCCTCAGGCCTTGGCTGGTGCAGTTCGCTCCACCTACAGTGCCCCCACCTCCCCCCACTCCAGGGCCAGCTCCCTCCATCTGCCGCATCCCCCTCCTCCTGGCGAAGTCTTATTTGTTCTTCAAAGCAACTCAGAATCTCCTCTGGGAAGGTTTTCCTGAACAGTGTTCTCAGCTTTCAGTCTCAAAACACCTACTTGTTGGTGTGTGTGTTGGTGTTTGCTGTCTGCAGATGAGAAGCTCCAGGACAGTCCCTGCTCTACAAAGAGGGGGACGAGCGGGTGACTTGCTGGATATCCCAGACACAGTCTGCATTCACCCTTACTCCATCCAGTCTGGATTTCAGAGCCCCTCAATGACCTTCCCGTTCACACTTAACCTCTGCATCAACATTTCTTTTCTGGCTCCGTGTTTCTCAACAGACTGTGAAGTCCCTGTAGGCAGAGATGGCCTGGCCGTCCCCCATCCAGCACAGGGATGCCAGCCTGCTGCAGGGGCCCGGCCAAGAGCCCCTGGGTGGAGGGCCTCCGGACGGCCAATACAGCTGGCCGTGACAGCATCAGGCTAAGCTCCCAACTCCAGATGTCCTCTGCTCTGGAGCGACACAGCCCGGCATCTGGCTAATCACCTTCCAGGGCCCTGTCCTTGATTTTCATGGGGACCCGGTGAAGGGGTGCGAACGGTTTGGCAGACGGCCACTCCCATGACTTCAGAAACAACTGCTCATCTGATTACTAGGTACAGGCTGCGGCACTTGTATTCTTGCTGAGTGACAGAGAACCCCATTAGGTCCCCTGTCGCCTCGACAAGTTATGGACAGGCAACCCTGTGTGTAAACACACGGCATTTTGTCATGTATAAATACACCCTTTCAAATGCCTGCAATCCCACAAATCATTCCACAAAATTCGGCGTATGGCAGGGACTATGTATCAAAGGTACATGAGGCCCAGGCCCTGACTTCAGTGAGCACCTGGCAAGGGGAGGGGGCAGGTGTGAAAGCCTCCACATGGAGTGACAGCGACCTGCATGAAGTCACGCACGGAGGAAATGCCAATTCCACAAAGATGCGAGTCAGGCAAAGGGACACGAGAACCATCGTGGGTCCCTGGCCCACAAACCATCGCTCACAGCATAAGCCAGGGCCCACGCTCTCAAACCTGAGCGCCCGATGAAACACGGATCCCAGGTTTCACTTCCTGAAATCCAAATCTTGGCAGCAACACACGAGAGCCTGCACTTTTCACTTCTCCAGGTGGTTCTTCTGCACTCAGTACAGCAAGGGTCTAGGGGTGGGATCCAGAACACCAGGGACCCGGAGAACACCAAGGGGCCAGGGGCACCGGGGTGCCCATGGAGAACTGGGGGGCTCGCAGGTAGCTTCGGGAAGGCTGGAAGCCTCAGACTTGAACACAAAGGACTAGCATTTAAGTCCAGTCTCTAGAACTTGCTGGCTCTGTAGACCAAGGTGGGTCCCTTAGCCCCTGAGAGAGCCCCGTCCTCACCAGCAGGCAGGGAGGCACAAAGGCTGCGCGCCTGGCTGCGCGGACAAACGCCCCAGCCCCCCCACTCCCCCCTGTGGGACTGGGCACGTCACTGCTCTCCTCTCCGTGCTTCAGCTTTCTGTGTTTATAAGACGAGCTATGTGCATTACCTGCCTCAGGGGAGCTAAGTCCATGCACTGCCCCGAGCACAGTGGCCGGCACCTGGCCCTTCCTGCACGACTGTCTGCTGTCCATCACCATGGGACAGCAGCACCGCCGCCTTCAGATTTAGCCAATGGCCAACAGAAGGACTCTCCAGGACTGGAACAAACTTTATCAGAGTTTTAAAACACAACTTGGCTTTTTAAATTTTCTGTGTAAAGTATGCCTCCCCCAGTGTTTGGGGTTTCACTCTCCCCAACAGGTACACAGCCATGGTTAGGAGGTTAGCAGGATGAGGTCACGGGAAGACACGATTCAGAGAGCCGGAGCCGAAAGAAGCCCCGGCGGCGGGTGCAGGCCTGGGATAAGAACATCTAAGCCGCCATCCTCAACAGAGCCTAGTGTGCCGGCACAGAAAGCCCTCCTCTTTCCTGGCCCCTCAGAAGTGGCGCCTGACCAGACGTGTTACCCACCCTTTTGTTGCTCTGGAATGTCCCATCAGCCCAAGGCACCTGCCACCCCACATGGCATGCTTGGTGTGAGGCAAGGACTCCTGCAAACTGCAGGCTGGAGTGTTGCAGAGTTCTAAACAAAATCAACACCCATACCTACAACCAATGAAGCCAAACAAGAGGCCTCTGGCCCTTCACGGCCCAGCTCAGAGATTCTGAGGGCAGCTCAGGACAGGGATGGAAGGCAATGGACTTCTTCTTGAGCATCGAGAAGCAAGCATGTTGGCACCTCCCCCTGTGCCCTCCCTCCCCCTCTCCCTCAGTGCCCCTGGGTTCCCAGAGGGTTCCAAGATCTGTCCTGCTTGGAGGCCCTGAGATTGCTGCTCCTCCTACAGCCGCACCCCTGGAGGTATTCTCACGCCTGGCTTCCTCTCAGCCCCCGGGCCTCATCATGAATCCATGCCCCAGAGAGACTGCCTTTGACCACACTGCCTCGTTCATTCTCCATCACAGCAAACATGGCATGCCGCAGTCCCCCCTTACTGCAGGGGACGCCTTCCACGTCCCCTAGTAGATGCCCGAAACCAGGGACAGTGCCGAACCCTCTACACACTGGTACCTTGTTTTTCCTGTACACCTACAGCCCTCTGATAAGGTTTAACTTATGAATTAGGCACAGCGAGAAATTAACAACTGATAATAAAATAGAGCCATTATGACCACACACTGAAACAAAAGCCACGGGACTGTGGTCTCGCTGCCTCTCTCAGAATGGCTAGCGGCACTGTGCAAGTAGCACAGGTATGCTGGACAGAGGCGCGGCCACGCCCTGGCCGGACCGAGTGGCTCAGGGCGAGGCTTTGCCGTGCTGCCACACAGAACCGCATGCAATTTGACATGCACGAGCTGTTTACTCCTGGAATTTTCCATCTAATACTTCCAGACTGCGGTTGTCTGTGGGTGACGGACACGGGAAAGCAAAGCCAGGGAGAAGGGGGCAGGGCCACTGTGCTCCCTTCACAGAACTTAACTATGTGATTATTCTATTTTTTGTCTATTTTGTTGACCTCTGCATCTCCAATGCCCAGCAGGGTGGACAGCTCACACTAAGTAAATGGAAGGATCCTAGGGAGGAGGCAGGGCAGAAAGAGGGAGAAATAAAAGGGTCAGTTGGGAGGGAGAGAGAAAGAGAGAAGTAATAGAGAGGCTGACATGGAACAGAAGAGAAATATAGTTTCTTGTGTCCTGGGTGGTCAGGGGTATTTTTACTTCTTGTTTCCTTTGCCTCGGAGACCTACGGAGGCATTGTGTGGGTTCTTCTCCAGCCGTTTCAAATTTCATTTGCTCCAGCGCCAAGGCCACCTTCTCTCAAGTCCCAGGCACCGGCTACCCCTGGAAACAGTCCTGTGGGTCCCTAAGCAGTGACTGAACCCTGAAAGTTCTCGAGCAGATGGCTCCGGCTCCAGCACTGAAGGAGTCTTAGCAATTTTGGAGTCTTACTTAAATTTGTTGAGCTTCTATTTTTAATTCAGGAAATAGAAGCAGACGAATTAGCTACTCTTGTGTGACTTCAATACCTGACAGTTTTGTAACAATCACTTTTCCATCCAGGGCCTTTGGAGCCTCCTACACCTTAACAAAATAAAGATACAAATAAAATTCTCAGAGAAGAACGAGGTGAACTCAGTGGGAACTGGTGAGAGATGAGGTGACGGGCCCCCATGGCGCCAGGGTGCCCAGGAGAGGCTGTCTCACTGAGGGGGCAGAAAATAGATGTGAGCGCGGCTGGCAGCTGGAGGAGGCCCAGCAGGAGAGCAGAGAAACACCACACAGGGAAGATGCCGGCTGTGTCTCTGCTAGATAAGGCCTCTCGCGGCCCCTGCCCGTAATTGAAAAGAAAATGAATGTGGTGTTGCTGCCGGACGGGCACTAACAATACGCACTGCCCCATCCCGATAAGGCAGAGAAACGAGGTCTTCCGAAGGGGCAGGAGTGGGGACGGCTGTGTGGGCAAACAAATCCCCTCGGGGCCGAATCCATCGGCACCGCAGAGCAGAGGTGATTATTGGGGACCCAAAGAGCTCGTGACCTCGCAGGCAGGATGCCTCCCTGAGCTCAGGTCTAGGTCTATGTGCAGGGCAGCTGAGAGGGCACGGTGGGCACACCCACCCCTAACAAACCAGCTCTCAGACCCACATCCCCTCCAGCTCCTTTCCTCACACAACCAACCCTCCGGAAGGAGTTTGTGGGGGAATCACACTGACGACCTTGGAGAGGCCTTGTGGGTTGGGCAGTTTCACAGGCTGCCCTTCCCCAGGCTCCTCCTGCAGGGAGCAGCTACCAAGGGCTAGCTTTGCTCCCGCTCCAGTGACCTGGTTTAGATCGCACCTGTTGTCACCAGCACTGTTCTGGAAGGACTCAATTCCACTTCATGAAAATATCTTCAAGGCCCTTGACCAAAGTGCACAAGATAACATCAGTAACTTTCCTCTAGCCCCAGAGGACAAGGGGAAGGAACAGAGGCCTGGGGGGTTTGGTAGGGTACAATGGTCATTATAACCTTTATGGAGGATCATTTGCTAAGTCAAGGTCCTGCCAGACATAGGTGGGGTCAAGCAGAGACCCAGTCCACCAGCCAAGTGCTCTCTGCATTTCCTTAGTCACTCCGAATCCCCAGGCATGGAACTGGGCCCTCAGCTCACCGGGCGCGCCCTCCTGCCTGCAGTGCCTTAGCTCCCCATTCAGGCTGCCTAGCCCATGCCGTCACTCCACAACGGCTGCTCTTACCAGGGGCCAATGACCTCCAGGCCACTAACTCCAAAGGCCACATTGTAGTCCTCACCTGGCTTGGCCCTCAGCTTGCACGGCCCCCAGCCGAGTCCGCCTTCATCCCTGAAGGAGCATCTCCCTGTGGTTTCCACAATCCGGTGATTCGGCCTGTCCCAGGTGCCTTCCCCCTCTGACGCGTCAGTTTCCCAGGGGTTCTCTTCCTGCTTTTCCTGACTTCCATGTTGTTGTTCTTGGTGTTCTCTCCTCTATTCTCTCCCTGAAAGGGCACCGCAACACTCCACCCTTCAAATGCTCCTACATGCTGGTGGCTCCCAAACGTGTCTCCAGGCCCAGCCTCTCCACTGAGCTGCAGGCCTTCCCACCTGTGAGCTACCGGACTACTGCCTGCCTTTAGCTGCAGCCACTGGAGACCATGGGGGTGAGTAATTTAGGGTGATGAGTCCCTAAAGTTTGTGAGTCTTAAAGCTGAGGTTCTTGGCCTCAGAAAAGTCCCCAGTGTGTGCATTTGCAAACACCTGCCCTTACAGAAGAGACACAGGCAAGGGGTACCACAAAGTGAGTGGTATGGAAAACAAGCTCAGAGAGACTCCTTCCAGGGCTGCGTCCAGCATGGAGGGCCTGAGGGGAAGAGTCCGATAGGAAGGCAGCCTGGCTGGGGAGGACACACCCAGCTCTACAGGCCCGAAGCCCAGGGCAACAAAGTCCGATGTTATCTGTTAGTCACCAGCAGCTGCTGCCCAGTAGGAACAGTCAGGCTTAGAGTTGGCCTAAGTTAAAAGGGTTTCTCTGCTTCCTGAGGTTGCCTCCCTGCCTCGTGTCTGGCTGTGCTGAGCTGTGCTGTCACCGAAAACGAGGCCACGAGGCCTGGGTCAGCCTCCCCCTGGGGCATGGAACGGTTGTCAACGCGGCAGAAACACTGTCTGATTTACGCTTTGGAAAGAGGAGTCACTGTCCATCAACAGGAGGATGGACAAATAAGTTGTGTACACAACAGACTACCGCTCAGCAACTAAAGTGGACGAGTTAGAGCTGCATGGATCACCATGGATACACCTCGGAAATTTGCTGCGATGAAAAGAAGCCCAGTGTGATGCTGTTTAATGCGGTGTAGGACATGTAAAACACTAGTACATATGTCTATTTACAGGTACATACACAGTCATACACACGGGCATGAACATCTCAGGCATGCAGCTACCTCTGCAGAGGAAGGAAGAGCATGAGGTCTGGGAAGAGCACCCTGAGTCCTCACTACCATGTCCGTGTGGTTTGGTTGGGTTTTGAAGCAAATCACCCGAAGCCTACAAGGCTGTGTTAAAGCTGGAAGGCAGACAGAGGTGCGTTTTAAAACAGGCTAGTTATCAAGAAGAAAGTGTCATTCTGATGGTGGTGGCACATGGACCGGAGGGGGCAGGGCAGGAAGCAGATGAGCCAGTTAGGAGGACACCGCCATGATCCAGACAAGAGACAGGAGAGAGAAGGTGGCCTCAGAGTGAATGAGAAGGGGGCAGATGCTGAGTAGGTCCCGGGGGGGACCCGCCAGCCCTGGGTGTTGATGGGACGTTCAGGGTTGGAGGTCCACTGTCCTGGGGGGGTAACTGGAGGAGGCAGAGGGCAGTGGAGGAGGAACATCTGGCCAACCCAGGGACACCCAGCACCAACCACGCCAGCACCACTGTCTAGCCAATGAAGTGAGACACAGGCGTCTCCCCAGATTCAAAATGGGTCGTCACTGTAGAACATCGTGAGGATTCCCCATAATCTGTGCCTGGTGCCTGCCTTGGAAGAAACAACCCAGTTAAGAAAGGACAAAAGAAAGGCTGAACTCCCAAGTAGTAATGCAGCCCATGCTTAATTCTGCTCCCAAACCTCTGCGTGCAACCAGCAGGCAAAGGTGCGAGGTCTAGATGCTGTAAGTGAATACTCGACAGCTCCATACGGCTTTAGGGGTGCAAACGACTCTGAAATATGAACCGCACCTGGCTGCCTTCGAGAAGTCAAATTAGTGCATGGCGGCTACAGGTACAGGGTGCTGGTGATTCATTTCCCCATTAAGGATATGTCAGGAAGGGCAGATTTAACTGTGGAAATGAGAATGGGCGAGAGATGACAGTGCACTCGTGTTGACGACCTCAGCCTCCCTCAGGCTCCCTCAGGCTCCCCCAAACAGCCCCGGATTTGCTCTCCTCTCTCACAGGTAGCTCTGAGGCTCCCTGCACAGCCCCCCTCACCCCACTGCACCCCCTGCACACCTCACTCTGCTGGGCAGAATGGAACAGTGTGTAATGGCTCACTGAATTCGCAGGCTGCTCAGGGGCTTGGTTTTCCGTGTATCTGATGCACTAACGCGCCTGTTTCAGACTGAACATTCCTAGAAGGCAGGGACAGATCTGGGCTGCCACTCCTTACAGCGGGGCCGATGGATGGAAAAAGAGATGGGTGCCACGGCGCCTTCTTCTCCTTCATGTTCTCCTTCATCAATAACTTGTTTTCCATCACCAAAGGGAGAGAAGCGCGTCAAGGGCTTGCTCACTCTCACATGTTGCCGAGGTATTAAGTACTGGCTATGCCTGGTGCAGTGCCCGGCTCTCAAGATGCAGGGGACAGGCCACCGAGTGCCGTGTGAGAGGGGTTACAGCAGAGGGAGATACAGGGGCTCTAGGGGAGTCTACTTCCCAGCTGGGACGGCTTCCCAAGGAGGGCCGAGACATGAAGACCCAGTGGGCACAGCCAGAAACAGAGAGTGGCAGCGTGTTTCCGGCTGGGGAACAGCCTGTGCAAGGGCCCAAGACTAAGAGAACGTGCAGCCCGTCAGTGGAACTATAGTGGTTTAGTTTTGTGGGGCCAGAGGGTGCAGGTGGCACAGGCAGAGACGGGGGCAAGGACGCCCATCTGCTCTCTCCAGGCTGAGGCCTGTGTCACCCTGAACTGGGCAGATAAAGAGATGTGGACGCTCCGCCCCCTGGGAATTCACAGAGCAGAACCGAGTCCCCTCACTTCCTTCCTCCCTCCCGGCCCCAGCCTTTCCTCCACAGCCTCCACTCCCCCAGAGCCCCACTCTCTAACCCAGGCCCCACTTCTCTTCCCTCCCCGAGGACAGCTCTTGTGCTCTAACATAGGGCCACTGCTGACCACTGTCCTCCCAGGTCCTGGAGAACCAAGACTCAGTGCGAGGATGGATCCCACCCAATCCGTCCACAGCAGGTCGCACCCCCTCTCTGGTCAGAGCTTTCTGACTGCAGAGGCTGACACCGCCCAGCACACGAGGGAGCCCGGTCCTATCTAGTCAGCGTCCACGGGTTTAACCACAATGAAAACAAAATGCTAAGAGCAGCCCCGCTCTCTCTCTCTGATCCACCCCCCTCCATGACCAGCCCGAGCCTGAGGAGGGCAGAGCGGCTGGCAGCAGGCTGTGATTAAAACCCCCCTGCAGCAGAGGGTCATCCATCACTCCGTCTGTTTCCTTCTCTCTCTAACGATGTAAAATGACCCTCTTAAAAGATTGAGGTAAATAAGCCCATCAGTCCTCTCCCTTTGGTTCCCCTTCACAGCAGGCATGTCCACGTGGCCGTGGGCTGCCACTCCCCCGCTCTGAGTTACAGCTCTGCGCCCTTCCACCTGAGTGGCTCTCCACCCCCCGCAGGGTCCCGAGTTCAGAGAAGGCTCTCGCACAGGCACCAACCGCTATGCCAACTCGCCTCGGATGAGGCGATTAGCAAGTTCTCTTAGTAACTTTACCCAAGGTAACTTTGCAGGGCTCTGGTTTTGCCTAGTGTCGATTTTTTTGTAAAGACAGCTTAACAAAGCACACAGGTGGCCATGACATTGGCTGGGACACAGCCCTAACATCACTGTCACCCCTCCCAGGCAGGAAGATGTGGGGCTGTGGGTGAAGGACGGGGCCCAGGCAAGGGGGTTGTGCTATTTGGCCACAACCTACAGCAGGTCAACCTTGAGCTTGGACACCTGCCAGTAGGCATGGCATGACAAGGGGGTGGCCTTGGGTTCCAGTAGTGTGACTTTTGTCCGTCATCACCCAGATGGTCAGTCCTTAGGAAGGGCCCAGCCCAGCCAAGCTCACTGCCCACTATTGATGGAAAGGAGAAGAGTTGAGTACTTGCTGGTTGGAAGCCCCCAGGTACAGTCCCTTCAGCAACGGCTGATGTGGGCTCCTCCA
The DNA here is from genome assembly GCF_014824575.4 of Sturnira hondurensis. NCBI lineage: Eukaryota > Metazoa > Chordata > Mammalia > Chiroptera > Phyllostomidae > Sturnira > Sturnira hondurensis. Next base: position 414,835 of record NW_028073751.1, read on the forward strand.
AGCCAGGGATGCAGCTGTCGACATGGGGGGAGGGGACGGGCGGTGGGGTGTGGGCACATAAATATGCAGAACCTTCAGTACCCCCTGTGGTACTGTGATTCATAACAAAAGAGTACAGATTTGGTCTTCAACCTTGTGCCTGGGACAGAGCTCCTAAATCCCTTGGAATTCCCTCATCGGTGAGAATGATAAAAGTATCTTTTGCTGTACTACTGAAGCAACTTCTGGAAGACACCTAAGGATGAAGCCAGGTCACAGGGGAAGCCAACCGTGGGATTAGAGGGTTGGAACTTACAGTCCCCCAACCTCTGGGCAGGGGAGAGGGGCCGGAGGCTGAATTGCCCACGGCCAGTGCTTGAATCGATCCTGCCTATCGATGAAGCCTCCAGAAAAAGCCAAGAGGACAGGCTCAGAAAGCCTTCAGGTTGTGGAATGCTCGAAGACAGGAGGCACATGGCACATCTGGAGAGGGGCATGGAGCTTCCATGCCCCTCCCCTCACATCTTTCCCTGTGCGTCTTCTCCATCCGAGTGTGCCTTGCATAAGAAACCAGTACCGGGGACAAGGGTACTTGCATGGAGGATCCTAAGAAATAAGAGCCTCTGAAATGCTCCTTTTCGAGCCGTTGTCTCCGCGCCCCACCTGGAGCCTGCCCACGTGTCTGCATCTCCATGTCCTTTCTAGTCCCACCCAAGACTGCTCACTGTCTGTGACAGTCTCCCACCGCAGGCTGAAACCCCAGGCCTCCCTACCCAACCCGTCCTCCACACGGCAGCCACTAGGAGCTTTTCAGAGCACCAATCTTTCATCTGACCCTCCACACCCACCTGGAAACCGTCTGGTAGGCTCCCACTGCTGCTAGGACAGCAACAACTCTCTTTACGGTGCCCTGCGCAGCCCCGCATGGTCCGGCCCGGCTGGCTTCCCTTGCTCTCTGCGCTGTGGCCCTCCCTCAACCCCTCTCACTTACCCTGGGCACTTAAACATGCTGTTCCCTCTGACCATGAAGCTCTTCCTTCCTGCTTTACCCACTGGGATCCTCCAAATCTCAGCTTGAGTGAAACTTCCTCAGGGAAGCCTGCCAGGATCTTCTCTACATATGTCAAATCTTCCTTCCATGACCTTTTGGAGCAGTGTATCTACTTGGCACTTATTACTGTTTAAAGCTACATTTACTTATGTGATTGTTTGAGTAACATGTCTCCACCCTCAATTGGAAGCTCTGGGAGAGCAAGAGCTGGGCTTGTTTTCATCATCGTTGTATGTCCAGCATACACTACAAGCTTAGTGTGTATGTGCTGAGTCAAAGAATCTTGGCCTCCAGGGCTTTGCAACAGCTGGTCTACTTTATGAGATGAGCCACATATAGCAAGAAAACTTATTCCCAGCAATGAAAATGACAGCCACCCAGAGGAACCTGGGTGATGAGGATGGTGCAGGCTGCCCTGTGACTACAGAGAAGGTTTTGAGCAGGATACCCATGAGAGGACCAGCACCCTAACCTTCACAGCATGGTTGAGATCCACGGTTGAGTGGCCTTTCATCAACTGTGGGAAGCTCACTGATTTCTGCAAAGCCTCTGGAACTCCCTTAGGCATGAATCTACCCAACTACACAACCAAAACCTGCCCTGGACCCACTATGTACAGGAGCTCCACAGGGACCGTGAGCATCAAAATGAGCAACTGTCCTGAACGCTCCGTTCATGCCTACCTGACTTGGCTCCATTAAAAGATGCCACTCAGAAAGCACTCATGGGGAGAGCAGACACTCTCAAGGCGAGGTCTGCGGGCAGCTGCCCGGACAGGGAGTGAATGACTGCAAACCCAGCTCTGCTGTGCCTTAGCTGCAGGGCCAAAGAGAAGCCACTGCACCACTGCGGTCAGCTTCCCCTCACAGAAAGTCAGCTAGAACCAGAGCACCTACCTCCCCAGGCTGCTGTGGAGCTAAATGAGTGTGTGTTGGCACACCTGGCACAGAGTGGATACTCCAACTCCAGTTTCCACTATACGATAAAAATCCTGATCCTGTTTCTCCACAAAAATGCACAATCTTAAAATCAAATCTGGAAACACACTGTTTCCTTTAAAAATTCTTAAAGATTCCTTTCTAATTACCACAGTAATACATTCTCATTGAGCGCAATTTGGAGTAGTGCATCCAGATATGCAGTAAATGGATTCGAACCTGGCACCTCTGGCTAAGAGCTGTCTGGCCGCAGGCAAACGCCTCGACTTCCCAGAATCAGTCTCCACATCCACGAAATGGAGATGGTACCTTATGTCCCAGTGTAGAGCCAGCTGTGGAAATTAAGTGAGTTAATCACCTGACGTTCTCAACACAGCAACAGACACGCTGTTGGAGACGGGAGTCAGTGGTCTCGGTCCCAAGACCACTTTGCCTTCTGGCCTGCGCTCTCTCCCAAACTGATCTCATCTGATCTGGTGGCTGAAAACACCAAGCACAGGCCATCGACTCTCAAAGCTTTGACCCATCCACTGCGGGTCCCTCCCCTGAAAGACCGATACACTCAACAATCAATAGCTGATGTGTGTGTCCCAGAGTGAACTCCTGCCCTCTCCCCAGACAAACAGCTCCTCTTGCATTCTTCCCCATCAGCGTCCATCAGCAAATCCACCAGAATATGGCCAGAGTGCACCTGCCTCTTAGCACCATCACCACCACCATCGGGGCCCAAGCCACCAGCACCGCCCGCCCATGCTAGATCCAGTCTCCTAAGGGGTCTCCCTTTTGACTGTCTTCCAAGTAAAGTCAAAGTCCTTACTATGTTGAATGGCCCGTCGCCTCTCTGTTCCCATTTCCTAATACTTGCCCACTGTGTTTTCTCCTCCTGACACCCCTGTGACTCTTCGTACAAGCTGGGCACGCGCCCCTTCCCGCTTTGGGCTGCTCCCTCTCCCAGAGGGTCCTTCCATGTGACCCCTCACTTCCATCTGACCCTCACTCACGCCACCTTCCCAGCGAGGCTTCCCCTGGCCCTCTCTGAAATGTCAGTCCCCCCAACTCCCCACTGGATCTCTCCTTTTCCCTGGCTTATTTGTGTCTCTTTGGCAGTTACCCTAACATTCCAGCTTTTTTACTTAGTTTGACTGTTGACTGTCTCCCTCATGAGAAAAGGGGCCCCCTGCAGGCAGGGGTTTTTGCCTGTCCACTGTCACACCTCCAGCACAGGAACAGTGCTTGGCACACAACAGGTGCGTAGCTACCCCCCGAATGAACAGATGCACGGACAGATGGATAAACAAATTTACAAACAGGAAGGCAGGGGCTTAGAGTAGTCAGACAGCCTCCCCAGGTTGGAATTTGAGCCGTAACTATTTCCACGAGGAGGCCTCTGTTTGTAACCGTCAGTACGAACTGAGGGGTGAAGATGGTGACACTATGAATAGAAATTGGATCTATTTAGTAAGACCGGCTCTGTTTGATAGCGCAGTGGGCAAGCTAGCCACGGCAGCCGCTGCCGTTTTCTTTGGGGGTGGGGAGGGGATAAAAGGAAGAATGCAGACCTCAAGGCAATTGTGCTCTTGAGCTGACCCAGGAAGGGCCAACACTGAGTGAGAGAGCAAGTGAGAGCTCTGACGGACAGAAAAGGAGAGGAATTAATTCATCAGAACAGAAGGGAGCAGAAGGACCGGACCAGCAGAATACTAGGATGCACACGGAGCAGTCCCATGGATAGAATGCTGATTAAAAAACAAAACAGGCCTAATAGGATTACAGCTGATAATGAATTCACTACAAAACTCTGGAACGATGTTAGGATTTTAATGAGCACCCCCCAAAGAGCATTCCATCGATTTCACAAAGGCCCATTCTCATCCCTTAATTCTAACGGGGGAAGAAGGCCGCTCCACCTAGCTGTTTCTACATTAATAATTTTCTTCATTCCTGTTATGCCTCAGAAATAAGCCACTGTAACATTTCAAGCTGTTTGGGGGAGAATTTTAATATTCTCCCTGCTATTATAAACAGAACCTTATTAACTAAGTCTCAGAGATGTCACATTTGGGATGTAATCTGGGCCCCTGTGCCAATTCCAATGTTAACATTTGAAAATATCTCGTGCATACTTCGTTGAAACAAGTGAGGCAACCTGAGCTTTCCCTTAGAAAATGGAAAGAAAACAAAAGGCAATTCTGTACCCTAATTAGAAAGGCTAATCCTACTTTGGACAAGACTACAGTGAGTGATACGTACTGTCTCTTTTTCTTCATTATTCTCATTAACATCAACTCTCCTTTGTCTTTAAAGAATCTGTATTACGAATACAGCCAGTCCTATTCCACGGGGAGGGACACATAAAGGGAAACCCAGGTGACTTCCGTGTAGATTGGAATTGCATTACAGCAAGCCACACAGCTCTCAACCCAACTGAGGCCCAGACGCAGCTCCTGAGCCTCGGCTCCCTGCCCAGTAGCTTTGGTCTATGCCCAAACGCTGCACCGTCTGGGGTGCTCAAGGCTCCCAGGCACAACTCACTGCCAATCATGTGAGCAGAACGAGGCGCTGAGTCACTGGATGCAGTCGTTACCAGGTCAACCTGCTCCCGTTCTTCTGACTGGGCCTCTGCCAGCCCCGACTCCTCTAGCTGCAGCGAATCCTCAGGACCTCCAAACCCAACACCAGAAAAGCAAGGAGCAGCACGGGGAAAAGGAGAAAAGAAGAAGCAATAGCGGGGGAAGCTATGGTTGTCAGGTTGCCCATCATCCAGACAAAACGCTTGTAAGGTGAATATACTGCTAATACATACTTTTTAAATAATGTTCTTCTTGTAATGCAAATAAAAGGGAAAACCAAAAGGCATCATGTAGTATGGCAAACCAGCAAAGCTAAAGCTCAGGACAAGCTGGTTTTCAGCTACCCTTGAGACCTGCTTTTATGCTTGCTGATACAGGCGCACGCAAGGAAATGCACACGCAAATGCACATGACATGTCCATTTCTTGGTGTCCCCAGCATATGCAATGCTGCCAGGAGGAGCAGCGAGCACAGACTGTGTGGGACAGCACTCCGAGGCTTTATTCCATTTGTAAAAGAGCTAGATGTTCACAGGCTGAGGCGGCTCCTTCACTGGGGGAGCTCAGAATCTGAAAAGGAAAATAACAGCAAAGCATTCTTTCTCTGGATTTAAAAATCGGGTCACAGTAAACTCAAAAATAACTCTGTGAAGGCTGAGGATAAGACTAGAAGAGTTATTCTATAAATAATTGCTAACATTCATATTCATTGTGAGCCTTTGAAACTCGCTGGACAAGTAGCTTCAGAAAAGCGTCGGCTGAGCTGAACATGTTACTTGGGGAATGCCATCCATATTCACGTCCTGGGTGCACTCTAATCAACAAATCAAGGTGCACCACTAATTAAATGCTGATTGCCTGTTGCACAAGGGTGAAAGTCAACCATCTTAGCCAAGGTTTGAGTTATTCTAAGACACGATGATAGTTAAGCTTTTTCAAGCCGTTTTATGGCTAATGAGTACATTACCCTTAATGAATCTTCATTTAGGCTCATGATTACCTTGGTTTAAGAGATAACTGATGATGTTCTGTCTCTCAGTGCCCTAAGTTTGGTAACCGACACTGTGGAAGCAGATGATAAACTGTGAACACTGTTCTAGGCTTGTCCATTGGCAGTCAAAGGATGCCTGGATGCCGCTCCCCCAAAACGGCAGCTCAGCCCCATGATGAAAGGACGGGGCTGCCCCATCCGGCACCTTCAGTGATGGCCTCAGTGTCAGTACCCATTTGGGATGAGGATAGTTCTCAAAGTCAAGTTGGCAAAACCAAAGGCACGAGACCCACTCTTGCAGTAAAAAGGGCAACGGACAGGTTCCAGGCCTGAGCATCGCATCATTGCCTCCCTGGGGACATCCACAAGCTGCTTCCGATCATTGATGTTTGGCGTGACCTTTCCTTGCCATCCCCGCTACTTACCTTGTTCCCTCCGGATCACCATGCTTACCTGAAGGGTGATGTGCATTTTAGCTAAATGAGAAAATCAACCTGTCTCTCTAATCCTTAAGAATTTCCCATCTGATGCTGCGTAAATGAATTGAAAGTATCTCACCAATTCATCAACAAAAATTATTTACTCTACCTGGCTTACAACATTTTTTGATTTATAAAGGTGCTTTCACCATTGCATGTGTAAATAAGAAACCACGTAGATCTGGAGTGTGTCACTGCTGCATAACTGTCTCTCCTTCAGAAGCTAATCGGGGCTGATTGGAGGGACATTATGGAAAATCCTCTTAGGTAATGTGGATCAATGACGCGCTGCCGCTTCTAAAGTGTGTGGGCGAGGGGGGCAGGGGGAGTGCAGTTCTTTTCAAACATGGAATGCTGGCAACACGTAGAACAGCTCTGGCTGGTGGATAAGAGCTCAGGCTCTGGATTCTGGCAGATGGGGATTTCAGTTTCATACTGTGTACCTGTTGGGTGGAATTGGGTTGGTTAATTAATCAACACAAGCCTCGGTTTGCTCCTCTGTAAAACGGAAATCATTACCACCAGCACTTGGTTTGTGATAAGGAATCACTTACCAACATGCCTACAAAGTCTTCCATACTTGCTGGCCAAACATGAGAAGCTGATATTACTCTGACCTGTTTTCTTACTATTCTTCATAATGTTTATCCAGTTGCATAACAGCTTTCAAAACAGGAGAGGTTTTTGTAAACTTGAGTGAATAGGACATAGACATGTGTGTGCCCCGCACTGGGCTGGGAGAAAGCGCCATCCGACTAGAAGCAGTTTGGCTCCAATGGGGGCGCAAGGCGGCAGACTGATGGAAGGAACCCAGGTCAGCTGGTTTCCAAGTCACCGATAAATGATGCCATTCCCCACCTCACGGTCAAGGTGGTCAAGGAAGAATTCCAGGAGCCATGCTTAATTTCACCTCTTCCCTCTCATCCCTTTTGTTCAACCCAAAGTTCATCTCTGTACCAGGGATTCTGCTCTTAAAGCACATCTCAACCACCGCCCCCCTCACTGCCGGCACTCAGGGCAGACTGCGACCCACCCACACACCTGCCAGCTTGCAGCTGCCTTGCGCAGTCCCCCCCCCCCCCCCCGCTAATCCTGTGTCCCTCACCCTGCCAGATCCAGGTTTCATCCAACAGCCAAACATCTCTGCTTAAAACCTTGGATGGCTCCCTATTGCCTTTGGAGTCAAGTCCAAATCCCAAAGATGTCTCTGCCAGCCCCTGGTGGGAGGGGACATCCAGGCACTGCCCCCTCACGCAGCACACTCCAGGAACACCACGTCCGCTCCTCCAACATGCTCAGCTGTTCCCACCCCTGGGCCCATGCATAGGTTGCTTCCTCTGTAAGAGAGGCAACCCCCTCGTCCTTTGCCTGGCTGGCTCCCTCCTTGTCATCAAGACACGGCTGAAACCTTTCCTCTGAAGAAGTGAGACTCTCAACAACTCCAAAAACGATGCCTTATTCCCAGCCATGGTACCCCAATCATTACTTTACAACCGTTCTCACCATATGCCACTTTTGCTGGTTCACTGTGTTTTTCCACTAGACCACAGGCTTCACAGGAGCAACGGAGCAATCCTTCCTTCATTCACTGCCTGTGCTTAGCACGGCACCTGGCACATAGTAGGAACTTGGTGCTGTCATGGGGCAAAGAGAGATTGGCCTTTATTCTGAATGATTTGGAGTAGAGAGAAAAACACGCGAGCAGAAGCTATGAGGCAGCCTCCGCATCTCCGTGAAAGGCGGGCGCACCCTTGAGCTGCCTGCCGCATGGGGAGTGAGGCTCCTGTTCCTGAGAGCGTTCAAGATGGGACTGGTCAACTGTTCATAGAAGACGACCCACTGGACTGCACAACCTGGCAGGTGGCTTTCACCGCTCCGACTCTGTGACAGGATCCAGCGGCTCTCCCTGGGCAAGTTCCAGGGTCCCCAGACCCCAACCCCCGCCTTCCTGGCCTCAGCTGTGGAGGAGATACATGATCTAGTCACGGCCACAGCTCCCTTGCTCAGCAAACACGCACTGAGCCGGCCCTGTGCCAGGCTGGCCTAGGCTAGCCTCTGGAAGGAGAAACGAATCAGAGGGAAAAACAAATGACCCACTAAGCATTACAGATCGCCACTTGTGCCTGGCACTGTTCTAAGTACTCCGCACGGACTAACTCATCTCGGGCTCACCAGAGAGGGCCCTGTGAGAGGTAGTATCACCACCACCCGTGAGAACGTAAAGATGCCATGAGGGTCAATGCGTGATGCCCACGGTCAAACAATCCACACACAGCAACGCTGGGGTGAGGATCCAGGAAAGCAGACCTGACAACACACAGAACCCTAACATTATCCTGCGGTCCAGGAACTGGAAAAGCAAGACTCAGTAGGTTTCACCCTTTTCAGTTCCTCTAGAAGAACCCCTACTGGTGTCCAAGAACCCACTGAACATCTTCGGAAGGCTGCCAGACTGGGCTGGATTCTAAGAAGTCAAGAAGAACCCCTAAGTCAGAGCACACTGAAGCCTAGGGTACTGGAAGGGGCTCCCGGGAACACAAACACAGAGCCGCTCAGGGGCCTGAGAACTCCTGCACGGCCCGCAGACAGCCCGCGCCGTGCTCACTGGCACGTCTCCAAGGGCTTCTCCATGCCATGAGCCTGCCGGACACACCCAGGGGCAGACAAGAGTCCCTGCTATGTGGAAAGCCCTCGAAGCCAGGGAAGTCGTCTCAGAGAGGAACACAGTGAGTGGGAGGAGCCGGGCGGCCACGCAGTGGGATTCCTGCCCCTCGCTCACCGGTGGCCACGTGAAGCAAGAGACTTGCCCTTCTGGGTCTCTGCCTCCCCAGCCGTGTTACCAACTGCTTCTTAGGGCTGTCGTGAGATATATGTTAACAGATCTATTTAGGAAATGCTAATATAATCCTACAAATTAAAGTTGCTTTTAATATGTTACAACCAGTATAATTAATGCAAGCAGGAGAAACTTACGGTAAATACCACTGCAGCTGACATGTATTAAGCACTAACTACTTGCCAGGCAACACCTTATGAAATATGCTTGGGTTGTTTTATTTAATCCTCAAATGCCCCATAATGATGGGACAATTAACCCCACTTCACAAGAGAGGAAAGTGAGAAGCAGAGCTCCAGGAGCTGGCAAAGGCGTGCAATGACTGAAGAGTGGGGAGCCCCGACGCGGGGGCCACCTGCGAAACCACCACCTCAGTAGCCTAGCAGGGACGCTGCCCTGAACATACCCACTTTGTGAAGTGTTGTCCCTGGTCCTAGGTGACACAGACTCCCTCAGATCGGCCTCAGGGCTCAGAGTTCCCCTCGTCCAGGTTCTCTGCCATTCAGCCTGGGGACTCTGAGAGGCCTGTCAGCGAGTCTCTGTGCGCCTGTCACAGGCCAGCACAGCTGTCATTCTGCCTGGGTCACAGACATCCCACACACCTCATGAAGGGCAGCTGCAGGCCTGGGGCAGTCCCACTCTGGACCGTGTGAGCGCCTTTCCACGAGGCTGGTCAGTGCTGGGACCCAAACCACCGGCACCACTGCTGTCCTGGTCTCCAGTGGCCTGTAGGGACGGCAGATGCAGGAGCTGCAGATGCACATTCATCTCCTTCTTGATCTTTTCAAACTTTTTCCAACCGTCAGGAAAGAGGCACAGGCTTCCGTCAGAGCGCTTTCCTGCAGGCTGGCCTGGGGCGGGCACCGGCTTTACTCCCAGATTTTAGCCGGTCGCCGGCGCCCCTCCTCAGCCAGGGTGACATGGTGGACGGGGCACCTCCAGTGTGCCGAGTTGAGGGCAGCCTGCGCAGGAGCGGGAGCAGCGGAGGTGGCTGAGCTGTGCTGGGACTTCTGGGGAGAGGACAGGTATCGGGGACGAGCAGCACTGAGCACAGGAGACATGCTGGGCCCTGGGCCCGATGCTTCCTGGGCTGAGTGTTCGACAAGGAAACACAGGTGAGGGCCCAGCGCCCAGGTGCTCGGCATGTGGCCCCTGAACGGTGCCTGCCGTTTCTATGATCTGCTACTGTGAGTATTGCCTTTAATTATTATCACAGCCTGTGAATTCCAAATCCTACAGGGTTTGAAATCAGAGCGCAGCTTATTCATTTAACTTTTAAAAAATTCCATCCTTTAATGTCTCTGAAAGGCATGTGAAGAGCATCGGCATACCCAGGCCCCAGCAACGTCGATCAAACCCCTTCCTTTCCCCACTCACGCCCCTCACCACCCCCACCACCTAGAGCCAGCCTTGCTACATGCATGTCCCCTCCAAAAAAATTCCTCATCCACTCCTAATCTAAATGTCTTTTTTCCTTTGCCCCTAAGTACGTTGACTGGGTTAGCCTCTCACATAAACAGAGAAACATCCCCCTCCCCATTTTAAGGCAGAAGGAGAGGGAAAATGGGGTCAACAATCACAGGACGCTCTTTGGTGGCTGGCAGAACAGGCTACTGCATGGGCAAACCCGTGCTACCAGTTGGTCCTAGCCTAGTATCACTAACACAGACGGCCAAGGGACATGGGGACACTCTCCCCATTTCTACAGAGGCAGCAGTAAAGCCTAAGAGGGGTGAAGTACAGAGACGGGGTGGGGAGGACACCGGGGGTAAGGGGGCCCAACACGCGGTGCTGGGGGGATGGGAATCCAGGCGGCGGGCTCACAGCACATGGAGGCTGTGCTATCAAGTGCATGGGAGACTTAGATGATGTCACCGACCGACGTTGTCCTGAGAAGTTTGATTTTAAAAAGTGAAAGAAAAACAAGTGCACAGACCACATATTCACAGATGGGGGAGACTCAGCTTTTCACACTCCACTGTGCATCCCTAAAAAGCAAAACCACAGAGCTCTCCATGTGGCGTGAGGAAGGGCACAGGGCGCGGAGACGGCCCTGCCACCGTGGGAGAGCAGCTCCCTCACTTCCCGATGGGGCGGCCGCCCATCAGCTGGCTTCCTGACCCCTTCCCACATCCATTTCTGTATTAACAAACCTGGGGTAATAACACCTGTTTCAAAGGGTTACTGAGAAAACTCAAAAAGCACATCTGATAAATGTCATTTCCTCCCTTTAACCTGAGGAACCAGCTTCAAAACAAATCCTACATGGAGCCTTCTCCATGCGGCAGCAACATGTTCTCCTTTTCAGCATCAGTTCCCACCCCCTGGTAAAAATTTCTCGCAAGGAGTGTTTACTTTTTCCTATTTTCAAAACACAGTTTCCATTAGGTAACTCAAAACCATGAGGGCTGCCAAAGCCCTGAGTAACCAGGCCGCATCAGAGCTAGTGTTGCATGACCCACACACTCTAAATGAATCGCTTCTAAACGTAAGTAGATACAGAGGTACTTTGATTTTGCTCGATATGACTCAAACTGATGGGAACACTGTAAATATTCTTCCCAAAGTTGGAAGCAGGCAACATTACCATTGGCAGCGAATGTGAAACCATTTTCATAATAATTTGTGGAGCCAAGAACCGCAAGAGTGGCTTATGTGACAGATGAGAAGGTACTGGGCTTGATTGAATCAGACTAACCACATATTGCTTTGCTTCCATTACGGGGCCTGGGAGAGTTCAGCCCAGTGTCAGTCAAATCAGATACAAAACAGGAACCCAGCCCTCCAGCCGCAGAAGGGCCAGGAAAGTTACGTGATAGGAAAAGGTAGAAAATTGATTCAAGAAGTCAATTAGCATACAGTTACTGGGACCAAGTTTGAAAACAATACACTTTGTACACAAATACAAAACCACAAGAAATTCAGGGAACTATAAACTCTTGCAAATGCTAGATGTAATAAATCCATATTGTATGTTCTAGGGCATTCAGATTCCAGTGCTTTCACTGCTTTCGATGTTCCACTGTAGCCTTTTCAAACTTGGGCACTCACCAACACAACTAGATTTGACACTGATTTTTTGCTCCAAAGCCAGGAACTAAAAGAGCCTGGAACCAAATACATGACCCAGGGAAGCCCATTTTCACCATGCATTTCCAATTCTATAGCATTTTAGGGTGATGTTTTCACCCTGTCCTACATAGGACAATTGTGCAAAGGGATGGGAGATACCAGCTGTATAAAACTCGTTACGGGAGTTTCAATGTCATCCTATGTTCTGCAAACCTCCCTTCTTCTCCCTCACACACACGTGTACACACACACACACACACACATACACACACAAACTGGCCCAAGTTTTGTACGAACTCGTCTCAAAGAAACACTGGAAACGGCGCTGTGTAAAGCAGCAGAGTTCCGCGCTGCTGTTCATTCTCCGGCCAGAACTGGGTGCGCCGACCGGGGCCCTCTGGGAACTGGCACCACACGTAGCCTTTGGGGCATTAAGAATGCCACGTGCACTTGTTTCCTAGATCCTTTGAAACAATCGGTTTTGTTCAAGAGTCAGGCATTATGTTTTTCAGAGCCTCCTAGTAACTTGGTGTATTAACTAAGGGAGGTGTGGGAGAAAACACGGAACAAAAGACACTTACAATCCAGGCTGGGCACCCGGTCTGGGACTGGGGGACTGGGGGCATCGGAGAGGCCAGGCGAGCCTGATGGTAAGTCACCACTGCGAGGCCCAGGGCGCTCATGCTCTAGGTGAGCCAGTCACCGGGCAAGGCAGCCACGGTGCAGGGGCTTGCTCGGGGCCCCACGTTACAGTGTTCGTCTTCTGTCTCACTTCTCTCCCCCCAGCTCCTCCACTGCTCCTGTTCTATGTCACTTAGAAAAGAGAGACCTCCAGAACAGAACTGCCAATACACTTGGCCTGCATGTTAGGACTGCAGTTTGTGGACTCACTTCTCAGGCTGTTCCTTCCCCCTTAGAAGTCCGCCCACACCCCAGGAAGCCATGATCCTCACCAACGAGCCAGAGCAATACAGAAGCACGGTTCTCACCCCCAGCAGCCAGAGCAGCAGCAGCAGCAGCAGCAGGGAGAGGATCAGCGATCAGCCCTGGGCACACCTGATGCCCACAGAGGAAGCAGACCGAGCTTGGCAGCTCTGGAAGGGAACTTCCATGCTCCCACTCTAGTGCAGTTACTTTAAAGACGAGGAAGCTGAGGCCCAGAGAGGTAAGGGTCTACAACTGCACACTTGAACTCCCACCACCCTGGGTCACATTTTAGCAAAACAGTTAAGAACAAAATCTTCAAAGTTAAGCACATCTCAGACTTCCACCTCAGCAACCTCTGATGGTTGTGATCTGGTGCAAGTCACTAAGCATCTGGAGTTCCGGTCCCACAGCTATAAATGAGGGGACTGAAGGCACCTACCTCAATGGGGTGTTGTGAAAATCAGTGACGATTCCCAGAAAGTGTGCAGCACCGTGCCGGGCATGTAAGCATGCCACACGTTGTAGCTAGCACAATGAGGACGGTGTGACATCTTAGCACCCCTTCCAACCACAGTCCTTTCGGAATTAAGTTTCTTCTCCACTCAGTGAACACACACCGGACACACACTTTGTGCTGGGCACTATGGGTTCGGCGGTGGCAGATTAGGTGGCAGGAATCTCTCATCAACGTGGACCTGAATCGCTTGCATGGTACCTGGTTGACAATCTTCTCTTGGTCAGTTGAGGAGACCCTGTGGTCACTTGCTTTGTCCCTGACTAGCTAGGGGCCCTGGGCCAGGGCGAGGAGTCTCAGCCCTGTTGGGCTGCCTTCCCCAAATCTCCTGAATGTGTGTGTGGAGTGTTGCCAGCTCAGAGGTTCAGCTCCTGCACACTGATAGTTGTTCCCAGTGATGGGTTGGCCAGGACACTGTGCTGTGTGTTTAAGGAGGCGAGGGCGCAGCAGGGAGGCCTCCACAGTCCAGGCTCTGCCCCTGACCTGCCAGACTCTAGCTGCTGCCTTTGGGAGGTGAGCGCTCAGCCAGGCCTGGGGAGGTCAAGGCAGTGAGCCAGGGTTCAATGCACTGCAGCAGCCTCTGCCCCACGCTGTGGGCCCTTTCGGGAAGGCAGGGGCAGCGACGCAGCAGCTCAAGATCACTAAACGTACAAGTGTGAAGCAAACAGCCATCGGTTCCATTCTTGATATGGGGGAAAGAGTGGAGAGGCCAAGCAAAGTCACTGGCATCCTCACCACCTTGGTGACAGCTAGCCCTACCTGAGCACTTGATACTTGGACCACACACACTCTTAGGCCTGTCCCATTTTGCTCGTGAGGATATGGAGTCTTGGCAAAGATAATAACTAACCTGAGGTCACACAACAAGTTGTAGAAACAGGCTTCCCACCCAGGTGGTCCCACAGACTCCCCACAAGGCCACCCTGGCAGACGACGGCACCGCCAATGGGCCACACTCACAGGTGGCAAGCCACGCTCTGCGCAGAGCGAGCACATTCTCTCATTTCGGCCCCATCACACTTCTACCAGGTAGGTGCTATTTCCCATTTCACAGAAGAGGAAACTAAAGCTCAGCGTCTGCCACACTTCTGGGTGACAAGACCAGTGTCAGAGTCCAGACCTGGAGTACGGTCTGAAGCACCACACTCAGGAGAGGACCGGAGTACAGAGCAGGAGACCAGAGTCCAGCCCCCACTTTGCCACTCGCTGACCACCCGTCCTCCACCGAGCCAGTGACCTTGACGGGCCCAGTGCCCCATCTGTGAGTGGGGTGGCAGTGCCTGCTTCCTAGAGCTTCAGCACAGCTCCCGGGGACACACACCCAGGACGGGGGGCATCACTGTGGCCATGACCTTCCCCTGACTGGGGTTGCAGCTAGATGCAGCAGGGTCCCAGGCCCGAATGCTAGCCTTGTGCTGTCATTTTAACTCATTCTACTCCAAAGTAAGAACAGTATCAGAAGAACATGCTGCAAAAAAGCCGCACATTTAATGTAACAGTGCACATTACAACACGTAACGTGCACTCACGCATGTCCACATTCAATTCGCACCAGCACCAGGACACTCAGACCAAAGGCCAGAAGTCTGCGAGGGCGAGGGGCTCTGCTGCCACGTGCACGCACCCTCAGTCTGAGCCCGGCGTCCACCCGAAATCCATCACACGGTCAACAGTTTAAATCGCAACTGTTTACAGCTATGAACCAGGCTCTGTGTTTTCTCATCTAGTCTCCCCAACCTGTGAAAGAGGAATTATTTTTATTCCTGTTTTACAAAGGAAAGGCACCTCAAGCCCATGGAGGAGAAGTAAGCTGGCCAAGGTCACAGTGGCGGAGCCCGAGTCCCGTCCGACCCGAGTCTCTCTGAACCACACCCGGAGCGCTGGCCCAACACTGCCCCCGAGGAACCACCCGACACCAGAGAGCTGCGACGCCTTTAGGGGACTGAAGGCACCTCCAGTGGGGCAGCGGTCTCCTCACTTGGAAAGAAGAGGTCACATTTATCTAACTCACCGTTTCCCCGGGGTGCGGCACACTTGTGGCACATTGCAGTTGCTCAGCAACAACAAACTGTCAGACGACTGTTGAACTGAGCGCATGTGTAGTTGTCTGCCCCCACAAGCCAATCAGGACAAATAATGAGACAAAGGCATGAAAAGATCAACAAAAACAATGCCTCTCGCTGAGTGCAGGTTTCAGGACACAAATGATAAGGGATAACGGTGGTAGAAGGGGACATTATTAGGGCCTGATAACAACAGTATTTGAGCCGAAATTTATTTAAAGATTTTATTTTTTTTTTGTTTTACAGACAGGGAAAGGGAGGAAGAAAAAGAGGGTGAGGAACATCAATGTGTAATAGAAACATTGATCATCAGCCCCTTGCACACCCAACCAGGGACGGGTCCGCAACCCAGCCACATGCCCCAACCAGGAACTGAACCAGCGACCCTTTGGTTTGCAGGAGGACGCTTAACCCACTGAACCACACCAGTCAGAGCTTGAGCTGAATTTCGAAGGAAGCCAGATCTGAATAAGAGATGATGTGAGGCAAAATTCACAGCACATTAATCCTGATCATTATGTTGTAGAAATATTCCATTCCAACACAAATATATGTTTTATTAGCAAGTCTCTCCAGTTTTAAAAAAAGGAGGCATTTCCATTCTAAGAGAAAAATAAATATTTATTCCTTAATTAGGTGCAGACCAAAGGAATACCACACACTGAGCAGTACCAAGCACCACGACACACGCACCGGAAAGGCAGAGCCTTGCCCACTGAAGGGACTGGGTACACAGCAGCTGGGGGCACGGGCCGGGGGAGTGGGGGTCAGGTCTGTAATCTCCGTGAGAGAAAACAGCAGCTTCAAACATTTTCATGTGCCAAGATCCAAGGGCTGCATAGGCTTTTGCTCTAGGACCTATAGAGAACAGTTAGTTACATTCTTTCCATCAATCGTCACATTTCTGGTTCCATTCCAGACAGAGGTAACCCATCTTCTCGGCAGCCTCATCCCCTGGGTAGCCTTATCCCCCACCAAGGTCAGGCCTTGGGTCCAGCCACGGGAGAACCACTCTCTGCAGGTGCCCTGAGAGCAGACTCCCTCCCTCCCCCGGAGGAGACTCCCACCAAGTGAGCTTTTGGGGACCAGAGAGGAAGCCAGAGCACAACCCCCTCCAGCGCGCAGTGAAAGCTAGGGCAGCTTCCTGGGACGCCCATGTTAGCGGGTACACATTTCCACACCAAAATAAACACAGACATATTGAGGGATAGAATTCAAAATGTGTATGATTTTTTAAAGATGAAACATAAGACTTCAAAGAAATTTAGGTTTGTGGAAGACTGCTTCCAGTCACAGCCCAAGCCCCCCAGCCACGCGATTCGTGCTCCTCTGACCATGAAGTATGTGTGGTGGGGAGTTCTGTCGGGCTCTGGGGGAGTCCACCTTTGCAGATCTGGGAACAAGGAATCTTTGGGTGGCTGCACCTTTCGGATCTGACACAGGAGGTGAATCCCCAGGCAGTAGGTTAGCTACTAGTTCTCGGAAACACCTAACTCCCTGGTCTAGAAATAGAACAAGTGAGGTATGAAGAGGTCAACAGCTGCCCCAAAGTCAAAGAGTGGGGGAGCAGGGACATAATCCAACATCCAAATTCAAAACGTGGCCCCTCTCTTACAGAGGCAGCCGACCCGGGGGCACACTGAAACGCACAGTGAGAAGCTGACTCGGTACGAAGTGCTCCCTATCCGATGATTGCTGGAGCAGGTGGGGAGCACAGGGCAAACCAAGGCACGGCAGGGGACTGGGGCACCGAAGTCCACCCTGCAGGACAGGATGGACTCCGACAGGTGCAGAGGATGGGCCGTACGTTTGGCAGGTGAAGACCACTTTGGACAAGGACTGGTCACCATTTGTGACTTTCACTCCCCATAAAATATGGAGGAGGGGATCTGAAATCTCCCATCCTGCATTCAAATCCTTCCTCCACCCCTTACTAGTACTGCGCCGTGGACAACTTCTTATAATGACCGGCCTCGGTGCTCTCCAATGGAGATGCTAATGGTCACCACCACACAAGGATCCCAGACAGTCAGATGAGACATCCGTAGCAACTATAGTCCGTCCAGTTAAACATTCAAACATGGACTAAATATTTGCTCTAGGAGAGCCACTATAGAAATGACAGTAAAGAACTGAATAATTTAACATTATTTCCTTTAAGGATCATGCAATGCATTAGTTTAAAGAAACAAACAAACAAGAACAAACAAGTGTGAGATGAGAGAGCAGAGCAGATCCAAACCCAACCCAATTCTGCCTGGAGGGGCTGAGGGAAATTGGGCTGGTTTGGGAAGCCATCACTGGGGAGGGGTTAAAAGAGGTGACCTTTGAGCTGTCTTTCAGGAAAAACAGGAAATCACAAGGAAAGGAGTTCGGAACAGGCTCCCAGAGAAAAGAACAAGGCACTGGCCCAGCGCCTGGAGGATGCAGCTTGGTAGGGCTGGGCTGGGGACACAGGTGGGCAGGGAGGGTGCAGGGGGCCACGAGTGTTAAACAGAGGCATGGCGAGGTCAGGTGTATGTTTTTAAAATAGGCTTCAGGCAGGAGCGTGAGGGCAGAAGAGCAGGGACATGGGTTAGAAGGCGAGACTCTGAAGGAGTCACTCTGCCGAAGAATTGAGACTTGACGCTGGAGCAGACGGAAGACTGGGAGGCCTGTGGAAAGCCACGGGGAATCAAGATAAACAGACAATGAAAATAAAACTCAGTTGACTGAGCATTTCTTTCCGGTACTGGAGGCTCTTCTCAAACATAATGAATAAATAAATATGCTTCCAATGACTACAAAGCAGTGCATGGCTTCCCTTTTAATTGCTCCCCAGAGCCAGTGGCTGTCAGAGCCCAGATGAGCACCCATCACACTGGGGCGTCTCCTCCTCTCCCTGCAGGGGTCACAGAGCTGGGCACCTCTCAGCAGGGACAGAGACAGACAGACAGCAGGATGCGCTAGAGTTTGAGGACAGGACTCACTTGGTCTCCACCTCACCCCTCACCCAGCGCCCTAGGACAAGACGCCCTCCCTTGGGAGGTAGGAAAGCTTGGGTTTATGTTCCCATATAAAAAACATGGCCTCTCTGGCCCCTTTCTCGCTCACATGCTCCACGCTCCACGTAGAGACGGGATTTCTCTTCCAAGGTTGGTATTGGCACCTCTGTCCTGCTGCAACGTTGTCATCCATACCCACGATGTGGGCAAATCCACCGCAGTTTAGAAGCAAAGACTGCCTGGCAGTCGGCACTCTCAACGGAGGAAGTGCTAGTACTTCTTACAGTAGTAACAGCAGCCCAGTCACATTTTTTTTGATCACCTTCTATGCACAACACTTACAAATGCCTGACTCGGTCCTCATAACATCTTAATGAGGTAAGGACTACAGCTTTCTCCTGTTGTTGATGAGGAAACTGCAGCTCAGGCCTGATAAGTACGTTACTCGAGGCACCACAGCTCATCGGTGGCAGAGCCGGGAAAGGATCGGTCCGTCGGCTCCAGTCACACTGTGCTCTGTGCTGTGCGACGGTTCCGGCCGAGCTCCGACCCTCCGTGTTGCAGCATCCCAGCCGCGCACCCCCACCACTCTGGTGCTACTGTGCACGGAGAGAACAGGAGCAGAAGGAGGGGCTCTGACAGGACGTGGCTCAGGGATGCCGCCCCTCAGCCTTCCCTTTCCTCGGCAGACGTGGCTGATCAATCACAGAATTTTTCCCAGTTGACTTATGACCACAAATCCATCTGTATGTAACGGATCAGAGTTCAAGATGAAATCTGATCCTTCACCTTCATCTTTGCCGGGAAAACGAAATCCTATCAGAGGGACGTGATTTTCGTAAGCTAACGTAGCATGTTGGTGTGAGCTGGAACTAGCATCTTGGCCTCTCGACTCCCAGCCTGGCGGGCTGATGGTGACACTCCCTGAGCAAAGGACAGGACCTTTTCTAACACAGAGATAAAGGGCAGAAGAGACAAACCTGGCAGGACGACGTCACCAAGACCCAGAAAGAGAATGCCCAAGTCCGGCCCTGACCCCTGGCCCTCAGCGGGCACAAGCTGCCCGACAAAAGGCCCGCTGCCGAGCAGCGCTCCTGCTCACCTCCGATGGCTGTGAGTGATCTGGAAAGCTGACAATCGAACTTAATTTCTAAGCTGATGAATATTTCAACTGATATCCCAGAAAACTCATGAATTCAACGAAAGAACAATAACACTACTCATCTGAGTCCTTCGGAGGGACCAGCTTGTCTTCTTCCTGTTTGACTCACCAAGCTGCTCAGCTCCATCCGAGGGAGGAGCCATCCTGCTGGTTCCTGGGACACAGGAGAAATGAACTTCTGTAACGGAGCTCCACTGGAACCAGCCTGACTCTCCCCTTGCCCCTGGAGTACACAGGACAAGGGGCCCCGCCCTGCCTAGAACTCCCCCCAAATCAGACACCTCATTAGAAGTGGGGGTGGGGAAGCCCAGACAGCACCACAAAAAGTCAGGAATGGTGAACAGGAGCCAGGTGCCCAGGCAGAGGCAGGCGCAGAGCTATGAAAGACCACTGACAAGGAAGAAGTCAGTGCCCGGGCGGGCTCCACGGGGGCAGAGATGGGGCAGTCAGGAAACGCAGGGTTCCCTCCAAGGCACTCCTTCTTTGGATCCCCGGGCAAGGGGAATCTCAAGGAGGCGCATCACAAGGAGTGCATATGGTACCAAGCTTCCCTCCATGCAAGCTCACCTGGAGTCTCTCCAGAGCAGACAACTGCAGACAAACTGGCACACAGGAAACACTATCATCACCCCGTCAGTTTGTCCAGGGGCCTGTTTACACAGATCCATGGTGTTCTGTGTGGGAGCAGGAATAATGATGCTGAGAGCATAAAAAATTCATTCACCCGAAATTGTCTGCAGAAAGGTAAGTAAACAGGGTCCTGGGGGGCCTCTCAGAGGTGCTTTCACTGAGTACCACCCTCACAGTGAGAGGAAGAGCTGACTGGGGGGCAGCAGGGACTGGGAAATGGAAGAGTAGCCCCAAACTTTTCAGGGCCCGCCTCAGGCAGAGTCGTGTAGACGCATAACTAGGACAAGCCTGGCAAGCCAGGAATTGGTATTTCTGCAAATAAGTTTCTTTCTAGGAGAAGAGCTCATTATTCCAGGAATCGCATTTGTAAATTCTTGAAGGTAAAAATTGCACCAATTAAGAATCCCGCCTTTCTTCTCCAAATGAACAGAAGCTCAAACTACTGCCAAAGAAAATCCCAGGTCAAATTCCATCAGCAGACATCCCTTACTGCCAGGAACGCCCAGAGGTGTGGGGCGTCGCAGCTGGCACGGCGCCTCCCGTTAGCGTCCTGTGCCTTGTCACGACCGAAACATTCCCTCCTTCATTCGTTCAACTGTGTCTGTCAATCAGTGTTAAGCACTTGGGAAGCTGAGGTCTCAGCCCTGGATGAGATCTCCATTTAGAAGATAACCTAGGGTGGCCTTTTCTTTGAGAAATACAATAATGTTCCAGGGCGCTAGTCCTATCTTTCAGAGTTGCTTTGTCTCCGAAAACTGAGCAGGTCTGGGAAAAGCCAGCCTTTACAGAGCCACAGCCTTCAGGATTCCCTTGCTCGGAGTCCCGGCCTGGGGCAACACAGTCCACTTTCCGCCTGCCTCAGCAGCAGATTCCGGGAGAGTCTGAACATCAGGACCTCATCTAGTGAGGTCATTTGCACCTCCTGATCCTGCAGGTTGGTGCTTCTGGGTGAAGTAGTCAGAGCTAAGGCTGTGGCGGGGTGGGAGAAAGAAGGGGGGTGCAAAGCCAGGGCAGTGAAGAATAAAATCAGACACCAAAATCACATCCTACACATCCTGTGCTGACAACCCCTTGTGCCCCAGGAGTGCTGCTTCGGTCGGCCTGTGGAACAAGGCTCCCTGCATCTTTTTCCTGTGGGCATGCAAGTGACTCCTGTGCTTGTGGTGCCCTGCATGGCAGCCTGTCCCTGGACACACGGTGAGTCACTCGCTCCAGCACCTGTCTGTGCGTCTATCGAATGGATCGCCACCTACAGGGTGCTGCCAGGTGTCGGGCACTGTGCTTGGCGTGGATTCAGATGATGTAATCCTTGGGGAACCCTGTGAGGTTGGTACTGCTTTCAACGCCACTCTAAAGAGGAACAGACTAGGTCAAGAGGATATAAGCCATTCAGTTCAGGTCACCCAGGGCTGAGAGTTAAATCTAGTCTTCCGACGACAGTGAACTCCTCAGTTCACTGGGGGACTATACGACAGTCTCCAGGCTACTGTGAGGACACTGACGGCCAGGACTGAGCATGAGTCTCTCTGCCTCCCCAGCACCTGGCAGAGAGGCCAATGCACAGTAGGCACTTAGTGGGTGGCCACTTAGTGAATGTGTGAGCAAGTCAGTGAGTGAGCTGGTCTTGGTACTGACTCCTCAACCACCTGACACAGTTCCAGAGCAGAAAAGCGTAACATCCAGATGAAATTCGAGGGAGGAATTTGCCCAGCTGGTCTATTGTCAAGGTGTTTGATTTAAGACCTATGTTTTCAAAGCATTTTTTGCAATTATTCTCCTTTAAAATGATTCACTTAACATCCCACTGCAGTGAAGTAACAGCCACAGAGCCATGGCCAACAGAAACACGCCTACTTAGGCAGGTGTGCCTCGCCTGAAGAAAAATTGGGATATAAATTCCAAATACCTATGTGGAAATATATATAGGGAGAGGCGCTCAGTTATAAAAAGGATCCACCATAAGGTTCCTCCAAATAGCTTGTTGCCTTGGAAATTCAATCTTAAATGTCTGATTTTAACACCTTCCAATAAACCCCTCCTTTTAACTTCAGGCCGTGCTGAGGCGCATGGCTGATCAATGGCACAGGCGCACCTCGCGTTTGTTGCACTTCACAGAGGTTGCTTTTTTTTTTTTTTTTTTTTACAAATTAAGGTTTGTGGCAACCCTGCATTGAGGAAAGCTCTCAGCACCATATTTGCAACAGGCTCCAATGGCGGTTCGCATTTCCTAGCAATCGGGTATTTTTAAATTAAGGTATGTACGTGGTTCTTTTAGACATAATGTAACTCTTACATGCACTGGGAAACCAAAAGAATTCATGTGGCATGCTTATCGCGATGCTCGCTTTACTGCGGTGGTCTGGAAGCAAACCCGCCGTGTGTCCAGGGAATGCCTGCAGTTACTAGGAAGAGCACATGGCTTCACGTTATAAACGTCCGGGCCAAATCAGGAACTGCTGGGTGCACCTGGCGGTGACAGAACTCCAGAACTTGGAACAACATCCCGAGCCCCACCCAAATCAGAATTACAAGGCAGTATTTCGTGACACAATAGGTCTCAGTTCCAAGGAATCTGCCCCGACGAAGCAAATTAACAATGCAAAGCCTTTTCACTTTCAGTCAACGAACAACTGAGATGACAATAGATCCCAAATTTAGGAACTTAACACCATCATTATAGCTACAAGGGTCAGACTATCAGAACCATTCATTATGATATCTGCTTAGACTGTAATTAAATTCACTTTGACATGAATATTCATATTTGTCTGTAATTATTGGTATAAAAGTAAGTGTGAATGTCAATCTTCTCCCTCAAGGAAATTAGCATCTAACACATTTCTATGGAGAAACACGGCTACCTAAAATGATGAATGAATGCTTCCCTTTCTGGCAACGTACACAACAGTTATTCCTCCCAAGGTATCTGAAGGAAGGCAGCACCTACCCTGCCCAAGGCTTCAGGCACTGGGTTTGTCTGTGTGATGGGAGAGCCTTGCTCAGACTCCAGTCTCAGAGGGTCACCCTGGTCTCTGGCATCTTAAAGGGCACACACCAATTTTCTTGATTCTATTACTATTCCCACCACACAACATGAAGCCTCCCATTTTCATTTTATTTAATGGAACAGAAACGGCTGGCTTTTGTCATGCCTTATACGTAGGCCAACAGGAAGGACAGGGAAGCTGCAGATTTATCAGGTGATCTGAAACAGCAAGGTGCCTGGGTCGCTCCAGGGCACACAGAGGAGACTTGCTGGAGCGCCTCTGTGTGGTCCCCACCCTGCTCTGGAGCATGTGGGAAAACCTCTGCTTGGCCAAGGCCACCACTGGGGGCTCTGTCACCAAGCAGGTCAGTTTCAGCACTATTTTGAAACACCAGCTTCAACAACGTACTTTCAGCTGTTCATATGTGCCCTGTAATTTTCTCTTTCCTCACAGTTGAATGCCCAGTTGACCGTCTTAATTCCAATGTCCATCCATTTGAGACCAAGGATTTGCCACCTGGGGCACGCTTAATGATTCCCACAGTTGCTGCACCTTTATCAGCCCTAAGCCTCAACCCCCTCATTCTCCTTTTATCACACATTCATGAAATACTGGGCAAAATAAAATGCACTAAAAGTTCAAAGACTGGCTTAACTATGGAGGGCTACACATGCAAAGGTAATGATGTTACCAAAAAGATGAACCTCATGGCTGGGAGGCCCTGCCAGGACGCAGAATGTGTCTCAGGGACCAGCTAAACAGTAACATAAAACTAGTGAAGGGAAGAACATCCACAGGGATCGATTCATACTATACGAAAGTGAGGTTTATGTACAAGTTGAATCTGGAAGTCAGACCACCTCAGTGCACCCGCCTATAAGCTGATAAAATTTCAAGAGTTCCTTCATCGCGTTTACTCCAGAGATGCTCTTCCCTTAACTAATACTGCCACAAAGTTTCTAGCTCCCTGTAGCTCTCCGATGGGTCTGCAGATGCAGCGTTATTCTCCAAGGGAGCCGCTGATGATGTGGAAGATAGAACGGCACAGCTCTGCACCGTTCCTGGGCGAGGCTCAGCCTCCCTGTAGCTTCGCAGCAGCTTTTCTATGGGGAAATTAACAAGAAAGCTCTTGGCTTAATATATTATCGGAACATGGCTGCAAGCTAATTGGGAAAGAGAAATCACAGGGAAATGCTGCTCACTGCTGGATGTCCCCCAAAAGAACCTGAACAGAGAACTGAGTACCATGTAGGCAGGATGTACGGGTACTTCCCTGTACATATTAGCCACACTCTTCCTTGGAACAGGTGACATGCTTTCAAGAAGCAGACTGTAAAGTTGTGGTCCATAAGAAGGAAAGAGCCAAATAAAAATCCTTGAAGAATGTCAGCTGGGAAAGGGAGCTGGTGTGAAATCAAAAGGCCAGTTCATACCCAAGTCCCAAAGCACCCACCTACCTACAAAAGTAAGAGCCCATGAGAAATCTGAAAAAGCCGCACCCCCTGCAGGCAGCAAGGGGAGGTGCAGAAACTGTCTCTGCCGAACAGACCAGTGATCTCCCTGAGACACATGCCCTCAAAAAGATTTCTAAATCGCCGCCCAGGTTTTTCCCACCTTAAATAAAATAAAACCATGACTCTGCCTGTTTAATAACAAGAGGGGACCCCGCAGAAACGTGTGCAGGTCACATGAGATCCTGCCCCTCTTGAAGGATGCTGCCATGGAGGACAATCAGCCAACCTGCCCAGAAGTTTGGCCCCTCGGGTTAACATGGCATACACATGCCTAGCCCAGCTCGGCAGGCACTTGTTCACATGTGGTGCATTTCAAGTGTAAAACAGTTCAGTTCATTTTCTTGGTTCTCATTTGCGCTTCTGACATTACTCTTGGAAAAAACAACAACACACCTCAAATCCCTCCACAAAGCTCTACACTGAAACACATCAACCAAACCAGCCCAAGAGCTACACAAGGAGACCCAGCATTTCCAAGCGCAGCTCCCCAGGATGGCAGGGGTGTGCGCAGAGCAGGAGGCAGGTTAGCCCTCTGCCAGCGAGAATGCAGGCTTGGAGACAGTGCTGCCCTGTGCTCAGGTGCCACCTTCTACTTTGGCTTGACTGGGTTACTCGGTACCAGCCTCCCTCTTACTTGGTATAGAATGGGGGTAGGAAAACCAGCAGCCCCCAGGAGGCGCTGTGAGCACGAGATGGGCTGTGTGCACAGTCACTGGCAGAGTGACTGGCATGTAATACTGCTCAATAGGCTGCTGTCAGCACCACCATCAGGTACTAGCAGGTATGAAAAACATTTCACCTTCACTCGGCCCTACCCAGGCGCTCCCAGTAGCTGCTTCCCTGCATAGCACCTTCCCTCAGAGGCTCCGACACGTGCACCCACACTCAAACACACATTTGGACCATCCACATGATCCTCTGCGGTGAGGGCACGGAGCACGGCATCCCGGCACGCGCATTTGCTGGAGCAGGGTTCCCAGACTGGCCGCGCATCAGAGTCACCTGCAAGGTTTGTTGACCCAGAGGTTTCTGGGCCCGTCCTTGAAGATGCTGAATCGGTACATCAGTTGTGGGGCCCAGAATCTGCAGGTCCCACATGCTGGTCCAAGGGCCGCACTTTGAGAACCACTGTCGTACAGACCTAGCCCCCACTCGAGCATCCAGGACGCCGGCAAGCAGTCACCTCCCTGAGGCAGCCTCCGTGGCTCCTGCAGCTAGAAGGATCCAAGGCCACAGCCCAACAAGGCTGTCCACGGGGCTTCTGGAAACCAGATTACCAGTGGGCTGCACACCCGCCTGCTCGGCCACTGTCCCCTCCCCCATGTTGACACAATGCCACAGCACACTGCTAGTCCTTTCATACTAATTTTTTCTGGGATTGGGGAGCTTTTCTTTTGCTCACACTGAGAAGAAAATGACGGCAGACATTTCCAGCAGAAATGCTACTGACATTCTTTATAATGTCATTCAGCTGCTGCCAGAATTAGACCAGTGACCAAATTACTCTGTTTACCACAGTCACTGTGGCCTGATCTTCTTTCCCTGAGGGCTGAAGTGCCATGTTGTCGGCCATCCACACTCATGCTCAGGAAGAGATGCTGGACCACAAAGTGCCACATACACAGACGGGGTCGGTAATGCTGTGGAGGCAACATGGAGGGTCGTCTCCTATTACAGCTGCTCTACCCTTTCCAGGGGCTGCCCACCTCCCTCAGGGCCATGCCCAAACCCTGACACGGCACACCGACCCTATACAACCAGACTCCACTCACCCCCACAGCTTCCATAGCCTCTGTTCTCATGCACCCCAGGCACCTGCACCCAAGGGCTCACTATCCCCATCTCTTAAACCTGAACACAGGCTGCTTCCTCTGTCTGTGTCTGAACACAGACTGCCCTCCCTGCCTTCCCACATGTCTAACCCCCACTCATCCTTCTGCTATCACTACTGTCTGCCCCAGTGGTGCCTACTAGGCACTGAATTGTGTCCCTCCCAAGTTCATGTTGAAGTTCTAACCCCCATTGCAGACGGAGCCTTTGGGAGAGAGAACTAGAGTTGAAGGAGGTCACAAGGGTGGGGCCCCCAGAATGGAATTAGTGCCTTATAAGAAGAGAAACAAACACCAGAGCTCCTTCTGTGTCATGTGAGGACACAGCAAGAATGTGGCCACCTGCAAGCCAGGAAGAGAGCTCCCACCAGGAACCAAAGCTGCCGGCACTCTGACTGGGGACTTCTAGCTTCTAGCCCAGTGAGAAGTAAGTGTCTGTTGGCAATCAGCTGATTCTATGATATTCTGTTGTAGCAGCCTGAGCTGACTAATAATATAGGGCCCCCTACCTCCTTGTCAAAGCATTCATGCTCCTGATGATTATTTGTATCCAGATTGTAAGCTTCATGAGGCCAAGACACACTCATTGACCAGGTTACCTCCAGAACACTGTAAAGCTCTGACCCAGGTGCTCAGAAAATGTTTATAAATTAATGAACAAGGGAACAAAATAATGAGTGAAGAGCTAAGAGCCTCCTCTATCCATCTCCTAAATGAGGCATTTTGACTGAGGATTTTTCAAGCTTTGTGACCAGAGAACACATCAGGGGCCTCACAGCAGCTGCTGGGGATCAGGAGACCCTGTCCCAGGCCAGTTCCATGCCAGGTGAGCTGCTCGGACTGCAGCCTCTATGGTGATGCTGGGGTCCGAGCAACCCTCACAGCGGGAGCCCTGAAACAGTGGGATTCCGAAGAAAGGGCCTCCGCATCCACCACAGAATTCACAAGGCAGGCTAACCTTAGAAATGCTGCTTTAGTCAGTTGTAGGTACCAGGTCCTAGGTGAGACCTCATTTGAGAGAAAAATCAATTGTGCTACTTACTAAAAATCACAAAAAAAGAAACCCGAAAATCATGGCTATAGTCACAAGTGGCAGTCCAATCAGGGGCCTTGTCTCACGGAGAAGAACTACCCAAAGATAGAGAGTTGAGTAATTTACCATATGATGATTTAAGTCAGATTATTTCATGGGGTCTTGAAATCCTGGTGGCCTTCGGCTCCGGTATCACCAAAATTAAGTAAGAATTGTGGGGAAATCAGCATCTATTGCCCAACGTGGTGCCAGCCAAGGGCCTCCCATTTGGTTCAAGGAACAAACCAGCCTGTATAGCGGAGTGAGGCAACGATGCTCTTAGAATAAAGGCCCATGGCTGAAGAAGAGATCCTGGGTTTTGCAAACAGAGATGAGGGCAAGTTATCACAGGGCTCCTAGGAGCAAAGCAACAGCCAATACTCCCATCAATTCCACAATAAAGACCAGCAGCGTGGACCTCTGCCACATAGTACGCTTCCCAGACCCTCTTATGCTCCGGGCCTTTGCTGTCCTATCCTTGGGCACTCCCATGAGCCACAGGGGCTGATGGGGGCAGCTATGCCTACAAGCAGGGACCACCAGGCTCTGCAGCCTGGACTCTTTCCCATATGCACCTGACCCAGGAAAAGTGTAAGTTCCATCTCCTTCGCAAAGCTGATGAGACAAAAACTCAACAATGAGCCAACCAGCCTATTTTCTTTTCATTCCCTCCCTGTCACTTAGCAGAGAGCAATGTGGGACCTTCTGACCAGAGCCAGTTGATGTGAGAAGAATGAAGGACGCAAGGAAGCTTCGGCACATGGCAGGGACATGTGCAGAGAGGGCTCTGGCCAGCATCCCCAACCAAAGAGGGTGGGGCTGCAGAGGTAGCTCCCATGCCGTCCAGCCAACCCCCCACACCTCAGAAGCACCTAAGGCCCACCCAGTACCCGATGGAAACAGTAAGGGCCTTCGGAATGCACGTGCACGGTACTCAGGTGGAACTGCAGTAAGTGCAGAGTTTTTTTTTAAATCACCCCATGAACATTTTAAATACATTTTTTGCTGAGGGGCAGAAAGCTTATGCAAATACACTATTTTCAGTTTAATTATTATAAAGCAGCTCTTGCCCAGATAATGGATTTACCTCTGAGCACTGTCCGAATTTAGGAACAATCTAAATATGCCTCTACCATCACCTTTGGCTGGAGGCATGAATCTGTGAGGACTGAGTCTGGGGGAAGACGTCAATCCCTTCAGCAGCAACAGACGTTCCTACATGGCAAGTAAAGGCATGGGAGTGGCCGGGCTGCACTAGACGTGATGAAGCTGCTCCTGCAGAGGCACCCGGTCTCTGCTGGACACACAAAGGGAACCTTTGACTGGTCTAGTCTAGGACTCAGCAGATATGTAGGGAGTGAAACAAAATGATGGGTTTACTCTGCCTTCTCCTTCTACATCTAAGAATGGTGAGACACAGCGGAGAATAAAGGAAGAGAATAGTGAGTTCTGATCTTGAGGCAAGCCTGAATCAGGACACCTGAATGCACATGGAGGAAACTCTACACAGATGAGCTAAGGCAAGGGATACCCCTCACTGGCTCATATAAACTAACAGCTCAAAGTGGCTACTTTGACCTGGCTGGTGTAGCTCAATAGATTGAGCACAGGCCTGCAAACCAGAGGATCGTGGTTCGATTCTCAGTCAGGGCACATGCCTGGGTTGCAGGTCAGTTCCCTGCAGGCCAACTCCCAGCAGGGGATGCATGAAAGGTAACCATACATTGATGTTTCTCTCCCTCTCTCCTTCCCCTCTAAAGATAAATAATTTTTTTAAAGTGGCTACTTTGTGGGTGCCTGGGACCATGGGCTGGTCTACCAGAGTCATGGAAGCATGACCTCTGACAGCTCCCAGGCCCCCGGGGTCACCAAGGGGTGTAGATTCTATGGGAAAGCTCCACTCCCGTTTGAATCGCAAGGTTGCAGAGGTGGAGAGGCACACCTCCTAGAAAAGTGGACGCTACTGCTCCGAGAAGACGGCACAGCAGATGCCCAGGACAGAGAGCACCTCACTGCTGTTGTGGAGTGGCAGACGGGGAGACAGCTTTCAGCCTCTGAAGAAAAGGCAATCCAAGTCCCCCTGGGCCCCACCCCTTTGAAGGAGAAGAATCCTAAGTGACAGAAGGGGCTGGTCAAAGACAGGGCTGGATGCTCTGGACCTGAGCTTCCGCTGTCCTTCTTTACGTACAAATATCTGTCAGCCCCTGGAGTTAGCTCAGAGCCGCTGAGGGCAGGTAGGAAGCGATGGGGTCATGCCTCATGAGCCGTTAGCCTTCATAATTTGGGGCAAGAGCCCTGTCTCGAACCAAGAGCACCCCTGAAGACAGACAGGCCCAGTGCAGTTAAATTGTCCTTGGAAAGAAAGGTCACCTCACCACCCACCGTGAAGTGAATGACAGGAGGAACAACCGAGAGCAAACCGAAAGGCTGCGGCCTGGGCTGTGAGCTGGAAAGCAGCTCCCCAAACAAGCCCGGAGAATAAAATACACATTGCAATGAGCATTCAGCACTCTGTAAGAAGAAAAATACAAGTTGCTTCACCTCCAAAAGTATATTGTAAGAATATTACTATCATTGATCATTAAATCAGAACAAAATTGATATTCGTTCATTTCTACTAACCTATCAACTTTGGGAGAAAAATTTTGGATGGCATGTGGCTCAGCCTTTTTCCACAGTTTCCTAGAACAGTAGGGGCCTGTGTGATCAGCTGTCACGCTTTCGGAACACGTTAAACCTGATTCCACCACATCGTGCATTCCTCTCCTTTGAAATTTTTATTGAAATCACTGTAGACCCACTAGCAGTTGTAAAAAATATTCCAGAGAGATCCCACATACTTTTATCCGGCCTCGCCTAATGATGACATTTTACAAAACTATGATACAAAAAAATCACAACCAGACCTTCACATTGACACAACCCATCAATCTTATCTGGACGTTATGCATTTCACTTACACTCTGTGTGTGTGTGTGTGTATGTGTGTGTGTGTGTATTTAGCCCTATGGACTTTCACCATGCACAGGTTCATATGTCTACCAAACACATAGTCAAAATACAAAATGGTGATGCCACCACCAGGGCCACTGGTGTCACCACTTTCTAACCACACCCTCCTCCTCCCTGGGCCTCTTAGTCCCCTACCATCTCTGTCCACTGATGACAACTCGTCTTCCTTTTGTTTCTAAAATTCTGGCACCCTGAAAATTTTATATAAATGAAACCACACATTATAGCACCTTTGGAATTGGATTTCTTCACTCAGCAAAATTCCCCGGGGATCCATCCAAACCGTTGCATGGACCACTGCCGCATTCCCGCGTGGCTGCCACGCACCACTCCAGGCACAGCTGTGCCACGATGTAACTAAACCCGCCTGTGGCGGGGCCTCTGGCCCGACTCCGGTTTTTAGCTCTCACAAATAGAGCTGCTATAAGCATTGGTGTGCATACCTTAAACTTACACGCTGTTATATGTCAACTATATCTCAATACCACTGGATAAAAAAAGAGAATACAAAAAATGGCAGAATTTACCTGGCCATTTATTTGGAAATTGGTTTATTTTTCTGTGAGCTATATATTTTTATTGTGCTTATAAAGTCAGTGGTTACAAAATTCATTTGACTTTGATTCCATCCTATATGTTCAGTCTTGGTCATTCACATAAAGCAATCTCTTGTGTTTAAAAAATATATATGCACAGGTTTTTGTATAAACACAAATTTTAATTTTTTTCGGATGCATGCTCAAGAGTGCAATCACTGACTTCTGCGCCCCTTTACAACCCACCAACACTCATGGGTGATCGGGTTTCCCACCCCGTCGGCAGCATTTGGAGTGGCCAGTGCATTTCGTTTTAGTCACCCTGGCTGGTGGGTAGCGGTCTCTCTTCGTTATTTCAGCCTGTATCTCCCTGAGGATAACGAACATCATTTCAGGTGGTTCTTTGCCACAGAGATGTACAACGAATACAGAGGGTGTTCATTGTACATCCTCTCTGTTGAAAAGACTCTTCATGCCCATTTTCTCATGGCTTCCATCTTGAGTTTTGAGAGTTCTTTATACCTTCTCCGATACTCGTCTTTTGTCAGGTATGTAGTTTGTAAAAATTTCTAGTCTATAGCTTGTCTTTCCATCTTCTTAACAGGGTCATTTGTAGACAATAAGTTTTTTTTTAACATTTTGATGAAGTCCAGTCTACCAGTTCTCCTTTTATGGATGATGCTTTTGTTGTCAAGTCTAAACATTCTCTGTCTAGCCCTAGATCCTAAAGATTTTCTCCCATGTTTTTTTTCCCCCAGAAGTTTTACGGTTTCACACGTAAGCCCATGGTCCTTTTTAAGCCAACTCCTATATAGGGCATAAGGTTTAAGTGGAGGGGTTTCTTCATTTGCCTGTTTTTGCCTATGGAGGTCCCACTGCTCTGGCACCATTTGGTGAAAGGCCAGCTCTCCTCTGTTGAAATGCTCCTGTACGTTTGTCAAAAATCAGGTCGGCAGGCGTGTCAGGTTCTACTTCCAGGTTCCCTGCTGTGCGCAGCCCTGTGTGGCACCACACTGTTTGGGTTCCTGCAGCCACAGAAGGAGCCTTCATATAAGGTAAAGAGTGATTCCTGCTATTGATTCTTCATTGTCAAGATCATTTTAGCTATTCTAAGGCCTGCGTCTTTCCATATAGATTTTAGAATAACCTTCTCTATGCCTACAAAAAAAAAAAACTTGCTAGAATTTTTATTAAATTTTCTCTAAACCTGTGTATTAGTTTGGGGAGAATGGACACATTTACCATGTTGAGTCTTCCAATCCATGAACAAAATATGTCTATTAATTTAGGTCCACTTTGCTTACTTTCCTCAGTATTTTGTAATATTCAGTATACACAGCCCATACATAATTTAAGTGCATATCTAAATATTTCATCTTCTTTGGAGTGATCACAAGTGGCTTCACGTTGTTAATTTCAGTTTTCACCTATTCATTGTTAATATACAGAAATGTGATTGATTTTTTCTGTGTTTACCTTGTATCTGGCGACCTGAACTCATTTATTCTAGGAGATTTTTAAAAATTATTTTGTTTTTTTCCTACACAGATAACCATGTCATCTACAAACAGGCAGAGTGGAAGTGTGGCACACTTTTCCAATGTCTTTTCTTTCCTCCCCTTATCGCAGTGGCTGAGTTTCCAGTACTATGTGGAGTAAGAGTGGGGAGGGCTGATTCTCTGCCTCGTTCCTCAGGCAGAGGGTCCCCCCAGTCCAGGCCAACTGGTGTCCCTTGGTTGGGAAGGGGAGTTGGGCTCATGGAGATGAAGACATGTCCCTGACTAATCATCCCTCATCTGCCCAGGTGTCTCTGGCTAGGGGAAGCACATTTCACAGGGATTTTTTTTTTAAAAAAGCCCAGAATGGGCTTATCGCAGAGGGGCCTCTTTCGCCAATGACCCCAGTAAGCCTGGTGTCTCCCAGTGGGGGACAGGAATCTCACGTCCAACAGGGAAGAACAGTTCCCTGGGCCCCCACGGTTAGTGGAGCCAAGGTGTGGTTTTGGGTTCACCTAGGGTTGTTGAAGGGACTCCTGCTGTATCACAGGACAGATAAGCGGTGGCAACCTGTGTTGCTTTCGACGCTAAATTATAAGTCAGGAAATAACACACAGGAGTCGCCTCCTGCCAGGTGTCCTGGGGAGAGGACACAGATGCACTGCTGCTGTGCCCCTCTGTCCTCAGGTCCCAAACCAGCTCACCTTCCTCTTGCCACTTTTCAGAGTTCTCTTTGGCCGCCTCCTGTGCCTGTGCCGTCTCCAGGACGTACTGAGACACTCAGAGGGAAGGGCAGGGAGGACAACTCTATGCCACTTGTCCCGCCCATTTCCTATCCCTGCAGTTGCAGGAAATGCCTTTGCATCTCTTTCAAAGTTGGAGGGAGTGAAAGCTTTTTTTCCGGTAGATTTCGAAATAATCCATGCAGGCACTGCTCCCATAGGAGATGGAGCTGAGTTCCTGGCTTCCCCGACCAGCCCCGCCCAAGGCAGGCTGGGTAGCAGTGACTTGCTTCCAAAGAAGGGAGCTGGGAAGAGAGAAAGGCGCAGCTTCACGGAGGAGAAGACTGGAAAACACTCCCCTCTCCCAGTGGTGGGAGCCCAGAGGCTAGCTGGCAGGTGGCGCCAGGCAAAGGAGCCTTGGCAGCACTGGAGGCCATCGACGGGTGGGGCTGGGGGAGGGGCACACAAGAACTCCCCGTCTGTGTGATGTTGCATCTTCTCTGTAAATTTCAAAGTATTTCAATATAAAAGTTCACTTTTAAAACATTAAATCAAATGAAATATAATTTTACTACTAAATACCAAATATATTTCCCACAAAAGTTTCCCATCATGCCACTGAGAATCCTTTATGTTGACACTAAAGGCATTAGCACTGGGGAGCTTCTGCCCAAACAGTGACGGCCTGGCGGCGGTCCGTCCGTGCGGCACTCTCTGCTCCGTCACAGGACAGCGCTGATACACTGGCGAGTGTGAAGAGGAGCTGTTGGTGTCGGCCTTCCAGTGGGTGGCGACCTGGCAATCGGACACTTGGGGCTTAATTGTTGACTAAATGGGAGCTGCGGCCCACGGGAAGATCCAGGGTTGCTCAGTCCTGTGTGACTTTCTCTGGGTCACGTGAGCTATGGCATGGGACGGTATAAGGACTCTGGAATGCTCCTCCTAAAACATCCAGACAAGGGAGCCATGGCCAAGCAGTCTGAGGGACATGTGTCACCTACAGAAAGATGGCACGTGTCTGGGTGTTTACATCCAGATTACCTCACAGTCATCGGGAAATGCAATGTGATCAGTACCCGCTTAACTAGCCTAAGTAGACCCTTAATCAAACAACTGCATCTGAAACCCTAAAGACTTATTTTAACTGCTAGTTTCAACCTGACCCCTGGTGACACCAGCGATGACAAATACTGAGGAAAACACACCCCAGATGAAGTGAGCTACGAGTTGGAGAAGTCAGTGGGGACAGAAAGGTGGCTAGGTTGGAGGCATGTGTACGAGCAAACTGGGGGGAGGGGGTGTGTGTATGTGTACAAGGCAAGTAAGCTCACGTGTCTGTGTGAAAGCACCTATGTATATAAAGATTTATTAAGACAGGTGTAGGGTGCCACAGTGGGGCAGGCGGGTGACAACTGCTGAATGTGTGTTTATGTGTAAGAGAAATGCGGGTATACCTGCAACGACTGTGGGAGTGTTGGTGTGTAAGTGTGTAAGGTGGAACACATAATAAGTACCATACAAAGTGCACCCAGACTGTGACCGTCAGCAAAGTAAATGTCTGTGTGGGGTGTGTAACTGAATACACCAGCCTGGGTTCAAGGCCTCTCCTTCGATTGAGACCCTGGGCAAATGAAACTTTACTAGCAGCTCACAAGGCCAGGACTGTCCTCAGACCCAGGCAGAGTGGATCCTTACTCTGGCCCTTGTCTGGCTGTACCCATCCCAACAGGTGGGGCTTCTAGGGCGCTTACAGGACATGCCTGTCCAGAGTTCACGCTTCCCCTTTCTAGACCCGAGTCCCTGGAACCAGAACTTGCTGCCCAAATGGCCCTGAGTCAACTTCCGGGGCCATCTGGGTCTTTTCTCCAGATCTTTCCTTTCAAGATGGCCTCGGCTGCTGGTGAGAGTCATTAGGCCTAAGAAGGGGCTACAGTGCTGCAGTTTGGAGGGAGGAGGGGGTTATAATCAAAGTTTGGATGAGAAGGCTGAGTGTCTGCAAGCAAGCAAAGCCCTTGGTAAAGGAGAATGAAGCTGAGGGTGGAAAGATGAGGGGTGCTGTCTCCACGAGGCCACATCCCAGGACATAATGAAGGTTCATTTGTCAAGACAGGACAGAACATGTTACTCTAGTTTAACAGCATGTTTGCTTGGTTATATTTTAACTTAATCATTTAAAGAGTGTGAGCCTCCAAAAACACTCTTGCCCCAGTTCCCACAAATGTTAGACCCAGCCTGTGCACAGATACATGAATGTGCAGGCTTCCCTGGGCTTCCGTGAGCCCTGCGACCCAGTGTCTAGCCCTCAGGCCTCTTGCCAGGGAGACCTGGACTGTGGGTGAGGTCATTTCTGACCTGGATGGGGGGCGGGGAGAGTGCGGTTTACTGACAGTCAGCTCACACAGAGGTGCACATCTTGTAGTCTCTAGGAAGCAATTTATTTATTTAGCACATCGACCCTAAGCCACCACACACACACAATGCACTCGGGAAACATCTCCCAAGCACAGAAATAGGTCAGTTTGGAAACTCTTAGGACCAAACAAGATACCCAGGAATAATTTAAGAGCTAGATTCAGCAAACCATATTTGGTCACTGGTAAGCCCACAGCATCCTCACAGCCCCTAATGGATTCCACTCAGATCTGATCACTCTGGGATGACAACCAGCATGGGGACGGGAGGCATATTATCAAAAACCACTTTAGCACTGCTCTGTCTCCCAGCCACGCTGCCCTCCATAATGACTTTACCCAATTAGTTTGTGCGCAGTCTGCCTTTTATAAAATAGCCACGCCAGAGAAATGAATTCTGCACCCAGAAGGGAAGGGCACACAGCTGGCAATGGCATGGAACTCATTAATTGGCCTGAGCCTTTCAGATGGAGTGAACTATCATTTCCTCAGTTTGGTGGCATTGTGCAGAGACGAGGTCAAGTGGGCAGCCCACCGTGAATTCACCTCCCTCCCGGCATTTGTGCATCCCAGGAAGCAGAACAAAGGCCTCTGCACCTGTCTGGGCTGCGGAGATGGAGGCTGCAGGGAGGGGGGCGGGCCCCGCCCTCAGAGCCTGCCTCCCCCCACTGGTTAGTCCCAGCAAGGTTCATCATGCCCAAAGGGCATATGTAGAAAATATGCAAATCTGTGAACTGTTCCCACTCTTAAAATGAAGTCTAATTAGTTTGCTTAAGACCTCTACCTGGACAGAGGCTGTGAGTAAATGATGCTCTGTTGACATTTCACAAGAGTATTTAATTTTCACAAGTTTCACAGGGAGCTAAGCTCAGCAAATACTCCCTTTGGTGAACAAGCCATGAGGTGTTAAACAAACGATTAGCCTTTATTTCTGGAGAGTAAATGGAGGAAGTAAAGACCATTTTACCCTTAATCACAGAGTCAACAAGTTAACCACTCCCAACCCTCAGACGGAAGGAGAGAAGAGTAGTGCAGGTTTCCTAAGGCTCTCGAACTTCAGTGTGCGTCCTGCAGGCCTTATCAAAACAGAGCACCAGGCCCCCTCCCTGGAGTTCCTCCCTGGGGGTTTGGGGGCAGCTGGAGATTTTGCATTTCTCACAACTTTTCTGGGAAAGCAGATGCTGCTGCTCTGGGGACCACACGTGGAGGGCGCTGCTCTAGGAAACAGTGTTTTACTACAAATTATATGTAATATATAATTATATATTTTTTTTTACTCCAAATTATATATAACAACTCAAATTTCTAAAAAACACAGCACGGTGATTGACAGTGGGGACTCTGGGGCACAACAGTTCCAGGTTGAGAGTACAATCCCAGCCCTCGCTACTTGTACGATCGTGGGCAAGTCCGTGTTCGCCTCCTCAAAGTTCGTTCTCTGTAAGTTAAAAGTGATTCTTACTGTATGATCTCACCTTTAACAGTAACCTAATCAACAAAACAAACA
Source organism: Sturnira hondurensis (assembly GCF_014824575.4). Classification (NCBI taxonomy): domain Eukaryota; kingdom Metazoa; phylum Chordata; class Mammalia; order Chiroptera; family Phyllostomidae; genus Sturnira; species Sturnira hondurensis. Next base: position 452,116 of record NW_028073751.1, read on the forward strand.
AGCAAAATTCAACCAAAGACACTAAAATAGAGAACAGGCTGACAGTGACCAGAGGGGAGAGGATTTCGGGGGAAAAGGGTGAAGGGTTTGCAAGAACAGGTATAAAGGACACATGGGCAACAAGGGGGCAGGGATGGAAATGGGAGGGAGATGGGGAGGGTTGGAGGGGTGAGCAGGGATGGGAGTAAAAGGTAGAAAACTGTACTTGAATGATTAAAGTTAAAAATAATAATAAAAAGTATTTTAAAAAGGTGATTCTTCACCAGACTGTATAGAGGACTACAATGAGCTAATGTACATAGACCCAATCTACATATTAAACTACTTAGTGTAACTAGTTAACTAATGACTGTTCTTAGTTTGTATTAATATGAACAAAATGTTAATAAACTATTTTCCACATTTTGTCTCCTCAAAGAGACAAGCATTATCTTCATTAATACTTTAAATCTGTAGCCACAAATACGAACATATTCTTAAGCGATCCCTGAAACTAGTGTTCCTTTTAAGCCAAATATGCCTCCTAAAATCTTGCTCACAATGTGAAATTATTTAGAAAATGCTCCTTCACACAGAAGTCAATGTCACTTTTTTTAAAATTTATTTATCTTTAGAGGGGAAGGGAAGGAGAGAAGGAGAGAAATATCAATGTATGGTTGCCTCTCATGAGTCCCCTGCTGGGAACTGGCCTGAAACCCAGGCATGTGCCCTGACTGGGAATCAAACCGCGATTGTGTGGTTTGCAGGCCTGCGCTCAATCCACTGAGCTACACCAGCCAGGGCCTCAATGTCACTTTTTANTCCTTCACACAAAAGTCAATGTCACTTTTTTAAAAATTTATTTATCTTTAGAGGGGAAGGGAAGGAGAGAAGGAGAGAAATATCAATATATGGTTGCCTCTCATGAGTCCCCTGCTAGGAACTGACCTGCAACCCAGGCATGTGCCCTGACTGGGAATCGAACCGCGATTGTGTGGTTTGCAGGCCTGCGCTCAATCCACTGAGCTACACCAGCCAGGGCCTCAATGTCACTTTTTAAAAATAAGTGCAAAAGCTCATAACTATTATGCATACAGGAAAACTCAAGACCAAGCTCATAAGTATCAAGGCAAAAACAATTAGCACATAAAACCAAGAAGCCTAGTAAGGGAATATTACATCATGACCACAAAGCGTTCAAGGAATGCAAAGGTTGCCTAATATTAGTCAACCCATCAAACTAGGTTATCATATTAACAAAGCTCAAGAGCAAAGTCATGTAACCACCCCACAGACACTGAAAAAGTAGTGAGCAAAATTCAACAACCATTCTTAATAACAACAAAAATCCTTCAGTCGAACAACAATAGAGGTATACTTCTCTGACATGATGCAATACAGTCCTCTCCACCCAAAGGGAGAGGGATCACACTGAACTGGGCCACCCAAGGACACCAGCCAGTGAGAATCAGGGCCGAGACAGCCGCACTCACCATCACCTTGAATGTGGGGGAACCAGGCAAAGCCTCAAGTATGAAAACTGCAAAGGAGTATATAAAACTAGGACAAGCTGATTATATATTGGAAAGCTGCCCCTGAAAGAAACCAAATAAAAACTAGAAGACAACTTACTCAGCAAGATACAAAATTGACTTGCAGACAGCCGTAGCTCCGTTATGAACAAACCTACACCAATTGCAAGACCTAGTTCAAGAAAAAAATTCCATTTAATACAGTACTCATGAAATAAAACATTCAGGAATTGACTAAATGAGAAATGCATAAAGTCTCTAAAAAGAAAACATAAAACCCTTCCAAAGGCTGCAAAAGATGACAAACAAACTGGAGACACACCGTGTTCCTGGACAGGACGACGCACGACAGGAAGACACACTCAGAGAGGCATGCATTTTTCTTAAGGCAATTTCTAAATGTAATATTCTAATGAAAACATTTTTAGTTTGTGAATTACACAAGTTTATCCTTAAGTATATTTAATAAATAAATATATGACACTATCAAGAGAAGAAAAAAACCTGCACCATGAAAAGTAACAAGGAAAGGCAGTCCCATCAGAGAATGTAATGTATTATAAAGGCTCACTTAACGATTAAAACAGTGCAGTGCTGGTCCCGGAATACGGCTATAAAGACAAACAAATAGATCAGAGTATGAAGTCCGGAAATCAATCCAAATATAAATAGGATTTCAGGATACAGTAACGCTGGCATCTCACAGCAGTGAGGGGAAAAAAGTACATCCAACTAGTGATGTAAGGACCCTGGGTAGCATCTGAAGAAAAATGTTGGTTCGCTACCTTATACTATATATCCAAAATAAATTCCAAATGTGTAAAAAAAAGAAAAAAGATCAGAGGAATATGTGGAAAAATTCTTTACTACCCCTGACGTGGAAAAGGCATTTTGAGTCTAAAAATCCAGAAGCTATAAAGTCAAGGTCGACAAACATAAGCATGTAAAAATGAAACTTTTATGTGACAATTACAAAATAAGCAAGTCAAAAAGCAAACACCATCAGTGAGATTTTTTTATGTATTCAAATGATAGGCAAAGGGCTAATCTCTCTGGTACATAAAAAGCTCCTGGCAATCAACAAGTAAAAGACCAAGAATCTACAGGAAAAATGGGTAAAGGACTTGAACAGCCACACCAAATGGCAAGGATGTTTGAAAACAGTTATTCTCAAATACCATTGTAGAGGAGGAAGCTATTTGCAATAGTCATCAAAATTGTCACTCCACGTGTCCTACGACCCAGAAGGTCCTCTTCCTGGGAGTTCAGCACACTGAGGAGTCTGCTCCTGTGTGTGAGATGACACAGCAAGGCCACTGCTTACAGCATGAAACACTGGAAAAGATTCGAAAGCCCCTCAATAGGCGGGGGGTTACACAAATTACAGCACGTGCTTTGGAACACCACAGAGAGGGGTGGGGGGAGGGGGGGAGGAGGAGAGGAAGAGGTAAAGAAGACAATGATGGCCTCCAGGAAGACACGTGAAGATCTCCAAGGTGTGTTGACACTTGTAAAAAGCTGGGTGTGAGATATTGCTTACAATATTCTACCTTTTATGTTTTTAAAAATGAGAAGATCAACAAACACATTCAAACTAATAAATGCTTAAAATATCTCTGGAAGGATACACAAAACCCTCATACTGAGGAGGAAATGGGGTGCAAGGAGTCCTTTCCCCGTATTCTTTCCAAGTTGTTTTTATTTCTGAGCCATCGGAATGTATCCTCTATTTAAAAACCATATTTAAGAAACAAACTGTTGTGTGGTTTTGGTTTACAGTTATCATGAGGTTCACATTCATCCACCTGTCTCTACTGCAGCTATTTTAAGCTGATAGGCATGGATGCTTAGAATGCAATTGAACATCCCTGCCTATCGGCTGGCTGGGGCGGGGGGAGGACGGTGGGGGGAAAATGCAGACAACTGTACCTGAACAACAATAAAATAATTTTTAAAAAATATTTTTGAAACACTACATTTTTATTCCCCCTCCGCTCTTTGATGTACTGTAATCTTGTTTTGTGCATCTCCTGATCCCTATACCGATACCTGAAACTAAAATGACCAATACAAGATTATATCCCAACTATACTTAAATTTTAAAAAGTTAAAAAATACAAATAAAATTAAAAAATGATGTGATCATCATTTGCGGGGTCATTTTTTGGCAACTGCTATCCCAACATACCCTGGGAGGTACCGTACCCCACTTCCATCCGAGCCCCGATGTCCCCGGCGCCCCTGCACCTGCGTTCCATCCTCCCATTTTCAGGGACATGAGCATGTGGGGAGCAGGTGGAGGTGTCCGAATGCCGCATCACTGGACAAGACTTTAAACCTCTACAAATTACAGTGAAACTCGCCCAACTGCCAAAGGCAGGCTGGTGTCTTATGTTTTAAATGCAACACTACAGCCTTTCTCTTTTCCTGTGGTTTCAGCCTCATTTTCCTAAGACCAAAGACATCATCAAGAAGGTGGTTTTCCGAACTTGGAACTAAAAGGTTAGGATCTGCACGTGGACTGCCACCTTCACACGTGGGCGCCAACCAGGACAAAGCCACTGGAAGTCTCTGCAGTAACGGAAGGCTTCTTCACGGAGAAAACACCTCATCTCCTGGTGTTACCAACCCCCTAAACTAAACTGTGTAAGCAGCAGTTCTGGCCAAGGCTACTCTTACATTTTTACAGAAATTCTGCAGGAAAATGCCACAATTTAACGTGCCAATGGTGCTACCGATTCAATTTTCTGGTTTGCACCCATAGCTGCTAAGTCCCTTTTTCTGAATGAACACAGCTGGCTATAGCTGGTATCAGGTATGAGACCCCGGTTCACCTCACTTGCAGCCACCAGCACTAATGACTCTAACGACTCGAAACTGATAAAGTAGTGGGCCAGCCTCAGCCGCCGCGCTGTTCTGTGGGCTGTTGTGAGGGCAATGGCGAGGAGAGTCAGGCTGTGTGGGCCGTGGACGGGGATTAAAGGATTATCTAAGGAGATGAAAGCAATGGAGATGAAACTATTTCTAACAAGATAGAGACAGCTCTCTTTCCAAAAAGTGGTAGAAATCTCAGGAAATATTCCAGAGAAGGGCGTCACAGCTTATGTTATTATTGATGAAAGACATGACTAATAAAAATTCAGTGAGTATAAAAAAATATCACACATGGTCTCATTTCATGTGTAATAAAGTAAGGTATAAAATAAAGTAATATAAAAATAATATCTTGGCTACAAAGAGATTATACACCTGGCTGTGTGCAATACAGGAACTCAAAGCACGTGGTGAGGGGTCTGCAGAGACTGCTGGTGGCCCAGGTGTCCACAGACAAGAAGCTCCAAAGTTCACAGAGACGACATGCAAGTTTAGAGCACACCCCAGGATACACACTGTCCTTTAGGTAACCGAGACAAAATGAAGGGTGTGAGGAGGAAAAACACATAACAGAATTTGAAAAAAAATTTAAGGTATTTTAAAGGGATCAGCATAAATTTAAGCTGATTTCTAGGTGTCTTTCCAAAGCCATGTCACCAAAATAGAAAAATGGATGAGCAGTCGCTAAGTTCAAAATCAAGAGAAGTCAAGTCAGCGGATCTCGACCGAGAAATGTACTGCCAGAAGACAGGGTCACACCCGGCCCTGGGTGTCCAGGCTTTGCTCCATCCTCAACGAAGGTGCTCACACCCAGAAGGGATCCGGGACACCGGACCTGCCTTTGGGACTGCAAACGAGGCCACGAAGCCAGGCTCCAGGGCAGCAGCTGGCGCCCGGCTGGCTGTCCCGCCAGATGCTCTGCCACGCCAGCACCTGCCACCCTGGCCTGGTGCCGTCCGCGTGGCACTAAAGATCAAGCCCTCTGCCAGATGGAGGAGTCACATTCTTTCAAACAAAGCCCTTGGACAAATTATTTTTGAACACTCAATTTACAACTTACCCATGACCGGGATGAACTTTACCTGTATCTAGTAAGAGAAAACGGCTCCTAAAAATGGACAGCAGTTTTAAAGGCATGGGCTTAATAATACAAAATAATTCTTTAAGAATTTAAATAAAAAATAACTACTCCCCACCTCTAAAAAAAATGTTGAGGAGACATTCATGGCCACTTGTCCTGCTGACTAACTGCCATTGAGCCGCTGGGTAAGAGCTACCAACTGAGAACACATCACGGCTCCCAGTGACTCTCCTTGATGCTAATACTTGAAAAAAAATCAATTGATCTTTACAACTTACCAGTCAATCTGAAAAGCAGTTTTAGAAAAATAGTTGGTATCAGAAATGGAAAAAGAATATGGCTGTAAGTCTATCTTTCCATTGCTTTCTGGAGCAGTAGGAGGCCATTTCCAGGTCTCATGCAGCATTTATAAGAAATAATTGTACTTCAAATGATGATCATACCAACTGTTGGTTCTAATCAACAGTTAAGGACATAAGCAGAGAAGGGAATCAATTACACACTCGATATCCCTCCTGGAAAATGAAAGCAAAACTGAGGCTGACGCAAGCACCCGGAACGTGTGCAAACGAGAAGAGCGCACCTTCTGCCTGAACCTGCCTGGGCGCAGTGGCTGGTGCTTGGCGAGGATGTCCAGGTGGTTACAGAGCAGAGATCCCAGCAACATCAACCACCTTTGGGGGCTGTGGTCAGATGACCCAGTCATAAGTTACCTGAAGCATGAATTCTCTCATAGGTGCATTTGTAAAAATACAAATAAAGAGTATCTTCTAAGGAGCTTTAATTACCCTGATATATTCTTCAAGAACAGAATCCATGATCAAGAAAAAAAAAAAACCTCTAAAAGAGAAAAGATGCCCTGGCTGGTGTAGCTCATTGGATTGAGCATGGGCCTGTGAACCAGACGATCGCGGTTCGATTCCCAGTCAGGGCACATGCCTGGGTTGCAGGCCAATTCCCGGCAGGGGCCAGTTCCCAGCAGGGGATGCACAGAAGCAACCATACATTGATGTTTCTCTTCCTCTCTCCTTCCCTTCCCCTCTAAAAATAAATAAATAAAATATTTAAAAAATAAATAAATAAAAAAATAAAAGAGAAAAGAAAGGAGGAAGGAAAGTATGAAGGGTGAAAAGGCACAAACCAGGTCAAAAAAGAGACCACGGAGGAAAGGGGGTCATTGTAGGCAGAGGTGGAGCGTGGCCGAGTCAGGAACAGGGCACTAGTGGGAGACCAGGCAAGAGAATATGGAAAAGCTGGGGCAGGGCCCTGTGAGGGGGAGCTGTGGCCTAAGCTAAGGCCTGGCATGTAGCAAGCTCTTTGCTCAAATTCAGGCCTGGAAGAGCCCTGGAGGACTTACAGTTCCCATATGGCCTGGTGGCCCATGCACTTGGGCTACACTCGCCTTTGGTTCAGGTGCCACCAGCCACACATCCATTCCACTTCTGCTCTGGTTAGGTCCCACACCACCTACAGCTGTGGAGTGACTGCAAATGGCACATTTTCTTTGCAGTCTCCCTTCTGCTCAGTTATCCATAACAACCCAGAGTACAGAGAACATAACAAATATACCTCTTCAGACCCAGCTACACAACCAGTCACCTCCACAGAAGTTCCTGAGTCACTAAAAAAAAAGTTTACTAGCAAAAAAATTGTCTTATATTAACTCATCAATTTTTCTACACATAACTTGGAGACTAAGAATTAGCTACCAAGCAGAGCTTTAACATACTAAAAATAAAATTCACTATTCTTCTGGTTTCATTCTGGGTAAGGAAGTACAGAGAAGTACCACAAGTCTTCTGAGCCCTTTTCACCCTCGAAAACTAAGAGCATCTTAATATGTGTATCATAGTACTTAGTCCCTGACAATATAAAGTCTTAGAATGTTCTCTAATTACTCTATACATACGTGTCAAATTCATCCAATCGGTCAACATTTGCTGAGCGCCCTTCTGTGCTAGGGTCACAGGTGTAAGTGACACAGCATCCTGTCCTGTGCACTCAGTCTAGTAGAAAAGCCTGTTTCCACCACCCGCCGTGAAGGAGGAGGCAGACGCAACACCTACTTCTACAGTCTCCCTCATCACTACCGACTGGCCAATCCCCACCATGAAGTACAAGATAGATACAAAATTTGTAGATGACTAGTGATAGGAAACAGTGTACCTGGTGGTAATCCAGAATGAGAGTTTTAGCCTGGCCAGGTGGCTCAGTTGCTTGGAGTGTCCTCCCACATACCAAACGTTGTGGGTTCAATCCCCAGTCAGGGCACATCCTTGGCTGCAGGCTCAATCCCCAGTAGGAGCCAGTATGGGAGGCAACTAACTGATGTTTCTCTCTCTCTCCCCGCACCTCTCTCTAAAATCAATACACATAGCCTCAGACGAGACGAAAGAAAAAGGATGAAGGAAACAGAATGGGAGTGTTTCAGTCACTGCCGGCTTCAGAGCCTGGCCCTAGCACTCGCTATGTAACTCTGGGTCTCTCTGAGCCTCAGGTTCTTCATATAAGTGTAGGGATGAGAACAGTTCCAGCCTTCTAGGCTGGAAGCCCAGATGAGAACTGTACACATCTGAGGAGGTGATTCAGGTAAAGGGCTTAGTAGACAAGCTGGAATAGAGTCAATACTCAAAATTTGTGGCATCAGTTAATATGTAAGCTATTAGCAATCCTCCCTTAGGCTCCAAAATCAATTCATGGAGATTAACTAGTTTTCACAAACCACTGTTGCTTCTCATCAGAGAATCTTGGCCAGGCCCCAAGCATATTTCTTATGTTTGTAAAGAAAAGGAGACTGGTCTTTAAGTGGAAGTCAAAGATCATACTGAAACCCGGAGCCCCAAACCTCACTATCACCATGTGTAAATTCTCTACCGGCTCTTTTGAAGATGAAAGTAGACTTATTTCCTCGCCAAATAAAAAACAACAGATAACTAGAAAAATTCCAGGAGGCAGGAGTCCATTTTCACAGCAGCAATCTGCTCTCCGATATCCTTGGCCCCAGCACATAACTTGTTTGAATTTCATGCGAGAAAAACTCAAATGCCTCAAAAATGTATATCTCTTTTCATGAAGTGACTTCACTTCTATGAACTTCCCCTATAGAAATACTGACAAAGGAAGCAAAATAGACTGACTTACATCAATATTCAATGAATCACCTTTGGTAATAACTAAATAAAAAGACAGAAATAGCTCAAATCCAAAACTGGGAATGCGGTTAAATGAATAGCAATGCTCCAGGAGTGCGTCCACAACAGAATAGTACACGGCCACTGAACGTACTGCACTGATGAGCTGGTAGGGAGCGCTCTCTAAGACGCCTTCCTCAGAAAGCAAGTGAGCAGACAAAGTGAACGCGCGCTCACACTGTTACAGCCAGAGTCCCGGACAGACGTCCAGGAGGCTGTTAACAACAGTTATCTGTAGGAGGAATTATGGGAAAAGAGGGAACAAGGGAGTGAAAAGACTTTACTTTTTATTTTATATACTTCTAAAATGAATTTTTTACACTGTGTGCACATTTGTTTCACTTTTTTAAACTATATTTTCAAGCCATCAGTTCAAAGGCCAAAATGCCTCCCAGGTTATAATTAACACTAAGAAAAAAACAGGTCAGAGAAAATTAAAATTAGACCCTCCTTGAAAAACCCAATAAACTTCCTAATAAAGGGATATAATGCTTTTGGTAAAGGGTTTTAGGGGTTTTGGGTTTCAGGAGGGGGTGGTTGTTTCTGAAAGAAACAAGTTGACAGTTGGTCCGCCTCGCGTGTCCACACAGCGCACTGCAGTGGAGACTCAAACCGGGCTGTGCAAATGCGCCCGGACCTACATACACCCTGACTCGACGCCAGGGGCCAGAGAGAATGGTCCCTGTTTGTGTCCAACACAGTGAGTGGCAACAAAGTTAAGTGTTTAATTAATATTTGGTCATCGGATTGACAATAGAAGACTTTGGGAACAAATAAAAATATAGCCAACTGTGTATTCAATCAAAGTGATTCATAAAGTATCTTTAAAAACTCATAGTCTGGGTCTCCAGGTGTTGGGCTCTCCGTGAGGCTGGGGAAAGGCTGACGCTGTGAAGGAGCCTCACTGTACAATTACTGAAGATGATTCATCCCTCCTGCCAGCGGTACTTGCTAAGAGGGCAGTGAGCTGGGATCTGCGGTGAGGCTGCAGGGTACTTTTACTCTTGGAACATCCAGTTCCAGATTCCACAAAGGACCTCTCAGGGGACCTTGAGTAGCCCTGTAGGTAAATGTCTGTGCTACCGAAATAAATCGTCTCTGGGAAGGGAAGTGATGATGAGGCGGGTTTATCTCCATGTGTGAAAACACTTGGACACCACCTCTGGGTGAAAGGACTTCTGCAGAGGTACGGAGGGTGAGGTGACACATTGGGTCCAAGTCTGCCCTTTTATGGCAGCACAGAGGGAGCAGGCAGGACACTCAGGGGGAGCCCCTGGCACGTCATACTCAGACTCATCCTCCAGGAAAGCTCCCTACTTCGGCACATGGAGTGTTTTCATCACATGCCTAAGTTGTTATTCTAGTCATTATTTTCCTTTACTGTTTCTCCCCTAAAGTCTCAACTTTGCATAAAGGTGTCTTTAGAGGGATTTGCCTGTGAGGTTTTCCCTCTACGACACTTCAGTTTGTTAATTTTTACATCTGTGACACTCGGTTCCAAAGCATGACCATCTCTGTGGCTGAGCCGATTGGGACTAAGCAGGGTCAATTCATCAGTTCTAGACAGATGTTCACAAGTTACAGTTGGAGATCAGCATAAGCTCAGGAAGGAGAACAGGAAATTTTAATAAAAGCTGCCAGTTTATGAGTTAAGTATATCCATTTATAAAATGGTACTAATAGCTACTTAAGAAATGATACCAATAGAATAGAACATATCCTGAGGATAATGATCTCTTTCAGCAAGGTAAATACAGACTCAAAGACAAGACATTAAATATAAAACTATCAAGACAAAAGCCAAGCTTAAAAAAGAAACTGGCAATCACCTTTTCGATGTGCTACGTCAATTATGTAATTGTGATTGTGCCCCCATGAGAATGTAGCATTTTTATGTTTTTCTTGACCTTGTAATTTGCTTGCTTCATGAAGGAGGTGGGCAGTAAAGAATTTTATTACTCGTTCTCGGGAGGAGGAAGGGTTTGTTTGCTTTGCTGAGCCTGTCCCTTCCTGAGAGAGGACTGAGAGCCCAGACCCTTTCAGTGGATCCAGAGGAGTCCTGGGAACTGCTCCTTCAGATCTGATGCCGTTTCTCTGTTTGTTATGTCTCTTTGGGGTTTTCTTGAACTGCTTTACCTCTGAAGCCTCTTCTTCCTCAGGGGATAGCAGGGCCCGCTCGCAGCTCAGGGGCCATGCACAGCTGAGTCCTTCCCAGGCCCAGGCCTGTGTGCTGTCCAAAGGACACACCCGTCTGTTCTGGGGGCCGACCATCCCCAGGTTCTGGTTAGATGGGCGCTGCACACGGAGCCCCAGGAGAGTGTGCTCACGTCCAGCCTGGGGCTCAGGACTTCTGGTCTCCTCACACAGGAGCTGTGTGAGCACAGTGAGGCCAGCCCCACTCACTGCCCACTGAGTGCCCTCACTCACAGTTCCCCTCCTTATGCTAAAGTTTTCTCAGCTTCTGAACTTGGTTATCTTAAGAGATGCCTGTCATTTCACACTGGCTAGAAAGATAAAATGCAAAGCCCCTAAGGACGGATTTGTAAACTCCTGCCCTCTGATTCATTACCTTGGCAACACAGTACTAAACATTATAATGTACAGAAGATAGCTGATCCACTAAATTACTCTGGGCAAGGCACCATAAACGGAGATAAAGTACTACCAAGACTGGCATTTCAAAATAAGCGGCTTTTTGATGACTGCAGGGTTTTCTCTAGGTTTTCACAGGACACCTTGGTGTTCTGTTTGATTGGAAAGAGCCCAGTGGTCTAGAGGTGAAAGAAAGCAGCCAAGGAACAGTCGCCACCACCTACACAGCCAACATCAAAGATTCACTGAGCAGCCACTGAGGGCAAAGCACGTTATACCATACGCACTAAGAAAACGCACTTGTCTCTTCGAGGGAAAGCACACGGTAAAGGATGAATCCAAACAAATGGAAGTACTCGTGCTTCAGCCATTTTTACCAGCACAGTGCAAATATGATTGGCAGGCATGGGGTGTACAAAGGCAGCTCGTCACGAGGTCTATGAATGAATGGCCACATCTTTGTATCCAGGCACTGGTTCTACAAGTTGTTTCAAATTCCCCTGCTTTTTCTTTTTTTTTTTAATCTTTATTGTATTCTTCCCACTACTTAGTCCCCTTATATCCCTCTTGCCTTGGCAATCACAACACTATTGTCTGTGTCCATGAGTCCTTTTTCCTTTTTGCTCAATCCCTCCACCCCGTAACCCCCCCACACTAGCTGTCATCTGCTCTCCATATACGAGTCTGTCTCTGTTTTGCCTGTTAAATCAGTTTGTTCATTAGCTTCCACATATGAGTGAGATCATATGGTCCTTGTCTTTCTCTGACTGAACATAAGCACCCCCATGTTCACTGCAGCATTATTTACAATCACCAAGCCATGGAAGCAGCTGAAGCGCCCATCAGTAGGTGAGTGGACAAAACAACCATGGGACATTTACACGATGGAATTCTACTCGGCTATGAAAAAGGAGAAAATTCTACCCTTTGAACCTACAGAACATAATGCTAAGTGAAATGAGCCAGTCAGAGTCCCCTCCATTTGAAAATGGCATCCAGGTCCTGCAGGGACTGCTCAAAGGAAAGAGGACGCACCGTTCGTGGAGAAGAGCATCGCAATCTGACACCGACCAGGCTGCACCTGTGTTCGTGTCTAACCTGCTAACCTGTTGACTATTCCCATAATGATATGCTCAGTATCATCTTCTACGGCTCACCTAAAGTTTCCAGGGAGCAGCGTGGCCTGGTGTAGGAGCCGGGCATGAGACAGACAGCCTTGGATTTGATTCCAGCCTCACCACTTACTCATAGTCCTCTCTTCTGAAGGTAAATGACTAAATATTGCTTCCATTTCCTTATCTCTAAAATGAAAATAATAGTATTGAATTCATACAGTTGTGCAAGGAAAATGAGATCAAGATTAAAAGAAATATCTGTAGAAAGCCTGCAAAGAGTAAGCATTCATGAAATACAAGTTAATTTCCCTATTTTCGTCCCTTTGAATTAAAGTGTATTTTTCAGTGAATGAAGGATGCAAGAACTTTTAACAAGTGTGATCTCTTTTCTCCTATGAATCTTGCATATTGCACTTAACATTCATTTCAGGTGTTGACAACCGCCCTGCCTGGTTTCAGGAATTGTAACTGCCTCCCATGGCTAAGTGAGTGACCTCTGGAATGCGGGCCACAGGAGACAAAGCTTGTCTCTGGCAGCAAGTGCTGCTTCTGCTTCTTCCCCTGCCCCCAAAGCATGCTCGTTGCAGCCCCCGAGTCCTTCCATGATGGCCTCCCAAGTGATCGTGTCTGGCCTAGGCTGCCCCTCTCTGAGGGGTCGTACCCGCCATGGACATAGACCACACTCTGGGGGCAGGGGAAGAAGCAGAAGCAGCGGGTAGATGTGCGCAAAGCAGTCAGCTTAGAGCCTCAGTTCCATGCATTTGAAACTAACCTAGTTAACCTGCTTCTCTGAGTGGATGACATTGTCTTTGGCAAGAATGGCAGGCGGGTAAACGGCCCTGGTGCTGTGTTTCGTCTTGCCAAAGCCACAGATACCGGCATCAGCTTCCAAGTGCAGTGTGACTTCTCAGTGTGAGATGTGGTGGAGCGACTGGTATCCTTTGCAGACAGAGAAACGTCTCTGCCTTCCACGTGAGTAGGGGGAGTGAGGAAGGGCATGAGACTGCCGTCTTCACAAAGAGGCCACGGAGGCCCGGGGCACTGGGTCAGGCTGCTCTCTGCTCCCAGGGAAAGCCCAGGCCCCACGCGTGTGCTGCTGCCTGGCTTCCAAGGACAGAGCCTCACCCATGGACCCCCTACCCCAGCTCCAAAGGTCATGCTTGTTCGACTTCTGTCACCTACAGCTTGTGGTGTTGGGGACATCTGAGAGCATGAAGGGTTCAGTGTGGTCTTGTTAGCGTCTCTAATGACAATGTCCTAGGGTCCTAGGTGATTAGGACGTCGTGCTCACACTTGGGACAAGGCTCTGCAGTCGCCAGAGAAAGGGGATCATTGTGTGTGGAGGGCATGTGGCTGGTTTTCGCCTGCTCTGCCCTGAGCAGGTCTGCCCAGGAAGAGAAAGAGGAGGGACCATCTCTGCTTCCGAGGACATTCGGGCCGAACAGTCAGGTCGGTGGGGCAGGGTCACGGTCCAAAGTGGAAATGCCAGAGGTTGGGTTAGTCAGGTGGACGTTTTTCCCTGTAGAATATCCTCAGTGGCTGCTGCATTTATGACTACCATTCGCATTTCTTCTTCTTTTTTTTCTTAGAAGCATCCTTTCCTATATGAGTTTGATTCAACATATAGAGTGGAAAGTTGTCTGGGTGGTGTGACTTTTCAGATGGTGTGGAGGGAGACAGGAGAATTGCAGCTGGGAGAGTGAGTTGGAGTCATCTCTTAGCTACTTGACTGTTCCCTTAAGAGTTTGCTATGATGTTACAAGAGTTAGCAAATGGCTTGCACGGAGGCTTTCACACACTGTGTCTCTTCCACTCGGTTTAGGTTTACTCCGGGCCCTTCCCAGGGTGGTCCGACTCCTCCTGTTGGTCTCAGGTTACATGTCACTCACTCAAGGAAGCCTCCTGTGGGTCCTAGCCTGGGTTAGGTCCTTCCCTCCGCACAGTCTATGCTTTGCATTGTTACACAGTAGTAATTGCATATTTTTTAAAACTTATTTGCTGCTTGTTTCCCTGGCTAGACTCAGCTCTGCTTGGGAGTCTGCTGATGTGTGTGTGTCTCATGTGCTTGTGCATTTCTGGGACCCACTGTAGGGTGAGACAGGACGTGAGTGCTGAGTTAATAGGAGGTGACAAATCGTAAATGCCATTTACTGTGCACCTACTATACGCCAGTACTGTCTAGTCCTCTTTTAAAAACTGCGCGTTCACGCCCACACACCCTTGTTCACACGGACTGCAACTCTGTGAAGAAAATGGGGTGGCTCCCACTTCACAACTAGAAAACCGGGTTCGAGTGTTGAGTGCAGAATGCTCAGCCACGATCAGTTTGGTCTTTGCTGCTGCCGTTGTCTTGTCCTGGACTGCCCCGCCTCCCCGTGCTGCCTCTGTGCCAGAGGCTGTGGGAGCGTTGGGGCTGCGGCCGTCACTCATGCTGTCTCCTCAGGAAGCTCTTCTGTAATCATCATCCTCTTCTTAGTCTGTCTCACCCTCTGAAACTTTTTCTTTCATTTTGAATATTCTATTATTTATGATATTACCATGGTCCCACTTTCCCCCCTTTGCCTTTTCTACCTGGCCCGTCCCCACTCCCAGTCAATCCCCATGCTGTTGTCCATGTCCACGGTCATGTTTATATGTCCTTTGGCCAATCCCTTTACCTCCTGGTCATCCTCTAAAATTGCTCATTCATTTATTTACACATTCATTCATTGTCTCCCTCTCCCTGCCATACAAGGTGTCTTATCTGACCAGTTTCCATTATTTTCTCTGCACCTAACACGGTGTCTGACACATGTTAGGCACTTAGTAAATAGCTGTTCAGTAATTGCATAGAGGAGGAAAAAAGAATGAGGTGGAGAGAAAAACCCCTATTCTCTCCTATAATCAAATATGTCATTATATTGGCTACGATTTCGTCTCCACTGATGAGTCCATTTTATGTTACGGACCTTACGGATGGCAAAGTATTTCACATGGGATTTTGTATTAAAAGTACAAAATCAAGAGGTCAGACCATCTCCATTGTACATGTGAATATGAGACTCATAGGGACCAGATAACTCCCTTGTGCTCACTCTGCTTCCGAGTGGCAGTCCGACCTGACCCAGCACCCACGTCTCCGACTCCGGTGTCTGCTCCGAAAACTGTGGTGGCAGCTCTCCAGGGTTCCGCAGGCGCTGGTGTTGGCTCGAGAGGCAGCGTGTAACCCAGTGGGTCAGGTAAAACGAGAAGTGGTCTGATTGCAGTCTTTGTTCATTTTTAGAACCCAAATCAGATTTATCAGTATCTTCTGGCTCTGGTATGTTTAAATAACTTTCTTTTATTTAAATACATACTTCTCAGACTGACTACTGGCAGTGTAACTGGGAATACAAGAAGTCTTCCAGGGAATGTGCTCTTTTAAAATTTTACTTCCCTGCCACTGTGGCTCCATTGGTTGGTCATCATTCTGTGAAGTGAAAGGTCACTGGTTTGGTTCCTGGTCAGGGCACATGCCTGGGTTCCAGGTCCCTGGGTGGGGTCCATATGAGAGGCAACTGATTGATGTTTCTCTCTCACATTGATGTTTCTTTCCCTCTCTGCCTCTGTCCCTTCCCCTATAAAAATAAATAAATGAAATCTTAAAAAAGGAAAGAATGGCTCCTTAATTTTTTTTAACCTAATATTCCAGTCTCTGAGGCTTTATAATCTTTGAGAAGCCTGACTTGAAGTTAGTTGCAATATGTTCACAAACCACAACACTTTGCACAGAGCACGCAGAGCCAGGTGAGGGGTTGTGAATCGTTTCCAACTGGGGCCTGGCAGCGCAGTGCAGAGGCGGACCCACCACACACCGACTCTTTCCGCCCGCCCGTGGGCAAGGCTAGTGCAGGTTGAACGCAGGCTGTGCTTCAAGGGGGCGGAGGAGGGTGCTCCTCCCTGGGAGTCAGCTCCCCCCTGGGAGGCAACTCTTCCCTGAAGCCTCGAAATCAGCATTTCACTTTAGAAGTCCTCACCTTTACTCAAGTCACTTCCATAAACGCCGTGCCCAAGACTGTGTGTGTTGGGGGGGGGCGGTATTCAGGGATGGAAGTCATTTCTTTCTCGCCTGTGTTCCAAGAAATGTACAGGTCAGCAGGGATAAAAAACTTACTCTCAAACAACTGGAATGCAAATTGGAATTTGGGAAAGATGCAGCCTAGAATGTGTGACTAGCAGCTTGCTGCCTGGAGTCAGATAGTTGGAGTTTGAGCTGTGACTCTAGTTCTTATTAGTTAAGTCATTTTAGACAAGATACTTAGCTTCCCTAAGACTTGGCTCCTCATCTGTGGCATCGGCAAAAATACCTGTATGTGTATCACACGTCTATTGCACACATCTGCACCTGTGCAAATGGACTAACACAGTTTCTGGCACATAGTAATTGATCATTGTGTTAGCCTTTGTAATTATTATATCTATAACTACATGTAAACTTAAAGTGGTTTTAATTCTCCCTCTGTTTGTAATAAGTGACTGCATTTTATATTGAGGAAATACCATTGATAAAATTGTGAACTGGAGAAAGTTCGTAATGTATGGGGAAGTAGCCAGAGTCTGGGATCTGTGTGGAGAAGTCTTGAAATATGAGAGATAAATCTGGCATGGTCAGTTAAAGTGAAGCTTGAAGAGTTTTAAGTGATAAAAGGGAATCTGTTGAAGTCAGCAGGTGTGGGCAGGTGGTGAAGGGGGGGATGCTGCTAAAAAGGGAGTTCTGGAGCTAACACCCCCGTCTCCCTGTTGACTGTTATGAGACAGGGGGCAGATCACAGAATGTCTCTCTGCCCCTGGTTCCTCGTGAGTAATGAGATAGCCAACATCCTAGGCTTACTGTGGGCATTATGAGATATTACGCATTCATTATTAGCTGAGAACCCAGAAAAACACTCTATAAATGGTTGTTTTTATTATTATTACAAAACTGAGTAGTTGATTTATAAGTAGCACAAACAAAAAGCAGCTTTTCAGTGTCATTTTATAATTTAAAGGGGCATGGCAATAAGTTTTGAGTAAGACAGCTGTAAAAAGTAGCATTTTAAAACTCTTCTTAAGCCCTCAAAGATTTGATTTTCCCCAAATTTCCTGACCATTTATGCAGCTAACTTCTGGATGGAGGTGACTTTAAGATTGTCTATGTGGAGTGGCCTGGGGAGGTGCAGTTTACATATACAGACACGCCACTGACAACTGGTATATATCAAAATAGTGTATGTAGAGGATCTGTTCCCGAAAAGTTGGGTGTACATTACTTTATGTGCATTGACTGCTTTAAGTGAAAAAGGCAAGCTTTTTCTTTAGAGAAATGCTATCAATGTATTTTTTAAATGTAAGGGAGACCACCGCCCCATTCATCATCTGTCTAAACCCAAGTCTCTTCATTTATTTGGTAGGCGAAAGGCTGTATGTATTCTCTCTACCAAATAGCACTTAGGAGAGTGGGCTGCCAAAAGGCAAATCAGAGTTTATCTTAATTTTTTTTCTTTTCTACTTCTCAGAAAACCCACAAATATTTCAGCCCGCCATTCTTCATTTTCAGTGTGCTGGTTTTCTGTAGGTGCAAACATTGGACGGGTGGTCTTTGTCTCGTCACAGAAACTCAAAGCGGATGAGTAACAAGAGAATAGTGCTTTCCTAGAAAGACTCAGCCAGAGTGCCTGCCTTTGGTTAGTGCCCATGAGGGTGGCAGGCGGCATCGGCAGTCGCACAGGTGAATTTTCCTCTCAGTGGGTTTCAACCAGGTCACAGAGAATCACTCCACTAAGTTATTTGGATTTCAGGGAGATAATGAGTCTCATTCATGTCAGAAAACCTCCATGGAACATTTTGCTGGAAAAGTCACACAACTAGGCACTGCTGCGTTAGGCAAGTTGGGGCAGAGGCTAGTGTCAGGGAAGTTTCATCTGACTCAGTGATTATAGCAAGGTCATCACAGCCCAGGGCAGATGCTTTCTCACTTTGTTTTGCCTTTTCTCTTTCTCCCTGCTTTTCTTCCCCATTTTGAGTTGATGTCTTTAGTGTTAGGACCTTCCTTGATCAGTGATGAATAGCAACTTAACAGGCTTTTTCTAAGGCCTATTAATTAAAGCCAGACTTGCTTGGAGCAATTCCTAATTCTCTTACTAAAGAGGGTGGAGCTCAGGGTATTAGAGTTCAGCTGTGTGGATGTGGGAAGGGATCACCTGCCACATTCAGGATGTTTTATTCTCGAAGGGCCATGGTCCTCTCACCATGTCCGATTTGGAACCCCCTTTTTATTGTCGGGTTTATCCCCAGGCCAGGATGTGTTCTCCTCCCCCTACCACTCACAGGTAGGTCCATGGCCACCAGCATCACGTATTTGTGTGATGTATGACTACATCCTGTGGAGAGATGCTCCGAATGTCCTGTCTCTCCTAGTTGTGCGATATTGGAACCCCGGTATCAGTAGATATTTTTCTAATTCTGGTAATTCTCAAACATCCATAATAACAGTGAGGGTAATGTAATGAACGCCGCGTCCGGGACTGCGAGGCGTCACATGTTCCTGTGTATCTTCCTAAGCCCCAGAACTGGGACTGGCGCAGAACAAGTGCTTCATACAGATTTGCTCATCAAGCCGGGTGCCTATTTGTCCATCCATTTCCTCCTTCAAAAATAAGAAATGACTTTGTATAATTGCATGATTTAGAACCCTTCTTCCCTCCTTTATTTTTGTTGTTATTGTTCAAAATTGAACTTGTTGCAGACCTGTGGCTGTAGAAAATAACAATCATTTTTTTTAAGAGGGCCATTTGAGCATCTTCTGTATTTTTCCTGAAGATGTTGTATTTGTTGAATGGAGAGGGAGTTAATAACAGGCTTTTTCCTGTACTAAAAACATGTTTTAGTACAGCCAGGGACCACAGCTGCTTGACCCCAGAGATCACATACCCCTGGAAAGGGGGGGGGAAAGTACATCAAGACCTGATGAGATGCTAATGAACTCTGGAAGCATGTTTTAGTTCGAACTTTAAAAAAAAAAACAGTTTTTTCATGTAAAAGTTTATGTCCCCCCCTCCCCCCAGGGATTAAAAAAGGAGTTGTCACGTGCTGTGTTTTTATGAAATCTCCTCCACAGTGGCTCCCACCTGGGACTTGGGGAAGGAGTAGGCCAGGGAAGAGTGCTCGGAGAGGAGAGGCTCCTGAGATGCCTCCTCCAAGACCCTTGTCCTGACCCTTCCCCAGGAAAGGCTGACTGCCCAGTTGCTGGGACCCTAGTCCACAAGGCTCTGCAGGGCACCTCCAACACACCCTCTGGGTCTCATTTCCTCCCTCTCAGCTACCTAGACAATAAGCCCCCTTAGGAAAGCCTCTGTCACATTCCCGTCCAGCACCTCCTAGGCCATCAGTAAGTACATGACTGAACAATCCGCTGACCAATTGGCTCATACATGACTGAGGTAAGTCGGCACATCCAACACCTCCTCTAAGATCCTTTCAAACCTAAAAACCTAAAACAAAACATCAGCCGCCCATCTTTGACCAAACCTTGCTGCTGTATCATGTCCATTCCAGTAACAACGCTGGGTCAGGCCCTACATCAGGAGCTTTACGGACCCCTCATGCCACAGGTGAAATGAGTGCCATAATTTCTATTTTACAGATAAGGAAACTGAGGCTCAGAGAAGCTAAGCACTTGCCTAAGTACGCACAGCTATTAAAGGGAAGGGCTGGGAATCGAACCCAGTCCTTGCAACTGCAAAGTCCAGAGCCCTTCCAATATGTCACTGCATCTTGTCATACGCGGTTACTAGGGTAGAACGGACACTCCCCGAGCCTCCGGGAGTGAGCTGCTACATAACACAATGAAGACCTAAAACTTCCATCTCAGGCCTAAGAGCTACGGGACACGGGTGAACGATCCGGGCAGTGTTTCTCCAAGCAGCCATCTTGCCGCTGTGAAAGCACTCCAACCCACTAGCCGGTCTCAAGTGAGAAAAATTTAGGCAGCATTATTGATTGGTTTTAAAATTCAACTGACATGTTTTCTCTACTGAGAATTTCCTCAAACTAAGGCTGTTTCATTAGGACTCGACAAATACAATATAATTAACTCAGGGACTGTTGCTCTAGCAGGTGGAATAATAGGAAGGATTTTCCCCCTTTTTAGAAGACCAACAATTCATTTTACATGTTGGAGGAAAGGTAATAAACATTTCTTTAAAATGGATGTGTTTATCCCGAAAGAACCCCTTAAACACGGAAACAGGAGGCCGCGGTGCCTGTAACTGCAAGGAGAATTTTACTACCCGTCAGGCCTCCCTATGACTCCATCCAAAGGCCAGACCACAGCCCTAGACAGCTTTTGCTCCTTGGTTCTGGAGGCACTGGGAGCTCCCAGAGAGGCCAGAGGAAGTGGAAGACAATGTGGACAGGGCCATGGGCACCCCAGGCAGAGCTGGCGGTGTTGGAAAGACACTGAGGTTTCTTGAGCCCGTGCCACACACCAACCCTGTCCCTTCACAAACAGGATCTCACTCCGTCTTCAGAAACGCCCTGCGAGACAGACACCAGTGGCCCCACTTTACAGATGAGAAAATGGAGCCTGGATAAGTCAAATCACTCAAACGTATGCAGCCAGTTGATGGGACTCCCGAGATTTGAACCCTGCTCTGTCCTCCACAGCTCGCAGTGCCCACAGGACTCAGAGAAGAGAAAGGACCTCTTACTCGGCCGTTTCTGCTTTTGATTCTGAGTGCCCCTCCCCACTCTAGATGGTTAAAAGGCCCACTTAATTCCACTGGTTTGACTGAAATTATATTCATAACTTATTTGTTAAACTGTAACCTCTGAAGTAGGAGCAGCAGCTTCGAACTTTTCATTTTTCCTCCTTTGATCAAGAGAACAGAGCCTCCGTGCCGCCTGCGACCACCGCAGCTCAACTGTCCCAGACGGGAAGGACCCCAGGAGCCGTCTGGCCCGCACATCTTATTCGGAGATGGGCAGACGAGTGAGGAAAGGCCACACGCTCTGCATGCCGTTGCACATTTTAGTAGTGGCAGACTCATGTCCCACCTCGGCCCCCTGCCTGGGACACCAGTCTCTCCGGGCCAAGTGGCTGGATGGAAGAATCCATTGCTACGTTAGAAATGCCACAAAAAAGCAGCACCAACAGTAAAATGAATGAAGACACTGTAAATATCCACTGATGCAGGAGTAAGGGGATAAACTGCAGTATACAGGAATATTACAACATAAAGTGATTAACTACATCTGTAACTATCAAAACAAAAACGGGCAAAAAGTCATTTTCAGTAAAGATAAACATGTTCGGCAAGAAACTGATTTCTATATGTTGTGCATTTCTATGTACAACATATAATGTAACATACTGGTTGTAGACCTGCCCACGTGACATGAAAATGAAGAACATGGGCAGAAAAGCATTAATGATATATGGTCACTTTCAGGGAAAAGAAAACAGGAACAAGGAACAAGGATCAAGGAAGGATGCCCACGGGATTTCAATCTTATAGCTGATGTTTTCTTTCCTTAAAATAAGCAAACAGGCAAAGGCAGCCCGAGATGAAAGATGAAACATTCAACGTGATCTAACTTTAAAGAGGGGAGACTGGGTTAAAGCCGGGGCACACTCATATTTGAGCGAATAGACTTCTTCTTTCCTGGCACAACCGACTAGAATTCTTTTTAAATACTATGTTATTGCCATAATCAGGACACAAGGAGGCAGCTAAAGTGGGGTGTGACTATCCAGGGTGGGAATGGGTTGAGTAAGAGGGTCTGTTGCTATAGAGGGAAGAACAGTCGTTAAATTGTCTGGAAAGGCAAAGGTGAGAGACAGACACCGACCAGACTGACCATGAAGGAACCAGGCCAGCTGTCCCTGAAAATCTGCAGTTCACGGGGTCAGACAAGGTGAACAGATTCTTAAACACAAAAACGTTGTCAACACTGTATGGATGCGAATCAGGCTCTTTGGGGTCAGGGTGAATTCAACATGAAAAGGAAAATTATGGAGACTTAAGACTCCTGTTAAGCCTCTGATATAAAATTTCAGATTAATCTAGAGGGGAAAAAAAACTTTTCCTAAAGAACAATTTTGAAAATAAACCATCTTTCCTCCCCACTGAACCCATTTAAAAACAACAGAACGTGACTGTCGGGGGACCCTCGGGGCGCTGGCTCCAGACGCACAGTGGGAACACGGAAGAACTCTCACTTTCGAGGGTTAGAATTTTCACCCTCAGAACAGTCCGGGGCACTGGTCAGGACTTGAACTTGTCGGAATTCTAGTAGAACAGATTGCAAGTCAAAGGGCAAGGTTTTTCTTCTTTTCTTCCACTGGAGTGAAGAGCAGGGGTGGAAGGGCCCCTGACTTCCAGGGCTTTATTTTTATCAGGAGATCAATTTCTACAAGTTCGCATTCTGCTCTGAAGGTCACCAGCATCATCTGAAGTTCAGCCAGAGCCAGGCTGCTCTGGAAGGGTGATTAGTATTCACTCCACAAGAAAAACATCATCCTTAAAACCAACGGCTATCTGCTTTCCTTAAACCATTCATTTATTCCACATTAAAGGAACACACTTGTCTCAAAAAAATTCCATGATAAATCCCCCCCTTCAGCCATTCCTCCTAAAATGTTTTGTCTTATCAAGTGGAACTTCACAGCCAAATAAATCAGTGGGTTCCTTCCTGAGCGAACCATGCCTCCAGACAGAACCTGAATTAACCCTCGTCTCAGCACTCCAGGACATCTTCAGGTAATCAGCATCTTATAGTAAAATGAAGTCTTGGTTATGTATGTAAATTACTCCCCCCCCCCCCGCCCCAGTGCGCGAGGAAAACCTTTTCTTCAGCAGAGGCATTACGAATAATTTCAATTTTCTTCTTCAGAAAGGACTGGCTGAGGAGCTCGGAAACAGCTTGTTAGAATTCACTTTGCTTCTTGTTTGTCCCCTGTTCTTAGAATCCCCGAGTGACACTTTTTTTCCCCACACGGTACCGTAGTTTCATCAGTTCTCTCTTCCCCCTCCTGACCCTGCGGACGACCTTCCTCAACAGCCTCCCCCCACAGGAACAGGGAGCCTCTGCTGTGGCACCTGGATTATCGCACTGACGGTGACTGGCAGCAAAGGCTGGAGGTGCACTGATCCACATACAACGACACAGAATGAGTGCGGCCACGTTGCAGCAAAGACTGCCACCTCAGCCCACACTGACCTATGTCCCTTATGTGTAAATACCTGGCACCTGATGGGTTTCCCAGTTCCCCAGACCAACCCGCCTTCACTTCCCCACTGGTTCCTAAGACAGGCGACTTAACCTGGGACGTGCGGAAGGATAGCCTTCTTTAGTGTGGTCCCTACTACCCAGCACAGCAAGTGTAAACACTGAGAATTTGGGGACTTTATACATGAATGAACACATTCGGATCTGAACCTCTTGAGCCCCAATAATGAGGATCTGGGGTGCACCACCACACTGACCTGCCTCACATACAGAACAGGCCAGCTCCAATTTAGCCCTGAGAGCTTCAGGGCATTACCACTCCGAAGGCCCCCAGGTGAGATTAGAAGAAGAAAGAGAAAAACACTGAATGGGAAGGGAGGGAAGCAACAGGGAGGGCAGCTCAGGGGGAAGAGTGGGGAATAAAAAAGGACCAATTACTTACTAAAACACCACTGATGGAGCACTTCCTATATGCCAGACATGCTAACTCACTTAATCTTCTCAGTGCTCTTGTTGCCTTTCTAGATGGGAAGCCTTAGAACCAGAGAAGTTAAGCAACTTGCCTGGAGTCACACAGCTAGTAACTGGCAGAGTCAAGTTCCAAACTTGGAGAATCTGACTGCAAAGCCCAAGGCCCCAGACTGCACTTACCAATGTGTCCCATAGAATACACTGCTTTCTCTGGGTACCCAATACGTGAGGAGTGAAAAATTAAAAAATTTTAAAAAACACGCAGTCCAAGGCAGATTTGGGAAATGGTGAGTTAAATGGGTCTTACTAAAAGGCCTCTAGGAGCTTTCGAATTGCTAATGAGCACCCTGAAATTCTGAGGGATGAACAGAGTAGGGGCGCACCCCAGATGCACTTGACTAGGGGCTTTTTCTCCGGCAAGCATCTTGCTGGACCAGCTGCCACTTTCAGAAGCACAAACCTTGCATCTGCTCCACTCCCGCGTCCACTCCTCCCGCCCCAACAGGACAGGAAACCACTCACCTTGGCCCGCTGCCCTCTCAAACCACGCACCTGCCCAACTCTTGCCACAGACATCTGTCTTTGAGGGTTTCACAAGGGAAAACTTTCAACTCCTATCTGTCCCTTCTGTGAGATTTGGCATTAAATCATTACAATCAAAAAGGATATCCTACTCTATCCAAATCTCAGGAAGAATCCTTCTTAGAAAAGCCTGAGGTTGATGTCTACTAGATGCAACTGACAGAAACATGAATGATTCACTTCAAGATAACAACTGAGAGACATCTTCCATCCCGTGGAAGGAGCCTGGCAGGTGAGGCACTTTCCCGCTAACCGCCTTGGAGTCAATCTCATGGTAAGTGCTCCTTCTACGAAGCCCTGTTGGCCAAAGTTCAGTAAACACCCTTAAGTAGAGACAGTAATTATAGGTAATGTTCTTTTTAATTAAATTTATTGGGGTGACATTGATTAATAAGATTATAGGGGGTTCAAGTGCACAATTCTATGACATGTCATCTGTATACTGTATAGTGTGCCCACCACCCAAAGTCAAATCTTCTTGAATACAGTGAGTGTCCTAACTATTCACATCAACACCTAAGACAATCAGGAGCGACCTGGGCATTTCAGAGGCCAACCTGAAAACTGAGTGGCAAATCTGAGCACCTTGAAATAAGCCAAACTCCAAGCTAATCAACGATGCAGTGGAGGAGTTACCTAAGAGTCCTGTAGCAGGGACATCATTGAGCAGGCATGTCTTGGATTTCTAATCACAGCTGTTGAGTCACCAGACTAAGCCCTCTAAAATATTGCCCTCATCAGTCACTCCTCTGCTCACAAACATTCTGTGGCTCCCTAGTGCTGACCAAACAAAGTTCCGATTTCATAGACTGGCCTATTCTTCACAATCTAACTCAACTCCACCTTCCGGCTGCACTCCACCAGAATTCCCCGAGTAGTCTTCCTGCCCCTTTTCTCCCCTTTCATGTCGAGCCCGCTCCATACCCACCTCCATCATTAGGCCCCTTCCACCTTTGTCCCTGCCCATAAATGTCATGTGAAACTCTGGAACGCTTTCCACCTTGAAAGTTTTCCCCAACCACAAAACCATCTGAACCATGTTCCCTTCTCCTTCAGCTTAGGAGCGGAAACAACCTCTCTGCAGCCGACAACTTCCATCGGAGCTTAGCGGGTCTCCTATTTTCTGGAAGATGAGATGCTGTACGTCTCCCATGTCTGCGGCTTATATTTCAGCAAGCGGTGTCAGCGCTGAAATAGTAACCTCCCGTTTTTATTGAGCAGCACACAGCGTAACTGATGGCGTCTGCTGGGGCTGATATTTTAAGTGAAGGCTCTTCTCAGACTGGCCTCCTCTCTCGTGGCTCTGTATATAAATAGCCAACAGCAGCCACACCTGAGGTAGCTGATGGAGCTTCTCGGCTGAAGTCCTTAATTATACCCCGTAAAATCATGAGGTTTTTCTGAGAGGATTTATATTGGGCTGGCAAAAAATTTCGTTTCGTTTTTTCCGTACAATGGCTCTTAGTTGCCTTTAACTTCATTGCACAATTTTGTTAGATTGTGTTGTGACAGCTGTCATATCAGTGTGCATTAATAAAATGTATTGAAATTAGTGAATTTTTATGCAGCCATTTTAATATTGAGGATGGAAGGAAATACGCAACATTTTCAGCGTATTATGCTTTATTATTTCAAGAAAGATAAAAGTGCAACTGAAACGCAAAAAAAAAGATTTGTGCAGTGTATGGAGGAGGTGCTGTGACTGACTGAACTTGTCAAAAGTGGTTTGCAAAGTCTCTTGGTACTATTGACATTTTGGCCAAAGTATTCTTTGCTGTGGGGCTGTCTTATGCATTGGAAGATGTTTAGCAGCACCCCTGGCCTCTACCCACTAGAAGCCAATAGAAGGAAAGAGCTGACATACTCAAAATGTCCATATCAATAAAGTTATTCGTGAAAATAAAATTGTGTCTTTTATTTCGCAGAAAAAACCATATGGGCTTTTTGGCCAGCCCAATACAAGCAGATCTGGCTTTCAAATCTGCAAAGCTAGAAAAAGCAGGAACAGGGGCAGGGCTCTGCTGGGAAGAGTTGCCAGCATTCTCTGGTCTTTTTGGTGAAACAGATTTGAACACCCTGTTACACTTTTGGGGTGCTCAGTTTCTGTGTTAACCCTCAAATCAAGGGAAGCTGTCACGTACGTCCTCGAGGGGCAATGACGCCCACCATCGGGTATTGCCCTTCCAAGGAGTGTCAGTAACAGCAAACACGGGTTCTGGGGTGAAGTTCTTGGGTTCATTTGCAAGCCCGGGGGAGTGTTCACCTGGCGGTGTTCAGGCAATGCCCATCCTCATAAGACAGGAGCCTATTTCTGGTTCACTGCTGCCACTGGCCAAGGCACCTCTGTGAGCACAGTCCAGGCAGGATGTTCACGGAGGGGCGTGTGTTCAGGCCCAGACAATACCCTGCTCTGCATCTGAGTGTTCTTCCACAGTGCAGGTACATCCTTTCAGAGGAAGTTTTTAGACATGTTGACCATTTTGATGGAAAATTTCTAAATTACAAATACCTTCATATCCCCTGATTGGAGGTTGCTAAGATATGTATAAGCCCAGACAGACCCTCTGAAGAGTCTTCCTTGGTACATGCTCCCTACACACACTCACAGTACACACACCAAGTGCCCCAGCTCCAGACTCACCACTGCTTCACGCCAACCTGGTCCTGGCCGCTAACAACGGACCCGCTGCTGCTATGGTCAGAGGCATCATCTCCCCACCCCGAGCTCCTCCAGGGTGGGCACCCCTGCTTGTGTGCTTTGTCCCCAGAACCTGGCTTGGTGCTTACGTGCACAACAATAGTTAACCCATGTTTAAGAATGAGCGCATGTGTGTACCTACAAATGAATGGAACGTTGCTCTGGAGGGCATGAGCTAAAATATGTATGTGGAAATCTCGATACCAATCTTGCTTGTAAGAAAACCAGAGTCCAGAGAGAGAGTGTGACCCATCAAAATGGCAACAATGAGGCAGAAAGGAGCACCTTCTACCATGTGACAGGTTGACGACTTGATGTCTCTGTGCCGAGTTGAACCATCGAGATCCCTCAAACACTTAAGCTACAGAACCGAAACGCACCCTCAGAAGTATGGACCTTTGAGACTGGGTAGTTACATTTGTCCTCAAGTGTCAGCACTAATCACATACATGTACCGAAAATACAGCCTGCCATCACCTTCAGCGAGCAGAGGCGGTGCTGGCAGCAGCCACCCACCCCCCGCACAGCGGACACAGGCACGTGATTCGAGGCAGAGGAGCCACCGGAGGACCTGGTGGTGATTTACAGTGACCCTGAGGAGCGGCAGGCTTTCTGTTGGGAGGGGAAGAGCCTTCCGAGGGCCGGGCCCAAACCCCTGCGATCGGTGAGCCAACTCTGAAACACGCTTGTGTTTGGAAGCCATGACGAACTTAGTTAACAAATGAAAATACGAGTGCCAGTGAGAGCCCCTCGGGACCAGCCTGTTTCTGAAAAGGAAGCTCCAGGTTACAGCTCACGGCACTGGGCAGCCCCTGCGGGCGCAGTCGCTCCCACGCAGGGAATGGCTGGGTCCAGCTCGGCAGGGCTCCAGATCAGCCGACACCCACTTTACTTTTTTTTCCAGACAAAAGCAACCAACAATTTTTGCAGTCAATTCAATTACCAATCATTTCTTAATCTGTTTTAGGCAATCTCAAAAAAATAACCAATTTGATCAAAGTTTCGACCATCCCAGTCAATTCAGTTCCCAAAGTCGGGGAAATAAGACCCTTGTGGAAACTCTAACTCAGCAAAGGAAGGACAAAAGAGACAGCATTTCCCATGAGACATACAGCAAGAAATACGGCATCCTTTACCTTGGTCAAAGGGCTTGTTGGGATTCCAGTTTCTGAAATAATCATCCTATATAAGGAAAAGAAATAGAAAACAAAGGTCAGATTTCAGGAAGTTTCTCACGTAACTGCACGAAAAGCTGCCTTCCTCCCCACCTCCCAAAACACAAAGGAAAACAATAAGGCTTCAGAATCTTTCCCCAAACAGACATTAATGTGAAATCAACAGTATCAATGTACTTTTCCAATGCTTGCCTTTCAGACCGTGTGGATTAAACTCTGGGAAGAGTGAGAGCACTTCAGCCTCACATGGAAGCAGCAACGCTCTCCTCAGCCTGACAGATACGCCTTCCAAAGGGCAAGGTGTGTCTGCCATCAATTACGCTGCAGCGGAGGCCTTGCTGCTCTCACTGGTGATCACGCCTCCCTGTTTGTAACAGCTGATAATTCAATTGTCAACATTTCTTTTACATGGAGATGTGTAGCCTGTGCCCAGTTCCCAGTTTTCCAGCACTCACGAAACCTAGAAACAAAGGGCCGTGCAAAATGCTAGAATTAACCACAGGCAAACGTGTAACTTTACACCATTTGTTCCCAGTGTGTAAAGATAAAAAAAGCAAAGGCTGGCCAATCTGGCTGACTGATAACCGTGTCTCCCTTGATACAGCTGGAATCGTTTATGCTCCGAGGCTAGACACTTCATTACTTTAAAATTGCAAGGGCCTGGGTCACTCCCTTCTTCATGGCTACATTTAATCTCTTCCCCACTCCTAATAAGCCTTTCCTTCCAAACCAGCGCTCCGTCTCCTCTCCCTGTCCAAACCCCGGTGCTCACCCACCCTCACTGTGCCAGCAAAACTGAAGTTTGTAAGGTCCAGAGGCTTCATCCTTGTACATCATCCTCACACCATTTTCACGGCACGTGCCCCCTTTTCAGTTCATTTCTTCCTGGCTGTACCCAAATTACTTGCCACACGTGCTTTTGGCAGGTATTCTGAAGGCTGCAGGCAGCTTCAGAAGGTCCAAAATAAGGCCTCAATTTCTCTCCCAGAGAAGTTAATTTACATCAAAGTGCACAATTAGTTTAAATTATTGTCCACACTGTCTGCAGATGCAGTTTATCTCTGCCACAGCCTCCTGTGAATGTTATCGGCCTCTGTGTGGTGCAATTACCTGGCTTTATTAAACCCTTGTTGAGTTCACCTAAGCCCTTTAACAGATTTCAGGAAACTGGATTTAGAGTAAAATCAGAACATATTGCTTCATGGGCAGTGATTCCATTCTCCAGAGCATGAATAAACATGAGCAGGTTCCTCTGGATCCTGGGGAGTCGCCATGAAATTATTTTTAACTCCAAGGACCTGGACCCCTTTGCTCTGTCTCTGATTTGATGGCAGAACTGCCTGCCGCACCCGTCTGGTCGAATGTCTCTCAGGCTGCACCCTAAAGGACCACTGAGAAAGCTCAGCACGGTCCTGCTGCCACATCTCTCTCCATCCATGATCCCGAGGCACTGAAACTCTGTGCTTTGAAACCCAGCAGCCAGCGTTAAACGATTCCAAGTTAAGGGCTGGATAGTAGGCGGAAAATTTAGCACCCAATTTCTCAGTTTGATGGCCAGTGTGCTCTGAGCCGTAGACACAAGCACGGTGCCAACACATTCCGCTGTTCACAAGGGCAAGAGAGGAGACAACTCAAGATGAACTCATCTTCACCACTGAAGAAAAAGGTAACAAAGTGTCCATCTTTCTGACTGCAATTCATTGATACCCTCCTCACATTCAGAGCATGGCATCGTGTCCAATGGCAAGGGGGAGTCTTGGGAAACGCTTTCTACTCGAATGTGCTGTTCTCAGATAAGGAAGTCCTTGGGAACTCCGGATGGGTGTCTGAAATGTCACATTCTCTCTGATGTCAAAGAAAGGTCTGCAGGAGTCTCAAGAACTGAGTATTCCCTAATGACTTCAACATGCTTTATAACTTGGATGGAATGTGAAGCATGCTTCTGGACCCTGTCACTTTTCCTATAATTGCCCTTTTTACAGATTTCATGGGGGACATCATAGTTTTAAATGTAAAGCCTCTAAAAGCAGATATCTGCATTAGAATATTTGAAACCTATTGAAATGTAATAACACTGCCTAATTGCTGCCAAAATGTGAAAGTACACCTTGAGTGAAAGCTCATTATGCAAAATGGGTCCTTCAAACAGCCCCTTGCTCAGCAAGGCCAAGCAGGGAAAGAAAATGATTCCTTGCGTCTGATTGCTTTTGCTTGGCCTTAGGAAAGTGGATTGCCAAAGCAAAAAGCAATGAGCCAGGAGCTGATAAAACCTTCGGTGTAACTGGCTTGGCTATAGCTGAGAGAGAAACCCCCTATCAGGGGCCATGACCGTGAACATTCAGGAAGTGCTCCAGGTACCAGAGCCCACTTGGGGGATGGTCAGGGAGCACAGGGAAGGGGGACTTCTTCACGGACATGCTGCTAGCCTGAGATTCCCAGACACACAGATCCTCTCCCACACTGTGCCAGCCAGTGTGGCCAATCCAGGCAGGCCAGGGCTAAATCCATCAACTCACCGGACAGTGCAGGCATTTCCGGAGAGGAGGCACCCAAATTCATACGGGAAAAAAAAAAAAACAGAGATAAAAGAATCCTTCTTCTAGGGCTTCACCTCCTGAGACTGTGCTCATCCCTGAGCCCCACTTAACAATCAGGCGCTCAGAGGATGCAAGGACGGCTGCCTGTGACCCTGCACCAACACTCTGTCGCCAGCTCCAGTGCTGGTCACTCTCTCCAAGGCCTAGGGCCGAGGGGCACCACCCCAGCCTTTTTATTTTCTATCTAAATAAATAAAAATACATGGTGTATATTTTACATCATCCTAGCAGTTCTCTCGGTTTCCTAACGGGGATGATCCCCATCCTGGGGAGCAGCAGCCTGCAGCGCCCCACCTCCACGCTGCACTGTATCAAAGGGTGCTCCCGTGCCACGGACCCACAGTCTGCCTGGTCCTGGGAAGGGCCAGAACTTCCCGAGCCCTCACCTCTGATCTCCCTTCTCGCCCAATCGAGCTGTGGCCGGTTAGACGCAGACGGCGCTAAAAGCACGTTAGATGTGCCAGATCAAAGCCGCCAGGAGATACGCATCTGTCTGAGTTGGCCTCTTAACTGGTCATTTCATCATCCAGTGATGAAGCTTCTAAAAATGACTTGTGAGGCCCTTGGCAACAGCTAATTTTTAAAACATAAACCTAAACAGAAAGATGCAGATCTAAATATAGTTGTTTATTAAACCCAATTACTCCTCGTAGTGTGTAACACAGGCCAAGGAGGAAAGGGTGGCAGTACTCTGCACATGCAGAGCTGTGGGCCTCGGCGCACAGTGTGGCGACGTCAGGCCGCCCCGGGGCAGGGCTGAAAGCTGTCTGAGGGAAAGCTGGCCCTGCCTCACTGAGCCACTTTATAACTGGAAAGGACCCAGCTCTTTAGGAAATTACCCAGCCGGTAAAATCTGGAAGAACCTATAAATGTGAACAGTCTCAAATTCGAACATACTGCCTTCTGTCTCAAATCATGAAATACCCCAGGGCAACATAAAGTCACAGCAAGAAGGCTTTTGGCCAGTGTAAAGGTCACAGTGAGGAGGCGATGAATCATCACACGTCCAGGATGAAGCAAAAGGAGGCGGTGCTGGTGGCAGAGAAGAAGGGCAGCCTGGGGATGATCATGGCCTCACTGTTTTTGTTAATCTTCCACAGATGATCAGACAGATAAAACCGTCTGCCTCCATTTATCTCTCTAAATAAACATCTCACTAATATAGT
Source organism: Sturnira hondurensis (assembly GCF_014824575.4). Taxonomy (NCBI): domain Eukaryota; kingdom Metazoa; phylum Chordata; class Mammalia; order Chiroptera; family Phyllostomidae; genus Sturnira; species Sturnira hondurensis. Next base: position 484,395 of record NW_028073751.1, read on the forward strand.
ACTGGACCCTGTGAAATCACTGGAACCCAGTAACTATGGGTTTTCCAGTATTTTAGAAATATTCATTTTGATGAGCATTCATGGAAAGGAAATCTGTTTAAAATATATGTAACACACTGCATATTATTATGTATAATAGATAATAAGAACATATTTACTAATACACAATTTAACAAATATATGTACATATGTATTCACATATGCCGAAGAACATTCTGCTCTGTAAAGCATCTTGCAGTAAAACCTTTAATCCTCCCTAACATGACATGAGGCCAAAACAGCCCCACTGCACTTAGAGCGCTCATGTGCCTTTGTTGCGCACGCCATGACCCGCCGGGAAGTGTGTGGTTCGGGCCCGCTGTGGATGGGACCCCGAATTTTCCTTCCACTGCCCCACAGTCCCAAAACGGCTGATGCCATTTAGTTCCGATATTCCCCGGGGGTTGCCTTTCAGGAGGTGCTAATCGCAGTCTGGGTGGACTCAGGAAGAGGCGGGTGGCAGAACGCCATGGCTTCTGAAGGGGGTGTGACGTATCATCCACCTTATGGCTTTGGATACTTCAAATCAAGGACACTTAGCTAACATGAAACAGATTATTTCCCCTTCATAAATATTTTAGGTAAGTGTTTGAACTTCAGTTTCATCTGAAGATTACCTGACATAATACAAAACACCAGCCCAGAAAACAAATGGGAGCCTCGTTTGTCTCCGCCAAGAGTGAGTAACAGGCACAGAGTAAGGCAGTCCTGGCCGAACTGTGTAAGGTGTACGCCAGCTGTTCCAGCCTTAACATCTCTGTATCCCTGGTGTGTGTGTGTGTGTGTGTGTGTGTGTGTGAAAAACACAGGTGGGTGTATGTTTATACACTCGAAATCACTTTCTTCTTCAACAGAGTGATTCTTCGATAAATTGGTCTGACATTTGGTATAAAGTCCTGCAGTCCTCAGACAAACTGATTTGGAAAATAACAATGTCAGTTGCTCTGCTCTTTCAATAAATAACCCACTAGTAGAACACAGATAATAACTGACAATCATACTTGCACTGTAACTAATGAGAAAAGATAAAGCAGCAAATGGACTGTTTATGTGCATTTGATAAATTGCATCCCCTGGATACACCAATGAAAAATAAATATGTGTGGTGCTGGTTCACTGAACTAAAGCAAGTATTTACCATTGAGATTTGGGATTTAGAATGAAATTTACATTTTATTTGGCAACTATTTTGATGCTATGTCTACATACAGTTGAAAAGTCAAAAACCTACCTCAACTTCCTGAGTACGAAAGCATTATAAATGAGAAAAAATAAAAGAATCACATCAAACAATAGGAATGAATGTAAACATTTTTGATAACTGCATCAAATTTTCATATTATCGTAACATTAGAAAGTCACTGACCGTCATTCCCTGGGAAAGGTCCCATCGTCCACCAAGTTCAGGGGGAAGCATGCTAGGTCACAGGGCGGGGTACAGGAAGTGGGGAGAGGTCTGTGTGTGCCCTAGTGACCCAGGCCATTACTGTAACACAGCCACCAAAACTGTGATTAAATCCAACACTCAGTCGTGATCACTATCTATGGGAGTTTCAAATGATCAATTTCCTGTGACATAGGATGACATTCAATAAAAACTCGGAAATGACATCAGAGACCAAGTGGAACAGACCTACATTTCTGCAAAGAAATTATTTTGCCTTGCAGCTCCAAAATAGCTTGGAGGGTCTAAAACCTCAGAAAGACGGGGATTTCTGTCTCAGACGTACGCAAAGAGATGGTCACAGCACCTCCAACCAGTTGGACTGTAAATGCACAAAGAGCTCCGGAGCTCCCCTTCCTGGGGACTGGCTGTCTGTCCCTGTCTGTCCATCTATGAAATGGGTGGGGGACTGACCCACTGTCTTGTTCTTTTCTCAGAGAAAAACTGAGTCTGAGATTTCTTCCCCAAAGCATGCTCTGCCTGGGGCTCTTGCTTCTGGGAATGAGAATGGGGATGAGATGTTCCACTTGTCCACTGACCCAGACGAGAGTGTCACCCCAGACTGAAGGCTCCCCACACCCTTGACCTCATTAGTGAAGTTACTGAAATGCCTGGGCTAATCAGGGGCAGCCTTCTGAACACCCAGGAAGGAGCGAAGCCGCCAGTACCATGGAATCGAAAGCACAGGAGCAGACAGGGGTTCAAGTGTAGCCCCCCGCACGCGCCAGCTGTGTGGCCTTATGCTGTCCACTTAAGCTTCACTGAGTCACGGCCACCTTCTCCATAAAACCAGACCACAACGATGGATCATGCGGCAGAGTGCCTGCCATGTGATCGGACACACAGAATGACTCAGTGAATAACAGACGTGCACTCAGGTGTCCTTCTCCAGAAGTTTACGGCACTGACATGTCCCAGGAACACTGAAATAACGTGTTTCAAATTTCAATAACTTGACCTCTTCTGCATTTGAACCTTATCAAGTAGGCCCCAAGGAAAGGGAGACTAATTGTACCTGGGAAAAATAATTATGAAATGTTTTAAAATGCATGTAATTTATTAGTCTCACATCTGAAGACTGGCTTCGGAAAAAAAATCAATGAAATTTGAAAACTTGAATGGCAGGAAGGTCCCTGTTTAAAGGTCAGGCTCCCACTCTGTAAGACTTAGTGACCTTGTCTATTAAAAAAAAGATATTTACACCACAGCTATTTTGCACATGCATGCCTAGTGGGGCATTTCGAACCACTGTGAGGTTAGTACATGTCATATCACACACACACCATGACGGCTGGCTGGGTCCTGGTCAGGGGACTGGGCCTGCTCTGAACAGGCAGCATTCCTGCACATCATTCATTTGCATGTGGAAAGCAGATGGAGGAACCCTCAAAGACTCCCTCTCATCGGCACACCAGACAAGACCTTTGCCATCTTGTAAACCTTTACTTCGCAGAAAACACAAATTATTCTGGCCCGAGGCCCAGCCTTATCCCAGAATCATAAATTCCAAATTAATTGCTCTGCCCTCTTTCTGAGAATGCCACCCCTGCCCCCTCCTAGGCTGGCAGGCCTCCCAAACACCCAGGTGCTGGCCTCTAGGGTATAAAACACCAGCTATCAGCAATGCCCTCACCTCTTCCTCCCTGCTCATGCCGTGCAGAGGTGCTGAAGGCGGGGACCGGGGAGCAGCAGTCCTCAGCCTCCACTGACCAATGGGGTCATTGCGGAGCTTTCCGAACAGTAAGGACCCCCAGGAGACCCTGATTCAGTGGCCTGGGCAGTGGCCTCCATGATGGGGAGTTTTGAAGCTCCCCAGATGGTTCTAATGTGCAGCCACACTGCCTACGGGAACCACACAGTAACTTAACCACTGTGACTGAGAGGGGACCAGGGGACAGCCACACCTACCACGAACAGCAAACCAGGTGCAGCTCCCCAGAGAACTTGTCCCCGAGCTTCCAGAGCTTCCCAGACCCTCTCCGTCTTCCGCTCTCAGACCTACCCCTCGAGGTGTCCCCAGCTCAGTCTGCCTGGTTGCCCAGAAGAACCAGGTCTCAGGCTGGAGTCCTCCCTCCCTCTTCCCTCGGCCACTCAGGCCATGACCAAGTCCTCTCCCTCCCGCTCCTGGATCTCTTACGCCTCCCACGTGTTTAGTGCCGCACAGGCATCCCTCAGCTCAGGACACTCGGGTTCCCACCACCTGCCCCAACCAGCCTCTGCCCCTCTCCAGCCCTGCCCAGGCTGTTGTCCACAGTGCATCTGCAGGGACACTCTGGTCACATCACACCATCCCCTCACCCTCTGCCTAAAATAGTCAAGTTGTCCCTCCCAACTCCCAGGCCAAGGCCAAGCCCAGCAGCAGCTCACAAGACCCTGCGGAGCAGGGTTTCTGCTGGGCCTTCCAGTCTCCCTTCCCCACCCACCAGCCCACAGACCTCACGCGGGCCACAAACGCACTGTTCTTGGCCCTGCACTGTTCTTGGCCCCGTAGGAGCTGGGCTCCCCCAGGCCTCTGCGACTGCACGTGCTGCTGCTGCCTGCCTGAGTCACCCTCCTCACCCCTTTTCGGTAAACAACTACTGCTCTACCAAATCCCAGTTTAGACAACGCTTCTCACGGGCAGCCTTCCCTGTCCCCAATCCCTGTACACCTGTCTACAGCCCCCCGTGAGGCCCCCAGCAGAGCACCAAGCTGCCCACACTTCCGGGATGGCCACTCCTCAAACTCAACCACGCAGGAGGCCGGGGCAGTGTCTTGACAGCCAAACCTCCGGGTCCCCACACAGAGCCCGTTCCCCGATAGGTGCTCTAGGCATCTAGCACTAAAGGGGCACAGGAAACAGTTCAGCCTCTGCTGCTCTTTGATGCCAGAATCTCGGGCTGCGACTCCCCACCTTCTTCCCCTGTGACTCAAAACCATCGTTCTCTGGGACCCGGAGGTCTCTGAGGAAACTGAAACAGGCAACCCCCTTTGAATGGCCTCAGACGGGAGTAACCAGAACCTGGCCCCAGTGGGCACTAAACGTTGGAAGACTTGCAGAAACGGACCAGGCTGTACGGGAGGAGCGCGCAGGTGGGCCTCTGCCCCACACCTGCTGAGGCCCTCTAAGGAACACTAAGGAACGAGCAGACGTTATGACCCAGCACCGGGGCTGAGCTGAAATCTGATGCAAGATCCAAGGCTTGCATCAAGTTGAAGTTGAAATCAAATCAAATTATCAAAGTAATAGCAACATTAATATTAATTGTGTGGTAATTATAGCAGCTACCATTTTGGAATGCTCAAAGTGCACCAGCCACTGTGCTAAGCCTTGACTGTGTTATTTCCAAGAACCCTCCCAATTCCCTTTGGAGACGGGCACCCCCAGCACCCCCGGGAAAGGGCTGTGGAAACTGGAGCTGAGAGAGGAGAAACCACGACTGTGTGTCAGGGGCAGATTTGGGTTCAGCCGTGCCTGACTCCGAGATCCTACTCTAACCACCACGTGACCCTGCCCCACACAAAGGGAGGGGCAGTGAGGCCTGTGAGCACTGGGGCCCTGGGGAGAGGTCGCCCTGTGCTGACACTGGCAGGAGAGGCTAAGGGACAGGAGACGGACACACAGGCCAGAGGCCTCCCAAGAGGCCCTCTCCAGCACAGAGGGCGTCTCGCCTAGGCCTGTCTGCCCATGCAGTGGGAGAACAACACCTGCCTCACACAGTCTCTGTGAGACCAAACAGCTGGACCATCTGCCGTGTGCCAGGCAGGCTCTGGGAAAGCTATCGGGACAGTCCAGCTTTCTGACCCACCGGGACCCCAGATGGCTTCCTGGGCTTCAGAATCGGAACTGTGGCCCTCGGCCCTCTGGCAGTGGCCGCGGGAGCCCTCTGCCTCTGTGTGCTTGGACTGAGCACTCACCCAGTGTGCCAGCAGCGCTCCCTGGGGCCCAGTTCAAAGCAGAACACCCGACTCCCACATCAAGGCACAGCATGGAGGAAGCAGTGGCTTTGGCACCAGCCATAGCTCTGGGAACCTAGAGCCACGGGCTTTGCATGAAATTTTCATTAGCTGCACAGCCAGGCTCACTACAGTTCCTCCCAGTTCTGTCATTCAGCCCCTTCTCTCCAAGTGAACATCTGGGAAGGGTAGCAATAAAGACTCGCTTCACGATGTCCCCAAAAGTGTCCTAGCAGCCACATGCTGGCCCAACTCTGCACCCTGAGGCTCTGGCCCTTGGACTGTTTACACAGCAGATGCTCCTCACCCAGGCCCCAGAGAGAAATCTGGTCAAGGTCTTTCGTCCACAATAAGCCAGTGGTGTCACAGTCAGGATGGAGCATCCTCATTTGAAATTTGCAGTTTCTGCAGTGATATTTGCCCTGTGGATGAGAGGTGATCAGTGCAAGGAACACTCTCCAGCCGCCATTTACCTCCACCATCACCAGAAGCTTCCAGGGAGAAGGGAAGGTGCCCCCTCTCTGTGGTATGGCCATGGCTAAAACCAGAGCTCGTTGTGAGAGAGGAAGATGCCTCTGAGGCCGACTAGTGCTCTCCATGGGGACCCTCTCTCCCCGAGGCTGATGGGTCTGATGAACCCCGGACTGTGGAGATGAGCACCTGCCTTCCCTATCTCTCCACAAGCATTTATGAAACTCAGAGATTGAGGTAACACCGTCTCTCACTCCCCGCACCGCCGAGAAGATGCCCGGCCAGGAGATAATGGTCCAGGACATGGTGTACGTATGTCATGTGACAAGGTGGGGCGTCCAGAGGGACAACAAGAGAACTGTCCTCCGGTGAAGACACTGTGTGTGAGTCCCCGAACAGCAGTTCCACCCCCACTGCCAGGGCACCCACAGATGAGTCCACTCCACGAACATCCAGCTGTCCTCTCCCCTCCGAGGGACTCTCTACAACCTGGCCGTGGCCATTTAGGGCCGGGGGCACGCAGGGGGCACGCAGGGGGCACGCAGGGGGCACGCAGAGAGCGAGTGAGGATGAAGCTGTGAAGAGGCTGGAGGGCTTCCACGGCCAGTGAGCTGTGCGGGCTGAGTCTATAAGCACGCTGGGAGGGTAACACCACCACACCAGTATTTTTAGAAGCGTTCTGGGCTGAGTGTGGGGCAGATTACAGGGATCCCACGTGAAGCCAAGGACACCAGAGGCAGAAGCCCATTCCACGTGTGCACAGTGATCACCGATGGAACACCTGCTGCACGCAGAGCTGCCCTCGTGCTAGAAAAACACAAGTAACACCCAGCCCTCACTCCCTGGAAGCCCACAGTCTGACTAGGGGAGAGAGAGCCAGAAATGTACGCTGATAAAGGATAGTATTACCCAGTAATGTGGTCCTTACAAAAAAGTTAAAGTTACAGGAACACCCAGGAGAAAGCCACCAACTACTCCTGAACACCAGGGCGGACTCTGCTAAGGGAATGGGACCCAAGCCGGGTCTGGATGGACAAGGATTTTTCCCACCAGAACATGCAATGGGGGGACCAGGCACAGCAGGCAGAGGGGGCCAGCATGTGGGCTCACATACGCAATGAGTGCGAGCTCAGGTCTTTGCTGCGAAGGCCCTGAGCTCAAGTGAGAAGCAGTGCAGCCTGGGTCCAGGCGCAGCCACATAGGCCAGACCACAGGACACACCGCCAGCCTCTCACTCAGGGCCTCCCAACCCCCAAAACCACAACACTCAGCCGCCCTTTGCTCCAGACCCAGGAAGCTCTACGGCTACTGCGGCTGGTCGCTGGCCTCACGACACTCCATCTCTCCTGCCACCACACGTCTGAGGAGCCATACAGGTCCGTGCGTGACGCCCCAGGCATGAGACCCAGCTCAAACCCTGGCCCTTCAACCCCACCAGCAAGAGCCACCATGCCACCTACGAAGGATGGGTGTGAGTCGTTATGGACCACAAGTGGAACCAGCTAGTCTGTGCATCTGTGCCATCCTGCAGAGACATACCGCCAGCTAGCTACACCTTTACTTTATCCAATAAATTAAACATCTCTCGCTTTGGAGGTGAGTTCCCTGAGGACAAAGGTCAAGCCATGGGACCAAGCCGTGGGATCCAGAACCCTGGAGGTCCCCCTCCCAATACCCAGGCAGTGATGGCAATTAATTAGCTCTTGCTCTCACGGAGCCTTTGAAAGGCCCCACCCTTGTTGCAGGGAACAGGTGCAGGGAGAGATGCACAGCCAGGGTTCCCTGGTGCCCATCATTCAAAATCAAAACCCCCCAGAGCAAAGTTATCAGGTGAGATCATTTATATGGTAACAAACTACACATCAATAAGGATGTATTTATTTCTTGTGGAGAAGCACTCAGCCAGCAGAAGGTATGTAATACTTTTATTGTTACACTTTCATTTATTATTTGGGGGAATAACAGGAATGTTAATAATAACGCAAGTCCCTTCCAGCTCTAAAATTCAATGATTCTAAGTATGTCAAATAATAACTCAAGTATGCCTGAAAGCTCTGTGTACATAAAGTAGGAGCAATTCTCACAGGCTAGCAATGCACTGCAAGAATCCAAGGTAGACAGAAGCAATAAGCTGCTTCTGCTTTCAGTGTAAGGACCTAATATGAACACGAATAGTAATTACCTCCCAAATCTTTAAAGTCCCTTTCCTATTTAATAACTTACAACATTAAAAAGAGAGAGAGAGAGAGAATCCAGCCCTGGCCAGGTGCCTCAGCTAGTTGGAGCGTTGTTCTGTACACCAAAATGTTGTGGGTTCAATCCCTGGTCAGGGCCTACACGGGAGGCAACCCATGAGTGTTTCTCTCTTTGTCTCTCTCCCTCTTCTTCTCTGAAACCAAGAAACATATCCTCAGGTGAGGATTAAAATTTTTTAAAAAGAAAGGGTCCAGTTGAGTTTTTTTATGATGCTCAGAGCTACTAAAAGTGAGTTTCTTGGGGGAAAAAATTCCTAAGATCAAATTCTTTAGCCAAAATACCTTCTCATAAACATAAAGAGACTCCTAAAAGAAAGCCATGTACAAGAACATGGGAAGGAAACAGAAAACCCAAAGTATAAAGAGAACCAGAGATGCACAGGTGACTGTTTGATCCACTCCACAACCGGGGCCCTCTGTGCCCAGGGCCCTGCAGAGAAAGGAGGCGCCCCAGCACCCCCAGCTGCAGGAGCAGGACAACGCATGGGGGAGCAGGTGGGTCCTGTCCATTGAAACTATTTTCTCATTTAACCAGCTGCATGACCACATTTTCTAGGTACCTCAGCTACCCTTAAATATTGCCCTTGGATCCAACAAGGTAAGAAGAAAAGAAAAACAGTACAGGGAAGCATTAGAGAAAAATTAGAATGGTAACAATGGTTATCAGCAGTTGGGGGGATATGAGAATTTTCTTCCTGCTTCTATTTTTTTAAAGGTTTTATTTCTTTTTTAGAGAGAGGAGAAGGGAAGGAGAAAGAGAGGGAGAGAAACATCAGTGTGTTGTTGCTTCTCACATGCCCCCTACTGGCGACGTGGCTCACAACCCAGACATGTGCCCTCACTGGGAATCAAATCCATGACCCTTTCATTCGCAGGCCAACATTCAATCCACTGAGCCACACCAGCCAGGGCCCTGCTTCTATTTTTTAAACTTATTTTTCAATCTTTAAAAAACTAACATGGATTACTTCACGTATTTCTATGTTGTCTATTCACTCATTCATTTACTCATTCATTCAAAGTGCTATGAAACAGGGCAAATGAAGACAGCCTTACCCTAACATTACATCAGGCAAACACCAGACCAGAGAGGTAAAACCATTTTTACACCAATTTACCCCGCACCCAAACCTGCAATATCAGACCCATGTACACCAACGGCTTAGACCACAGGGAGCGGGACGTACAGAGGAGGAGCTTCTTGAGCCATGACCCAGGACAGCGGCTAGAAACGCGCCCAGGCAGCTGGATGGAACGACACACCATTATTATTAGCCTGCTTCTGGGCTGGCACACAGGTCACCATTCATTTATTCCCCTTGTCCTGATGTTTCTGCTACCCTATTAGGGAATGAAAGGCCTGGGATAAGCAGGAGGCAGCCCTCAGCTCCGCGCCCTCGCCTGCGCACAGCCACAGCCCCTGCCGCGGGCATGCAGACGGGCCTGGGGCTCCCAGTGGAAACCTCACATCTACCCGTGAGGCGGCGTCAGCGCCGGCAGCAAACCCAAACTGTAGCTCCACTTAATAAGGCCTCCAAGGCTCAGACACCTCACCTGATTTACCTGCAGGACACACAGATCACAGCTACAGTGGGGGGCACCCTGCCAGCGCTGCCTGCTGGAACTCTGGGAGCAACCCTGCCTGGGTCACTCTGGGGTTGCCCATCAAAGTTTCAGGGGTCCTTTCCTCATGCCTCCCTTTTCACAAAATCCAGCTCTTAACCCAGCTTGGAGCTGCAATCAATGGCCCTGCTTCCCAGTCTGAAACATTAAAATACAAAAGTGCCTGTGGCAGTTTTTAACTGGTAACTTCTCCTGGCGTGTGCATGGCCATTGCCAAAATGGTTCTGGGCCAGCAGTTCAGTCTTCGTGAGCTTCAGTTTCCTCATCTGCAGCATGAGGGCAATGGTGCCTCCTTTACTGGGAGGGCTGAGAGGATTGTTTGAGACATGTAAGCAGAAGGCCCAGCATGTAATATGAGCCAAAAATGGTAACTGCACTTTTTTTAACCATCACCTGAAGAATATGATTTTTGTTGATTTTTAGAGAGGAAGGAAGGCAGAGAAAAACACTGATGTGAGAGAGAACCACCAATCAGTTGCCTCCTACATGTGCTCCAACCAGGGGTCGAACTCACCACCTAGGTATGTGCCCTGACTGAGGATTGAACCCACAACCTTCTGGTACACAGGACAAGAGTCCAACCAACTGAGCCACCCAGCCAGGATGGTAACTGCATTTTGAAACTCACCTCAATATATCCCCTGATCTAAACTGATAACAGAGTTTCAAAAACAGACCTCTGGATTAGTGTCTTTGTGATGCTCCATCCGAACTCTGAGAAGACTTTTAAGAAACCAAACCTGGGTAACAGCTTCGTTGGAAAAGCCACTGTTGTGTGAAAGTGTAAATAAAATGCCACTAAGTAATCGCGTTACTCACAGCTCAATGCGTGGGACCCAGAGCTCCAAGCCAGAGCGTGCGTGTGATGGATTTCTCATTATCTGCTGGCTGCCGCTGCAGTCCAGCCAGTGGGCTGCAGGCTCGCTGGCTGGTAACATCTACACCAGCGCCCAATGGGGCCTACGCCTGTGCTATCGGTGGGAACAGACTCAGCAAGACAGAGCTGGCACCTTCATAATAAGGTGATAATACGAACAGACACGGCCGCTTGGGGAAAAGCTTCTAAGTCAGCCATTCAAGGTCCTTTCCTCACCTCACAGGGGCCCCCCAAATAGTTTGGGCCAGAGGAAATCTCTAGCTTAATCCTCCAGGAACCTGCCAGGGAGGGGCGGAGCTTCCTCAGACGCTGAGACAGCCTGGTCTTGACTCTGCAGCGCCAAGTGTCAGACCAAGCGCCAGCGGCAACACTGGGCAGAGTCCACCTTCCTTCTGTGGAGGGCCCCCGAAATCCCAGGAGTCTCTGTGGACTCCAGCCACCCCGAGAAGTGCCAAGAAACATGGCAGGTCCTTAGGCCATGTATGTGCTGGGTGAGTGCAGAACCTCTGGAAAAGCTGCTTCCGAATTCAGCTGCAAATGTCCCCACAGGTGTGTCTGCAGGGACATAGGCCACGACAGCCCCAGGGAAGGGCGTGAAGGCCAGCTTTTTTTTTTTTAAGATTTTATTTATTTTTTTAGAGAGGGGAAAGGAAGAAGAGAGGGAGAGAAACACCAATGTGTGGTTGCCCCTCACGTGCCCCCAACTGGGGACCTGGCCTGCAACCCAGGCAGGTACCCTGACTGGGAATCTAACTGGCTACCCTTTCGTTCAGAGGCCTGTGCTCAATCCACTGAGCTACACCAGCCAGGGCCAGGGACAGCTCTTAATGCTAGATCTAGGTTCAGCGAGGCAACCGCTGCCTTTCCTGGGGACAGAGTCCCCTGTACGGGGTGTCCTTGGGGACTCTGCCCTTCCTGCCTACACTGCACAGCAGAGCCCTGTGCCCTGGTGGACTCTCCCCTGTGCTAACCCACCAAACTTGTTCCTGGGCCTGCCCTCAGAGCCAGGAAAGGAGGAGCTCCTGGGCCACTCACCTTCAGGCAGGGGTGCAGGCCCGAGGTAACAGAGCCCTGCCAGGGTTGTGCATTGTGTCCGCCAACAGCAAGGTGACAAATATTTAGGGAGAGATTCTTGGCTGACCCCTAAATCTATGGCCTACCTGTCAGCCTGGGTCCAGGTAAGGATGAAAAGCGAGAAGGATTTTGAACTAGTGGAGAGGGAGAAAGGAAATGAAAAGTCTGCAAATAACCTTGAAAGGAAAAGATACAGTGATCAGGAAAATGGACATGGGCAATGTGAGAATATTTTCTACTACAGACCCAAAACGGACCCATTGGTCCAGAGGGCAAGGACTTGGGCCTTAGGGAGGTTCTGGCACCATATCATTTTCTAAGGGGAGTTCAAGAGAGAGCAGTTCAAGTCTGTGTTCAGCCTACATTGGGAAGCAGCAAATATCTTCTGAACATCTGCCCCTGGCCCAGCACTGTGCTCTCAACTTTATGTCGAACAGCCCTCATAATCATCACAATGACTTTGCAAGGAGGTATCCTCTACATTTTACAGATGAGGTGACGATGGCTCAGAGAGGTTAAGTAACTTGTTCCAGGTCACACAGCAGAAAGCAGCAGAGTGGGAATCCAAAACCAGCTCTGTCCGACCACAGAGCCCCATGCTCTTTTCAGATGCCATTACTGCCCAGCACTGGAGTAGGCCAAGCACCTCACTGAGTCCTGCACCATCAGCTCCCCAAAATGAACTCCACTGGACCTGGCTCAGACCTGAATAGCCAGCAGAGACTCAGAACAGCGACTGGTTGAACCAGAGCTGGTATGTGAAAAAATTACGACTTCTCTTGGAAACTGATAACTTAATCCTTTTGAAAGAAAAGGCCCACCCTTGACCATGTCCAGGGAAGCAGAGCCTCTAAGGCTAAGACATGGGTGAAGCCAGAGAACAAAGAGAGAAGAAGTGAAATCCCAGGAGGAACATAATAATAATACTGGACCTCTGCACAGTTGCTGGGGTGGAGCTGGGCTGGAGGGCAAAGGATGAGACAGGTGTCTCCCCGCTGAGATGCACAACCTCCCACAGGTTCCAGGAGGGCCACTCACAGCTTAAGTGAGGCCACCTTGCTAAGGACCCCACCTGCCACCTGATCTGCGAGTCGTCCCAGACTGACGTACCTCCTCCCCCGGCAGCAGTGCATGCTCCAGACGGGCCCATGGCGCCTGCCTGTGTGAGCACTCCACTGTAACAAATCTGGGTCCGCCTCACCGAGCCAGATGGGAACCAGATGCAAATACGATCCAGGCCCTGACTGCCCTCGTGCTGGTCCTCACATTCTTCCACACTCAACCAGCATCCCCCGACTGTCTGTGCTTATGAACACTGTCTCTGCTCTTAGAGGACCGAGTTACTCTTAAACCTTCAACGACCACAGAGTACCTGGGAACATAAATCTTCCTCCCACCATGTGAGCAGTCCCGTAATCACAGTGGCAGTTCATTTCCAAGCCATTCTGGGTTGTGTTTCTCCAAGAAAATAAATAACTGGTTTAGAGACTGTCAGAAAAATGTTCCACTAACACTCAGCCTAAACACAATGATTTATCAGAAATTATGGAGAGCTACTCACTCCTGTGGTAACCACGCGCACACGTGGCCCTCTGAGTCTTGCACAGTAAGGGGGCACACGAAGACGACACCGAGGAACTGCTACGCATTTCCATTCTGACCTAGTCTCTGTCTGAAGCCTGCTTTAGCCTATGGCTGGTTGTGGTGATGGAATCCCTCTGCACCCAATGCTGAGGCAGGGAAGATTCCCGCCCGGGGAGAGATGTGAGGGATGGGAGAGGGGAACATCCCATATGCGGCGCTGCTACCCTGTGTCAGCCAGGGCTCAACCCTCCACATGGAGAGTCGACAAACTTTTCCAGAAAGGGACAAAGTGTAAATAGTTTTGGTAGTATGTGGGTCACATACTACCCCCCCTTTTAAAAATGTACAGAATATTCTAAACTATTGCCTTCAGCTGTATTCAGCCTGTGAACTGAGTTTGTCTGCCCTCCTCTGAACAGACCACTTCTCTGTACACTCTCCACTGTTTCACGTGGTTAACGCTGTTTGTGGTCCCATTCTAAGGATAAAATGAGGTTCTGAGATATTAGGGTTGGCACACGTAGCTTAAGTGTCAAAGTGCAAAGCCGGTGGGGTGCAAGCCTAGGCCCACTGGTTTCCAAAGATCGTACACTCCCTGCTGTATCTCACGGCCTCGAAGGCATTCTAAACGTGGCAACTCTCTTTTCAGCCAAGAGTGCATTTCTGTCATGGGTAAGAAGGGATGGAGAAGGAATTGCTATTTATTGGATGTCTATGGTGTGTTGAGCCCTGGCCACGGACTTCACACGCAAGTGTCCACGGGGTCTGTACAGGTGACTCACAACACAAGAATGCCAGGTCAGGAAAGGAGTGGGGGCTGAAACCCGTGTGCACTGCATGCATCGACCACGCCCTGGAGCAGGGCTGCACCCACCACAGGGGCCTCCTCTTCCTATTTCTCACTGATTCCCCGAGGTGGCTACGGCGGGCCTGCTGTGCACCTCCTGGGAGGGAGGGGGCAGGGTGCAGGAGGAGCAGTCCCACTGAGAGCCAGGTGAGCCTGCAGCCTGGAACAGGGAAGAGACAGAATAGAGCCAAGTGTGTAGACTCAGAGCAGGAAGGTGGCAGGGAAGCCAGTGACAGGAACTGTCACTAAGGAAGAGCTGTCACTGAGAACAACTCACCTTCACCCCACAAGTTAGGATGGAACTTTGCATTAAGGAGAAAGAAAGACCACTGTTTTACATGCAGCATGAATTAATGAGCTTCATTATACAAAAGGTTTGTAACAGTGGAAATTAGGTATTTTAAAGGAAGATTTACAGAGTCCCATTCAGTTCATTGGACATTTATTGACTCTCTTGGTGATCACTTACCTAAGAGTTTATTAAAGGAATCCAGGAACAGCTGGGCAATTGCCCTAACATCTTAAAGTGGATAAGGTATAGGTTCCAACCTCAACAAAAAGAGACTTTTAACCTGAGAGCAAAATGGGTCCTGAGGCTCAGTGTGGCAGCTCTCAGGTGCACAGTTCTCTTGACCACTGCCTCCAAGGCCATTGCCCCTCCCCCCATCCAATAGTCACAAGTTTGACAAGGGTTCTGCACAGCTGCTGGGAGGTAAACTGTTTCTGCCTAGAGTTCCCCCGCAGAAGACAGCCAGGGCCCCGCCCTGAGGACGGCTGGGTGTGCCGGCCCCACACTCCACCTCCACCTCCTGCAGACCTCAAAGCCTGACTGCACGAGGCCAGCTGAGCCACGTGCTGCAGAAGGTCCCACAGTGCAGACACGGGCTCCTGCCCCAGTGCCTGGTGACACTCCCACAGGAGACAGCACAGGGAGTGGGGACCCATGAGACATTCTTTCCCCTCTATCCTACACAAGTGGAAAAAAACACACTCAGAATCGTCCTCCTGAGACTTCAGAGGGCAAAAACTTAGTTAAATTGTTAGAAATTAGTTAAGCAATGAAAGAAACTGCATTCTTCTCCTTTTTCCACCTCCAAATTGAAGGATAAGGTTTTTCTCAGATGCCCCTAAAAGATTCTGCACTTGTTTCTAGACAGATACTAGTGAGGAGAGAAAGCAAATTGCTCTCAGCAATTACTAAGCTCTGAACTCCCTAAACAGCCAATCTTTACGCTACCATTGCAGTTATGTCTATGGACAGCTGGTTCAGGCTGGGGCAGTCATTCCCAGGGCCCTTCGCCACTGCTACATTGTTCAAAAGGCAATGTGGAAAATTACCCAGAAAACAGTTGTTTATGCTTTAGGCGGTACCTACATGGGGAGAGAAGCAATGGGCGGGTGGAAGTCACAAGCCATAAAATTGAGAAAATACTATTTTGAAGTTAAATGTGAAGGAAAGCCCCTTTGAAAGAGGTAATCAATAGTCAAGTAGAAGCACAGCAAGACAAGGCCCACTGTTTGTGGAGAAAGGGGGAGTCACAAGCATCACCTCCAGGTGACAAGCCACTGAGCTCCAACAGTCCCACAGAGCCTGACTTCACCACTGCTAGGGCTTGCCAGGGCACCGAAGGGGCCTCCTCGTCCAAAGAGAGTTACGGGCCCAGTCCCCATCTTCTTGTGACTTCCTCCTTCCAGGAACCCAACTCCACAACATACAGGTGGCTTCTAAATTAACTGTCATAAATGGTGCCATTCAAGGCAATGTACGGTTGGCATTTTGGAAGACAGGTAATGATTGCTATTGCTCCCTTCCAGCCACAAACCAAGATCTAAGAGACATGAGAACCCTTAAATATACCCTGCCCTAACTCGGTCCCAAGTCTTGACCACATACTGCCCACAACATAAAGAACCCAACAGAGGGCCCTGAATCATAGTCAGTGTTTTCCTTACAAGTGTTCCATCTCCCTGCTCAGGGCCAATTCCCACCCTCAGTACTGTGAGGATTGGGTCAGTGACCTGGAAAGTAAGGTCTTCAACCAATGAGTAGAGAGAAGATCTGGGAGCAGAGATCCAAGTCACTGACCTCTCCCAGGTTTGCTGCTCAGGTCGGACACCAGGCTACATTGAAAAGGGAAGCCTGGACTCAGTAATTCTTACAGACAATTCTCAACTGAGCTGTTGCTAAGCACTGAAGCCACCGTGTTTTACTCAAAATTTCTAGGTCCTCCCATTGGCCCCAGGGAACAAGATGCAATGCCTTCCAGAATGAGGAGAAATTGAGCAACTTTAAAAGGAGACAGTCAGCCCTGCTGATGTACTTCCGAGATGGAGAACTGCAGGAGAAGCGACCCAATTATTCATCAGTACTGAGCTGTCGGCAGGAGGAGCCTAAAACATGGTCTGATGTGCCTGATCCAAATTGTGAAGAGCAAGGCTGCACCTCCACTGGCAGGGGGCAGGACACAGTGCCGAGCTCCCGAGTCCAGCATTGCCCCTTGGAATCTCAGCTCCAGTGTTTATTGGCTGCCTAACTCTGGAGGTGCAGGACCTCGCTTTTCCAATCTATAAAATGAGGCTGCCAATGGGGCCCACTTCATAGATTTTGCAAAGTCTCAATGATGTAATCTAGGAAGAGTGCTTAGCAAAAGTATTGATTAGTGTTCATAATGAGTAGCCATTGGGAGTAGAATTATTGTTTAATAAATGATTCTCAATTACATGCATGTTAACCCCTCAATTCCTCTTCTTTTCAGAGCCTGCCCATCACATCACCATTTTAGGAAAATAAATAAAGGGAATCCTTGATTGGCCCGTTGCTTTTCTTGAACACAGAATTCTCTGGCTCCACTGCCTTAAAACAGGTCCAAAGAGTCAATGTCTTAGAGTCGTTAAAAAAGAAGAGAAAATAAAACCGCAAAACTATAACGTGTAAGCCAGAGGCAAAGGTGAGGAAAGGTGGTTTTGTTTTATCACAAGAAAAAGCAATTCAGGAGGAAAGACCACATGTTTCTCAGCTGGAGACTTGTTGATAGAAGCCAGAGCAAAGCCACAGAGAGCTGTACACTCTGCTCAACAAAAGCAAGAAATCACATTTTCCTAGATATTGCTTTAAAAACGTCAGGGAAAAAGTATGCAAAGAAAAAAACTCATAAAGCATCTTCTTCATAAAAAAAAACCCCATGAGGAGAGTGAAAGAAGCAAGCCACAGTGAGAGAAGATACTGGCACCGTTTAAAACCAACAAACGGCTTGCATCTAGAAGATATAAAAACTAGATACAAAGTGATAAGAGAAAGACAGGCAATCCAATTAAAAGGGGAGAGAGATTTGAATGCACTTCACAAAACAGGATACCCCAGGCCGAAATATACCAGAGGGCTAATGTACAGGGTAGGGCAAAAGTACAATAGGTTTACAGTTGAAGTAAGTTCAACACAGTTCATTCCTGTCTTATTACTTATTAATTATTGTATTATTTTCCATGTGATCAACTGTAAACCTACTTTTGCCCCATCCAGTGTGAAACAATGACCAGGTCCAGTCTCAGAAAAGCTGTGGAGGAACTGGATCTCTGATTCACCATCGGCCAGAGAACAGCCCCAAAGTGCAGCCACTGCAGAAAACCCGCCCGACAAATCCCCTGGGACCCAGAGACTCCACCCCCAGGAACACAGCCAGCAGACACAAGTACAGGTGCGCAAAAAGGTATGTCAAAATGTCCATAGGCAGCAACACTCAAAAGAACCCTCACTTGAAGCAACTCAAATAGGAACCAGTTGGGCTCTGTTCACACAAGCGCACCAATCTGGTCTCTGCTTGACTCTGTTCAAAAGAGCGGGCTTGGAAGGTCCCCACAGCACCTTCCCAGTCACACGGGAAAACCATGTCCGAGAATAAAGCCAATGTGTGGAGGAGCTCCAGCCATGAGATGAAGACAAAGTGAGAGCATGCTCCGGGTGCAACCTGGCCTGACTTTCGGATTACGTGCAACATAACTGGGCTTTACTGAAGCTTATCTGAATTGCGTTTCATCCCCTTGCAACTAGAAGAATCTAACACAGCAGAGGTCTCTGAATAAGGTACCATGTAGGAACATTTTCCAAGATAAATGAAGGCAAACTAGGGGTAGAGATGGGGGCATGAAGCCTAGCAGTCTGAATAACTCTAAAGAGTTTTGCAAATGAGAGCCATTTAAGCTAAATCGCAAACCACTGCTCAGCTTCCAGGAAGAACAGGCAGCATGCCTCCACAAGAAAACTCAATACTCTCCCACTCATGTACAGTTAAAGAAAAAAAGAAGAAAAAAGGTTGAGGGGAGCCAGACCAAAATGCTGGGGTGGCTGCCCTGCATGCACACAGGACCAGAAGCAACAGTGTTGCCCATCACCTTCCAGCGCACACAGCTGTCAGAATGCAGCCCTTCCCTGGCAAGACCAAGGGCACAGCCGGGCTTGTCATCTGCAAATGAATCTCTCCAGCATAATGGATGTTCACCACCTTTAACAAGATTTTCCTGCAATGATAATTCTGTGCAGGACTCAGCCAGTGAGAAAGAACAAAATGGTATTTTACTACCTGTAGATACACACCTTAACTTTTAAATTCATATCTTCAGATAGGAAAGGAAATTAAATCCATAAATCCACTGATTTATCACTGCACAGACACACGATGGGCACCATGACAGGAAACTCTTCGCAGGCTGTATTTCCCCCAGAGTTGCTGCTGCGAACACTCGGAAATCCTGATTTGGAATAAGAAATCATTTCGTTGTAATCTGGTTTGTCCTCTCGGTCCAGCATTCCCCTGTGGCCACTGCCCATCTGGCACGTTCCTGGTAGAAAACTCTGGCCACTGTTGTTTAATTTAATTCTATGATTGGTTTGTAGACTTTCTGCCAATGTCTAGTTTAGGCCGTTGGGTATTAGGCTTATTTTTTGTAAAAAAATCTAATAAGCCAACACAGAGCACTATTCATTTCAGGAGTATGTTGCGCGTACAAAAAAGCCATGTAGACAACTTCTATGACAGCACATGAAATGTTATCTGCAGAGGGGCTAACAGAGCCCAATCAGTCTAATTTCAAGCAGACCAGGAGGGAGGGAACAGATTCGCCAAAGCAATAAGGAATTAGCAATAACATTCTGCAATTCTGCAGCTTGCAGCATCGAAGCATCTGAGGATGCCCAGCATGCCATAATTAATTCTGACAGTGCCCTCAGAGCCTCAAAGGGCAAACTTTAGCCTGCCGCTGGAATCCCAGAGGAAATGGTTGAGAGAGACCTCTGGCCTTGCCCTCAAAAATTCCGATTCAGAAACTCCGTCCCAGGGCTGAGAGAGCCCACCCCATGGGCTCCCCAAAGTGACTGGGACCAGATCGTGCAGGTCCAGAGACAGCACTGTGAAATGCCACCACAGAGAAAGGTACTGCATACATGGGCGACACCGTCTGCCCACATGGACGACAGCTCGGGACACTGCCGCAGGTCCTGCCCCTGCTCTAGCGCGGCGCTGGCCAGCGGAACTTTCAGTGGTGACGGGAGCGAAAGTTCCCGTAGTCTGCACTGCCCAGCGCAGTAGCCACATGTGGGTAATGAGCACTTGAAATAAAACCAGTGTAACTGAGGCATTAATTGTCTGATCTTATTTTGTTTCAATTAATTTCAACTTAAATAGCCACACATGTCTAGTGGTTTATTTATTGAACCATATAGCTCTAAATGGAGCAGCAGCATTTAAGAAAAAATAATGGAAGTTAATTGGATTAAACAGCATTCCTTTCCACCTCTGGCTTTTCAGCAACTTCTCTCTCTCCCCCTCCTGCCAGTTCCCACCCCCTCAAATATATACGCAGATGCGGATGGTCGGAGTGCCTACTGTTCTCAAAGATGCTATCAGGTGAGTTTTATAGAGGGCGGACTGAGGCTCAGAGAGGCTAAACGATGTGGCCAACGTCCGAGTCACCGGGCTGGATGTGACAGAGTCGACATTCCCACACACATGCTGCAATGCCACCGCCACGCTGTTTCCGGCACAACATGCTGCCTCCGGACACACGAGCGTCACTCAAAACACAAAGAGGTCATGGAATTACTGCCTCCCCTACCTTAAACCCCTGTGATTTTGCTTTTTTTTTTTTTACATGCAGGGTTCTACACACAAATAAATCCAGTGTCGCAGAGAAAGACAAAGGCGCCAGGGACAGCCACACTCGGCAGGGTTTGGCCCTGCTCCTCTCCTGCCCCGCCCTGGGCTCACTCTGCTGCGGCCACACCACACGGCCTCCGCACTGGCTGTTTTCTCACCTGCAGTGTTCTTTCTTCAGATGCCAACATGGCTCACTGTCGCTTTCGTGAGCTCTCTGCTCAACTGTCCTTTACAAGTTAGTCCTGCCTTCACTGTCATCTTTTTGAAGTTCCACTTTTACCCCTCCAGACCACTACTCCTGGCTCTGATTCTCTCCATTTTTCTCTGTAGTGTTTACCAAGTATTTATCGTCTGTCTTTCTCTGCTCTTGGTGAATATAAGCTGCACAATGACAGGAACACTATCCTGTTTATCGATGTCTCATCCCCACACTTGGCCCATAGGAGACATGCAGTAAAAATATTCTGAATAAATACAAAGATGATACACAACAAAAGTTTACCTAGATATCTGCAGTATAGCTACTTTTTTTGTTCTTGACACTTCTCTGTATTTCCCAATATTCTATGATAAACATCTATGTCCCCTGCAGTCATAAATCAATAGATGTTCTTATGTAACCCTACTCGATTGTCATTGTGTTGCCCTAATGACACCACCTCCAGGAAGTCTTCTGTCTGCCCCTAATCTCCACCCGTCCCCCTCTGGGCCCCGAGGACAATGAATGGCACATTGCTAATTCCCCATCAAGCAGAGCTAGTCATGTCTGTATTTCCTCTCACCTCAGGCCAGCCAATGAATCATACTCGACTTCTTTCATTGAAGAAACACAACTCCATCATTTCTGACAATTTTATGGTTGCATCAGAGGCTAAAAATTAAATCTCCCAGAACTTGCCAAAGTAGCTACACGTTTTCCCCCCAGCGGTAAACATGGTTTGTAACACTGGCATCAGCGGGTTAAGGGTTCACTCAACTGGATCAGCTGAGTGTACTTAGATAATGCATTTTTACTGAACAAATAAAAAGCATTGTTGGGTGCAGTCACTGATTCATATCAATCAAATATTGGTAGAGTTGCATCACACATAAAGCAACAAACGCACAGTGGTGCCACTTGCTCTCACAAAGGGCTCTCCTGCATGCACCACCTTCCCAAATCTTCTGAACAACTCGGCAAGGTGGGTTCTGTTATTACCCCTGTTAAGAAGTTAAAGAAACTAAAGCACAGAAAGGCGATATGACTTCTCAAATGTCACAAGCCATGTAAGCGACACAGGTGGAGCCAGGATTCAAATTCAGGGCCTGTGTTGAGGTAAAGGGCTTAACCTCCAGCTGTGAGTCATGAGCATGGCAGCCAGGAAGGGTGCCCTGGCAACGGTGAGGCTGCAGCGGGCAGCCAGGGCACAGGGCAGTGTGGCGTGCTTGACTGGACGGGAACGAAAGGAGCATCCCGGCTATGAAACTGTATCAGGAAGTCAACTGCAGCCACACCTCAGCATGGTCCAGAGAAGGGCCTTGGAGCCAGGCAGCCCTGGCCCTGGCCTCAGCCCACCCACTACCGGTGACACTCTAGGCAAGTCACTTAAAGTGCGGCTCTCACGTGGTGGGGGGCTGTGCGAAAGCTGCATGCGTTTGTGCGTGTAAGACACAGTTTAACACAGTGCTGTGTGTGTGGCGAGAACCTGGTGAATGTCACTGTCCCCCACTCTCCCCGTGATGGACCAGCCATTCCCAATGCTGAGAGGAGAGCGTCCGCCTGCTTTGGACACCAGAAGGCGGCCTTCCCAGAGCTCCTGTGGGGACGGCAAACACAACATGATTTAAATTCCACTTATTGGGGATTTTTTCAAACATTGATTTCTAATTCAATTCCATTGTGGTGAGAAAACAAACTCTAATATTTCAATCTTTTGAAATTGGAGTCTTATCTTATGACATAGGACGGTCTTTGTTGGCAAACAATCCACGTGCACCTGAAAAAACAGGTGCGTTCTTCTGCTGGGCAGCGTCCTATCAAATAAAAGTCAGTTAGACCAAGACGGCAGATCTACCAGCACCTTCAAGCCTATTCTCACGACGAACAGTGTTTCCCGGGCCTTCTGTATTCCGACTTTTTGTCTGATGGCTCCATCAGTTACCCAGAGAGCAGTCGGACTTCCAGCTACGACAAAGAATCTGCTTCTCCCTTCAGGGGTCGTTTTCCCTCCGCTACACTGAGTCTGTGTTATGAGGCACAAGCACATTCATGGTTGTTAGGCCTTCTGGGTGAGTTGAACTTTTATTATAATGAAATGTCTCTCTTTATCTCAGGTAATTCTCCTTGTCTTGAGGTTGACTTTGTCTGGTATTAATACTATCACTCTGGTTTTCATATGTTAATTTTTTACATGGAATATCTCCGTGTTTTCACCTTCAACCTACCCATCCCTCTATATTGAAAGTGGGCCATTTGGACGTGACATTCATTTGCCTTCCCTTCCTGTCCAGTCTGACCATTCTGCCGTTTATATCAATGTCTACTTACATGTAGAGTGATCATTGAGACGGCTGGACCCAGATCCAACATTTTCCCACTTGTGTCCCATTCCACCTGCTCTTTAATCCTCTCATTCTCCTCCCTTTCCTCCTTAGAGTTAACTGAATATCTTAGAATACTATTTTAATTCTTCTACTGGCTATTTTGACTATATATTTTGCTTTACATCATTTTTAGTGATTGATATAGTGGTTACATATAAGACAGAAAACTGTACTTGAACAAGAATTAAATAAAAATTAAAATTAAAATTAAAATTAAAGATATAGTGGTTACCATGTGTATCCTTAACTTATCCTTAACTGTCTAATTCATAGTGTTCCTCTTACTATCATAAACAAAACTGCATTTACCCCATCCTCTATTATATTCCTTTGGGCCATTGCTAAATGTGATATCTACAAACGTGTGTGTGTGCAGTTCAAATACAGTATAAACCAAATAGAGGGGTTTACTTTTGTTTACAACAGCCATATGACTTTTCAATAAATCGAGAGAGAGAGAGAGAGAGAGTGTGTGTGTGTGTGGCTTTGTGTACACAAAGTCACTCATGCAGATCTGCACTCTCGGCCACTCCCCTTCAGCACACCCTGTGCCACCATTATGCTGGTGACACATTTTCTGTTTCTACATCTCTGAAAATGTTTCACTTTCATTTTTGTTCGGATATTATTGTTGAATCTAAGAGTTGATAGATTTTTCCATGTTCTTTTAGTATTTTAAATGCTGTTCCATTGTCATATGGCCTCCATGATTTCTAACAAGGAGTCAGTCTCTTCATATCATTATTCTTACCGTGTGTCACTTTCATCCCTCTGGCTGCTTTCAAGGTTTCTCTTTCTTTGGTTTTCAACACTTTGACTGTGACACGTATGAGAGCAGATTTATTCATATTTATCCTGCTTTGGTTTTGCTGAGCTTGCTAGCTCACTAAATTGAATTTTTCCCACCAATTTTAGGGATAGTAGGCCATTATTTTTTACATTTTTTTCCTGCTGCATTCTCTCTCTCTCTTCTCTCCTTCTTAGATTCCAATTACACATATATTATACCACTTTATATTGGTCCACTGGTCCCTGATGCTCTGTTAACTTTTTTTTCTATCACTTTTTGTTTTTCAGATTGGATATATTTTTACTTGATCTAACCTCAAGTTCAGTGATTCTTTCTTCTGCTATCTAATAAACTTAATTTCAGATACATTTCAACACTGGAATTTTAGCTTTTCAAATAGTTTCCTGTCTCTGTTTTCATTCCTCAATCTGATTACTCATTAATACTGCCTTGTCCTTTAAATCTTTGAAAATATTTACAATGGTTGCTTTAAAGCATTTGTCTCCCAGCCATAGCACGTACATTCCCATTTCTTCTAGTGATTTCTATTATGTAGTGGATATTGTGTAGGATACATTGAGCGCATCTAAATTCTTTCATCTTTTTTTGAAAATACTCATTTTTGTGTTGTAGCGGGCAGTTAACTGGCTAGACTCAGACTCCAAACTCAGGCCCCCTGCCCAGGGCACCAGCTAAAGTTCCTCAGCCCCTCCCCCTGCTCCGCTCAGATGTCGGGACCCTGGCATCTCCCCACCCATGTGAGCTCAGGAGTCAGTGAATGATTTAGGAAAAGGTAACGATGATTCTCATGTTTGCCCTTCTGTGGCTTCCCTCCTTTTTGACATTGTCTCCCTCTTTCCACTTATTTCGGCAGCTCTGTCCTCCAACTCCTCAGGAGGAGGAACCACAGGGTTTTACGTTTGTTTGTTTGTTTGTTTGTTTGTTTTGCTTGGCTTCTAACCACCCGGTGCTCCAGTAACTAGGGAGTTCCCTCAAGCAAAAAAGCCATATAAACAGAAATTTTACCAGGTATAGTTGCCTTCTTTCAAGGACCAATTTCCTTCTAGTTCCTTCTGGAACACCTAGGCCAACTGGATTGTTTCTCAGAGAGAAGAGACTTCTTTAGGACTCTAGTCTAAGACTGTGATGTCTTGATAAAGGAAAAGGTTCATCTTCAGCCAAACAGGGAAGAGAGACATATTCTTGAAAAATTCCAGTCCCTTAACTGACTCCCTGTTCTCCCTGCCTCCCCTGGACTCCTTCACTGCTGTGGAACTCCCACCTGGGGTGTTCAGAGAGTGCATGGACGGATTCACTTCCCCCCTCCCCTCCCCCAGCAAAGGGAAATGGCTCTTCCCAGCTCACACTCTCAGCATTTGCTGAGTTATATCCTGATCGAAGAGCATATCCCTAAAGCTGTGCATGGCTGTCACCAGTCCATCAGAGACAGTGCTGCTCAAAGAAACGTATGAACGGAGAGGCATCCGTGACAACCCTCCTACGTACACCTGGAGCAGCCAGAGGGGGCAGGACCATAAGCAGCACTGGGCTCTGCCAGCACCAGTTTTGAGCCCCTTCAGAAACGGGAGTAGCTCCACATGAGCCTTCCTTCCACCTCCACAGGGTCTGCTGTGCGACGATAGTAAATAACAAAGCCGTATGTCCTCATTTCCTTCTTCTTAGGTATGAAGTCTGGTTGAGACCGTTAGGAGCTCTCTAAGCAAGCACACTCGAGCATTCTATCTTCATTGTTCTGAGTGTGCTCTCGTTTTCAGCAAGGACTATTTAAGGCACAGGAGAAAGAACCACACAGTTTACTAAACTTTACATTGGCAAAACGAGGCAATGCCTACACGATCTCCTGTACATAGCAGAGACAATCTAAAGAATACGAGAAATCAATTTGATTTTAAGTCTACATTTTGACAAGTCCAGATTCACAAATTCTCTCTAACCATTACTGTTTTGGAGTCATTGGTAAATAACTTAAATGCAAGGAGGATGGCAAGGGCTGCCAGCATGCTGACTGACATCCAAGAGTGTACTCCCAGCGACCCATAACGCTGAGGGCAGTGATGCTTCTAAACAGTGTGCTCCCAACCGTTATAAAATTGAACTGGCTGTTGAAGAGGCATCTTACAGATCACCTAAACTTACTATTGGATATAAGTGCAGGATCTGTAAACAGACTAACAGAAAGTCAGGTTGGCCTCACTTCATGGAAATGGAACTTGTTAGAATCAACGTAAAGGCAAAGGGAAAATCAAGTTAGATTTTTAAATAGTGTTTAATACATAAATTATGGGAGGGCATGCATATTGTATAAGACTACTTCCTTTTGCAAAAGCAGTTAACCTTAATGTTTCTTCAAATCCATTTGAGATCCATTCAATGTGTAATCAAACTGTATGTTCTTTTCCAAAAAGAAAAGTACACATCTGCCCACTTGCATCACAAACAGTTTCAGGGGGTTGGTATACAGTGCCCGTGAACTCTCACATCCATTAGGAGTTCATGGCTCAAGGTTAAGGAACTCAATGGTGCACCTGTTTCCTACCCTGACACCTATCTCAGGGCACAAAAGAGGGGAGTTACAAGGCTAGGACTATTCCCCACGCACTCACCACTGTTTTCAAAACAGATACAGGGCTGGAACACAGTAGGTGCTCAATAAAAACAGGTGGTTGAAACACTAAATAGGAATTTAACAAAAGACTAAAGAAAATAAAAATTTAAACACTAAAACCCTTTATCTACTGAAAATGGAAAAGATAGCATTATTGACAATAAAAAAATCACTGAAGTATTTTTATCTATGAGAAGCTAGATTCTGATGTTCAAAGGCTTGAATCCATACCTCACACTCAAAGTAGGAAAGGAATAATGTTCTGCTTATCTCGGCACCTCCCACAGCACCTCTCCCAGGCCTGGCACACAGCAGGTGTGCCACCAGCTCTTATTACCAGCCATACACAAGCCCAGTGGCAGCTGCATTTCCAACACTCTGGCCTCTGCAGCCCTCTAGAAGGCTCTCATCAAAGGAAAGGCACATGGCTTTGCCAAGTTCACCAGTTTTAAGTGAGCTGCAGAGTGTGTGGGACAGTCAGGATAGCATTTTTACAGTGGCAGGAAATTAGAAATGGCCCCCAGAAGGCACCGCAGTGAGGTCTGTGGCATTGGAAACCAGCAGAGCTGGTGAGGGAACCTGCTCCCACCCCGACGGGTGAACAGGCAGGTTATCTTGGTTCTCCAAGCAGCAGAGTCCGCATGCTGCTCTGGCCAGTGATCCATTTGCTACACCAAATCTGCTACAGGATAGCCCTCTCTAGATAGGAGGGGAGAGACGCTGACCAGGCTCTACCACAAGTGGCGGTGTGTCACCTCAACAAGTGACTTAACCTTTTTGTGCCTTGGTTTCCTCATCAGCTGGTGGGGACTACAATTCATTCAGCTCCTGGTTGTTGGAGGTGCACTGGTTCCCCAGGGCTGCTGTAACACAATACCACAAACCGGGGGGCTTAAAACACACTTACTGTCTCACAGTACTAGAACTCTAAAACAAGGCATCAGCAGAACCCCATCCCACCCCAGAAACCTATGGAAGGGGGTCCTCTGGGGCCTCTTCTTGTGATTGCCAGAAACCCTGGCATTCTTTAGGTGGTGGCTGCAGCCCCACAATCTCTGCCTCTGTCAGCCTATGGTACTCTCCCCTCGTGTGTCTTTATCTCCCTTCTGTCCTTATCAGAACACCAGCTATATTAGGTTAGGCTCTACTCTAGTGACCTCATCTTAACTTGATTACATCTGCAAAAGCACTCCTTCCGAATCAGGTCACACTCACAGATACCAGGGGCTACAACTTCAACAGATCTCTCTGGAGGCCATAATTCAACGCATCCCAGGGAGATTCACTGAGATGGGGCTGAGAAGCTCTTAGCACTGCGCCAGGCCACAGGAAGTACGCAGTAGAGGTCAGCCGCTCCACTGTTATGGTGACGTGGACAGGTCTCAGGATGGCCACTCCCATCCTCTGCTCTATTCCACCTCCCTGTCTGTGCTGCTTACTGTTTAATCATGACCTTCACTACAGGAACAGGGTTCCTCCCTGTAGGCTGCTCCCAGTCCCATCTCCTTATGCCCAGCTCATATCCAATCATGCCATGGCGACTTTAGCCAAGGCAGCCCAAGGGACCCAGAAGTTGCCCCTAGGCTCAAGGCAGATGTGCTGGGAAGATAACAAGCCTCAGGGACCCTTCTCAAACACGCTCCTTCCAAACCCCAGGGACGGACCTGGCAACGTGCTCACGTGGATGTATTGGGTTGGCCAAAAAGTTCATTTGGTTTTTTTTCCATCCAATGACTCTAGTAGCACTTACTTGTCTTTAACTTTATTTGAAACAATTCTCTTAGGTTATATTGTGACAGCTGTCATATCAGTGTGAATTTAAAAAAACTTCAAAATTGGTGAATTTTTGTGTAGCCATTTTGATATTGAAGATGGAAGACATGCAACATTTTCGGCATCTTACGCTTTACTATTTTAAGAAAGATGAAAACACAACTGAAACACACACAAAAAGATCGGTGCAGTGTTGGAGGTGCTGTGACTGATCAAACATGTCAAAAGTGGTTTGCGAAGTTTTGTGCTGGAGATTTTTCGCTGAACCAACCATGCTCCACAGTCAGGTAGACCAGTGAACGTTCATAGCGACCAAATGGAAACATTAATTGAAGCCAACATACTCAAAATATCCAAATCAATAGTTATCGTTGGAAATGAAAAATGTGTCTCTTATTTTACAGAAAAAAAAACTCATAAGGACTTTTTGACCAGCCCAATATACTGGCATAAAATGTGCAAAAGTTAAGGTCTAACCACAACTGGTGAAGACCTCAGTCCCCCCCATGCCACACGCCCTCTGTCACACCCTCCCCTGTTCCAGCCAGCACTGGAATCAGCCCCGAGCACTTAGTGGGGATATACGCAGAGAGGATTTCCCAGGATGAACTGGGTAGTTGAGGGCACTTCTATGTACAGGTAAAATTACTGCCAGACATCATGTATGAAAATGGCTTTCGACAGTATCACCATGCACCCAAGTGTCATGGTAACACGTAAGGACAGGGCCAGAAGTGGTGGCAAGACAGAAACGTGCCCTTCAGCACCCAGCACGGGAAGTATGTGGGTGGAGAAGAAACAAGCTCTGAAACACAGACAAACTCTAGGCCGCGGAACAACCCTCCAGGCACCAGACGTGTAGATCAGTGCTTGCCAGCGCCTGTCCCAGCCCTCTCCCAACAGGAGCATCCTCGAGAATGCAGCAGGCACAATTATAAACGTGCGTGCGTGCTTCCTTCTTTTACTTCTTGGGGGGAGTCACATGACCTGGGTCAGGGGCGCCCAACCTTTTCACATCTCTAGGCCACACTGGAAGAGTTGTCTGGGGCCACACATTCGATACCCAGACAGTGATGAGAACTGATGAGCAAGGACAAGGTCCGTGCACAATTTGCATGATATCACCACCAGAGATAAGCAAAAAAGTCCTCACATAGTAACCCAAATTATGCAGCAGCCCTTTTGACAATCTTTTAAAATTGTCCCAAGTTTGTGATCATTAATATAGAAAATGTACATATCTAAGTAATAACTCAGTATAAAACTTAGTAATAAAACTAAGTAATGTTTGAAGTAAATTTACGATTTTGTGTTGGGCCGCATTCACAGCCATCCTGTGCCACATGCGGCCTAGGGCCCGTGGGTTGGACAACCTGACCTAGAATTGCTCAGAGTCCCTGCACTTGAGCGGGACACCACCCACAGCGGGCAGCGAGGGTCTGTAAGTGAGTGTCGGGGCTTGGCCCACCTGGTCACCAAAAGCAAAAACTAATTCCATCAGCCATGGCACAGGGAAGACTGAACTATCTTTCTACTCTGTCTGTAGAAAATATTATGAAATTAACATCATATAAACAACTACCAAACAGCATGCAGCAAAAACAAATCATACAGGGGAACATTTATCATAGAAGTGTGGCGGGTAGTTAATTTACAATTTGAATCCGTTCTTTTCTGGATTGGGTCATGTTTGTCTTGTATGCCAGCTTTTTAAAAAATGTTTAAGTTGGTGACGATTTATTTTCTCAGCCTTAATAACAAATAACTCTACTGCTAAGTTTGTATGCATAATTCCATGTTCTGTTTCATAAAGAGACCCCCTACACTGTACAAGCCCCAGGCGCCCACAAAGCCTGGCTCTGCCCACTTCCGCAGGGCTGTGGACCTGTGCTCACTCTCTCCGGAAACCAAGCAGTCCCGAAACACACTGTGCATACATACCCACAGCCCCCGGGCAGGACCCCTCAGGTGCCAGCCTCCACCCTCATCCAGTCTCCACCACTGGGTGGGTATCTAACCTCTTTGAGCCTCAATTCTCATAGCTGTAAAATGGGGTTTGTTTATAGGGCAGTTTGTGACTCAGTCCCAAGTAAAAATCTGCCACTTTCCCGAGTCCTGTGTGAGGAGCTGGAGATGCAATCAGCAGCAAACCTGACGCAGACGCATCCTTGTTCTCAGGAGGCAAACAGACCAGAGCGGAAGCAGGACTCTGCTGATGCGAGAGCCCTTCCACCGCCTCTGAAATCTTCCCCGAGAGCCAAAACCACACGTTCACACAAGCCCACCTGCACCGCTTTCACGCATCTCCAGGAGCAGCCGCCGCTCCCCACTGCAGACAACAAGCACACACTCCGACCCGCCGAACGGGACAGGCTCAGTGCGCAGCCACACCACCTTGAGGGGATTCGACCTCGCGGCGTGCTGACTCTGCTGTGGTCTCCCTGTTCGCCGGGAGCCTGTGTTCTGGTCAACGGTTTTTACCCATGGTGGGTTTTACCTACAACAGTTGGCAAAAGGCACACAGCAAAGGAAGCACCTCACTCACAATAATAAAATGCAAGTTTTACAGATGAAAACTTCCAGGACACAAGGAGCAAAGATGAGTGGACGCTTCAGAATCAGCAACCACCTTGGTGAGCAGGGAGGACGTCACACACACCACTGCAGCCTGGGCGGACCAGCCCACCACAGCCAGAAACCGGGGAGGGAGTGCAGCTGGACGCCTGGCACAGCCCGGAGACTGCAGTGCGGGCGACCGCCGTGTCACAGGACTGGAACATGGCACTGTGGGGCAGGTGCCCGACCTCACGGAGTACTGACTTAGCAAGGACATTCGTCTCGGGGAACACGTCCTGCGCTCCATAAGCTGTGCATTTCTGGAACGACTTAATGAGATAAGTGTTAAGAATAAATGGAAAGCTGCTCTGTGAGCCACGAAGATTAAAATGGTAATACACATTCAGTGCTGAGCACAGTGCCTGGCAGTTAGTAAATGCTCAGCAAACAGCAGCTGTTAGCATTCTTACTATCCCCTCCTGAACTTCACCACAGAGCAGGGATTATGGCCTACAGTTCTTTGGATTCCCAAAAGGCCCCTCCCCAGTGCTGGGTATATATCAGTGCTAAAAAGCAGTTGATTAATTCTACTGAGTTTTTTCAGACACACACAAAAATCTCTGGACTAAGTTACCCAATGCCCACCTGTGCCAGCCATTTGCCTTTCTAATCTGAGAACAATCCCTTGCTCGTCCTCTGCTCTGTGCAGAGGGAAAGACATTTCTAACCCTTTGACCTCTGGCTGCAGCAAGGCCCCCTTGTCCAATAGGCACGGCTGAAATGCTGGAGGGCAGGGAGCAGGGATCGGCGTTCCCCCACCTCTCCCTGTGGCTAGTGGCACCTCAGCAGTAACTGTGACTCCTGCATGACCCAACCTCTGTGGACAACCATCCCTGTGGTCCCAGCTTGGGCAGGGCAGCCCCTGCCATGGCCTTGGCTCCAGACCCCGGGTACTGCCACCTGCTCCCACGTGCCCCCAACCCAGAGTGGAACAATTTCCTGTTCTTCTCACCTCTTCCACCTCCTGTGGAACTAACCCTCTGTTAAATTTTCTCCATTGGAAACACCAAAAGCGGTTCCAGTGTTCCAACTGGGCGCCGACCGATGCCCCATCTAAGGAAGAGCAGTTACACGGCCGTTCAGCAGGGCGCCTGGCAGCATCAGAGACAGCGTGGGCATCTAACTGCACTGCCATGTACAGCTGACTGAGCGCCGTGGTAAGGGGCCAGGAGACTGTGGAACTGTATCTCATTGAGTAAAAGACAGACAGTTGAAGGTTTGTTCAAACTGTATACTAAAAATAAGAATGACTGTAAAATATACACAAAATGTTGACAGGTTACCTCCAGGTGGTGAGATTATGGATTTTTTTAACTTCTTTGTGCTCTTCTGAAAAGTTTGATTCCTTTGTAACAAGTATGAATCACTTTTACACCAGAATACCAAAAAGAGTCCGCTCCGTCTCAGGAGGAATGTTATCTAAGAGGAGACCAGCCTTCAGGAGGGAGCGGAGGCTCTCCCGTCCCACCGGCGTCCAGCTGGCTCCTCTGCATAACTCAGAGGCCCCTGGCGGAGAAGGCTTTCTGACCATGTTCCCCTGAAGGAGAGGGCAAAAGGGGAGCCCCTGGAAGGCAGCATGGGGGAGGAGAGAGGACAGCAGAGCCGCCAAATTCCTGCCCAGCATAACTGGCACTGCATACCCCTCTGTGGGCCCCTCCTGGCCACTCCAGACCGGTGTGGAGAATTTCGTTCTCACTGGCCGCTTCTCCACCACCGCCCTCCAGTTAGGAGCCTTCCCACCCTCCTTGGCCTTCCACTCCTTCCCAAGTGTGTCTGCTCCTTCTCTTCTCGGCACGAGTGGAAAGCATGGCATTAATGTCTGCTACAAGCACTGGCCCTCCACCATGGCTTGAGCATGCTAGGGCATGATTCTCACTGACTGTAATTATTCATTGACAAGAAGCTCGAACACAAATCCAAATCCTGGTTCTGCCACTTAAAATCTGTGTCCTCGAGCAGATTACTTTCCTTCATGGAACTGTGAGTTAAAGCCGCTGCCACTTACAGGATTATCATGAAGATTAAATACGAAAACCCAGGAGAAGTGTCTAGTATCACGCCTGCCAAGTAGCAGGGACTCAGACAGAGGGGTCTCCCCACCATTTCTTGGGCCCAGCCCTCACTGGAGGAGCTCGCACATTAAAGGCATTCTGTGAACAGTTGTCCAATGTTCCTTTTTACACGCGGAGGTCACTAATCTAGTCATCAAGGAACCTTCACATGAAAATGCCTGCCTCCTGCCCTGACTGGTGTGGCTCAGTGGGACAGGCATTGTACCACAAATGGAAAGATCACTGGTTCGATTCCCCATCGGGGCACGTGCCTGGGTTGTGGGCCAGGTCCCGGGTTGAGGGTGTAAGAGAGGCAACTGATCTGTGTTTTTCTGGCACATCAATGTTTCTCTGCCTCTCTCTCTCCCGTCTTCCCCTGCTCTCTAAAAATAAATATATAAAATCTGGAAGGAAGGAAGGAAGGAAGGCCGGCCTTCCCCAGCCTCTTTGCACAGTAACCCCAGAGGCACAAAAGCCTAGAAAAAACAGAGGCTTTGGAGCCAGGGTCCCACGTGTGTCTGAACCGAGGTGGCACCGCTCCCTAGCTCTGTGCCTCTGGTCAGCTACTGCACCTCTCTGAGCCAGTTCAATACAATGGAGATGATACTACTTCCCTTAAAAGGATTCTTGTACGGATTAAATGAGAAAACATATATAAAGTGTTTAACACAGCTCCTGGCATGGGAGAAGCTCTACAAATATTAACTTTCATCCTCTCATTTAAATGAATGACATCCATTTCTTCTCTCAGCTCAGGAAAAAAAGCAAGCAAACCTCACAGCAATTACAAACACCACAGCACAACGGCACCCAGGTGGAACCACGCTCATGTCATCTCCACTTAAGAATTTCATATTGTCTGCTGATTTATTAACCAGAAGAAGCAACTCCCCAGGGGAGCTTACAGTTGCAATAATTGTTTTGAAGAAAACGGGGTGGATCAACATGCCAGAATCATTAATCATCAAAACAGTAACAGACATTCGGGGAGCGGGCCCCTGCAGAGTTTCCTTCCTGCGACCAAAGGAGGACTGGCACAAAACCCCACAGCCGAGTCACCTGACCGCTCACCAGCGCCTCCCGCCCCCTGCTGGCTCCACCGCACAGGGGATGGACCCTGTGCCCGGGCATGGCAGTTCTGACGGAGGGCGCATCCCCGCCGCTCATCGCGGCAAAGCACCAAGAGTTTAATGGATTTACTAATGATTTAATAATTCAGTGAACATTTACTGGCTATTTTCTACTAAGTAATGGCCATGAAATACTGCAAAAGCAACCCACGAAATGAGAGGCTGTGACACAGAACATGAGAAAAAGCTGCCTCCCCCAGATGCAGGTGGGTCACAGCATGAACACCAATTTGGTCCTTACTAGAAGGCCACCAATTCTTCTGTTCCCAGACACAGGCCCCTGACGAGTGGACAGACCTCCGGGAGGCCGGCTTCCTGTCATTCAAGAGTAAACCTCCCACAGGCTGGTCTAAAATACTATGTTGTTTTCATCTTAAAAAGCACACATTTCAAAGTGGGTACTAATCTCTCAAGCCCCAAGATAAGGACCTCTGGTGTTGGTTTAACAGAAATAGCCAGTCCAAAGACACAAAATCAAAGTCCTTTCTTTTTCCCACTTACTTCCCAAAGTCATGGCTTCATTGTAACTGGAAGGAGAACACTGATTTCAGACACAGACAGCTGACCATTTTCGAAGCCATCAAAGGCTGAGCCCGACCCTTTCTGGCCAGGGTGGGGGTGCGAAGAAGGAAAAGGAAGGTGATTCCAAACTGATGGCAATTTCTGGGCCCCACACTAACAACCAGTTTTCGATCCTGGCTGTATATTAAAGCTGCCTAGAGGGTATCCAAAAAATGCTGATGTCTTAGATTTTTTTTTTTACAAAGGAAATTCTCATTTGGTAGTTACCGTCATCCCGTAGAAAAGAGAAGGTTATTTCCATTCTGCTGAGTCTGTACGCGTAATTTGTCCAAATACTTTTAAAGTACTTCGAAGTATTACTCCTTCCCTCTTTCTCTCAAATCCATCCTTTACACACAGCCTTTGCCATTTCCCCTATTACCTAAGAAACACCACATGTGTACTAGAAATCACAGTATGAAAAACAAGTAAAAAATAACCACTGCTGGCAAACCAAACTCCAGGAAGGACCGCTGTTAACACTGTGACATCAGCCTTGTCAGTCTCTCTCTGCCCTTTTTTCCAATCACAAGAAAATAGGATAATTCTGCACCCACTCTTGCGACCTGCTTTTTACACTTAATAGAGCACAGACTCGCCCCACGTCACCAAATATTCGGTAGCATCGTTTCAGCGGCTGCTTGTACCACAGTGCCTGCTCGTGCCCTGACTCACTGAGCTCACTGGAGTGAATTAGGTATTACTGTCTGACAAAAGTTAGTCTCCCATTTCTCTGCCCAAACCAGAAAAAGCAAGTGATCGGTTATTTGAAAATGGGGAGCTCTGTTCACCTCTTGACATGTAGCTGCACTAATGCCCCAGTTCTTCTGGGCACTTCATTTTCAAAGGGACCCTAGACCCACCTCATTTCAGACAGTGCCTGGAAGTCCCCCGGGATGCGGCTCAGTGTTCAGACTGCGCCCCCTTAAATCTCTAGGGCCTGGACTGCACAAGCAGGGCGCTCGGCGCCAGGCTCCTCACCCCCTCAGCCTCCTCCCTGCCACGAGCGAGGGCAGCTCTGCTCAGCCGGCAAGTGCCTCCTGCAGGAGGGTTTGAGAACAACGCAGAAAAGCGCTGAACCCCTCAGGAAAACCACGCCACACGCATTCAAGGCCCTTGACCACCACACCCGTGCGGAAGGAGCGAGACTTTGTCCTTGTTTCCTTTTCCTTAGCCTAAGTTCAGAAGCTATGTTGTAAGACAGACTACAGCAAGAACGCCAGCACGGGAGCCCACACCTGCCGGGACCGTCCGATGGTTCAGGTCAGGAGCCTGGGCTCTTTCAGAGCAACATGGCCCACACTTCCGACAGCTGGGGAATGGGGTACAGGAAGAGTGAAGGAGCCCACTGGAGCTTTTCAAAGCCTCGAGAATTTAAGAAGAAATGCTTTCTCTGCTCCAGACCTCACCTCACCTCTCTTCCCCATCCCCATCTGGTAAATATTCTGACAGGCGCTTCCTCTGTCACAGGAGGCCTCCTCTGAAGAGTAAATGCCACCCCCCACCCCAACCGGAGCAGCAATGTCCACTTATGGGTGGGTCTGACAGGCAGAGCTACGCCAGACAACAGCAGGGTGGGGCCAGGCTTGTTGTTTCATTTTGAGCTAAAGGTAAATCCCCAGCCAGAAGGCCCTGGATTACTATCCCCCACCTTGAAGCATCTCAGATTAAAAGCAAAGCTTGACACAGGAACAGAACAAAGTTCTAGCCACACTGGGGAACAGAGGGTGGGGCTTGACTGTCCTGAACTGAAACAAGCCACCGCCCCCGTTTTCAACAGCACCTGAGGTTGTCACAGTTAGTCTCCTGAGAACCCGGGATGCGAGCATGCTTTGATGACTGGAAGGCATTATGTTTCTGGACAACTGAAGGGGTAGCATGTAAACTACTCCCAGCTGAACCAATCAGCTCAATCAGCCCACTGATGGGTCAGGACAGTCATCTTGCTGGAAGCAGGGCTGAGGTGAGGCCGCCCCAGAGGCTGTCTCTGACGGAGGAACGGAGCAGAAGAGAGAAGCACAGAGCCCAGCGCTGCTGACTGCTGAAGAGGCTGGTGCCTCGCCTGCTGCACATTGGGGTCTCTGGGAATAATCAGGGGACAGACTGGGCACCTGAGTCACCCCAGCCCTAGAATGGACATCTACAGTGTCAGAAGAACCACCACAGGCTCTAGCCCCCCTGCTCTCCCCTCAGAATGAACCTGAGCCCATCCCTCCAAGCTCCCAGAACACACTGCTGCACCACACCAACACGGATGCTCTGGAAAAGAGTTGTTCAAATCTAGCTAAGCTACAGCCCACCACGTGGTCAGGAGCCCAGCCTCCCGACAGACTGCTCTGTGCAGTTCACCTAGAGCTTCTTGGACCGAGGGGCTATGTTCGTGAAGAACAGGAAAAGGAACAGTTTTCCTGGCTGTTTCCGGCCATTTAGTGCAGGACTCAGTGGTTCCACATCCTGGGGGAACGAAAGAGCCGGCCCCTTTGCCAATATTTCCCAGGGAAGACACAGCAGCAGAATTGCTGGAAGCTCCCCACAGGGAGACAGGTGGCTGGCAAGTCCTCCCAGATGCAGCCTGCAGACACTACCACCCCCACCTCACCCCCACCCCCCAGCTCTCGGAGGGAGCTCCGGATCCCTGGGACGTCAGTGCAGTCAGGCCTCCGGCTCTGGGCCACACCTGCAGGCGGCCCTGCCCTGCCGCTCAATCCTATTGATCCCCTTTCTGCGCTTCTCCTCAGCCCCTCCAGAGCCCACCACGGGAGCCCTGGCAGGGCCTCTCTGCACCCCACAGCCTCAGCACACAAGCAGCTGCCCGCAGCTCCTCTGCTTGGCTTGTTTCACTCCACAGGCCCCAGTCCCATCGCTGCTCGGGGGGACTGTTACAAGGAAACATTGTTCCCTCACGTGGCACAGGATCGATCCTAACTCCCCTGGTAACAGTGGAAGACTGCAGAGGTCGAGCCTCACAGATACTCCCCCCTCTCCCGCACAATCCGAAACTGACACACAGCAGGGGGACAGAACTCGCTGCGTACAAACCTGCCTCAGATCTCAGCTCTGCCCCTCTCGGCCCCCTGGGCCCCGCTGCCCTCACACTTGCGACAGGGATCATGAAAGCTGCTTTGGGATCTTTAAAAAGTTTATTAGAAGTGCCACATGTGAAGTGCCCAGCACAAGGCCTGGAACACACACACTGTTCTCTGTGAAAGGTAGGTGGCATTAGTCAGTCTTTGTCACGTGTAGGTTGTTAATCCCTAGACAGAATCTCTGGCTCTTGACTCACAACCCTGCTCTGCATAAAACTGTCACAGGTGGGCACAGGTGAACAGGTTCTTGGTGATCGGGACAAAGAACTGGACCGAGCACCCTGAGTTTATGGCAGAGAACATGAGATCAGGCCAACTCCAAGCAGAGACTGGCCTCAGGGACTGGAGGGACTCTATTCCTATAGGGCAGATCCTCCCTGGCTGGTTTGGGCGGGTTTTCACTGTGCGTGTACAAGTCGTTGTATTAGTTTAAAGCTACTGCACATGTGGTCTCCCACGGTTTTCCCTGATTGGCCGCCAGGGAAGGGGGTCCCCCTGTACTAGGTTCACCTTTCCCTTCACCAGAGAATTACAGCTCTCCATGTCAGAGATTGGTGAAAAGGAAAGGCATTATTTACTTAAGTTATACAGACTTAAGAGTAATGACTTAATGTCTTCATCAAAATCCCAAAGTCCCTTAAAACACCCACAAACACACACAGTCCTTCCTTCCCCACTTTGCCCAGTCTGGGGTACCGTATCTCAGGAAAAGACATAGAAAACCGTGCGGTGATTCTTTGCTAAAGTTGCAGCCATGATTCTTCTCATGGCTGTGGGGGTGGGGGACCCCCCACTCCGGCCAAAGCCACGTGGTTCTCCTTCACCAAGGCTGCGGGGGTCCCTACTCTGCCAAAAGCGCATGGCTGGCTTTGTAAAACTGCATAGTGATTCTCTCTCACAGGGCTGCAGGAGTACCCATTCTGGCCAAAAGTGCATGGTTCTCTCTGTAATGGCTGCCGAGTATGGGTTTAAATCCCCGTGCCAATCTTCCTCTGCAGCCCCATTTCCAACTCCTCCCACAATCAGCTACACTGGCCAGGACTCCCATATCCTCCCAGCTTTACTGGGCTGCCATAGTGAGTCTGGGCAGGCGTGGCCCCATGGTGTGGAGCCAATCACCTCCAAGCTCTCACGCAGGTGCTGTGATGGGGGTGGGGGAGTTGCCTCTCAGTTACCTCTTGGGTGGAAGTCACTCCCTTCTCCCTGACTCAAAGCATGGCCACAGCTATTTAACATATCTATGAAACCAGCTAAAGGTTATAGACATGTTAAATGACCATTCTAGAGGCTATCTGTGTAACTGTTGCTATGCAAAACAACTCAATGGCCCTGCACCATGTATCCCACCCCTCAGCTCAGGCTTATGGGGGTGAGGACATCCTATATTTTTAATACTTCCTGGATACCCTGAGTTCTGGACCCCATTACAAATCCTTTTTGGGGGGCCCCCTGGCTGCACCCTCCTACAAAAGAGGATGGATCCTGCTGTACCTAAAGTTTTAGAGCACATGGGCTGTGTTTTCCATTTTCTCCCCAAGCAGCTACACCGTGGTGAGGCTCACAGGACACCCCCCGCCAGTCCACATCTTCACTTGGCTTTTGTGAGTTCAGCACATTTAAAACTGTTTACCCGCACATACCAGCTTGGTCTCAAAGGCCAGGAAAAATGAGCTGTCTTCATGAAAACTTGAAAAATTGCTAGATGCACCAAGCCCAACTGCTAGTGAAATCCGGTAGCTTCTCTAAAACCAGAATGCTCTATCTGCCTCCCCGCCCCCGGCCACGCCCATCATGCCCCACCCTCCGCCACATGAGTTTATCAATGGCCACAAGCAGCTCTGAGAGGTACAAAGAATCACAAAGGCTGGCGCTGGAACCAGGTGGATAAACAGTTGGACTGTCCCAGCTGAAAACCCATCTCTCCCCACAGAGGCCTCCCAGCGTCCACCTTGGACAGAACTCACTGCTAACCCTGACCTCCTCCCGCCCTTTTTCTACTCCACGGGACTGCAGTTCCTTCATCATTCCTTCTGTCATTCCCATGAGGCTGTGGGTTGTGACCTGAGTTCAACTTTACACCAAGCAGAGTTTGGGATACAGGACTGATACTCAGCAAGCTTTTCTGGAATGATCTCAGCCCTGTGAAGAGACACTACTTTCTCTCTGCATTTTGGAGACAGGGAAACAGAAGCTGAGAGCGCCTGAGCATCTTACCTAGGGCCCCATCTATCTCCCACAGGAGGAAAAGCGGACCCTGCGCTAGGACACTTGCCACCAGAGCACCCCAGGCGGTCTTCCACCGCACTGTCGGCTTCAGGCTCTCACGAACACACCTGTGAGAACACTTTCTCTCTTATGCTTATTTGCCTTCCTGTCTTCTAGAGGGCAAGGCCTCCAAGTCCAGGCACAGTGCCTGTCTCCTCCGTGTCCAGCACTAGCCAGGTGGCCAGGCTAGTTCCCAGAAAGCTTTCCTGCAGGAATGCAGACAGCTCACCTGTCTCGCAGAATTTACTGTGCTTCAGAATTCCCAGGGGATCGGGGAAAATGCAGATTCCGACTGAGGGGGCCGGGGTGGAGCCCGATTCAGTCCTTCCTGCAGGCTCCCAGGGGCCGTCCAGCTGCTGAAAGCAGACCACCTGCTGAGAGGCGAGGCTGCCATCTTAGAAGGCTGAGCTAGCTGGGGCCAATCTTCCACTTTGTCAAAAAAGAACGGTCCTTCCTTCCTGGGCACTTGGAGTGGCCCTTTCTTTCAACTATGTCATGGGATCTCCCTCCTAGTCTTTGATATCATGGAAATTCAGAGCAAAGCTTCAGTCTTGAAGAGCTGAGGGCCAGAAGACCCTGCAGGCGTAATCCCCTCTGGGCCCCTTCCCAGGCCCACAGCCAGGACTGGGACTCACACAGTTCATTTCTACCACAGGCCATGGCCACAGGGACATTGGGGGATCTGTGCTTTGGAACCCCTGAAATGCGGAACTATACATACCAAACTTCATTCTAACTCCTTTCTACCCCTGCGGCTTCCCTCTCTCAGTGATCTGTCCTCTGAATATTTCACTCAACCCTAGGACAGTCTTCAAGTGTAGAAAACCAGAATTCAAGAGATCGATCAGCCTAACTCACAACATGTCACTTTTCTCACTTCACAATTAGAGTAACATGGTTTTTATGTTCAGCATGGGCCCACTATGCGTCTGCTGATGAAGCAATCTGTCTCTGGAGGAGAGCCCAGGCGAGAGCCAGAGCCCCTCAGCCAGGTCCCACTGTGGGTCCTTCTGAGGATTACTGTTTCTCCCAAGTTAATAAGAGCTCTGAACGGCCGCTCGGCCAGGAAGACCAGGCCCACCTCTTCGGAGGGCTGTGGGAATAACCTGACACTCACCCGCGGTGTGGCCTGGCTGAGGCAGAGGCGGAGGGGCAGCTGTGTGTCAGTGGGGCTAGATGCTGGCAGCCTGGAGACAAGTTCCTAATTACCAGTCTGCAGCCCCTGCCTCCTCCCCCAGCTTCCACTGCAGGTAGAGAAACACAAAACGCTTTGTAAAAAACGTTAGAACAGGAAGCAGAAAAGGCCTTTGTCCCTAGCTCCTGCCGTGGGATGGCGGGAACCCTACACCTCCTTGTGCGTCTAATGCCATGGCTGTGGAATGAGGGCAGCGAGAATTCACTGTCTCCAACCCTCTCGGCTCCAAGGTCTCACCCCTGACCTCTACAGCTGCTGCCCTGGTGCAGGGCATTGAGTTAGAATGTGGGCTTCAGCATATCAAGAATGGGTGCATTTAAACAGTGGATGGAGGGCAGTTTCATGAAAGTCAGGGGAGAATGTTAAAAAAAATTAAATGTTTGATGGTGTGATTCAGCCTCCACCAGAGTCACACTACCTTGTCAAAAGAGTATCTTCAAACCCCCCCCCCCCCCCCGTTTTCAGGAAGTAGAGGCTCAGTCCAGAAGGCGCCGTTCTTCCCCACAGCTGCAAACCAACCCTCAGGTCAGCAGGCTGGAGGAAAGTCTGACACCCACAGGAACAAAACATTCCTGCACAGGCCGCCTCCTTCCTCCAGAGTGCGATGCCCTTATGACAAAAGAGGAAATTCACCAGCCATAATCCACAAGCAAAACCCAGGTACGACAGGTGTATTTTCTCCTCTTATATCTGCATAGATATAAATCCCCCACCCCACAACTTAAATTTTTCTTTCCCTTGACAGACACTTTATTTTTGTGAGTTAATCCCAGTTTTGTTTTGATAGCTCACCAGAACGTAGGGTAACAAATACCTTTCATTTGATTATTTTAAAAGTCTCATTAATTTTTCAAGCCACAGAACCCACATATGCACCAGACACCCTGCTGGCGAACGAACGTTAACAGTCATTTAATGTAACTGCACATGTTACAAGCAGTCTTCTTGTCCCGCTGCATTTTCAAAGGCCGCATAAATATGTAATCTACTCCTCCGGTTTTCTATCATAACATTGCACCGGGGCGACTCTGACAAGCCGTCCCTTGCTGCCTGCACCGTGCGGTGCTGCACGGCGCCTGACGGGTAGACACTGGGTGTGATGAGGAGGGTCTCTGCGCCATCCAGAAACCCAGCTCATTTAAACTGCAAGCTGTCAACAAGCTGAGAAGAAAGGAAAAGCTGCCTTTAAATAATGAAAAAAGTATGGCTCCAGTGTCTAGAATGTCGAGCAGAATTCCTATTTCCAGGCGACAAGCGCGCGGGACCACCACATCAGCATGAGGGGCTTTGCCTCCTTGGCTCTCTCTCCTGGGAACCGCTCTCCGCACCCTGGGAAGAGGTGCCCACGCTCAAGGCAGCTCTCTCTGTAACTGGACTTCTGCTGGGCGGTGAACCAGACAATTGCTGAGATGGCCAAGTAGATAGGACATGGGAAAAGAAAAAGATTCTGGATGTCACTAAGAAAACCACCTTCTGGTGAGAAAGGAGTTCAAAGATGAAACAAACATTGGCTATTGTTGAATTTTCCTTCTGTTACAAGTAGGGTGCTTATGAGGAAAGCGGGGACTCTAAAAACCAGAACAAGCCCTGGCTGGTGTGGTTCAGTGGACTGAGTGCTGAGTGCCAGCTTGCGAACCAAAGGGCCGTCAGTTCAATCCCCAGTCTAGGGCACATGCCTGGGCTGAGGGCCAGGTCCCCTGTAGGGGGCACGTGAGAGGCAACCACACATTGATGTTTCTCTCCCTCTCTTTCTCCCTCCCTTCCCCTCTCTAAAAAAATAATTAAAAAACAAAAACAGAACATGCTTGGGGAAGCACAGAGCAGGCCCATTGTGGGCTCTTTACCTGGTCAAGACAAATTTTTCTCCTAACCTCAAGACACACTGCCATGGGCAGAGACACTCAGTAATGTGAATTTTCTGACCAACTCACCTGCTTCTCTACAGGAAATAAAACTTCATTTAC
The DNA here is from genome assembly GCF_014824575.4 of Sturnira hondurensis. Classification (NCBI taxonomy): domain Eukaryota; kingdom Metazoa; phylum Chordata; class Mammalia; order Chiroptera; family Phyllostomidae; genus Sturnira; species Sturnira hondurensis. Next base: position 527,334 of record NW_028073751.1, read on the forward strand.
AGACCTGCTCAGTCACATGGGAGGTTTCGTGGATGCTATTCTGCCCAGGGCACACAATTCACATTTTAGTCCCTAAAATTTCTGAGCCAAAGCAGTTGGCTAAAAACACAAGTCGCTTTCTCTACTTCAGCAGTTCAAGATTTCTCCAATATCTGCCTCAGAAAACGGAGGAAGTGCAAGCAGGCAAACGCCCAGGCCATATATCACAAAGGTTACGGATTCTTTTTGAAAGCTGCCCAGCTGAATTTTAAGCTGCCACTCCCCCAGAGAACTGAGGATTCACAGATTCCCAGGGCAACTGTATTTGGAAGAAAAGCTCTTTCAAAAAAAAAAAAAACAAAACAACCCAGAGAGAGTTCAATGATCAAGCTTTCCTTTGGCCTTTAATTGATTTGCAAGCAACACTATATGCCTCACATTGGATAAAACCCCTATTAACTTAAAGCCATTCATTACCCCTTTCTTTCTTGCAACACATTTCCCAATATATTTATTGCTAATTATAAGCAAATTGACATCCCTTGAAGAGAAAGTCTTTGTAAAACTTATAAGATGGTTTCTGGGACAACAGCAATTATGAAACTAGCTATGCCACCACCAGAGTGACACTGGGTTACAATTTTAGTTAATGTCATAAAACAATAATTTGTGTGTCAGTGATGTCAGCAAGATGGCAAAACAGGACGCCTCAGACTTTATTCCCCACAGAAATGCCAACTCAATATACAATGCAAAAAGCCTCTATAAGCATTCTATAAATCAATCAGAAAGTTCCAGGCAAATTCAAAGCCAAGAACAGCTGCCTTGAAACAGGTAAGAAAAGTTGTTTCATGTTAAACATGTCAGGCCCTCCCCTCAACCTGACACTCTTCACATCAGGAGGAAAGGGCCAACTTGTGGCTTCGCCCTTGGGAAGGAAAGAAAAGAACGAAACATGTATCAATGCTCTGGCATTTTAGGGGGCAGCCCACAGGAGCGGTCTGCGTCTCACCCAACTCAGCACCAGGAGGAACAGCAGTCCTGAATGCCTGGGGGGCTGCAGGACATACCAAAGCGCTCAGCAGCTTGTGGAAACACCAGAGAACAAACAGAAACGGACGGAGCTCGCTGCATCTGGGGGAAAGCGCCCAGCTTGCTGCTTCTCCTCCTGAAGAAAGAAAACTGAAGCATGCACCAAATATCCCCGCTTTCTGGAAGGCTGCCTGAGAGACCGCTTCCCACCTCACACAACCCGGGTGCTGACAGAGCTGGCACACACTTCGCACCTGGGAACCACAGGGAACAAAACGGAGCTCAGTGGCTTCTGGCAGCCCCAGAGGAAATCAAGAGACAACCAGCCCCTGGAAATGAAAGAGGCAAACCTCCCTAACTGGGGGGTTGCCTGTACATACCCAGAGACCGCCTATCTCCAGGAGAGGTGGAGAGGCTCCCAGAGCCCCTAGCCCCACTGAGTGGTGAAGTTCTTTTCCCTGTACGATGCAAGTCTATGAAGACTGAGAGAAACGGTTGTTTCGTCAAATGCACAGATCCCGACTCACGGTTACAAGATTCATGAAGGAAAAAGGAAACATGGCCTGATCAAAAGAACGAAACAAACCAGCCCTTGATAAATAGGTACATTAACTACCTGACGAAGAATGCAATGTAACTCTCATGGAGATGCTCAACCAGCTCAGGAAAATGAACAAAATGAGAGTATCAGCAGAGAGGGAGTTTTAAGAAGAAATGAATAAAAATTCTAGAACTGAAGAACACAATAAATGAGATGAAAAATTTACTAGAGGGGTTCAACAGTAGATTTGATCAAACAAAAGGAAGAATCAAAGAACTTAATGAAAGTATCTGATTAGAGGGAAAAATAAACAATGACAGTGAGAGAAGAAAGGATTTATGGAACAGCATGAAGATGACCAATACTCACATTGTAGGGTTCCCAGGAAAAGAGAGGGGGGCAGAAAGCTTATTTGAGTAAATAATATCAAATTATTGATACTATGGTTGAAAAGTTTTGGCTGAAAATTTCCCAAGCCTGGGGAAGAAAATAAATACCCAGATTCAAGAAGTCAAAGAGATCCTACCTAAGATATATCCAAAGGAGTTTACATCAGGATATATTATAATCAAACTGCCAAAAGTCAGACAAAGAATTTTGAAAACATCAAAAGCAACTCACCATGTACAAGAGAACAGTCATAAGACCCCAAGCGGACTCACCCACAGAAAGCCTGCAGGCCCGAAGGCACCAGGATGATACATCCAAATGTCGAAAGAAAACAACCGCCAACCCAGAGTGGTGTGCCCAGCAGAGCTGTCCTTCAAAGCAAAGACAAACAAGAGCCGAGGGAGTGCATCACCACTGGACTTGCATTACAAGAAAAGCTAAAGGGAGTCCTTCAAATTGAAATGGAAGAACGCTAGAGAGCAACACGAAGACATATGAGACTATAAAGCTTAGTAAAAGTATGCACAAACATACACAACACTATAATACTGAAATGGTGATTGCATAAATCACCTTTGATTCTGATGTAGGAGTGAAAAGACAAAAATACAAAAATAACTATAAAATTAAGTTAATGGGTTTTATAGCAATAAAAATGATTTTAAGAAAGTACTATGAATAATGGCAAGGCAACCAATTGGAAAACTTAGATGAAACGGACAAATTCCTAGAAACACACCGCACACCAAGGTTGAATCATAAACAGAAAATCCAAACAGACCGATAATGAGTAAGAAGAATGAATCAGCAACCAAAAGCCTCCCCGAAAAAAGAAAAGCCCAGGAACAGATGGTTTCCCTGGAGACTTCTAAACATTTAAAAAAGAATTAACACCAATCCTTCTCAAACTCTTCCAAAATATTGAAGAACACTTCCAAACTCATTTTATGAGGCCAGCATTACCCTGATACCAAAGTCAGATAAAGATACTACAAGAAAAGAAAATTATAGGCCCATATCCATAAGGAATATAGATGCAAAAACCCTAAGCAATATGCTGGCAACCTGAATTAAACAACACATTAAAAGGACCACACACCAAGTGGAATTTATCTCTCACATGTAAGAATGGCTCAGCTATTAAAAACCAACCAATGTGACTGACAGAATGAAGGATAAAAACCACATGACTATTTCCGTTGATGCAGAAAAAGCATTTGACAAAATTCAATATCCTTTCATGACAAAAAAACATATACACACACAACAAATTAGGAAGAGAAAGAAATTACCTCAACATAAGAAAGGCTATATACGAAAGTCCAGAACTGCATACTAAACAATAAAAAACTGCAAGCTTTTTCTCTATCCAAGATACAGAGACCCACCCTCAGCACTTCCACTCAATGTAGGACTGGCAGTCCTAGCCAGAGGAATTAGTCAAGAAAAAAGAAACAAAAGGCATCCAACTTGGAAAGCCAGACAGAAAAGTGTGAGGACTCAGAGCTGCAGGCACCATGGGAGAGCAGCCCTCATCGAGGGAGCGGAGCGCTTCCCACACTCAGACCCTGACTTGCTAAGTGCATATACAAGCTTGCAGAAGGACGCCTGGACACACACATGACAAGCTGATGACAGCGCTGCCCTTGGGGCAAGGAGGAGGTGGGGGCAACTGCGGTGCCAGGTGGTAAAGAGACTTTAGTCTTGTGAGTAATATTAAAATCTTTTAAAATAAAAATGTTGATAATGTATGCAATTTAACATAGTGAAAATAAAATGCCTCAACTAAAAAATCACTATTTACCAGTCAGTTATGGTATCATCTCTCAATATACATCATTGATATACAAAAACACACAGGCCCTCCCTTTGCATGTAACCCTTTCTCAAGTCAGAAAAATTCCACTGGTCACTGACAAGCCACATGCTTTCTAGCACCTGTGTCCACTGTCCTTGGTTCTTCGAAACCAGGACACAGCACCCCGGCCCCTCCTCACTGGGGGAGCCAGATCTCACGCGGAGACTCTTCCTTTACAGCACCTACCTTGTTGCTCAAACAGCAGCACACACGTGGTTCCTGAGAGCTAATGGCCCAGCTCTGCAGAGTGTCTGCCCAAACAGAACTTCAAGGGAGAACCTTGAACTTATATTATTCAACAACTATGTATCCATCACCCACTCTATGCCAGACACAGCCCTGCTCTTGGTACTGGGTCTGGAGCAAGAGACAACTCAAAGACCCTGTCTTCTTAGAAGTGACCTTTGAGGGGGAGATGGGCACACAAATTCATACACAGAGACACGTAATGATGCTCAGGGCTGTGAAGAAAACAAAGGAGGGTGAATAATCTGTCAAGTGATGAGCCTTGCTAGTTTACATAGGAGAGTTACGCATCGCCTCTCTAAGAAAGTCACATTTAAGTCGAGGGCTGAAATAAAGATAGAGTGAGCCAGCCATTCTGACCAGTATGAGTAAAGCATTCCAGACAGAGAAAACGGCAAGTGCAAAGGCCCCGAGCCCTTTTATTTCAATAGCTACCAGCAAGTTGACCTCTAAAAGGGCTGTGCCAATTCACAGCATCTTACCAGCAGCATCTGGGAGCATCTATTTCCCCACATTTCATCAGCATCTCATTGATCCATATTTCCTTTATTTTCTACAGAAAAGAATTACCATTGTGTTTTCTTCAAGAGCTTTGGCTAGATGGAGTCAGAGGAATGTGTGGTGGGAGGGAAGGGAAGGAAGGTGGTCCCATTCAGTGCTTTCTGTACCTTTCACTGCGCTCCTTACTTCACAGATGCTCCGATTCAACCTCCCATCAACCTTGTGAGAGAGGCATTGGGGACCCTTTCCGCACACAAAAAGCCTGAAGAAATCAGCCCAGAGGAATTCTACCGTGAGGTCACAACTGGATTGACAGCCCACCTCCCAGTCCAGGGGTGCGGAAGAGCTCTGTTGGCAATTCCATACATGGGAAACGGGGGCCTACCCACGCCCAGCTCCTGCCTAAGTGGAGCCCTGTCCTGGGTCAGGTCTTGCGTATGCATTTAATTTTCCTTTCACTAGAGTTTTTCAACAGTAGAAGCCAGGATTTCCCAGGGCACCAGGAATTTATCTACAGCTGAAGTTAGTTACTGTCAGAAAGATGTGGATATGAATAATTAAGCCTCCATTAAGCATGCACACATCTTGTAATAAATTTCAAATTAGAATGTGCCAAGATCTTGTTAAAGCTGCCAACACATATTCTTAAGTAAGGTGGGAATATCGTTTGGAGCTTATCAGGAGATTCAACCTTTCGTGCAAGATACTCTTTGACTGTTCAGAATTTTAATCCAGAGATTACTTGAATTTGTCTCATCTGTCATGCCATTGTGTTTTGCCCATTGTGAAAATCAACCGAGTAATTTCTCTTGGGATGCCCTCAAAGGGGGTGCATTTTAATGCATATTGCATTAAACCTCATTATTTTGGATGAGATATTGTTCAAAAGAGCCTCACTCTGCATACAACTCATTTGCATTCTAAAAAATAATCATTTGCAGTCATCATTGACTAACACAGAACTTTTCAAAAAAAAAGCACCATGGAGCACCATGGTTAAGAATGCAAACTCCCAAATCAGGGTGGCTTCCCATCCCAGTTCCACCACTTCCCAACTGTGAAATGAGAACCACAGGCATGCCAACCATACAGCGCTGTTTTAAAGATTTCATTCGCTAGTCACCTGATACGCTTCCTGGCCAGAGTAAATGCTTAGTAAGTGTCAGCTGCAATTATCATTGTTTGGGATATCCCAATAATGCAAACTGGTATTAGCCAAAACCTGCAACTAAAAATTTCTAATAGCCTTTCATTTTTGTAATATAAAAATACAGGTTTATTTTTGTAATCTTATTAACAACCCACAAAAAGAATATAGACCTTAACTAGAACATGATGAAGTCTTAATTACCCCATGACACTGGCAAAAGCCAGCACAACGGCCCCCACTGTGCCACGGGGAGCTGAGACAGCGCAGGTTGCTGAACTTGTCCTCAGCCTCCCAGTAGAGAGGGGGGAGACACAGAGGAGGGGGCCAGCCTTCAACAACGCTTCGAGTGGGTCCCTGGGGCTCCTGTCCCCAATGGGCCAGCACATTCTCTGTTATAAGCCTTAATTTTACATTCAAGCTGTGTAACCTCAAGCAAAGCCAATAGCCAGTCTGTGCCTCGATTTCCTCACCTGTAAGCGGGAAATAACAAAATACACAGTTCCCCCAGCTGCGGGGAAGAAAGTGAACTAAAATCAAAGTAGGTAAGTCCTGGCACATACACACGGCATTTGCCAGCATGTGCTGCTGGGAAGCCACATCCCCTGGCCTTTTCTGGAGTCAGTCTTCAGAGCTCGGGAAACAGTCCAGATCCCTGAGCTAAAGAAACGGGAGGAAATGCCTTGGCAAGAAAAAAGGACATGATGTATTGTTCCTGCGGAGACTCCTCAGATTCTTAAGATCACAACTTGGAATTAACTGTCCACTGTCCCTGCCCACCTGTGATGCCATTTAAGGTTAAACGGCAGCCACTCACCCCAGCTCTTTCTGCTGCTGAACTCCTCTTTGCTGGTAACTGGAGAACCAGCTGTGAAGCATGATTCAACTGACCAGTGAATGCAAAACTTTCCACAATGTATAAACCCAACCCAGCTGGATGGCAGACGGGCTCCAGTCCCTGGGTCAGGGACCTCATTCTGGGGCCAAGTCATCATCAGGGTCCTTGCCTCTCAGCCCCATCCTCCTCTGCACTCTAGGGACAGGGCCAGCAAGATGAGGTCAGGCCTGGCAACAGTGACAGTTGGCCAAGGCCATGCCAGTGGTGACCTTGCTCCTCCACAAAAAGAATCAATCTCATCTCATGTAAATGACAAAAGAAAAATCTCAGAAGAGCAAACACGAGACATGTGGTCTGTGGGAGAGAGCAGAGGCCTGATGCTAAGCCCTGAACCCAGTTCCTGGGCGGACAGGCCACAGGAGAGAACTCATGACAGAGCAGTTCACACCACACCCTGCACTCAGCGTCCCTTCGTAAACACCGACTCTGTCACCACCCCCCCTCAGGGCGGAGCACAGCTACAACAGCAGCCCATACCCCACAGGCTGTGGCAACGGGCTTCACATCTGTTATTTTGTTTATTCCCCAGAACAGTAAGGAGCAGGTGCTCTTACCCTGTGCACTTTCAGCCAAGATAAACGAAGCGCAGAGAGGCTGGAGGCTCACCAGGATCACACGACTAGTAGGTGGCAGAATGCACTCACACCAACCCAAGCCTTCTGTGCCACTACCTCTAATATGCCACCTCCACATACCACGTGGTTTTTGAAAAATTATTTGCTCTTGAAAGTCTTATGGGAATTGGAAATTATATACAAAGTCATAAATATCCTCTAAGCTGGCAGGCGGCCCCCAGATCAACCTTTGGATGCTGTGATGATTAATTTTATGAGTCATCTTGACTGGGCTGTGAGGTGTCCAGGCATTTCACCAAACATTATTTGGATGTGTCTGCGAGAGTGTTTATGGGTAAAATTAACATGTGAATCAGTGGACTGAGTAAAGCAGGTTGCTGCCCCTAATGTGGGTGGGCTTCATCCAATCAGCTGAAGGTCTGACTAGAGTTTATTCAACAAAGAGTAGAGGAATTTCTTCTGAAATAGAGCTGGGATATTGGTCTTTTCTTGCGTTTGTACTTAAACTGAAAAACAGGATCTTCCTGGATCTCCAGCCCGCCAGCCTTTGGACAGGGACTTACACCATCGGTGCTCGGGTCTTCAGCTTCGGACCAGGCCACAGCGCCCGCTCTGCTGGGTCTCCAGCTTGCCAGCTGCAGATCTTGGGACTTCCTAGCCTCCACAATTTCATGAGCCACTGCCCTACTTTATAGAAGTAGAGCGACAGCTCCGACCTATTGGTCCTGCTTCTCTGGAGAGCCCTGATTAATAAAGCTGCCCAGTGCCACAGGGGCCCAAGCAAATCCTCACTAACAGTGCAGCTTCTCATGGGCTGTTCAGACATTAAGCATCAACATTCAGTCTCTAAAACCAAGCCTTAGGGAAATGTCTGACCTGAAGATATGCTCCTTTAAAAATAAGAAGGGGACTGATTTGAAGGAGGGGCCTGGGGGAGCAGGGACACAGGACAGTGCTGTGCTCTCGTGCCCTGCAGCGCCTTCCCCCAAGGGCTCTTCCGTGGGCTCCCCTAGCACAGTGCACCCCTCTGAGCACAAACGCCACCCCACACAGCAAGCGGGAGGCCCTCCCACAGCTCTCTCATCCTGCTGAGTCCACAGCAGGGTGGGCGAGAGTCTGGACAAGTAGTGGGAGGACAAACCGTCGCTGGGTCGGAAGCTTCACAGCAGTTCCTATCTCTGTCTGTGTGTTTACAAGAGAGACCCCCTGGCCTCCAGCCAGGCGCAGTGGGGATCAATCTGTCATCAGGCTAGAGCCAGATTGGCCATTATTGCATGTTGCCTGGAAAGCAGGGCTGGGCGTCACTGGGCTCTGCGAGGCCTCCCGCCAGGCCACTGCTCCTGAAAATTAGCTCTTTCATCACAACAAGCGGCCCAAAGTGCAGCAGCTAAGAGATGACCTATGGGCCCAATTCATAATATTTATGTTTCTGCCACTTCCCTGCTTTATCTATGCTTCCGGTATGTTTGGCTGGCTGGCTGGCTGAATCCGAGATCCCAGGCATTGTGGAAATGGAAATAGCAATTACAATTCCCAGTTGCGGGCAACTTTGAAGATGAGGGCTGCCTACCCACAATCCTCCTGGGCTGTTTCCCAGCACCTTCCAGCCCCTTCAACCAAAATGCAAACTGGCGCTGTCTCTGCAATCACATTAAGATAAAGCCAGTGAACTCACTCCTTAAACACATCAACACTTATTTTAAAGCCACATCTCTTTCAGATCCCAAGACAGAAACCTGCTCCACATCTATCCTCAGATGCACTGGGAAAAATTCACATGGAAAGCTAGAAGCATAAATTTAAAAATGAATGGCAATGCAGGCCTGGTACTGGGGAGGTGGACTGTTTTATGTTCTTGATGGTGAAAGTATCCATGCACAGAACACTTCGAGAATCTATGTTGAGTAGCTATTACCTGTCCGGCACAGGCCAAGGAGACAGAGATGGAGAAGTGAACCCCACCAGCCCTCCTCAGTCTGCGGAGGAAGCATTCTGTAAATCCTGGCAGAGACCTGCGCAGCCCTCCAGCCACCCTGACAACTGCAGCCTTCACCTACGGGAGTCGCATCCCAGTATAACTCAGCCACAAGTGTTGCATCGTTCCGCGCACTGAGCACCGGTTACCTCAGGCACAGAGACAGGAAGTGCACACATCACACCACCAAATCCACACGGCACCTCTGCCAGGTGGCCGTTAGTGCTATTATTTCACAGGCGAGGTCTAGCCCGAAGTCATACACCCAGCAAACAGTGGTAGAGGCAGGTTTCGGTTTTAGTATATGTGTTGCCGAAGCCAGCGCAGAGGCAGGCTTCAGATTCCTCCCCTGGGCAACAGCAAAGCTCGGGTCTTCCCAGGCATCCACTGTGACTCCCAAGGGGTTGGAAAGAGGCCTCTCCTCACTGCACGGTACAACCACCTCACACGCTGTGTCTCAGAGGACAAGTGTCCCTTATTCCTCAGTCTGAGAAAAAGGAACAGGCAAGCGAGCGCCAAAGCTGTTGGGCTTCCTCGTCTCCCCAACGAGGAAGCCCAACAAGGGGAACCGCAGGTGTCTGCCAACCTGAGGATCTTCTGAATCCTGGTAAAGGGAGGACCTGCCAAGTGGCGGCCACAAGGCTCCTGCTTGTCCTCTGGGCACACAGTGCCACAGCCAGGCGGCCCCTGACAAGCAGCCTCGGCCAGGTCCCCGTCAGACATACCCCAGCCAGCCCTCACTGCCCTTGGTGCTCCTCCACCGTCCGTCTTTCCTGTTGACACAGGGCTGTCTAGTACACATTCTGGTCTCCACCGCTCTGATCACACTGCTCCCTGCATCAAAGGTACCTCTCTCCAGCTGCTGGCTGAGTAAATGCCTGGGCACAGCCTCCCAGCCCCAGGGAGCCACTCTGGCCCTGCTCCCCTCTGGCCTTACATGGACCCTCCCTGCCAGGCTCGTTCCTTCTGCCTTAGAGGTTCTCAGTCCTCCACCCCCTCTCCCTCCTCTGTGGGCAACACTCTTCCACTCTCCACAGGACTGGCCCCAGGTCATTCAGGTCTGGGCTTACAGGTGCCCTCGTCTGAGAGGCCTTCCCACGGGGCAGTCACTGTTTCCTCCCACACTGGACCCCTCGCAGCGGCTGCCACAATTAGTCATTTTCTACAGAGGTTTGTGGCTCATCTGCCCTGCTGAGGACTTGCCTTCACTCACCATCTGCGCCCAGCCCAGTGCCAAGCACAAACCGGCACGCAGTAAAGACTCCCTGAATGTCTGAAATAACAGCGCTGCTTATCTCCATAAGCCCTGTCTGTTTGCCGCAGCAACTGGACAGCCAGCCAATCCTCTGGCCTCCGCAGCCACAGAGGGCTGGCCAGATGAGAGGGGCGATGGCCAGGCGACCTGTGCAGAGCAAGGTCTGTGCTCCGTAGGAGCTGAGTAACCACGTGTAGTGCCACCAGACTATAAACTGTCATGCAAATAGGTAGTTCTTCATATCCATATAACTGGTGTGCACATACTAAGACATTTAAATCACTGTCGAAGGCAGAACATGCTAAGTACTAAGTGAACATCTCAGATAAGGAGCCCTACCAAAAACTGAGGGTGAGAAAGTACAAGTGGGAGCAGGAGAGGCTTCCCGGGCAGCCAGGCCCTCGGCCAGGCCCTCCAGCATCCGTGATCACCTGAGGGAGGTGCTGGGTAAAAGCTCAGATCCAGGGGCCTCGGCCCGACCTGCTGGCTGAAGCTCGGGAAGACTGTACTTTTCATCCCATCCCCAGGCGATTCTGATGCACGTCAAGAAAAGTAACCACCAGCTAAAGGGAAGTCCACCAGGCAAAAGAAGGTGCCAAGTCTGTAGGACAGTAACTCGGGAGAACCCAGAGAGAAGGGAATAACATGTTGGAAACACGTTAGGGATAACAAAGGGGTGCTTGGGATGTCCAAGAGCTGGGCCAGGATTCGGCAGGGAAAGGACTTTGGTAGGAAACTGTGCCGTGGTCAACCTGGTATTCCAGAGAGCAAGGGAAACGGCTGACAAGAGAGCTGCATGAGAGCGAGGGGGACAGGCGGGGGCCACGGCAGCCTCCCGCAGACCTGGGCCAGCAGCTCCCTCCCTGTCTTCCATGCCCCAAGGTGGAGCTCAGGGCGGCGGCTGCCCCCGGAGGGCGGGCACTAAGGATGAGGGAAGACTGTAGTGCCCATCACGGGCATCTGCTCTGGCCTTTCTGGTGACTCCAGATGGAGGATGTTCTGACGGGAGAAACACAGAGGACCTCAAAGCACAGTGAGAAAATCTTATTTGCGGGCAACGAGAGTAGAAGTCAAGTGTTCAAGCACTGGTACCACCAGGCACGTGCAGTCTGCCAGGTGCCGGAAGATCTTGGAAACAAAGAAAAGTCATGGTGACCCAGTCGAAGCTGGGAATCTGCGTTTTGGAGAAAGCAGGCCTGTGTGTGATGCCTCTATAAACACCCATGGTTTTGTGAACACTGAGTGTGAGTGCAGTATTTCCCAACAGACGTGTCTGTTCGGTAGGAAATGAATCCCAGTGGCCTCTCCCATTCAATTCAGAAGGGAAGAAAACAACCACCAGGAGTGGGAGGGTACATAAACAACACATCCAAAGCCTCATGATTACGGTGAAGCTGGGGGTAGTTTCTATTGACTGGGGAGTTTGAGAGAGGCCCCCCTGGGGCCCAGCAGAGTCCTGCTCTCTGGGGGCCTCTGTTAAGGGCACCCTAGCCCCTTCCCAGCTTCCCAGGCTCCACTTCTCACACTGTGAGTTATGGAGAAGGTACTGTCTTCACAGGAATGAATACACGGATTCTGACAAACAGACTTGCCTCCAACAATGTAGATACATAACTTGGACTTGAAATGATAAACTATATCAACAGCCAAAAAACTTTCTTTTCTGCTGAGATAAAATGGAATAGATGACTTTTAAAAAAGCTTTCCTCTTTCAAATTCATGGACAATCCTCCAGCCAAAAGAAACTACATCATCTCCACTTGTCTGAAAGCAGACAGGCTGCAAACACTCCAGCAGGACTGGGGGTGGGTGGGGCGCAGTCCTCTAAGCTCCGTGTGAGAAAGGGGATGGTTTGAGAAAGGTCTCTCCAATTCGCTGAGTACAAAGAAAGAACAAAAATGTTTAAATTCCAGAAGCGTGAGAGTATTTTGTCACAAAGCCAGGTCCCTGTGCTCCTTGCCCGGTCACCACACATTCACTCCAAAAACAGACACTGTTTTTCCTGCCCTTCTGGATTCAGAGATGACCTTCACCGTGACAATCAATATCTGCAGTCTGGCCTTCGGTGCAGCATGAAGCAATGACCCTGGCCCTAAGACGAGGCCACCTGTGGAGGTCAATGAGATGCTGACACAGACCCCCTCATTTTCTTGTCGTGACCATGGTAACACATGTCATCGCTGCCCTCCTAGTACTCGGGCAAGAACCAGGCCAGTCCTGAAGACAGACACCGGTTCTGTCCTGCCTTTCCCTGGAGACAGGGAGACGCCTGCGACATTCAACTACAGGGCCCACCAGCTCGAAGCGAGCCTTCCATGCTGCCTCAGAGGAGCCCCCTCGGGGACAGGGAGCCATCGAGACGCTCAGGGGAAGAAGCCAGATGCAAGACGGCGTGTGGCATGAGTCCGCTTATGTGGTAAAAGACACATGACAGAGACGACCGGCTGGCAGTAGGGACTCGGAGGATTTGGGGGAGGAGCAGTGAGAGGGGAGTGTTCTCAGACGGAATAGTGGTGACAGTTGCGCAATTCTAAAATTCTACTAAATTCACCGAATTGTACACTTAAAAAGGCTGATGTTATGATGTGAAGTTACACAGCAATAAGATAAAGAAGTGTTTTCATCAAGTACTTAATGATATGGGAAACACAGTAAGTAGAAAAGAGCACAACAAAACAGAAAACCAGGCATCAATTCACACCTAATTTTCCAAACATACGCACCAGCACACTTGGGCCTAAGGGAAAAAAGGGGAAGGAACACGTGAAAATGTCTACAGCGACTCTTTTCCATATAAGGAAGTTACGGGTAATTTTAATGTTTGCCTTTCTACTCTGTGTGTTCCAAATTTTTATCACGAGCATGTACTGCATCCATAATTAAGAAATGAAATCTAGGCCTGGCCGGTGTGGCTCAGTGGATTGAGCACTGGCCTGCGAACCAAAGGGTTGCGGGTTCGATTCCCAGTCAGGGCACATGCCTGGGTCGCAGCCAGGTCCCCAGTATAGGGTGTATGAGAGGCAACCACACATTGATGTTTCTCTTCCTCTCTTTCTCCTTCCCTTCCTCCTCTAAAAATAAATAAATAATACCTTAAAAAAGAAGAAATGACATCTACTCAATAATGCACCTAGGAAGTAACTGGCCCACGGCACACAGCTAAAGAGCTGATAGCAGTGTGGGGGCAGCACCAGCCCCAGGGACTGAGCAGACTCCTCCCTCCCCAGCTGTTGCTAAAACCTGGGGGCCTGAGGGAGCTCAGCTTCTCTTTCCAAGTCAGCACATCCTCTCTCCTCAGTGCATTGGGGGTCAGCACAAGGCAGGCATTCCTTAAGCCACGTATTGTGTAGGCACTCACCAGCTTGCTGTTAATAACGCGGAACAAATTTCAACGTGTTCAATTCGGCTGAACAGGAATGCAAGTGGCGGGAATGCCAGTGGCAAGCAGGAGCCCCGAGGTGCCCGTTCCCAGCAGAAGGCCACATATCAGCACACTTTTCCCCCTAAGAGAAGAGCGCACAGTACTGCCGTAACAGAGGATTTACTGGCCCCAATTAATGACTTCCCGTCCTTTAGGACAAATACCAGACACTGGATCTCTAGGTACTGTGCTGACACAGAATTCTCCAAAACAATAAATACTTTGCACCGTGCTAGCACAGGAGCTTCTCCACCATGCGTGTTACGACTGAGGACGAGAGTCAGCTGAGGCCGTTCCTGCAGTCTGCTGGTGGAAGAGGGCGTGTCCTAGCCTGAGGCCAACAGTGGGTTTCCTCCACCCAGCCCAGCAGGAACCGCTAAGGGTGAGTGCTCAGCTTGTCAGCATTTTTCCAAGAACGGCCCCTCTGCCTGGCACAGGGATGGGCCCTGCAGCCTATTTGGCTGCAGAACCCTCCCTCCCCTCTCAGACCACAGCTGCCAGGGCTGCAGGCAGGCTTATGACTGACCCCAGCATCCTCTCTCCTAACCGTACAACAGGGATTTGTAACACTGTTCCCTCCACTGGCCCTTTGAAACATGGATAGTAAATTCCAGAGCTCTGGGGCAGCCACGCATGTCCCAGCAACACACCTGGTGAAGCAGGTAAAGCCAGGCTTAGGAGAAAGCAGGGTAATGCAGAAAGGCAAAAAACAAACAGGAAAGCGACAGAGTGGCCTCTGGGCTCCCTGGGTCCTGGGAGGCAGTGCTCAGGTTGCACAAACTACCCCTTGGGCCTCCTAACTATTTCTCCTTTTGGCTAACCTGGCCTGAGTTTTTGTGATTCACATCCAAAGGAACCTAGACCTCAATTATAACTGGAATCTGATGAACAAAATAAACTGATGAGAAAAACAGAACCAGAGACACGGAACCATGGAACACTGACAGCTGTTGGGGTGGGGAGGTAGAAGGGGAAAGGACTAGTGAAAGAACACGCATGAAGGAGGACTCACAGGGACAACAGAGAGGGGACTGTGGGCGAGAGCAGTGGCCTGGGCGGAGCAGGGAAAAGGGGCAGAAAGGGAATTGGGACAACTATAACAGAATAAACAATAAAAAAAGTAAAGAAAAAAGAATATCTAGAGAACAGGAACTACTTTCCTCAGCTCCCTGCCTGGTGGCAAGAGCAAAGGGACGGCCAAAGGAACAAAACATTTCCTTTCCCTGGACTGGGGGCCGAGGAAGCTCCAAGTACAAGTTCCCAAGGAAAAGGGTTGCAGGGCAGGTGTACAGGCTGGAAGCCCTGTGGGGATCCACAAGGATCATTCACTCACTGGCTGGAAATGCGAGCTCACCACAGCTGGGGCTTGGACCTTGCTCTCCACTGTACCCCAGGCACCAAGAACACTGTCTGGCCTATAGTGGGAGCTCAACTAGTACCTCCTGCATCAACTAGTAAACTCCTAAACACTTAGTGAGCAGCTGCTGTTTGTACCAATCCATTCCAGGCACAGGCTCTTGAAGTTTCACATGCCAAGATAAAAACAAAAAACTACAGGTGCTGTCCAGATGGCAGGACACGACCTCACTGGTGGAAACAGCAAGCGTACCTGCAGAGGTATAGATGGCAAAGCCTTGAGCTTCAGGCTCAGGAAAACCTTAAGCAGCCCCATCTGCAGGTCCGATCACATACTGCCAACGTTTCTATAGACCAGAACCCAGTTCTGCCACGGTTGCCTAAACCCACACTTCCTCCTCTGCTCTGTCACTCTACCTTCCAGGCATCCCCCTAACCCAGGAGAATGGGTAGCATCCTCCCTTTCTGTACCATGTGCCACGAGAACCCTAAATGCACCAAGGCCATGGCCTCAGACTCTCCAGGCTCCCGCACCTCTGGAGGTTCCACTGGCCCCGAATAGCTCAAGGGACAGGAGCGGAGATGCTGCCTCAGCTTCAGCCATCATCCCACTACAGGCAAAGAACAGCTATCGGTTCACACAGAGACCAAGGGTTAAGTCCTCTGCGTTTTTAAAACAGCATGCTGATACAAACAGGTACACAAACATAAGCATGTGCACACACAGAGAGACTCGGTTGACAAAGGTACTGAACTCTGGCCCTCCTGAATGAAGGTACTTTCCTGCTAGCCTCGATAAATATTCAATTATCTTTCAAATAAGTAAGTCTACAGGAGAGGGTGCGTGAATTGATGGCAAGCATTCTGCCCACTATTAACTTCTCACTGCAGCCTCTCCACTAATTAAGGTAACTGTGACTTTGCAAGGCATTTCACACAGCCTGTTTCTCCATCTGTAAAATGAGATGAACAGTACTTCTTTGGAGTGTTATTTCAAAAAGTCAGTCAGTGACGGCACATCGAGGTGGGCAGCAGTGCCTGTCCCGGGGTGGGGACTCAACACATGGCAGCCGTCACCGCTACCACTGATTTTACGACGTGGGAGTTGTCACATCAGTGCAAGCACACGGCCGGGGCACAGCTGCGTATGTACTCGAGGACTACAGTCAGGTGTGCTCACACAGACCCTCCCCCAGAGGCACACAGAACCCTGAGTGCAGCCAGTGCCGCGGGGACCGGAGATCCAGCAGGACAGGAAGTACAGAGAACAGTTTTTACATCCTGGCCACTAGCACCCTCTCCTCTTCTTTCAGTTCCTTTGGGGAACCATCTGTCCCAGACAGTTCATGGCTTTGGGCAAAACTGTGCCCCAGCCCCAAGGTGGAGCACAGGACCCAAATCTGAGCCAATCAATGCACTGCATTTCCCTGGCCAAGGTGACTGGTTCATGGACAATACATAATGCAATCAAGACGGTGAAATGCAGTAAAATGTTTGCCAGGATGATTGGAAGACATTTTTTATTCAATGTAAATGTGAGAAGCTACGAGCCCGGAACTGCTGCAGCCAGTTCAGCCTCAGGAGGAAACAGCCGCCTGAGTACGGGCTCGTGTGTGAGAGAACAGAACTCAGGGACAGAAAGTGGGGAGCCAGGCCCTGATGACATCTATGGGACTCCGCATCAAGGTACTATGCCCAAAGACAGAACTACCTCTGGAACTCTCAGTTTTGTCTTAAAGTTCTTTTGTTTTTCCAATGCATTAAAATCTGTTGCCTGACAACCCTGGAAGAGCCCTGATCAGTGGTGTGAGGGTTCTTGGAGCCGGTTGGGGCAAGGCTGGGGCAGAGAGGCCCAGACTCTACCTGGTGAGCCACAGTTCTGCCCCTAACCTGGGAGCCCAACTCCCTCGCTGCTGTGAAACAGGTGTCCTGAGGAAGCTACTGGGCCCATGCCACAGAGAGTCCAAAGGTCCTGGGGGCTGTGCTCCTAAACCTGCAGGTGACCCTCTCTATCCTGCAAGCCTGAAGTCTGCTCTGGGGCCCAGCTCCAGTCTGCCCTGCACAGCGTTGGTGTGTAGAGAGCACAATGACTTCCCGTCTGTCCCGTCCTTCCAGGTGGGAGGTGCTGTGACATTCACAAGGGCCCCTTCCTGTAGCACACAGGGCAGCAGCCCCTCATAAATTCCACTTTACTGACTGCTGTAAAGGAGAAACCAACAATACCTGGTTACTGGAGGAGAGGGTAGACAGCTAAGGGACTTTCGATCTGCAGCTGTCACCGCTGAAAGAGATCTTATCCGGATCGTTACAAGAAAAGGAGAACCTTGGCACACTTGGGATGAAGCGCCCTCCTCCGCAGCCGGGAGCAATGTCATTCTGCTCCACCACGGCCACTGACCACTGGGTGATCCCTTAGGCCCCTGCCTGTAGCTCCCCCACTGAGCAGGTCCTTAGTGAGAGGCAACGTGGGAGAGTGGTTAGCGCCACACTCCAGAGTGTCAGCACAACTGGCCCTGGGCTCCTGGCGCTGCTGCTTCCTAACTCTCACCCAAAGCTGGTCATTCTACCTGAGTCTCAGGTCCCCATGTGTGCAGTACCACCGACAACACTATCTCCTCACACGGTTGCTGCGAGGGCTGAGTGAGGATGGGGTGGGGAGCAGGTCTTCACTCAGCTCCACATGCTTGCAGACTGAGGCAGAGGGGCAGAGCGACTTGCCCAGGGTCCCAGAGCTAACAGTGCAGGATCGGGGCCTCGCAGCCGGTCTGACCGCAGGGTCTGTGCCCACTGTGCCCCCACCCTTGCCCCCCTCGCCGGACTGCAGGCCCAGCCCTGGGCTACCCAGGGACTCGGCAGTCAGTCTGCACCACCACCTCTGTGACGCTCTCCTGACTGTCTTTGCTCATGCACCTGCTGTGACATCCGGGCTCCTGGAGGGGCACAACTTCAAGGGCTGTGCTCTGCACACACTTGACAGAAACTTTATGCTCCTCAAGGCAAGGTCTCAGAGACAAAAGCAAGTTCTACCTTCTCCTGGTGCGTACACACGCTTGGGGGGCCTTGCAGGCAGTTATAAATGCAGCGGAGCTCTAAGGTCTGCTCAGAATAAACAAAACCTGTTCCCAGAGCCTTTCCTCTTCATGAATGTCAAAACTGCTGCGTCACCATACACACGAATTTAGGCCACTGCCAGGGAAGACGGCTCGGGGGCGAGATCCTCAGGTTTCCACCTTGAAAAACCCGTGGCCAAAAGGAAAACGGACTGGTCAGCTCCCCAGTTTTGGGGGTGAACCATAAGAGTTTTACCAGACTCTCATAATTTTAAAATAAACCTTCCTTTATTCGCTTCTTCCATCAATTTTTACTGAGCCCCTGAGGGCAAGGCCCGGTGGTGGCCCCGCGGGCCCTGAGTGCACCGGGCACGACCCTCACTCTCGGCTCAGAAAGGAGAGGACAGCTCCCAGGCTCACAGCCCCCACCGGTGCCCCAGCAGGCTTGAAAAGTCCTGGTTCACAGTGCTGCAGGGATGGCCAACCCCAGGGGACAACTGCCGCGTGGAGCCACACCATCCCTGCTCATGAGGTGTCGAGGGAAGAAAACAAAAGTCTTCTGTGGCCCAGTCAGCTGAGAGAGACGGGTTTTAAAACTGGACCACGGGTCCCTCTACTGCTGCCCTTCTCCCACCCTGTCCCTCGCACCTGGCCTGGGCGACTCACCAAGGGGCAGCCAGGGCTGCAGCGACAGGCACACATGGCCGCCCGGCCTGAGGGTGACCAAAGGCGTGAAAAATTTCTGTGAGGAGGCAACCTCTTATCCAGAGAACATTCTGAGGGACCAGCGTTCCACAGAGAGCCCTGCAAAAATGCTGCCACCAAGGGCGGTGGCCTCGCCCTGTCCCCTCCTCCCCAATCTGCCTACGTTGCCTCCTGTTTCTCTCAGATCAAGAATTTCTTTCAACAGAAGAAAACAGAATTGAAAATCTGAAAGGCATTTTATTCCTTATGTCACTAAGAAATATCTTGAGCACTTATTTCAGCTCGCCCCATAAAATTGATCACCACAAATCACTGAAAATGTAAATAAAAATCCCGCAAGTGGCCCAGCTGATCTCTGCCGTGTCTACTGACTGTGGTGATAAGTGGTGATCTCCAGGGGCAAGTTCACGCCCTCCTCCCCACCCATTCAGGAGCAGACCAAGTGGGTTCCAGATGGAGGAGTGCCCAGCAGGAGAGCTGTAAAACAGACACAGGGGGCCACTGGAAGGGAATGAGGACCCTCACGAATTATGTAAAACAAAACCTGGCTGCAGTGTCCAACTAGCAGAGAAGAGCAGGTGGACATGGAAGACGCTTGGCTCTCCTCTGACGAGCCAGGCTTGTGGCCAAGGGGGCCTCAGAGCCCGGCCCTTCGGCCGCACCGGGCAGTGGAAGTGTCACTGACCAGCTAGGATCTGCGGGTTCCGTGCCCTTCTGTTCCTCCTCTTTGCTCCACTCTTTGTTCTCATCTCACCCTCTCGGAAACCCAGTGTCAGTACTCGCCTCTCTCAGAACAAGCTGATCTCAGGAAATGAGCTGAGCTTGATTCACACAAAAATGTAATAACTAACACTAGATAAATGATCTGATGCCGGACCAAGTAATAAACCAAAAGAACTGCATTCCTGACACAGGCTTTCAGGCATTAGAGAGCTGATGGGTAAGCCAGTTTGAGTTGAAGGGCCGTCAATCAAGCCCAAGTGCATCACGAAGCCTACCCACCCCCACAGGTGTCGAGGAAGAAGCCCCAGGAGTGCAAGCCACCAGGAGCTGGGCAGGAAGGCTGGCTGCGGCCCATCCAAGCCAAACCTCAGTGTCCACACTGATGCAGAGACCAGCTATATCTGTGGACCTCTAGGAGGAAAGGATGAGTTGAGAGGAAAGAAGAGGGTAAACTGAGCTCAGAAATTATTCAGCATTTCCTTCCCCTGCCTGCTCAGGACCCTCTCGTCTGGGCTCGCTCAGGACAGACAGGCAAGACCATAGCCCCTCTCTGCACAGAGCCACACAACATGACATTGGAAGTGCCTTGGAGATGCCAAGCTCAGCACTCCATTCAGCAGTGAACGGAACAGGGCAGAGGGCAGGGACTGCCCCAGGGTGGCCCAGAGGACTGGTGGAAGAGCCTCAGGGTAAGCACCCTGTTCTCCCCAACCCGCTCAGCTACCTCTACTCAACCTCTGCTCCCCAGCACAGCCACATGGGAGGTTCCAGGCTCAGCCCTGCAGCGTGAAAGCCCACCTCAAACAAGAAGCCTACACCTGCAAACCCTCCTTAGGATCAATCCCATCCCTCTGCTTCCAGAGAATAAGCTAACCCTCTCGACAGCACCTACACACCCATCTTGTGACAGGTTCCCTGGCGCCTGCCTGCTAATAAGACCCTCCGTCCCAGAGTAAGAGGACCAGGAGGCTCCACTAGCCAAGCTATTGGGGGCACTGAGGCACCCTCCCCACTTAACTGGCTCTCACTGGAGGTGCTGCATCCAAGTGCTCGGCTCTGAGAGAGACCGGCCTGGTTCCTGCCAGAGAACTCACCTGTATCTGGCAGAACAGGCTTAGTGATGTTCATTTAACCAACCGTGATCCCCCAGATGCCCAGTACATCCTCCAGCCCACAGGGACTCTCCTCTGTAACATTTTTCAAATACGTCTTTGCTGTACAAAAGTATGGGTCACACAATAAACAGCCCTGTCCCCAAACAGAAAAGCTAATAGCATTCAATTATTTTTAAGAGGAAAGAAGTGGATCTCCCCCACCTACTCCTCCGAGGCCGCCAGGCACCAGCAGTGTGAAGCTGATGCGTGAACCAGGGGGAGGAACACAGGGTCCTCCGCTCGGACGAGGACACGCCCCGTCCACGTGCGGCGAGTCGTTAATGCCAGGCCACCTTCAGGACCCTCCTCCGTGACTACTTAAAAACCAAAACAAAGCTCACAAAACCAGATGTTTATTCCACAAGTCAGGAGTCGTTTACATTTGTGAAGACAGTTAACACAGCTTAGCTGTTAGGGCATCTGTGACATGTGCTCACTCTGAAATGGGCTGGAAGTGCACGGCACACGTCAGGCAGTGGCACTGAAGCAGGAGTAATTCTGTGCCTTCCCCTCCCCGCTGTGCACAGGGCACCCGGGGCGATGGCTGGAGACAATTTGGATTATCACAAATGAGGAGGGATGTTGCTACTGACACTTAGTGGGTAGAGGCCAGGGATGCTGCTAAAAATCCTACACAGCACAAGATAGCCCCGAACAACAAGGAACTTTCCAGTCCAAACATCAATGGTGCTGAGGTTAAGAAACCCTACTGTACAGAGTAACAGGTTTTCAAAAGACAATAGACATACGGTTTACATGAAAGATTTACTATAAATGCAGGTTTATGGATCTCAACCCCAGAGATTGTTTCACCTGGTCTAAAGCGGCATTTACTTAAAATTTAAAAAAAAAAAGAAAAAGAAAAAATGAAGACTTCTCCCCCCTCCTTTTTTAAATACTGGTTTTGCTGTTTCCTCAAAAGCACGGGCTTGCAATTCTGGGAGCTACCACCAGGCAGCAGTGCTGTTGACTTGGGTAGCAAATGATACAAACTTCTTCCGCAGAGTCTCATGGACCACACATGCTATTTCTCCCCAGAAAAAATACAGCCACAGTTAAATAGCAACATGGACTAAATACAGAAACGGCATAAAGTCACATAATATAGTGCAACATTTAAAAGGAATGCAAACACCGGACATTGGGGGCACCGTGCTAACAATCATTCGGCTCTGCCTAATGTAACTTGTGCCAAATCTCTTAGAGTCATGTGATTTGTGTTGCCCAGTGTTGCCCACCCTTGCTTTACCCTGGCAGTCGCCTGTGGCATGGCCAAAATGGAGGCCATCCCTCCGGAGAATCCCTTGCAGTGGTTCTGGAGTGGGGCTGAGGATCCCTTTGAGCAAACATGCAGGCTAAGTGGCTCCTTAGCTCTGGCTCTGTCCTCAGCTCCCCCCAAATGTGGTCCCCACGAGAATCAACTGGGTGCCATTACAGGGCAACCAGACCCTGTGGGGGCTGAGCCCAGGAATGCGTGCTTCAACAAACTCCTGGATGACGCACTCCCACACTGAGGTCGGGACGTCCTACACTCCATGAAAACAGCTTCTAGATGCCCCCCATCTGATGGAGGCCTCGTCCCTAACAGGAGGATGACGGGGGCTGGCAGACAAACGTGTTTTCGCTTCATGCGGGCGCTCCACCAAATGCTGTTAGCACCCGTCTCTGCCCCGTCCGGGCCTCACACACCTATGTGAGAGGGACTGTCCCCAGCCACCTTATCATGAGGCAAAGGACTTGGAGGAGCTAAGTAGCTGCCCAAGGCCATGGAGCTAGGGAATGGCAGGGCCAGGATTCAAACCCAGGTTGTTCTATCCAGAGACCCTTGCTTCCTTTAGACAGGCAAGAGGTCATTTTAATAAGGCCTCAACTTTCCTTTCTCCTACACCAAACTATTTTGGGCTCCCTCTCCTGGGTCACATCAGAGTAGAACCCCTAAATGAGTAGCCCAGGAAGGCTGGGAGCTTGCATTTCCACTGCCCCGTGACCCAGTTACCTGGGAGCCGGAACCACAGAGTTCAGCCTCTTCCTCCACCGTTCTTCCCTAGAATGGCTAACCCAAATGGACAGAACTGGTTCCACTCAACTGCGCACTGTTTGACCCCCACCTGCTTCCAGCTGCAACTCGCAAGTCAGAAGGCCCACAGTCAGAACAGGGCAGAGAGAAAGGCTGAGATCATCAGCCCTCGATTAACACTGAGCTGTGAACACACATTTCCAAAGCTATACAGAGGGCTACCAGGAGAAATGCAAATGAGACAGTGGTTACGAAAGTGCTTTCTGAAGAACGAAGCTCCTCACAAACAGGAGTCATCATTTAAATTAAAGGCAAACCAACAGGGCAACACAGCCTTTTCTAGCCAACTCTCCTCCAAGAATCTCCTCCAATCCCCACAGGGCAAGCTCTTGGGAAAGGGGAGCACAGCTCAGAAGGGGACCCCAGAGAGCACTGAGTGCCAGCCCGTGTTCGGCACTGTAAGGAAATCAAAAGTGTGCCAGACATGGTGCTGTCTTCCAGATGCTGAAGATGTGGGGTGTGGGAGGAGGGGGATAGCCCAAACCCTTGAGGCAGGGGCCTGGGGGGATGGCCCACAGGAGGTGGCAGTCAGAGCAGGTTACCAGGCCTGGGCGTACCGGGCCCCAGAGCACAGCTCCTCCTGAAAGGGGGCTGCTCGCCTCCCCTAGCGCCAGGCCCTCCAGCTCTGCCCTGAAGCCTGTCTCACAAGCACCCACTTACCTCCCCTGTCCAGCCTTGGTCAGTCGTCTGCTGCCTGGTTAATGCTCCATTCCTCCCACACGGATCCCCCTTCCACACTGCAGCAAAAGTGGTCTTGGGCAGCCCACTTAAATGCCTCAGTAGCTCCTCACCACTTTCTGGGGAAGAGTTGAACTCCGTGTTCTGGGGCATAACAACCTCCAAAAGGACACGGCTGCTCTTCACTCCACCTCCTGGTGGGCTCTGAGATCCAGCCACCAAGACCACCCGCATTCCTCCAGCTGGCTGCCCTTGCTACACACGGGGCCCCACAGCTCACCCCACCCAGTCTCTTCCCAGTTCCTGCTTCTTTCTCCTGACGTCAACTGAAACAGGCTCTTCCTTCCGAAGCCATCCCTAAGCCCCTCCAACAGCTAACACCTGCTCTGCCCCCAACGATGCCCCACAGGTGAGCATTTTCCGCACCACACTGTAATCACTCACCGGTGGGTATTTGCTCTCCTATCAGAATGGGCATCACCTGAAGATCTTGTTAAAACAGACTCAGTAGGCCTGAAGTGGGGCCTTTGCAGCTCTCAGGGAAGCTAATACTGCAGGGCCGTGGTGGGCTGAGATGGGCCACAGCGGCCATGCTCACCTCATTCACTGTACATCCCTAGCACCGGACCCAAACCTGCCACGTGTTGGCACTCAGTAAACTTTTACAAAATGAACAAATGAGGAAGGTGGAGCCCTGACCGGTGTGGCTCAGTCAATTGGGTGCTGTTCCACAGAGCAAAAGGTTGCTGGTTCCATCCCCAGTCGGGACGCCTACAAGAGGTAACCAGTAGATGTTTCTCTCTTGCATCCATGTTT
Source organism: Sturnira hondurensis (assembly GCF_014824575.4). Lineage (NCBI taxonomy): Eukaryota > Metazoa > Chordata > Mammalia > Chiroptera > Phyllostomidae > Sturnira > Sturnira hondurensis. Next base: position 551,711 of record NW_028073751.1, read on the forward strand.
CTCTCCCTCTGTTTCTCCCTCCCTCCCCTTTCTCTGGAAATATATAAATAAAGTATTTATGTGAGGAAGGTGGAGGGGATGGAGGCAGACACTCAAGAATTCAGGGTTCACACGACAGTTTCACTGGGGCCACAGGAGACAGTGATACTGACAGTCTTGTCCCTTACAGGATTTAAGATGTACTATTGTCCCTCACAGATCAGACCTTCCTGTCAAATACATGTGTCCATTTATAAAGTTAATTATTTGCCTGAATCCAACCGGAAGAGCAAATGCAAGACCAAAACAGAACATCTGAGCTTGGAGATTTTTTACCCTTTGCTAAAGCTAAATAAATTGCTGCTTGCTGCAGCCTCAGACAGGGGCCACAGTGCCTGTGCTTAACTGTGAATTATTAATGCAAAAGATTTGCATGTGCTTTTTATGATTATGGCTGACTTTGATGTCATTGTGCCCTGCTCGGGGCTTCCACACACAACTATAATTTCTTGGCCAAAGAAAAAGGAGGAGAAACAATTTGCATAGGCCCAGTATAGGAAATGCATTGAATTAGTTTCAAAATAAAATAAAATCACAACAATTATATTGCTCCTCCACTGCCAAGGGTTATCCAGATGCTCCGAGAGGATGGAGCATGGTAACTTTTTTAAATACCATCAAGAGAAAAGCAGCACAATATCTCTTCAGAAGGCTGACTCTTACTTCTGCAGGCCAGTGATATCGGCGCCACTGAATGGGAAAAACGAAGGTAAGCATTTGCAACAACTTCAATAACCAGCTAAGATCAATGCAGCTCTGAAACTGCCCCCCTCGCCCGACGCCTGACAAGGAGCTCAGCCCAACCTGCAAAATTCCTTACAGAGATCACATTGTATAACTCTACACACTGGTCCAGGTCGTCCACAATGAAGAAGAAACTGGTGAACAAAGAACTTTTAGGTAACTCTCCCAAGCCCAAATCGATATTTCTCCAAAGAACAGAAAGGCAGGCAGGCAGCTGAGTCCTTATTTACATACATGTGGCTCTCAATATATGCCTGCACCATGGCTGAAAGAAATCAATAGTTTCTCTCAGGAAACCTGAAGTACAGGGGGGCAGGATGGATATAAAAGATGTCTGGGGTTTGTATCTCTTTTTAATTTCAACCCCATGCATCCTTGGGGTTAGATCTGTAATTGCCAAGAGACCTGCGATATTTGAGGGCATCTACTTACAGAGTCACTATTATTGAGCACCTCACTTCAAGCTGGGCTGCTTCTTGGGATCTGAGAATTCAGGTTTCTGGCTGGAACAAGTGCAGACATGAGGGGCCCATTCACTGAGAAAAGGGCTGTGGGAGGAAGGTCAGGTTCACAATATGAATGGTGGAGAAGACAGTATATTGGTTTCCTAGGGCTAATGTAACAAATTACCATGAACCAGGTGGCTTTAAACAACAGAAATGCATTGCCTCACAGTCCAGGAGGCTAGAAGTCCAAGATCGAGGTTGGCACCAACCAACCAAGGCAGGTTTTGTTCCTTCTGGGGGTTGTGAGGGAGGATCTGTCCTAGGCCCCTCTCATAGCTTCCTGTGGTTTTCTGGCAATTACCAGCGTTCCTTGGCTTATAGGCGCATCACCCCAATCCCTACCTTCGTCTTCACATGGCACCCCCTGTATCTCTCCACATGGTCTTTCTTCTGCAAAAGTCTATCAATGCACCCAACTTTACACTCTTCATAAGAACACTAGTGGTATTAGATTAGGGGCCCACCCTAATGTAAATTGATTACTTCTATAAAGGCCCTAATTCCAAATAAGGCCCCATGTGGCAGTACTAGGAGTTAGGACTTCAACACACTCTTTTTCATGGACACAATTCATTCTCTGACATGGAAGGAAGATGCTAAGCCCAGTCCTCTGCATGTTGAGGGTGCAGGTTGGATATAAAAGATGTCTGGGGTTTGCATGTCTCTGTGCGTGCATGTGCCTGAGACCAGAAGGAAAATCTGCACAGGAAATACACAGTCAAGAGATACAACACTCACTCATTGGCTCGAACAGACGCATGTTTGAAGGGCAGGAGCTGGGTGAGGATGGCGTGGCTGAAGCCACGGATATATACAAGGTTGCAGTTACAGTGCTCCAGAGAGCAGGGCCCCTGAGAAGAGAGCCCTTAGAATGCCTGCTCCTCAGAGGCAGACCAGAGAAGGAGCGCTGGCAGGGAGTCTGACCAGGGCTGCTGAAGAGGTGGGAGAAGGCCCAGGAGGGCAACTTCGCTGAGGCCAAGGGGAAAGATCTGAAGGGAAGGGTCACAGTTTCCAATAAAGGAACCCCAGTGTCTGTTACTGCATAACAAAGCACCCACAGCTTAGTGACTTAAAACACCAGCACTAGTTGTTCCCCACAGTTCGTGGGGCAGGAGTCCAGCAGGACTTGGCTGGGCCATGCTTCTGCACCACTCAGCATCAACCGCAACCACCGCAGTCTCTGGGTGGACTGAGCCCACCTCGGGGACGGACCGGCCTCGGCGGGTTGCAGTGTTGCTTCCTTCACACGTCTGACACCCAGGAGGTGAGGGGCAGGGGGATGGCTGGACTCAGGGTCAGCCATCAAGCGGAGCGCCCGCCCCCGGGCTCTCCAGCATACAGTCTCAGGGCAGAGCTGAGGGACAGCTCTGTCTGGGTCATGCTCCCATCATCCCCCTGGTCTCTTCCACTGCAAAACGAAAATGTGGGGCTTGTACAAAAAGCAAAGAAGGTGTCATTAAAAGTAAAATATAGATACATATTGAACACTTAAAAACTGGTTAAAAGGATAGATTTCACATTGTGTTCTTAGTGCAATTTAAAAAAAAAGATTAAATGAAAAAATCCAAATAAAACTTTCAGCACAGAGCCTGGCACATATTAGTCATCCATCACACGGCAGCTATGACGTAATCAGTTCTGCAAGGCTTGTTACAAAATGCAATATCCGTGCCCACTCCCCTCCCCCCAGAGGCACATTGGTAGCTATTTTTAGAAAGCAGTACTGCCCTACATCACGAGGGGAGCTGGGCGCAAAGGGCATTGGGAATAATCCTGATCAAACTCAAAAATCATAAAGCTTTAAGAGTGGTTAGGACAAAAAAAATCCCTTAAAGACAACCTGCAGTTTCCAGTGAACTGAGGACGGTGCACCATCTCTGAGAAGGAACAGTGCTGACCACGAGAGGCAGCACTGCTGTTGAGTGCATCAGCGATAAGAAATTTTAATTTATTTCAGCACGTTTGCTATTCATAGCATCCATGTTACTTACACATATTGGTTTTAAGTACTATTTAGAACAACGCAGTTACATGTTTTATGTTTAAATATATTTGACATTGGCTTACATTGTTAAAGTCAAATATTTTTTAAAATCAAAAGTAAAAAAATAAAGCTTGGCATCAAAGTGGGCATGATAGAACTGTGTACCTGAAAGCTGTATAATTTTATTAACCAATGTCACCCCAACAAATTGAATAAAAAGGGGTAAAAGTGGGCACCAAAGTACCACTACATGAAGAGTATTAAGTTTGATCAATATCAAGTCACTTGGCAGGAACATATGTTTCTCTCTCACTGAGATGCATGCTTTCTTGAGTTTCATGTGAAAAACAGATTTCATTCTAGGTCAGGGCGACCAGTTCCATCAGGACTCAGTTAAGTGCTGAGGCCATAATTTCAATGTAGGGCTCAGTGGCAGACGCAGAAAGTGGCCACATATGAGCCAGAAAACAGGTGCAAATGACCCTGACCCACCCAAGACCATAGCACGCAGGAGGACGCAAGGGTCAGTAGAGGCTGGATGAAGACAAGAGTACCAGAGAAGCATGCCACGGGGATGGAAACAGGAGGGCCAGGAAAGGGTGGATTCCCACCACCCTGCAGAGTGGATGGGACACAGAAAGAGCTCAGCCAGATCACAGACTGTTGCTCTCCAGCCATGGGCCAGAGCAGGGCGCTCAGCCTCTGGGTCACCTCGCTGATCAGATGGAAAAAATGTATTCTTCTCAAGGGGGGGCTGAGACCACTAGGCTGGTTTGTGGAAAGCAGCCTATGGGAGACAGTCTCATTGTCATGGTCTTTTGTTTGACTCCAATGGTCCTCCTTTGTTGGGAACCACTCTACCTGGTTTCAGGAGTTGTAACTGCCCGCCATGGCTAAGGCTGAGTGAGCGACCTCCAGACTATGAGACACTAAGGAGACAAAGCTTGTCTCTGGCAGCAACGCTGCTTCTGCTTCATCCCCTACCCCCAACGCTTGGTCGGTTAGTCAGAGATGGGTGCGACCCCTCAGAGGGGGGCAACCTAAGCCAGACACGATCACTTGGGAGGCCATCATGGAAGGACTCAGGGGGCTGCAACAGAAAGGGGGTGATAGACCCTTGCCCCCCGGCTTTGACGAAGCCCAAGTCCCCATGTCCTCTGGGAGAAGTGCTTCCTGGCTCTAATCCACTTAAGCCTGAAAACCTATGATGGGGAAGGCGGTACATCCCCTTGCCAGCTAGAGCGGGATCCAGGGTGATGGGGCATAAGAAAGAATTCCTAAAGTCCTGTGGAGCCTGCTTTGCTAAGAGCGCTTTCATTCATATGATAAGGGTCCGAGCAGGGAATGAGTATGTCTCCCAAAGTTTTTGCAACCCCCTTACCTGACAGACACTGACTCAGATTAAGCCCTCAAATCTCTTTGAAATGTTACCTACTGCTTGATCCTTGCCGCCTGACATTGATTGATGAGCTTTACCTGTATTCCTGTGTATTACAACCCAATAAAAGCCATTGAAAAAGAGGTTCTTGGTCTTTCTCCTGACTGACTGACCACCTCTCCTCCCAAGCAAAGTGGCCCCCACACTCCTTAAAACCACGATGCACTCATCCACCTCCTCCTGACAGGAGGACACAACCTGGGCCTGAGTCTGGCTTCAGAACTATCATACCCTCCATTCCCTGAGAGGGAGAGACTCTGGTATCTCTCCCACAACACCCTCCTGGCCCTGTTTCACCACCAGCATCCTCTTTGCAAAAATACCCGCCATTCACAGTGTTGCAGGGCCAGGACTGTTTCAAGAGGTGACCACATCAGAGGGCAGTAAGTTCGCAACGTTGCCACAATCCTATAGAAATCAAATGTCTCTCCACCTGCCAAATGTCGGCAGCCTTCATGTCCAGGAAGTGCAGATGAACCCAAAGAGGCCCACACCAAGACACATCGTAATTAAAACGCAAAAGGTTGAAGACAGAGAATCTTAAAAGCAGCAAGAGAAAAGCCGTTAGTCACCTACAAGAAATAAGACTGATTTCTCAACAGAAACTTTTCAGGCCAAAAGGCAGTGGCAAGAAATATTCAGAGTGATGAAAAGCAGGGAGCTCCATCCAAGATGACTCTACCCAGCAAAGCTATCGTTCAGAATCAAAGGACAGATAAAGAGCTTCCTAGACAAGAAAAAGCTAAAGGAGCTCATCATCACTCAACCAGTATTACATGAACTGTTAAAGAGTCTTCTTTAAGAAGAAGAATGAAAAAAATGATCAGAAATATGAACAATAAAATGGCAATAAGTACAGAATCTAAAGAACAAAATGAACAAACAAGCAGGACAGAAACAGACTCACAGATACAGGAAACATTTTGATGGTTGCCAGGTGGGAGGGAGGTTGGGGGATGGGTGGAAAAGGTGAGGGATTAAGAAGCACAAAGTGGCAGCTAAAAAACAGTCATGGGGACGTAAAGCACAGCGGAGAGAACACAGTAATATTGTAGTAACTACAAACAGTGTCAGACGGGTGCGATTTCTCAGGATGATCACTGGGTAAGTTACAGAAATGTCTGATCACTGGGGTGTTCACCTGAGACATAATACTGTATGTCAACTGCAATGATCTAAAAAAAAAAAACACTCAGAGGACACAGTTCTGTCACACAGAGGCACAGAACAGCCACACAACCTTGAGATAAGCAGGCCCATCTAAACCAAAAGTACAAGACAGCAGTGGAGAAGCAGCCGCCCTAACTGGGCCTCCAACCAGCCCTCTCTACAAGGCTCACTGAGAACCTGCCTGAGAAGCTTCCTGATCGGAGGCTATGGGAGGAGCTGAAAGTCAGGCAACAGGAAGGCTTTGTGGAGACACGAAGGGCGCAGGCTCTGGAATCAGAAAGGACAGGGTTGGAACTCTCCCTGCAACCTATTGGCTGTGTGACCTGAGGTAAGTGTCTTAACTTCTCTGTGCCTTCGCTCTTCCTCACGTGTAAAATCCAGACTTGCCAGGGTGTGAAGAAGTTTGAGTGCAGGAAGGAGAAACATCTAGAAGGAGAACCAATATACTGTAGGCCCCCAACGTTTGATGATGACTATTACTGTTTTGTCGTGCCAATAAATATTTTAATAGACTAGATGTTTTCTTTAAGGCAGAACTAAATTCCATCTAAGAAGACATCTCTGTTAATCACTCATTAAATATTGAATGAGCCCCGAATACAGGCAATTTTGTGTGGGGAGAAAAACAAAACGAGATGCATGGGGTCTCACCTCAAGGTAGTTATAATGCCACAGCTACTGGAGATGCTCTGTTCCTGGATTTTTCAAGAATTTTCTATATTTTTCATCCAGTTGTAATTAATCTTTTTGTGTCCAGAACTGAAACTTTCACCAAAGAAAAATCGCCCAGAAGGACCAGATCACGGGTGTGGCAGGGCCAGGACAGCGCCCGGCGCAGCTCTCACAGGGGCTCCGAGAGAGCAGTGGGGGCGGGGGCACCGCGGGGAGGGGGCAAAGACAGGGAGATACTCAGGTCAGAAATTCTCTGAGAAAAGCAGCCACACCACACACTGCGAGGCTATAGCCAGGGAGAACTTGTCCTTTCCTATAAATACAAGTGAAATAACTTCCTAGTTCAGAACAAAGAGAGAGAAAGGTAGAGGGGTGACTTTTCATGTGTGGGTTGGAGGAGGCGGGCCCTCCAGCAACTCTCCTCTCTCTTTATTCCCACGCACACCTACTACTTTCTGGATTGGCAACAAGCATGCAGAGTCCTTTTGGAAGCTGTCTGCTTGCATTTACATGGCGAGCAGCTTGCAGTTCTGCATGTACCTGGTGCTGCTGCAGTTCCGGTCAAGTGAGATAAGACAGATGGACAAATACGAAACCTGGAACACTCTCCCAAAAGTGACACAGGAGAAGTGAACACCCTGGCTCCGTCCCCAGTAAACCAGAAGGCAGCCTGCTCTCAAACCCTTCTGCTGACCCCACACCAGCCACCAAGCACCTCGGCAGCTGGATTCTCTGTACACACCAGAAACAAAGTCTCTGATCAGATACTGCGCCCCATTAACAGACACAAATTATTCAGTCCATTAGAACTCGGGAACTACTGCCAGATCCTTCCTGGGAACTCCATGATCCGACCGACAGGGAGAGCAGCAAGTACAAATCAAAGGTCTCCAGAACCCAGCACACTCAGCTAGCACAAGTTCACGGCCTAAAACTCCTTCTGAGAGTGGAGGTCCAGCAAGGGCAGCAGAGGAGACCCCCTCTCCAGGTGTCTGTCCTGAGGGTCGCTCCCTGGCAGGCCCACCTACTTCCAGGTGGGTGAACACCGAGGTTTTCATGCCTCACCGACAAACACATCCCCCCACAGACACGTGCAGGCCTCGCCAGTGCTACGCAGCAAAGCTGAACTCTACCTCTTCCCTCCATCCCCCACCGCCAGCTGGACTTCTCAATGTCTGTCTAAGGTGTCCTTTAGACGGAGGCCCTCTGAGGACCTCCCCACGTCACCCACATTCTGTAAAGAGCCTCAAAGACACTTTCTCCAGGAAGCTCCTGTCGGCCCTTTCCTTTCCACTCCCACCATGTCCCCCCAAGTTCAGACTTGCAAGAGCTCTCAAATCAGATGACCCTGCCCCAAACATCCTCCTGCTTCCCACCACCTCCCCACACTGATCCTGAAGTGGGCCTCTAATCCGCCAGCGCAGGAAAGCCAAGGCTGCTTCCTCACCCCTCACCACACTGAGCACAGTGCTCGGGGCCCTGGCCGCCACCTGCCTCGTCTCCTGCACTCCTCTCCTTCCACCTCCGCAGCCAAACCAGCCCACCCAGAAGAGGTTCCACAGAGTCCCAGCACCCCAAGCCCTGGGAGCTGGTCCCCTCGCTGCACCTCATCACTGCAGGTGAACCTGTTCATTTCTGTCTCACTAACACTAACTCAGCCACAGTTCAGCCTTTCAAGCCTGCCGCCACGAGGTCCACCTAAACTGCCAAGCGAGACCAATTTATAATTTAAATCTGTCCTGCATAATGTATAAGATATCTTGTTATAAATTATTCACCCGCAAATTGCCATCTGGATATACAGAGCTCTTGGTGGGACATTTAAAAGGGAAGTGGGCAGTTGCCCAGCCTCACAACAGAAAGCAAAGCACTCGCTCTGGCTGCGGTGGCTGCCGTTCTCGTCGTGGGACCCTGAGCAGGTGGGCCCCATTTCCCTCCACCTACAACTGCAGGAGAGCCAGGGGCTTCCATCCCGGGGTGGTGTCCTCCTGTCCCACTCACTCCCTCCCCAGCTCCCTGAGCTCTGCTCCACCTTCAGCAAGCCCCAGGGCACACTTATCAGAGAGCCCATCTGGCTACCCCAGGGCACCCAGGGAGCCATCGCCTGACCTGGTCCTCGCGGAGACTGAGTAGCCTCTCTTCCTCCCAGAACTCGAGGCACAATGACCTTCACTCACCCGATTCGAAGAACTGACTTTCGCCTGCCCACAGCCCAACCTTCCTGACGGAAGCTCCTCTGAAAAGGGGATGAGAGCTCACAGTGGACTCCAGTGAGGGCCCCGTTCCTGAGTTCACCGTCCAGCACTAACCAGCACTCCTTCCCACAGGCCACTGCGCTGAGTCCACCCACTCCACTAATCACAACTGAACACCCACTGCAGTGACCCAGGCAGCACGCTACTGTCTGCTGAACCCACAGAGAGGAAGTTCGCAAACCACAGGGTGGCTGCTCACACAAACCAACCACTACAAAACCGACTAGCCGGGCGCCCGCTTGGCTGTAGGCACAGTCTGAGGAAGGGAAAACCACCTGTAGGTAGCGAATGTACATTCAGGGTCAGTGGGGATGCAGAGGAGTCTGTAATCAGCCCTGCTTCTGGGAGGAAAGCATCAGGGCAGGCTGCAGAGAGAACGAGCTGCCTGAGCTGGGTGTTGAGGAGTGAGGAGGAGTTCACCAGGCAGACCGGGAGAGGGCTTTCTGAGAAGGCCCAGCCTGTGCATAGGCCCCACCACGGAACGGCAGCACACACAGTGTGCAGTGTGCGAGAAAGGGTGGGTGCTCTCAGCTGCTCCGAGCAGCAGGACACAACCCAAGCGTGCTGCGGGGCAGGCTGCATGTGCACTGCTCCCCTTACAGAAGCCAGAGCGTTCCCGCCTCCTCTGTGGCTCACGATTCCCACAGACTGCTTGTGAGGTTGAAAGGAAATAGAGTTGTTCTCTTTCTTTCACAATAGAATCATCAGAGCCCTGTGGTCCCCTCTCCACATCTTGTTCACAACTCGCCCTCCAGCAGGGTGCAATACGAGCCTTACGGGTTTCTCTGGGAGCAGAGCACTCGTCAGAGTCCTGAGGTACAAAGGTGAAAAATGGACAGAGCCCCGCATTCTGACGAGGACTTCGGGGCCCCATCTCCTTCCTGAGGACAGTGCTGGCCACTGCAAACTTTAAAGGTTTTTCTACACAGAAGTCAAGGAGCAACAGGTACCCCAATAGGCCTGCCTAGTGGGGAGGCTAGGGTAAAGGGGCTTTGTGGGTGCCTGCTGCGTGTCCGTGAGAGGCGTTGCAGGGCAGTGACCGAGTAAGACACGTCCTTCTCCCCAGGCAAAGAATCTCTTTATCTCCCTTCATACCTGCGCAAGACGCCGTGCCTGGGGGCTTCAGCCAACACCACTGCCCAGCTGGCACAAAGGGGCCCAGTTGACCCAGGGCATCACCTATTCCTCACCTGTACAGCCCAGGTAGCTCTGTTCATTTTCATGAAACTAATTTGATATGTAGGTATGTCAGCAGGTCGGTACCTACCTTCTCTCTCCTCCCATAGTATCGCCCAGCCACAGCTTCCCACCAACCATGGTAAGAAACTCAGTCTCCCCAACAGATCCTCAACTGTCTTCTCCACAATTTGAATGCCCCAGGTGGTTTGTGGGCTAAAGAGAAATTCTCTGTTGGTTTTTGATAAAGTGTTTATATCCAAGTTTGATATTCTTTGGTTAAATCCTTTTTGAGATGGTGTTCAAACAGATTACTCAAAAGTTTGAAGGGCTTTTCTGTGCCTCCTAGACGAAATTTCAAGGCATACACGATCAAATTGAGAACCGAGATACCCTGAACTCCAATTTAATAGGCGCTTCCACACGGCACTGCAAGTGTGAACTCCCCACAAAGCCTGCAGCCCGGGAGAACAGAGGATAGTCTCTTACAGATCGTTCTGGGACAGAGGCTACAAATTGTCCAGCACAGCCAGTCAGCCTCAAAGAAAGCCTAAATAAATCGAGCCTGATGGGGAGCTGGTGATACGAGACCTCTGTTAGGAGCGACTTTTCTGAGCATTGTGTCTGTGTAAAAAAAGAAGTCTCCCCCTAACTGGGGCACAGGACCCCTAAGAGTAAGACTCTGGATGATGTCACAGTGCTAGTACGGTGCCTTAGAGCGCAACCTTGGGGTGGACCCAAAAATCTGCTCTTGAATGGTACTCTTCTTTGGTTATCAAATAGTTTTCTGACTTCTCATCAANAGCTGGTGATACGAGACCTCTGTTAGGAGTGACCTTTCTGAGCGTTGTGTCTGTGTAAAAAAAGAAGTCTCCCCCTAACTGGGGCACAGGACCCCTAAGAGTAAGACTCTGGATGATGTCACAGTGCTAGTACGGTGCCTTAGAGCGCAACCTTGGGGTGGACCCAAAAATCTGCTCTTGAATGGTACTCTTCTTTGGTTATCAAATAGTTTTCTGACTTCTCATCAAGACTGGACAGCCGCTGCCCCCAGGAAGGTGAGCAGGGCACAGCATGCGTTCTCAAAGGCACTTCCATCCTTGATTAAAGACCAAAATGCAGACGCTCCAGAGCATACAAAATCAATTAAGAGAGTTAATGTACAGAAAGCACTCTGAACCCTGAATCAAAATTAACTATTATATCAAAAGAAATAATAGCTTCCACTTATTGAGTACCTACTATTTACCAGGCAATAGGTCAAAGGCATGGGCTCTCTAATTTAATCCTAATAGTAAACCCTACAGGGCAGTGAGAACTCTCACATTTTATAGATGAAGGTGAGGTCATGCAAATTTTGTTGGTCTCTGCCTTGCTCGCAGGCCTTTGTTAATGAAAAGCTGCTTTTATAAAACACTGCATTCCTCGTTGAGGAGCACATGCAGTCAGCATGTGGACATGCTTGCCCACCTTAGACACGAAATTAAAAGCCAAGGAGAAATACACAGACAGATGCAGTTCCTGAGCTGGGTGCTTTTTACCCCCTGTGACAGATGTCATATAGTGCCGATCCATCCCCACATCCCTTCCACGCCTGCGCGGCAGCCCTGTCCACTCTGGAGGGCAGCAGTGGCCTGCACAGGCACCCTGCAGCCACCTCAGAGACCCTCCTGGGGACAAATGCACCATTGACCAAGCACCCAGGAGGCCATCTCTGACAGCTCCACCCCTCAGTATCCACAAAACGAAGAAGACCAACTTCCATTTCAATCGCTCAGAGAGGAGTTAAGAAATCCAGCAATCGGCGCCATTTTCCCCTCGTTATGAATGCACCACACTAGGGCCCAGCCCGGCTGTCAAACACAAATGAGTGAGATTCAGTATGCAATCAATTTGTCACAACAGCCATCTCTCACACCGCTGCTCCTTGCTCCTCGGGGGAGCCGGTGAAAACAAACACACACAAGAAGCAAGACAAAAGGCAGAAGGAAGCGGTGCTGCTGTGCTCAGAACTTTGGGACAGGACTGGGTCTGGGTTTTGCCCTTGCTAGAAATGTTGTCACCCCACCTCTTACAAGGCACGCCACCTTCCGCACGTTAATCCGATGACCATAGGCACCCACGGGTGTCCTGACCCACTCCAAAACCACCAGGAAGCAGGCTGGAGCCACGACCTCTCAACAGTGCCGTGGGAATCTCCAAAAAGCAAGAGCATCTCCAAATACCACCGTCCCCAGGAGATGCCCTTCAGTCGCTGTCCCCTGCATTGTTCCCTAACAGCCTCAAGACAGGAAAGATTCCTAACTTCGGTTTAAGGGGAGGTAGTTGAGGCTGAGGGGGATCCTCTGGGCAGCACTGCCTCCTACTTCAGGAGTAAGTTCCTCCTCTCCGAATGAGTCTGCCCACTTTATGTCTGCAGCGCCTCACTCTATTTCTTCTGAAGTGCCCCGCACTAGGAAGGCAGTCTCGGCCATAACACAGCACAGCAATATTTGGGGTTCCGCCTCTAACGGTCACTACTGGTTTCCTTTCCTTCCATCCCACGCGAGCGCACATTTCTCGGAAGCCTACCCACCATTACCAGGAGAACGTGCAGATCGGGATTCCTCGCGCTGCCTCCAGGGAAACGACTGGCAAGCCCAGGACTAGCTTCCTCTGGGAAGCCAGTCTGCTCCACTGCAGTGATGGGCCCCTTCTCCAGATGTCCTGACACAGTCTTTACTGCTCCCATACCAAAGCGTTATCATGTGGTGCTTGTTATAAACTGCATGTTTGTGTGCCCCCCAAATTCAGATATTGAAGGCCCAACCCCAAGGGGACGGTGAAAGGAGGTGGGCCCTGTGGGAAGTAAATAGGCTTCGATAAAATCATGAGGCAGGGGCACCCACAATGAGATCAGTGCCCGTGGGAGGAGGACAGACATCCGCGCTCCCTCACGCCACCACCAGGGGACACGGAGAATGGCCACGAAGAGACTTTCCCAGGAACCAAATGTGCGGGCACCTGATCTCAGACTTCCTGCCTCCAGAGCTGAGGGAAATAACCGTCTGTGGAGTGCCACCTCGTCTGTACTGCTTTAGCACAGCAGTCAAAGCTAAGACCACAGTACAATGATTAGCCCTGCTTCCTGGTAGACTGTGATTCTGTGAATGGGGCAGGCAGGGCCTGATTGTGCCCGACACCACGTGCGAGGCACCAGGCGCCGGGTTTGGGAAGTAAGAAGCACTGAGGAAAGGTCTGTTCGATGAATGGACAAATAGATGGATGGACAAATGGATGGATGGATGATGCCTGCATGCATGTGCGGGTGGGTGAGAGGATGAATGTGTATGTGCACAGATAAAAGTCATGCGATATTTGGTTTTTTTAAAGGTTTTATTTATTTATCTTTAGAGGGTAAAGAAAGGAGAGAGGGAGAGAAATATCAACGTATGGTTTCTTCTCATGCGTCCCCTGCTGGGAACTGGCCTGCAACCCAGGCATGTGCTCTGACTGGGAATCGAAACACGATGCTTTGATTCACACGCAGGCCCACACTCAATCCACTGAGCCACGCCAGCCAGGGTAAAAGTCATGTGGTTTTGAAGTGTGTCCAGTGTTGGAGCAAATGGTTATGACATTAGTGAAACTGCAGGAAATAAACTGTATAAACAATGCAATCTCAATTATGTAAAGATCACATGTGATTAGGAATCTGGAAGGAAACAGACTGAAATGCTAGCAATGGTTATCTCCGGGTGGTAAGATGAGGGTTGTTTCAGCTTTCTTCATTCCCCACGTTCCCATCAACTGTATGCATTGCCCTTATTATCCAAAAATGAGATTATAGTTTTCAAAAGGAAATTACTAGGAAAAAATGTTTCAGGAGATTTTCCCCTATAAGAGCAAGGCCCTGGGACTCAGGGCAGGAAGGTCAAGATCCGGAGGGTCATGTGCTCAGAGTGCAGTGTTCATGCCTCTCCAGGTTTCCTGGACGCGCGAGACCTTCACGCACAATCTGCCCTTCACACGGATGAGTCCACAGCAGGCTTCCCCTTTGGTGTTTCTTCAGCCTCAGCCGTTCCAAAAGGAGAGCCACTCACAGGAAGAGGTGGAGGAAGTGCCACCTCTGAAGACAAACCAAAAGCTCTAAGGAATCATCAGGCCAGGAGAGGGAGGCTAGGAAGGGACCTGACCCAAATCTTGAGAGCCACAAAGATCAAAACTAAGGGAGTGGCAAATGTGTCAACCGAGCAATCGAAAGGTTCCTCCTGGAGCTCAAAAGAACCGAAGAAGGCCGCTGCTCCGAGGACAGCGCATTTAGGAAGTAGGAGGGGCTGGCGTTGCAGGTAAAGATAACTATTGTGACAACTGCAGGGACCAGATGGTCAAAATTCGCAGCTCCGACGAGGGCCACGCAGTCTCTGTCACAGCCACTCAGTCCTGCTGTCGTGGTGCAAGGACAGTCACAGAAGACGCAGGGATGAAAGAATGAGCATGGCTGTGTTCAAACACAACCCTATACACAAAACAGGCTGGATAGGGCCCGAGGGCCATAGTTTGCCAGCCTCTCGCTTAACATGGCAGGCACCGTGACCTCTCCGGTTGAATTCCCAGGAGACTCAGACAGATTAAGCCACTTGCCCAGGCTGTGTTATCGGCAGTGGCCAGGCCTGACTCGACCCTGTGGCAGATTGACTGCAAGGGCCCACTCTTCCCCATGAGGTCAGACTGAGCACATCTTCCAGGCAGCATCAGGCTGAGCGTGGGGACACAGAATGACTAAGACCCAGACTGGCCCTCCAGAGGTCACAGTTTAAGGCGGGCGTCTGTACCACAGGCACCTTCCTGGCACCTGGCCCAGGACAAGTGTGTCCCAATGTGACACAGTGGGTGTCAGGAACACTAACACCCAAGCAGAGACACACATCCAGTGTGCCTGACCCTTTACCAAAGGGTTTTCCCGCTACACAAGGCGAGCACTCGGAAGTGAGCTCACCCAGGGTTTTCAAATGCTGGTTTACACATCAATGAGCTATGAGTGCAGAGGCCAAAGGACAAGCACGCACCTGAGGAGCACCCGCCAGAAACTCGCTGTGCTGGGTCACGGCCCAGCTTTGAGGCTGCGAGCATGGGACGGATCCGGACGGCAGCCCGAGCTTTATGGAGCCTAAACCTCAGCCCCTCCCTGTAAACCAAAGTCAGCAATCCTTGCCGTCTTGAGGCTGTCAGGAGACAACACAGGGGGCAGGAACTGTGTGTCCATTGTCATATCCACAGCACCAAGCACATAGTAGGTACAATAAAAAAGGAAAGAGCTAAATTAAGAGACTTTCTGAAATGACCTAAGACAACGGGAAAACAGGACTTACTTTGTGAACGACTTTCCAATAAAGAAGACCAGCACTGGAAGCAAGGCACTGTGGCTGGCACAGCTGGCGTGGGCAGGACAGGCACCAAGGGCCAGCCCGGAGATGCACAAAGCCACCTTCTGAGTGAGCCGGGGGGCCCTTCTCTTCCAGGGGCAAGTGTGGGTGACGGCAGAAGGGAGCAGCCAGGGCACAGCAGGGATCCTGTTCACCCAGCTCCACACAAACAGCCCGAGATGCCAAGATTCCAACTGGGCTCCACCTCCAGCCCCAGCTCCTGCTGCTCCCTCATTCCCCTGCCCCTCACCTCCTGCCTCCCACTCTAGAAGAAACTCTGACCTTCTTAACCACGAGCAAATAGGGGAGTGAACACCCACCCACCCCTGGCCCTCCACCCCGCTCCCACAGGCCTTTCTGGAGACCGCCTCATTGGAAGACGGGGGTTAAACACGAAGACTTGCAGGCAGCTTTCCCTAGTGCCTAACCACCAGCTGTGTCCCTGTGGCTGCTCTATCGACTCCAAAGCCAAGGGACTGGAGAAGAGCAGTGGTACATTTCTGCACCTACTGAGTGCCAAGGATGACAAGACTAAACACTCAAGTTCTGTGACTTCACCCTGTGGCTACCTCGAGATGCCAGTGTTTTCACCCACGTTTTTAAAAGAGAGGTCCCTCCCTCAGAGAGGTTACATCATCAGTCCATGGCCACAAAGCTAGTAGAAGGCAAATCCAGGTCCATCTGAGTCCACCTCACCTTCATCTGATACCCAAGCACAGGGTGGTCCCTGCCCCCCCACCATGCCCATTGTGGCCCACTTCCCTTTGCCCACTACACACCAGCCACAGTGGCCTCTTTTCTGTTCTGAGAACCTTGTTTCCTTCCATGGAATGTGCTTCCCCTTGACTGACACTGGCTCTCAGCTCAGTGGTCACTTGCTCAGAAAGGTCTCCCTGGCCACCACCCTGACAAAGGTCTAGGTTAACCCTCTATCCACATCACTTTCCCCTCTACTGTGGGTGTTTCCTTCGCAGCGACTGCAATGCAGTCATGAGATGGATGATATCTCCTTCATGGTTTGCTCAGAGCAGGGAGAAGGACAGTGGGTGACTATGTCCATCTTTTACAACGCAAAACCCAAGTGCTTGCCACCGTGCTTAACACAGAGTGGGTGTTCGGCTGGAGCTGAAGAATGAGTGAGTGAGCGAACTACCACGCCCCCCCACATATACTCCCTGGACGTTTCAGAAGGCCCAAACATCATCTTCCTTGAGTTTGGCACAAGCACTCATCACACACGCTCACACATGTGCGCACCCCCACACACGTGCGTGCCCACACACCCACAATTTACCACGATGTCAAGTTCTCGGACCAAGAGCACAAGCACCCACCACGCCTTCAGATTCCAGCACAGCCCCGCCCTGCAGCTGCCACACTCAGCTCTATGCGTGTCATTCTAGCGCTACTGCCACTTTGGCTGATCTGTCATTGCTGCCACGGTGACCAATCCACACAACACAAATGAAAGTGAAGTCATTTGTATGACGTACCTGAGCGAGGGATGTGAATGCTCAGGCTACAGAACATGAAGAGCTTTAATGCTAAGGTCCCACGGCCCTTCTGACACCGGACATCACCCACTTACAGTGGTGACCTATAAGAAGGGAAAAACTGGGGCCTCCCCTTCCAAGGCCTACATTGTTGGGACTGTGCCCAAGACGTTTATACCCAGGAGGAAGCAGGGTTTAAGAGCCACGGCTTGAGGTCGGGCAGAGCTGGGTTCGAACTGTGGCTCCATCACTTACTGCTGGCCCCAAGTCTCCTTGTCTCTAAAATGGGCTAAAACTGGTGCTTCCCTCAAGGGGATGCTGTTAGGATGAGGTGACCCCCTCACTAGTGCTCACTGCACAACAGTTGTCATCCCATCATCTGTAGTTCCCCACAGAGGGGAATAACATGAGATTCCACTTAGAGTCTAAGCACCTGGTGCAGGTCCTGACACACAGTAGGGCCTCCAGTCAGGCTTCTGATAAGGACACTCACGCAAGTCTGTAGGCTGCATCTGCTTTCACCTAGCTTTCAGCAACTGCTCCCCAGCTCAGCTACCCCTTCTCTTCCTGGTTGTAGTTCTCAGCCTAGGGGTCTCCACTAAGGCCCCCTATGGGTGGTGCTGTGGCTGGTCAGAAGGCAAGGGGAGCCTTGGCCTTCCCCTTCATCCACACAGCAGTCTCTGGCCAACCTGCATTCACCTGGTTTCCCCCCAGCCCTTGGCACAGGGCCCAGACTCAAGGGCCTCCGTTCAAGGCAGAGTTCTGACCTTATCAGCCTTACTAATTGACAAAGATTTGGGAAGAATTCTAGAATTCTACTCCAAAATTGACAGAGATATGTACTCCACTTCTATGAAACAACAAGCTTCTCCTCTTTAAAACAAAGGACCCTGAAAAATCTCCTTTAAAAATACCAATATTGGGGAAAGCCTTATTTTTGAGGATCTTAGCCACCTGGCTAAACTCTTCCTTTTAGAAAAGCCAACTGTGGAACAATCTGCCTTCTAATCCATTCATAAACGAGACATTCAAGGTTTAGAATAATTTCCCCATAATTCAAGTTAATCATTCCACTCTTGTAATATGAATCATCTGTTTTATGGAGACTTTCACTAAGATGGGCAAGAGCCACTGGATTGTGCTTTAAAAACTCCTCCAGAGCTCATAAGTTTTTCTATTAGTGACAGAGAAGTTACTGCATTTTTAGCAGGCACTTTAAAGATTTCTCATGCAATCAAAGCTGTTTTCTTAACTTACACGGTTTTCAAACATGCATTAGGATTGACCTTATTAAACATTCGTAGCACCATTTATATACGACAGCACACAAAAGTGCAGTCCCAGAACTTCTGGCAGTCCTGGGAAAGCGAATGCTCATAAGCTGTCCCCGAGGAGATGGCGAGGGCTCTGAGCAGGGCATGGGCCCCCAGCCAACACCGAGAGGGGCGGAGACGGGGACAGGTCCCTAGAAAAGTTGTGCACAGAGGTCAGTGAGCAGGCAAACAGACAAAGATCTGTACTCTTTAATCAAGAATTTCACCGAATTCTCTCCAAGAATACTCTCCAAGTGCTCCAAGGACAAGACAGCATTCTGCAATCCTATTAAGATCCAGGATGTCACA
Organism: Sturnira hondurensis; assembly: GCF_014824575.4. Lineage (NCBI taxonomy): Eukaryota > Metazoa > Chordata > Mammalia > Chiroptera > Phyllostomidae > Sturnira > Sturnira hondurensis. Next base: position 570,215 of record NW_028073751.1, read on the forward strand.
TAGACGGGTAAGAGGACAATTTCGATGTTTTCGAAATAGAAAACTTAGGACTGAATCCTCAGAAGCTATGAGCTAGAAAGCAATACCACAAACAACTATCACTTACTGAATACTCACTACCAGGTGTGATGCGAGAAATACAAGGTTGCCTTGAATCTTCACAACCACCCTATGAAAGGCACATCCTCACCCTCATTTCTCAGATAAGAAAGGAATGTTAAACCTCCCCGTGACCACGCCACCAGCACACAGCAGAGCCAGGCTGAGTGGGGCCTGCAGGACTTCGACTCCCAGGCTTAAAGCCTGACACCAAACTGACCTACAAGGTCAAAGCTATAATCCTGCCTCACCTCCCCACCCCTACGGTATGGGACTACCTTCCAGAAAGGAGTCACTGCCGTTTTCCACCACGCAAGTGTTTTTCAAAGTAGCATAGCTCCTTTGAACAGGCAGGTCATTAAGTGACCCTGAGAAGGAAATGACTAAGAATTTGACTTGAAGCTGTTGGGACAGGGGCGCCCACCACAGGCCTCCAGGGTGAAATCCAGGACAAAGTCAGAAGGGAAGGAATAGCGCTCTAAGAAAAGGTGAGAGAAAGGAGACTCATGCTCCAGCCACGGACCTCCTTTGGCGGACCACCCATCGGCAAAACAAGAAAAAGTCAGACCAAGTAAATGAGGACAATAGCAAACAACTGTGGTTACAAGTTTCAAACACCAGACCTTAGACTTCTTAAACCGCTGAGCCTGGATGAAGGGAATGGGGGGAGGGAAAGCGCAAGCGCGCACTGGGATGATTTGAGTTGGACAGCAGGGCTTGGAGTGCTTGTTTGTTCTGTTTGTCCTCCTATTCACATGTTTTAATGTAGATAAAGTCAAGTGACTTGGATCACACTTACTTGACATCAGCCCTGGATACAGCAGGAGTCTGCCTGTGGTTTTGGTTTGCCTTCCTCTTCCCCAGCCCTGCATTTTGCAAAGTAGACGGTTAACAATCACCAAATGGCAACAGCTGGTGTCCAATGTGGGAGGCAGAGAAGGAGCCCTGGCCTCTTCGGGACTGCCCCCCCCCCACCCAAGCCTTCAACCTCCCCTAACAGCCACACCAGAACCTGGGTCCACAACCAGCTAGAAGCCACACTGCCACTGAGCACTGTGCGTGGGAGAGAGTGACGCTGAGGCTCAAAGAAATCGACTCACTGGGTATTTCTAGAGCAGCTCCGGGCAATCGTGGCTCCAGATGGTGCACAGGGGAGACACTTTCGCTTAGAGGGTCACAGATTAATGGGCAAAATACTGTATAGACAACTTCACTGGGGACATGCCTGGGAACAGACATACAGCAAGGAGGACGTCAGAAGTGCCCATATATTGCTGTCCCATTGCTGTTAAGCAACTCCTGACTCCCCGCTGTTTCCTGCCCATGGTCCTCCATGCCAACCTGTATGAAATGCACATCCCGACAAGGTTTCTCAGCGCAAAATGTTCAGAAATCCCCCTTCGTATCTTTTCCCCTCTTTCGTATTATTTGAACCCCACCTGCTAAGCACCAGCTGCTGCAGGGAACTACACTGAGCTCTTCGGCTGCTCAGATAAAGGGCACAGCACATCCCTGTCCTCACTGTCCTGGGCAGGAGGTACAGAAGCTATTGCTTTGGCAGCAGGACAAGAGCTGTGACTGAGGACTGGACAAAGAGGGTGATGTTCCACCTCTGGTCAGGGAGCCACGGTGGGAGTATCAGTCCACATGCCTGCTCCCCACCCAGTGCAACCCACCCAACCACCCCCAAAAGGCACCTCCTGGGTCTCATGACCCTCTCCTGAAAACAGTTCAAACTGAGATGAATACCTGATCCTAGAAAACACACTCAATAGCTTGAAGTAATCCAACCCAATCCTCTCTCAAATATCTGTACCTGTTATAAAAACTGGGGCTTTTGAACCAGAAGGTGGTGCTGAGCCAGGGCTAGAAAAATTGTGTTCAGACATGAACACATTAACGAACAAGCACAGAAAGTCAGTTTCCCTAGTGAAATAGAAGAAACAACCAGGCAAGCAACAGAAGGAGGGAAGGGGCATGCCGCAACGTCAGGTAAAACCACAACTCTGAAGAGCCACAAAGGAGGGGACAGCGGCCCCTGAAAGTGAAGAATGGGCACCTAGGACCTAGTCCGGGGGGCTGGGAAGGCCTCCCCCAAGATATGGGACCAGAAGAACGAGCAGGAGCTACCCGGGCAGAGATGGGAAGACTGTGCATGCAAAGGTCCCACACAACCTACAACCAAGCCAGCCAGGATAGGGCACAGTGCTCAAGGGACCCAGAGCTCCTCACACTGCTCCACACCCAGGATGGGCTCAGGCACACGGCCCCTGGCACACGCTACCCTTCCTCCCAGGGGACTGCCTCCCTGTGCCATCGCCCCTGTGCCCCCAGCCCTCTGTTCTTGCAGCTTCCACTTCTCTGCTTGAGTCTCCCTTCACTACTATGCACGAGATTGCATGTTCGGAGGAACTCTGCTCCCTTATTAATCTTGCCATATCTTATTAAAACAGCCTGGTGCCTGCCTGGTGTTCTTCTGCACAGAGCAGTGGGGTTCATGCAGCAAGCAGCAGGTGGGCCAGCTCCATTTCATTTCTTTTGTGTGGGAGGGATGACCTAGATGCTGCTCTGTACAACACACCCGCACCTGCAAGCTGTAACCCCTTCCTCCCCATCCAGCCCGGTGCTCAGATGGAAGCAGAGGTTTGCGTACCCATGGAGTAGTGTTAGCCAAGCTCATAGGTGGGCTGAGCTGGGCCCATGTGGGAGAGGACAACATGAGACCCCCCCTCAGGGTGGTTCCAGATGACCAGGACAATGCCCCTCAATGGGTAGGTATCTCTGGGGAGGCCAGCCACAGAGAGGAGACTTCTCTGGGGACCCTTGTTCACAAGACATGAGTGAAGGAAGAAGGGGGTGACTTGTGGTTCCCTCCATCCACCTCTTTCCTTAGTCGGTTTTCCTCCCAGGCTGTCATACTCATTCATTCATTCGTTCATTCACGCTGCTGGCTCTGCACAGGCTCTGTGAGGGACCCAGAGAAAATGAAAAGACCATGAGGGACCTTCCCATGGAGAATACACACAAGCAAAACCCCATGAAGGCCCTGGCCAGTGTGGCTCAGCTGGTCGGGGCGTGGTCCTGTAACTTAGACTGCAAGTTTGATTCCCGGTCACAGATGTTTCTCCCCACCTTTCCCTCTAAAAGAAATGAAAAAAATGTCCTCAGGTGAGGATAAAAACAGATTTTTCTAAGTCCATGTAAAGAGGAACCAGGGAGACCACCCAGCAGATCACCACCTCAGACTGACCCAGGCCGCTGGAACGGAACTAGGACCAGTGTCTCAGTCAGCTCTGGCTGCCACACCGCAGACCGGGCGGCTTCAGCAACAGGAATTGGTTTCCCACAGTCCTGGAAGCTGGAAGTCCAAGATCAAGGTGGCAGTTGGTTTGGTTCCCCAGCAAGGTCCTGCCTCCTGCTTTGAAAACAGCCACCTTCTGACCACATCTTCACAGGACAGAGAGAGAAGTAGCAAGGTCTCTGGGGTCTCTTCTTAAACAACTACTAATTCCATCATGAGGGTCCCACCCTCCCAACCTCACCTAAACTTAGTGCCTCCCAAAGCCCCACCTCCAACTACCATCCCGTCGGTGGTTAGGGCCACAGCAGGTGCATTCTGGAGGCACACAGTTCCACACACAGCAGCCGCCAGCCTGGCAGGACTAGCGTGGACACTAACTGGGGTCCCCTGGGTACAGCACTTAGCACAGAGCCTCAGAATGCCCAGAAAATCATTGCTAATCTCCTTGTTCTTACAGTGATTCACAAAGAGATGGCGCCTAGGGTGAATGGCAGGTGCAACGTGTCTCCCAGGCCCTAGCCTGCCTCCAGGCACTAGGACCAGCCAATTCTGCCCGGCTCCAGCACCCTGCCTCCCCCTGCTAAGCCAGAGAGCGTGACTTGGAACTGAACTTGTTCCCTCCAGGGGCATGAAAGGGAACTGAAAACACAAGAGATGTGATTAAATGCTGAGCTGGTCATCATGCCACGATCCGACAGTCACAAGTGGACTGAGTCCAGTCCTTTTCCACCTCTTAATCACGTCCCTGCCAGATTTAAAATTCAACGGACATCAATGAGAACAAATGCTAATAAGGCTTTAACAGCCATCGGATGTCAAGAGGTGAGGAGTAAGCCCTGCATATTTTGACTGAAAGGTGGTCAAAGAGGAAATAACCAGGATACTAAATAGAAATCTTTTATTCAAGAGAACAGCTCCTCTGAAAGGCAGCTGCTCCAATCAGTGACACTCGCTTATTAAAGACTGTGTCCCACTCAGTGTCCTGAGGCAGCAGAGATACCCAACTTCGAGACACGTATCTTTCCTGGCATCTCGCCAATGCGGTAAAGTGACCAGGAAATTTTCATCAGGCCTAACCGAAAGCCAACGTCCTTTCCTGACACACGCACTCTTTAGGGCTGTGGCTGTCATGAAATTTCCCCAAGAAAACACTGCAACCTTGGAAATGTCATACATACCAGACGCCCCCTTTAAGCAGCGCTGGTAAAGTTGATGCATTTGTCAAGTGTCGGGGGCTTCATCTTCCTCTACCTTTCTGGGATCTCAGGAGAGCCATTCTGGTGGATGGACTCTGGGCCCATGGAGGAAGCCCACAGAGTGGCCCGCCCGAGGTGACAGGACAGCACGGGACCAGATCCACGCTGCGGTCAATGCTCGTCGCAGCACCGGACTCCGGTTCCAGAACCGACCTTGGCCCAAGGATCCTGAGCTGTTTTCTGGGCCTTCTATGCGCTCAGAACAACGCCCTCCCCTGTTTCCCAACACCCAGAAACACCCTGTCTGCGGTGCTCTAGGCTTTCTGATTAACAGTGAGATTTGCTTCGAGGGCTGGTGACGCCGAATAACTAGTGTGACTTTATCAGCAGACAGCCCTGGGTTCGAGGCCTAGCATGCTCACTTCCCAGCCACGAAACCCCAGGCACGATGTTTACCCTAAGCCTGGTTTACTCCAGGGCCAACAGGGGAGGCCAGCGCTCTGGGCAGCCCTTACCGGGAGCCTACAGGCCTATGGTAAGCATTCCATAAAGGTTACCATTACAACTGGCTTCACAAAAACTGGGGTTTTCACTCCAACACAAAAGTCAAAGGAGCTGATAAACAAGGAAGCCTCAGGGAGTTCTACAAAGCAGCTGGTCACAGGCGTCATACCTTTGGTAGCAGGGTCTACCCTGAGTTGTGCCAGCTCTCCTCCTCTACAAACACAGCCAGGAAGTCGTGAGAGGAGAGAACCCTGAAATCATACACAACCTTTCACGACAGCGATGTCCACCCTTTTCCATCTGACGGCACACAAAAACCAATTGTGAAAATTCTGCAGCACACCCAGAAATGCACTTTTTGCCAATGTGACAAAAAAAATAGACATAATTTTGATTCATTCGCACTGGACAGCTACTATGTTGGCTGTTGTCATTTTTTTTACTTGACCATCTAAGGGAAAAGAGGTCAGTGCCCCTGACCAAATAGTGAGGTATTGCATGTTTTAAAATCCCTGCAGCACAGCAGGTGGAAATTGCTGTTTTAGAAGATTAGTTCACCTGGAGCTGTAACCAGAACTCTCCACATCCGAATCCTCTCCTCGTGATGACAAGGTGACGATGGTGACAATGACTGTGACAGCCTCTAAGAGTCTGTGAGTGCTTACTACACGCCAGGTACCAGAGTGAACGCTTTCCATCTGGTTGCTTCTCTAACCCTCGCAATGGCTCAGGCAGTGGCCATCATCGTCCTCGGTCTAGATCAGTGCGGTCCAACAGAAATGTAATTTGAACCCCGAATGTTAGCCATGTCTGTCAGTTAAATATTCTAGCAGGCACATTAAAAAGTGAAAAGAAACAAGTGGAATTTAATATTTAATTCAACATATCCAAAATATTATGTCAACGTGTCACCAGTATTTTAAAATATTAACGGTCTCTTTTACCTTTTTTTTCCATCCGCAGGCTGTGAGATGTGGTGTGTGTTTGTACCAACGGAACATCTCGGTTCAGACTAGCCTTATTTTGAGCACTCAGGGGCCACGCATGGCTGGTGGTCACCAAGTCGGACCACACAGGTCCGAGCAATGAGGACACGATGTGAAATGTGCTCAGGACCCCACACAGACCCAGGCAGTCCATCTGGGGCTAAGCCCTTGGCTCCTATGCTGTCCAGCCTCTCATTGTCTTAATCCACTAAACCCCACATTGGGATCCCACTGCCTGCCCCAGGAGGTAGGGGCTTGGTCCCTCCTTGGTCCCTCCTGCAGGCACACCCCTTCCTGTGTGCCAAGGGGAGCGGCAAGGGGATACCTGCAATTTCACCTTTAGAGAAGAGATCCTGAAAGCACCTTCTCTAAAAGCCTCATTAAAATGACTCCAAGATGAGAAAAACAGCTAAGAAGAGGTGATAAGCACCTGTTAAAGCACCCCACTGATGTCAGAGGGTAGTTTCAAAACTGTCAAAAAAAAAACCCTACAATCCTTGTCAGGAATTCCCAGAAAGTGGCGAGACTGTGTATGCTAGAGATTGGCAACAACTGGGTGAGGATTCCATAGTAAAATACTGGAAAACAGCAATGCTATTTGCTGCACAGAGAGGGTGGAGTAAGTGCAGTAAGAAAACCTAAATGGGAATGGGTAAGTGCACATGTAAGTGCAGACAGACTCGGAGTGGATAAACAGCAGGCAAAGAGGCTGCTCACCAGCCTGCATCTACCTCGGAGAGTCTTGGGTTGGCTCCTCATAGACATGGAAATTATTCAGGACAAAACTCTCCGCAGCTGGAATCGGTGATATAATGACATAATGGCAATTACTTGCTGCCCCTTGTGCTGCAGTAAAAGTGCATTCAAGAGCCAACACGGCTTGGAAGGCCTCCCCGAGACTGATCTGGTCAACAGAGTCTACAGCCCAGAGACGGGTGCTGGGCACAGCCAGAACATGAAGAGGAAGGCTGCCGGCCCCCAACCATGCACTGCTCAGTCCTGAACTAAGCACAGGACTGCCCCAATGTCCCTCTCGGACAAGGGTGGGTGTCCTCTCCTGCCCCACACCCTCCTTCAGCACCCCTGTAGAGCAGCCAGAAGCAGACAGAAGCGCTGTAGCCCTGTAGAGCTCTACCCCTGTAGAGCAGACAGAAGCGCCTGCCTTGTGCCTGCAGCCGGTGGGCGAAGGGCCAAGCCTGAGGCGAGTCACCAGCTCTCTGACCTGCCAGGCCAGCTGGGGGCCGGTAGCGTGTCCTCCCTGAAGCATGCCGGGTCCACTCCACAGGTGCAAACAAATGCTGAGCCCAGGGTAGCATCTCTCCATCCCACTCCAAACCTGGGCCCCTGTCCTTTTGGGAGGGGCCTCCACCTTGTATGGAAGGACAGTTACCAGTGGGGCTTTGGGACCCAACAGATCTGGTGCTACCTCTTACTGCCAGTGTGCCCCTGAGTTATTGAACTGCCGTGAGCCTCAATTTCTTCTTCAATAGAGAAATCATATGTTCATTTAAAAAATATTTATTAAGCCTGCACTGTTCTAGCTTCTGGAGATACAACAGTGAAGAACAGGGGGGAAAATCCCTTCCTCGTGGAACTTAATCCTAGTTAGAGGAGGAGGTGACCAGTGGGCAGATCGACATGCCTCAGCAAAGGGAATAACAGTACCTACCTCACAGGGCTATTCTGAAGACTCAACTGAATAGCACGTCTACTGCAGACTGCACGCACTGAGTAAATGTTAGCTATTGTTATTATGAACAGTAATAATAGTTACATCTAATCCTTCCAGCTACATCTGGTCCTGGGCCTGGCTCCAGAAGTTCCATTTGGAGGGAAGCCAAGCTGGGAGACAAGCCTGGAAGGGCTCCATTTTCCCACCCTTGTGTCCTCCTGGATCCGAACAAGAGGCCATCCCGCCGCAGGGATGGAGCCCCATACAGTCTTCATTTAGCAAGATCGACAAGTCCCCCGAGCCCAGGGGCACAGCAGAAGGTGGGTCTGGGGGGAGTCGGGTGCTGTGGCAGCCCTGTGTACCCACAGTGGTGTGCCAGCTCTCTCCCGGCCCCACAGCCTCCCAAATTAGCAGGGGAAAGAAAGTGCCTCAGGCACATTCTAACAGCCTGGCTGTCGCACCTTCCCAGGGCTGAGGGGGAGTAAGGGCAGTGGCCCCCAGGAGTGCTGATCTGTGACAGCAGGAATGGCGACACCCACAGCGAGGGCGGCAACACACCAGGCCTTGCACTCAGCACTGGCTCTGTGTCAAGGCGGTGTGCAGCACTCGGCTTGTGCTGCCTTCCTTATTGCTTTTAATAGCCCAGTGACAGAAGTGCTCTTTTTTTCAAACTCCGCTTTGTACAGAAGGAAACCGAGGTTAAGTAATTTGCCCACGGAGGCAGGGCAAGGGGAAAGCAGACCAGCCGGCCAGCGCCAAAAGCCAGGCCTGCCCCAGGGAGCCGAACCGCCTCCCCTCCAGGCAGCCCTCTGGGGAAGGGAGGCAGGGAAGCCGGGGCTCACAACCACTTAGTGGTAGCAGTCCTTCCTTCATATGCGATCTGTTCCCTGTGAACAGACTCCATTCACACGAAATTTCATCTGAGAAAGTGTCGTTGCTAACTTTTTTATATCATCAGAATAAGTGTCAGCCATTATGAAAAGAAGGCTTCCGTGAAGAGGTTTTAAAAATGCCAGGAAACCAAATGCCCAATAATAGAGAAATAAATTGTGGCAATAAATCCCAATAGTGGAATATAATATAGCAGTGAAAAAGAACTACTTCTGGATCCAACGGGGCAATCTCAGAGAGATGGTGAGTGAGAGCACACACAGAGGAATATACACTGGATGAACTCCTTTCACCTCACGTTCAAAAACAGGCAAAACCAATCGATGGAAACAGAAGTGAGGATGGTGGCTGCCCTTGGAAAGGGGCGTGGCGAGCAGGGCCTGCAGCGGCTCCAGGGCCGGGGGCGGCTCCAGAAATGCCAGCAGAGTCCTTGCGTCTCAGGTTACAGAGGAGTATCCAGAGGTAAACATTTACTTAGCTACACAGTTAAGGTTTCTGCACTTTTTTCTGTATTCTACCATGATAAAAATATGAAATAAAAATTCAACAAAATCTCAGTAAATTATTTAATCCAAGATCCTGCCTTTAGGTAAGAACTTAACCCAGATTCACTTAAGAAAGAAGGCAATTGCCTATGTTGGTTGTTAAAATAAAAGTAAAAACAAGGATCTTTTTTAAGACCCCGAACAAAAATTCAGCCACAACAATAAAACACTCCAGCAGCGGAATTAGCAGGCAGGAGTCTCACGCTCCAGGTCTGCACAGATTCTACGTGACCTCCAGTGACCCCCAGCTCTCCCTGCTGGGGAGGTCCACGATTTGATTTTAGAAAGACATGTCTGCTGAGAACAAAGCCCACAGCAGCCACTTCAAGGGGACTTAGAGGAACATCCCCGTCCTCCCCCTGCGCCCAGGAGCACGGGGCCTTTTCAGAAGGCACCACAAGAAACTCAAAAGCAATCTCCAAAGCACTGAATGCAATAAAACAGGTCGCTGGGCATCTCAGCAACCAAGCACATGAGGTAAAATGGGCATCCAGGACAAAAGGAAATCAGCAGCCCCTCCGGGCACACTTGGCTCTAATTATTTCCAGGCCTGAGATCAAGCTGGGCTGAGAATAAAGGCCTGGGACCTGCCCAGCGAGGCTAGAAAGCAACCGGGGCCCTGGGTGTCCTGGTCCCAGGGCGAGGGCAGTGCAGGTGGGTCTCGCTGCCCCCTCCCCCCCAACCTCCACTGGCAGCCACACAGCCCTCACCTTGCCCTCCTCTCTTACTGAAAGTGAAGCTAGATTATATGATGATTCTAGTTCCACTTTTCATTTTTAAGAAACCTCCACACGGGTTTCTACACTGGCTGTGCTAAGTCACTATCCCACCAACGGTGCACCAGGGTTCCCTTTTCTCCGCACCTTCGCCAGGGCTTCTGATGACTCAGATAGACCTGGAGAGCGTCATGCTAAGTAAAATATATCAGAGGGAAAAGGACAAAAACTGTTTGATTTCACTCACGTGTGGAAAATAAAATAAAAAAGGAACAAATAGACAAAACAGATTCACAGATAGACTCGACAGCATGGTGCTTACCTGAGGGGCAGGCGGGGCGGGGCGGGGCGGGGCGGGGTAGGTAAAATGTGTAAAGGGGGCAAACACAGGGTCCCGCAGAAGCAATGCCTGCCTGAGTGTGGTTGGCAGGGTAACAACACGGGTGTGATAATTTATGGTTTTAGTTTGAACATTTCGCCTAATGTCATATGGTGTGCTTGGGTGTGATATTGTTATGTTACAGAACTACATGCTTATGATTTTGTAACAAAAAAATTTTGTTACAAAAAGCTACTTTTTTTGTAAAAAATTTTACTTGTCTTGGACCTTGTCTCGGGCTTTACTTGTCTCAGACCCTGTAAATGGCAATGAATAAAACTAGACTTTGGGTGGTGAGCACACAATAGACTATACAGAGCATTGTACACCTGAAATTTATATAATGTTATTAACCAGCATTACCTCAGTAACTTTAATTTAAATAAAAAATCGAAGCTGGCCTGCCAAGGACCACAGGCCCCGTGTGTGGCAGCGATGGGACCGGCCAGGCGCAGCACCAGAGCAGCAGTGAGGGCGCGGGTCTGACCCCGTCGCACTAGGAGCCAGCCGAGCTGTGGCTCAGCAACACCAGGTCCTCAGCCAGCAGAGCTCCCCTGGGACCTGGGGGAGGGGCGCTTCAGAAACTAACTAGAATCACCATACAAATGGGTTTCCCTTCAGAGCTCCTTGGAGAGGAGTCTTTTTTCACAGAACCCACTTCTGGGGACGGGGAATACAAATAAGCCTTACGGGAAAGGCAACTCTGGGACTGGTGGTGTTCTCATGCCCTTGTTTTCCCTTCGGGTCAGCTTCTCCTCTATAAAGTACTGCTATCTATTGGGTCTCTGTCCCCAACCTTTCCGGAGCACCTCGGTTGAGGTGCACACAAAAAGTGGGGGGCGGGGCTAGGAAGGCTGAGGACAAAATGTTGAACAGCTGGAAGCAGGGTAACAAACCATGGCTGACCTGGGCCTTCTCTCCCTGCCCTGTACATGAAAAGCAGGCATTGTTAAGAACTTTATTGGTGTCATTTGTCCGTGTGTTTGTTGCAGTACACTCGTCAACAGGGCACCTCGCTTCCGGGACCCTCCAAGGAGAGACAGCTTTTGAACTTCTAAAGATCAGGCTCTCCGTGCTCCACAGAAGAGTGAATATTCTTGTCTGTGGGCTTCAGAATGAGAAGGGGAGGACTGGGCAGCAGAGGACAAGCCCTGCTTCTATTCCCACACTTTTGCTTTCCTGGCCCAATGGGGACAGTGACCTGTGGGGGCATCTCCACAGGGTCAGAGGTGAAGGCCTGGCTCAAGCACGGACTCAGGGCCATGGGCTCAGCAGGGAGGAGTGCAGGGAGGCCTCCATGGGGGAGCTTGGTGGCTCTGACGACAGGCCCGGTGTGGGGGGGATCCAGGTCATGAGGGGGGAGGCATTCGGTGTCAGGGAACCCAGGCCGCGGGGCCCTCCTCCCTCCTGAACCTCCCAAGTCTCTCCCAATGGGAGGGGCCTTGAGGACCGCCCAACACTGGGCCTCTCATCTCTCTCAGGAACTTGTGCTTGAAGTTCCTTTAAGAAAAAATTTGTAATGTGAGATGTCTTATTCTCCAAGTACCAAGAAATAATTTATTCCTGTCACTTTTTTTTTTGAAATATTCTACAAGGAACACTCATTACTTGAGAAATAATAAAATTTTTGGAACAAGGCAAGACACACTTGCAAGCAATTGAATCAGCTGACAGATAAATCGTGGGAGGGGGCGACTTCCTATGCTTCTGCCTGACCACCAGCTACAGAATTCAGGATTTCCTTCTCATCGGAAGAAACCCCTTGGCGTACTTCACAACGGACAGGTTCCAAAGTGAGCACATTAGCCAAATCAATGCTGAAATTAAGTCCTTACCCTAAAGAGAGATCAGACAGAGTGGGAGAGAAACCAGGCAGGACAGAGCTGGAAGAAACACAACACAATCACTGTTTCCCATCGACTTCTTAGCTTTGCTCTGCACAGGCACTGCTGCCCAAGGGACACCAGTGATGACTGTCACACGCAGGTGCTCGGGCTCCCAGGGCTTTGAGGCTGGAGGAGGCCAAAGGCCATTCCTGTCTGAGTGGAGGCCAGACAGGGTTCCTGGCCATGGGTGAGCGCACTTGCTCTGGTCAGTCCTCCCAGCCCAGTGCGGGGCTCAGGCTGTCCTCTACACACTAGCCAGCAGCCGAGATCCCTAGGAGTAACTCAGTACCCTCATGGGGAGGATGAGTGTGAGGCCTGAGGAGCGGCAGCAGCTGGAAACGAGAAGAGAGAAGCCACAGAGATGTGGGAAGGCGCCAGGAAGACCACGGTTGTGCTCCAAGGCATCAGTGGAGTCAGACCCACGAGACCACGGCTGTACCCTCAGCCCCCTCCCAGGTCTCCCCAGGAGGCTTCTGCACAGCTGAGGCTGGGCTTCAGCTGCCTTCCCCGCCCCCCCACCCCCACCCCCCCAGCCCCCACTCCAGCCGTACAGTGTAGCCCCTTTCCAGCGAGAACCGGAACTATCCTCTGCTCCCAGCAACTTGAGAGAGACCAGAACTCTCTCCCGTCACCATCTAACCTCAAAGCGTGCCTCCTGACCAGTGGGGGTCAGAAGGAGTCCCTGCTGGCCCACACCCTCTTCCCCCGACTGGGAGCATCGGGATTATGTTTTAAAGCCACTAGAACGAAAACTCATGCTTCCCATCACAACAAAGACAGACTAACCATTTGAAACGGGTTTCATCATAATGAACCATTCTAATCTCCTTCAAACACACGAGAGATCAGATACATACTTATCTATACTGCAAAGGGAAAAAAGTCCTGGGTAATCAGTGAACAAGTTTCTTTAGCAAACAAAATAAAAACACTATTCAAGAAGCTACATCTCTTAATACATGTTTTGCTTCCCAAGCAAGCTTCAAACACCTCTGGGCGGCGTCTCTCGCCCGCTGGAGGGTACTGGCACTACTTCAAAACCACACAAGACAAGCTCATGATTTTTAACTTTCTGCTCATTTCTTTAGCTTAATAGCCACAACTCATATGTGGAGTCCACATCAGATTTGAGTGTGAAACTTCCCAATCACACATCCGACAGGGCCATCACACAAGTCACCAGTCAGGGCTCGACTCGGCAACAGAAACTGTGGGGTAAGTGGGTCGCAAGACTATCTTTTCTTTCCAGGCCCAAATAAATAAACTCTCTCTCAGGTAAGTCAGCCTTGGCAGTGGACCAGTTCAGGAGTCCCGATGGGGAGAGTTTTAAAGCCAATTCCTGGCCCAGACTGACTCATCAGACTAAATATTGCCACTTCAACACTTAGCGCGTAAGAATTAGAGTGTCGGGGAAGAGCTTTCCAAGCATCCATCATTCCCCTTTTCTTCCTCTCAGATATTCACAGAACAGCTCCCTAAGACCCACACCGATAAACTCACCAGGCAGAGAACTTGGTGGAGCAAATGTCACACGCAAGAATCACACTCCATCCACGGTGTGATGTGTCTGCCAGACCCCAGAAGGGCCCACTCAGGGCAGAGAGCAGGGAACAGAGAGGGAAACTGTGGGGAGAGGTCATGTGACAGGCTTGACAACACCCACAGCTAGAGATGGGCACGCCCCCAGAGAACCCATCCATGCAGCTGCTTTGTTGGCAGGGCCGTCGCAATAGCTTCTGGACTCACTTCCCTACGCAGGTAACCGGACAGTGTGTGCATCCAACATAGAAGTGTGAGCTGCTGGAGGAGGCTGTGGCTTAAGAAGAGGGACCCCAGGGGACAGCATGGGGAGCACTGCCGTGCCCACCGTGAAATGAAAGCATGTGACGTGACCAGTCGCAGAAGTGTGACTAGCTGCTGGGTCGGGAGTGGTCGGAACTATGAAACAAGCAAAGGTGGCCCCCTGGGCTTTCCATCTCTCTTCCACAGTCTCCACACAGACCACCCACCGGGCAGCCCACAGGGCCCCACTGGGTGGTCCGGTGGGGCCGGCCCACCCGGAACGCACCCTGTGCTTCTGAAGCAATGGTTCAGAGCATGGCCTCTGGAGCCCGGAGCTCCCTGCTCTCCGACCGCAGCACTGCCACTCACTGTGAGTCCGGGCCCGGTCGGTCTCCAGCCTCTACTCTGAATGGGGAGAGGAAAGCATCACAAGGAGCTGCTGAGAGGCTAAAGTTAAATAAAAGCATGCAACAAAACTTTTGTTTAATCTCAGCCCACTGCTGGACACATGACGCATCAGTTGTCTTTCTTCCCGCTACCCTCTGGCCCCCCAAAACCTCCCTTTCCATAGTGGCCTGACGAACTACGGTTCCCATAACACCAGCAGCTAACTGGCCAGCTGTGCTCACCCACCCCGTCTCCTCAGAAGAGGATGGGAAAGGAGATTCGCCGGGAGCCTTTGGAAGTTCTCACACCCCTCACCCCCATGAATTCAGGCCGGCTCCCCAAGGCCCTCTAATCCAGTGACCACTCCTCTCTGGCCTGCAGGGGACACGGTCTGAGACAGAATAGCACAGCACGGTGGCACAGGCTTGGGTCACACAGGCGCGTCCTGAGTTGGGTCAGCGCCAACAGAGAGGGAAATGACTTGACTGGGGCGGCCACAGCTACAACGTGGAGGCCCTGCGGCCACACAGCAGGCGCTGCTCTGTCCCCTCTGCACTGGCAGGCACCCACGCCAGGGGCCCAGGGGCAGTGGCCTGCAGAGAAGGTTGGCCTGAGCTCCCTCTCAGGAAGTGCATTCGGTGTTCCGGGCGTTGGAGTCCATTGTACCCCTCGCCGCCCCAAGGAGGATGGATCAGTAGCGCTTTTAAACATTCAAAGCACCCGCTGACACTCACAGCTGGCTCCCTCTTCGCCAGCCAGACCAGGCTCAGTTCTTCCAGGGGCCACTGTATAAGGTGCGTGCCTCACCTCCCAGCTCCCTGACCAAGCACAGGAGCCACTCTCTCCTGCCATCTTGGTGGCCTATGCCTCAGAAGGCCGGCCGAACAGGATCCAGGTCACATTTTCCAAGGCCATCCTTTGTGTCCCCAGCTGCCATAAGCCATGTGGGCTCTGGTCCTTGCACAAGGGCCACGGCCAGGGCTGTCAGCACAGCAGGGACATATGGCCAGGAAGCTCCCTGTGGGGACACAGGAGGCAGAGAGGCACCTTGCCCTTTGAGGTTGGGAATGAGGCCTCTGAAAAATAACCACAAAGGCTCACCCAGACAACCCCCAAGCTGCCCAGTGGGTCTCTGTCTGCAATAGTCTGCTCATCAGGTTCTGCCCACCTCGACCCTGAACTCTGCCCAGCAGCCAGAGTAGACTAACTGGGTTTGAGTGCCAGCCCCACCATCTACCACCAGTACCTTCCTGCGCAACTAACTCAGCTTCTCCCCACAGGACAACAGGGGAGCCTGCTTTCGGGCCTACGGTGCTGTCGCCAATTACTGCAAAACTGTCGGCGTGCAATCGAGGTCAAGGTGTTGACAGGACCACACTCCCTCCAAAACTCGAGGGCGGACGGCTCCTTGCCTTTCCAGCATCCGGAAGTTCCTGGCCTTCTCTGGCTTAGGGGGCGTATCTCCAACCTCTGCCTCCATCTGCACGGGGCCTCCTCCCTGTGTCTGTGCCTATGTGTGTCGAATCGCCCCTCCTTTCTCTTATAAGGACACCAGGCACCGGTTTAGGGCCCACACCACATCCTGAATCATCTCATCTAAAGATCCTTAAATTAATTACATCTGCAAAGTCCCTGTTTCCAAATAAGGTCACATTCACAGATACCGGGTGGGGAGGAGGGGTTAGGATTTAGACATGTCTTTGCAAGGGTGGGGGTGGGGGAGACACAATGCAATGTCTCGATGCCTGTCCCATGGGATTTGTCAGATTAAAAGAGGTAATGCCTAGAACACGCTTTGCGTGGTGTCAGGCACATGGTCAACAATAAGCATAACATGTTCCTATTACCATAATCGCCTCTACTTTCTTCACCCAGAAACCTTCTGCATACCTCATTCCAAAAAAAATCTGAGACCATTCAGATTTCCCTCTGGCTCACGAGCCCTGGAGGTGCACAGAGGACGCTTGTGGGAATGCCAAGGACCCTAAGGGAGTTGGGGGACATGGTGTCAGCAGCTGCAGCATGGGTGCCCACGACAGACAGGCCTGGGTGCTCAGCTCTGCCTCGTGCTCATGATGTGACCTTGGACTTGTGAATCAATGTTTAGGCCCCCCTGACATTGTCACCTGAGGAAAAAGAGCATTACAGGCGTCAGGAAAACACCTCCTACAACTCACACACAGCGCAGAACAACCAGCAAATGGCACGTGCTCCGTAACTAGAACAATGATTCACTGCTGGCGCTCAGGGGTAGCCTTGTTCAATGAACACCAGAGAACCAAATAAATGGACACCACCCACCACCGCTCGCTGCGGTCCATCGAGGTGCCCCATCCCACCCAGCCAGCCCTACCTTTGCGGTGCCTGTCCCAGGGGATGAGTCAGATGAAAAGAGGTGATGCCTGTAACACGCCTACACCCTGGCCCTCAGAGCCAGTGCCGATGGCCCTGGGCCCAGCCCCCCACCCCCTGCACCTGCGCAAGCCCCAGGAGCGACCACTCCACCTGCAGGCGGAGAGACGGCTTCATTCAGTCATCCATTCTTCAGGCATTCCCTCAGCACATGCCCTGCCAGGTCCCTTCCTTGCACCAAGCACCTCCTAGATGCTCCTGCACAGAGAACAGCAAACTCTTCTACAAAGGGCAGAGAGCAAATGTTTGGGCTTCCTGGGCCATGTGGGTCCTGTCACAACTACTCGACTGTGTCAAAGCAGCGCAAGCCACCCTGGACCGAGTGTCAACACCTCAGCACAGCCATGTTCCAGGACCATCATGGTCACAAACACCAGTGTGGGCTTCAGCTGCTGACCCCAGCTTTGGAGGGTACACAGTGAGACTCAGCATCCACAAAACGATGAACCAAACTCCCACAGAAAGGATGGCACAAGTGGAGACCAGAAGCCAGGCCTCCCATTCCCACCTCAGGCTGTCAAACTACATCCTGCCTCGTCCACCCAACTACAGGGTCAGCTAAAAGTACACTTAAAACCAAGGAGGGAAGTAGGAACAGTGAAACCAAAGCTATGTGTCAATGGCGGAGAGGAAATTTTTATAACATGAACTCCAATCAATAAACAGAAATTCTGTTCACGCACCCACTCTGCAGGTACTTACTGGGTTCCTACTGTATGCCAGGTCCCTGCAGGACAGCAGGGACGGAGCACAGGAACAGCAGGCCCAGTCCCTCCTGGCCCACGGCCTGGAAGGTGAGTTTCACCTCCGGGAGAGAGCCCCGTGCTGGGTGCTAACTGCAGGCACACAAGCTACTCGGCCCACAGGGAAACGCAGCAGACACAGCCATCCTTTTCAAAGGGTGAGCCAGCTTCTCCCTGCGTCTTCTGCTGTGATCTCTGGGGCCAGAGGCACAGGGGAGTTAATGTTGAATCCTCAAAATTCCACAGAGCAAAAGCAAGGTCCTGCAATTATATTCTTAAAAAACTATTATTTTCCCTGACATATTAGCTAAATGTCCAGTGTTGGTGGGCCATTAATGACCAATACTATCTCCCATCCTTGAAGCCCACCCAGCATGACAGCAGTGCAGGCTCCAGCCGCCAGGGCTCCCATCCGGGGCCACTCAGTGGGTGATGGCTACCCCTGCCCTCCGGCTCTGCACGGATGGGGACCCAGTTTCTGGCTTGTGGCAACACACATATCACACCGAGTGTGAAGCTTCTGGCTACAGATTCCTTCTGCAAAGCCCTCGGACTGCTTGGCAACCTCTTCAAAACAGTCAAAATTAATTTTAGACAAACATTGAAGAGGAAAAGAAAATCTTTCTGGAGGACTTGCCAGCACTCACAGCTGTGACAGAGACAAGACGGGGAATGCAGAAGAGAATCCGCCGCAGCCACTCGCTTGTCTTCGCACCCCGAGCTGTGCACAAATTGGCATAATTTGGCTAGGCAAGAAAATGGGCCAACTGCAGCAAAATACGTAAGGCTCATTCCAAAGACCAGTCAAGACAGGAAGTAAGTGCGTCCATCTCCGAGGAAGCACACTACACACACTTCCTCGGAGATGGTTCATCACAGGCTTACAAATGGCAACCCAAACAAAGCATGTAGTTCCCAGCATACCCGCCCTCTAAACCAGGATGAAAGCACTCCACTTCCCCCCAAGCTCTAGCACCACAGAGGACTACGAGAAGGGCCAAGAGCATTCTAAACTTCCAAGAACACTTTGCTTAGGCCCCGTCTGCCTCTCAGAAGCCTCGAGCCCTCTCCTTCCCTAGGCACCCCCGGCCTTTGTGGATCCACACTCTGTCCCTGTGCTCCAGCACAGCACCATCAAGGGACCACACCCTTCCTCGGGGCTCAGGGTGTCATTGCTGAGGTCATGCAGAAGCAGGGTGGGTCCCTGGCCTTGTGCATTTAACACGCTAGGCCCCAATTAGCAATCTCCAAGCTGGTGGCAATGGTATGGGCTGCCGTTTCTGACAACAACTATGCACCAAGCTTGCATGGGGCAGTCAACACCAGGCCTGCATACAGGGGCATCCCCCTGTCACAGACACGGAGCCACAAAACTGCAAGAGGCAGAGAGGCAGGGCTGGAGCTCCAACCCAGGTCCCTCCCGAGATGCCAAAACTGCCGCTAAGGCCCGACGTGACCCAAGTCCCCCAGGCTGCAGTATGAGAGAAAAACCAGTTGACCACAGCATCCTGGGCTCATCCCATACTGTCCTGACAGCCGAGAGCACTTGAACTCTGGCTAAGATTCAGATGGGCTCCTATAGGTGTCAGCCATGCTTGATGGCACTTTGTGGGGGAAATCTAAGCTGTAAATGGTATCAACAATTTCTGGGCCGTGAGGAAGCCAAGGGCCCATTCAATATGAAGGCACACAGCTGCTCCCCCAGTATTCCACCCTCCAGTGCCCCCACCCCCAGATCCACGGGTACAGGTCAGAGGATCTCTTTGCATCCCCCCAACTTCACACAGGATTTGCATCCTTCCTTGCTCGTACGGAGAATCCATGTCTTTGTCCCACGACCCCTACTAGTTAGAGGAGACACTTCCTCCACTTCTCTCTATAAGGGACTCCGAAACCCAGGGGCACTTAGGAATTTCCTATTTAATAAAAAGGGCAAAATGCAAGACAGGACGGCAGACAGAAATCCCCCACGGGCTGAACAAGGTCGCAGAGAAGTCGGTGTGAGGAAATGACGCTTGCCTGGAGGCTGAATGCATCCACGAGCAAATAGAGGACATCTGTCCCCCTGCCTGCTGCCACAGTGACCCCTGGGACCCAAAGAGCCTCCCAGCCCAACTCTTATATATTTTTAATGAAAAATTGCAAATTAGATTAGTTTAATTTGACCACATCTGCCTTTTTAAACAAAGGAAATTACCATTTTAATAGGAATACCAGCTATTTGTCTAAAGGAAAAGGGTCCTTTTGAGGTCTGCTTTGCCTGTTCTATTTCCATTTTCAAAAAGAAAAGAGAAAGAAGGACTCGGGGCACAGGACGGTCGTCTGGGCCTGATAAACACACAGTCGTCTGCCGGCGAGCACGGCGAAGGGGCAGAGCGGAGCACCAGGGAGAGCCCCCTCCATAAACGTCCCGGGCAACCCAGCAGGGCTGCCTCTGGCCTGTCAACACCAGCCACCACCATTTCCTTCAAGAGAGTTGTCCTGGGCCCCTCCATGTGCCACCCGCAGTGCAGGGTTCCCACAGAGACAAGGCACTTTACAGAGGACAAATGCGGAAAGAAGCCGGAGTCGGAGTCGGCCGTCTCAACAGAGGCCTGGAGGCTGCATGGGGCTGCAAGGCCAGCCAAACCCCCACGAGATGGGCAGCCAGCATGCTGGCCACCTATCCTGAGGACAAGGGAGGACTTCAGCAGCTTTCCCTTCAAAAGATCCTCTGCCTGCTGTGTGGGAAGCAGGTAACAGAGAAAGTGTGCTCAAGGTGAGGGTACGGCAGTGATGAACCTGTCTGTATCTGAATGCTCAGGCATCCGGCATCAGCCCCAGCCCTCTCTTCCCATCTTCCCACTCTAGTGCTCAGGGATCCCTTGGCCTCATCATCCACAATGGCCCTGGTTGCTAAGTGCCCTAAGCACTAAGTGCACTAAGCACAGGCTCTAACGCTGACACCCAAGTGCCATCCTCCTCAGTCTGTCCGTCCAGACATCGATGTGGCCTGCCTCGTGCCCACAGCTTCCCCGAACCTGCTGTGCCCAACATCGCCACCCCACCCCCCTCCGCATGGCCAAATCCTTCAACTCTTCTCTGTCTCCATCTCTGCATGGCTTTCACCACTCTTGACCACAGACCATCTCTCCATCTGAAAACTCCCCTCCTTCAGCCTGGACAGAACCACCAAGTTCTATCCAAAGGACAAATGCAGGTGGGTTTTCCACCCACCCTTCAGGTCACTCCCCCGGGGGCTCCACTTTCTCCTCCCAAGCCCTAACTGAACACTGGCCTCAAAGCCCCACTTCCACCCCTGCCTGCTCTATACGTCTTCCTTTCCTTGGACAGACCCCCCAGGCCTGTGGCTTCACCTCTGCTTCCATGGCTGCCTCCTGTTTTCCTACTCCTGTCATGGGTCCTGCTCCGTGACACAGCGCTTGGTCGTTTCCATCACTGCTCTCTTCCCCTCCTTTCTCCCATAAACTGTTACCAAGGCTCATCAGATGTTTCTCAACAGGATCCTCTGCTGCCGGCAGTGAGGACTGGAGTTACTGCAAGGGGTGCAGGCTCTGGAAACACACCACACAGGCCGTACCCTGGTTCTGCCACTAAGTAGCTGTGGCACCTTGATGAGACTAGCTGCTCAATCGTCATGCCTCAGTTTCCTTGTCTGTAAAAGGAGGGCAATGTGAGTACTTGGTTAACAGGTTTGGGGCAAGGGTCATAGATCATACACAAGGCATTGGGCACAGTACCTGGCAGCACATAATAAGAATTTAATTAATCAAAATCACAATTATTCGTTTCACTGTCTTGACCAGTCCCTTCCTTTCCATTTCCTTCTACCTCCTTCTACCTCATACTCGGATTATTCAATATATACGGACTTGTCTCCCATTCTCCAGCTTTTATTCACCCAATGCACACTAAATATCACTTTCAGACTTACCTTTCCAGGCCCTGCTGGTATTGCATCATCCCCCAGTTACCAACAAGGTCAAGTCCACCCTCTTCCTCCCCGCATACAATACCCCCACTCTATACGTCCTCTATACTCTATACTCTATACGTCAGCAGACGAGCAGACCCAGCCCCGCCAATCCAGTGCTGTCACCACACCTCTGCCAGAAACACCCAGGTCTAGGATCTGTCCCATCTGCAGGCACAGAGTAGCATCCTGTGCGGCACTAAGAAGGGTCATGGGTGTGACTTGTGGTAAAGCCCCCATTTCTTCTCTCCTCCCTGTATACACAGCCTTGACCACATCACCTTGAAGTCATCTCACTAACTGTCACTGGGCCTAGCCCTATGACCTGTCAGCAGACATGACACAAGCAGAGGCTTGAAATAGACTCAAAAGTTTCAGTTTCTGCTTTTGTCCCTTGGCCGTGGCCAGGTGAACATCCCAAGCTCGCTTCCGGGAGAGGAAACATGCAGAGTTGTCCTAGCTGTCTAGGACAGCTGAGGCCACCCCAGACCACCTGACAGCCCAAGCACCCACAGAGAGGCCAGCCAAAAGGGGTCAACCCCAGCTACCCCCACACATCAACGCTTACTTTGTATGCCAGTGAGACTTGGTGGCTGTTTGACAGGCAACAGAAAATGGATACGTGTATTAGCCAACATGAAAAAAAGTTCACAGTGCATTACCAAGGGAGAGTGACCAAGAGCAAAACAATAAATAGAGCACAGTCCCAGCTAAACAACAGAGGACATGCTTGCTTGTGCATACTTAACAGAAAGTGACACGGTTACAAGACGCATTCTTACAAATGCCTCCCAACCCAGAGAGCTCTGTCCTTGAGGAGCACATCTGCTCCCCGTGCCATGGCCGACTTCCACGCCCGACTCAAGGCCTAACGCCTGTGCACCCCGAACAAACCCAGGGGGTGCGCAAGCAGGCGGCTCTCTACGCACGCGCAGGCACCCGTGTCTGAGGGTGTTACACCGCACAGCCAGAAGAGGTCCTCCAGCTGCTTAGAGGATAGACGCTATGTGCTTTAGGTTCTTTGTTTTTTAATAAGTATTAGTTTCTATTTTTCTACAATTAACATGATAATTTATAACATAAAGTAAAAGGCATTAAAAAGGAATCCTTCAAAGTGAAATCCCTGGATTCAGTCAGCTGAGCCCCAGGCAAGGCCTTCCCTCTCCAAACTCTCGGTGTGTGCTATCATCCATTCGTATACTTTTATTTGCTTTTTTATTGGCAAATGCCGTGTTTCCATGAGTAGACTGCAAAACTCTTACTAGCTACCAAGAATTTTACAACTTAACCCCTTTATACTCTGCCATCCTATAACAGTTCACGATTAACATTCTAAAAATCACTACAGGAGCACATCCAATTCTCACGATAATTCTGAGAGGCAGAAAGTCCTAGAATTATCTACCTTGCTGTACACATGTGGACACGTAAACACAGTGGACCGCTGAGGGTCACAAAAGACAGAATTAGAGCTCATCACAGGGTCAGAATCAGACTCAGTCCTGACCCCCCCCCACACACACACAGTAACGCTCGTGACCACGTGACAGCCCCCATAGCAGATGGGTACACCTGGCCCAAAGCCTCACATACAAAAGGTGCTCAATAAATGTGCACTGTGCTGAACCAGGAGACAGAGCCCAGGGGTAGCTAAGGAACTCATCTGCTCCTCTAGAGAGGAGGGTTAGAAAGTCAGGTGGGCCTCAGGATGGTCTTCAGAGCAGAGAGATTGGAGGGCCCAGTTGGTCCAGGAGTCCTTAACCTGGGATCTGTGGGTGGACTTCCAGCGGTCCGTCAACCCTTGGCATTGTGCAAAAATACTTTTTGAACGTGCCCATGTTTCCCAGGGAGAGGGCAAAGCCTTTATCAGGTGTTCAGGGGGAGTCAGTGACCCAGGCACGCTGAGGTTCAGTGAGGTAAAGTGACTTCTGTCCACGCCCAGTGGTCAGTGGAGAGAGCTGGGGGCAGAACGCAGACCTCCCCTCCCTGCTGCTGTCCCGGGGCCTTCCCTTTCTTATAGACAGCCCGCCATGTGGCACATTTATGCCAATGACATGGTCCCAGGACACTATGTTTCCGCAGCTCAGAAGGATGGTCAGACCACTTTATAGCTTTATTGAACTTTGTTTTCCGCAAGTTTTTGTAATGGTGAAACATTTCTGACACGGTCCGGATCCATTCCTTCAGTGCATCTGCAGTCCACACAGATGCCGGTGTGCCAAAGTAACATTCTCCGAAGTGATTCATCAGCCCTGTGAACACAGCTCATCCCATATGATCCCCTGGAGTTAAAACCACATTTCCCTTCAGATGAGAATGAAAATGCAGCTTCACAAACAGGATGCATGTTCATCGGTCTAAATGGAGCAGGTCTCAGTCAGGAAGCAAAATGGCAAACGGGGACACTCTGCCCAGGCCTGCGCACCTCCCCACATCCTACTGGCACTCGGTGCCTGGTGCCTCCCTCCCAGCTGACGGTGTCTAAGAACTACAGTGACCACCCACCTACAGACAAACAACAAGGAGCTGCTGCACTGTGTGCACACTGGGAAGAAAGGGAAAGGCAGGGCTGCGGTGAGGTGAGGGGCTGATGGAGCAGAAGTAACAGTCTGTAGTGCAGCTTGGAAGAGACGCACGCACAGCCCCAGCAAGGCCTCAGGGTGGCACACCTGAGAAGCGAGGCGAAGCTGCGTGGGCCATCCAAAAACACACTCCTATCCTGGGTGGGACTCCACCACTTACCCTTCGGGAAAAGCCTGGATAGGAATGTCAGCCAAAGATCCTGCACTTAGATTACTCACCAGAAGTATCTTAGGTCCCCAAACGCCAACATGAAAGCCACGATTTCATGCTGGTGGTTCCCAGACAAAGCTCTGGAGGTCTCTCTAGAGAGACCTAGGAAGTGGCTACAGAGAGACACTTTCTAAGTTCACATACTAGTTCTTGACCTGGAGCAAGTTACTCTCTCTGAGATTCAGGTTCTCCTCCATCCAACACTAATACCCAACTATACAGTGTTCAACTGAATTCATCAGTATGAATCATTTCACCTGGCTCTCTCTCAAGACTCACCTCAGGGACCACCTCCTCCAGGAAGCCTTCCCAAACACACCTACCTTCCTGTCCACAGAGGCTAGTACTATACCTGGCACACTGTAAATATTCACTCAATATTTATCAAGCGAATGTTTAACAAGAATTTTCCAAAGAAAAGACAGTCATCAGAACCTAAAAGTAGGAAGATGAACTATTGGAAGGGCGGTGGTAGGGTCAATCTTTGATAGAACAGGGAGACTGCCCAGGAAAACTCTCTCCCCACCAGCTCACATTGCAGAGGTGGACGCCCACATCAGCAGTGCATGGGCCCCTCCTGACTGCTGACACGATTTTAAGGGGGCCTGCCTGCATGCCTGCCTACCTGCCTGTCTACCTGGGGTTTCTGGGCACATGCAAACCTCAGTGAGGCAGCCTCATTAGCTCATGTGTTGCAACAAGGTGGCACCACAACAATAACTTCTACCCTTGAAATAATTGGTGCCTAGAGAGTAAGTGTTTGGTCCAAGACAAAGTGCCGTGAGGCGGGCCCCCATCACCCTGGGGAGACAAGCCCAGAAGACCCAGCCTGTGTTCTGTCCTCGGCTCCCCAGGAAAAGTGGCCTCGGTGTGTCTGGCCTTCAGCCACGTGTCTGGCCTTGGACCATTAACTTACACAGCGTATGAAATCCAGTAATAGATCTGAACTATTTGCTCAATTTATCTCTCTGCCCCATCCCTGCAAGCAGTTTCTGATAGGATATGCAGAACACATTCTTCTCTCTGGAAGACAGAAACGAATCTTTGGGGAAATTATGAGAGTAAATAAAGCAGGAGTCACCCAGAGACCACAGCTAAACAAACACTCAACAAATCTAATTGATTCTCTAATATGGGAATTTGGCAGATTAATGGGGTTTAATGACAATTTTATGGATATATTTCTATAATTTCTTTCTAGTTAAATGACTGATAAAATCTAATACCATAGCACCTGTTTATTCCTGAAAATGAACAAGCAGCATGAAAAATACTTGGCGGAAGGGTCCAAATGCACCAACCTGCCACACCCTGGAATCTACAGATGGAGCAGAAAGGCCGACCCGGCAGGTGCGCTGTGCACCAAGCCATTTGGGCTTCCCACCGACCTGACACTGCGGGCAGCTGAAGGAGCCAAAGCAGAGGGCCAGAGGCTGTAGCCAGAGGAATCGGTGGGACAGCCATCTGTGTAGCAATGACGCCACCCTAAAGGACGCGCCATGGCAGGCAGACAGAAAATGCAATCCACCTGAGAGATGCGCACTTAGGTCTCAGTAAGTTCTTTATTTCCCCGGAAGTTCTGTTTTTTTGAATCACAGTAGCCCACATTGGGTGTTGACAGTAATGCCAGAGAATGTTTCAAGCACACCAGGACTGGGGACATCAGAGAGGGACTGTATAATGTGACTGTGATAACACGCACTTACTTAGGGCTGGGCATCATGTGTAGCCAACTTTTACAAGCAGGTCACTTAATTCTGGCCAATCCACCCAGGAGTATCCAGAGCCCAGGTCCTTCACTGCTGGGCTGTATTGCCTCTTTAGGTACTAAGAAACAAAAACAAAACCCTGTGACTTTTGCCTCCATCATTGAAAAGATTTATGCCATGCACAAGTCCACCACCAGCACCCAATCAAGTGAGGGCTGGGGTGGAGACCAGACCATCCACACCGAAAAGAGAAGACTCCCAACACCACCAGAGGAAAGCTTTGTATGGGAGTTAAAATCAGCCTTTTCAACCTATAAATTGCTTTATTTTTGAAATGGTTTTTAATAAAGAATAAAGAAACCTCTGGATTTGCTAACCCTAGGAGAGTTTAACTTCTTTCCTGGACTATCTCTGAGGTCAACATTCCCTGAAAATCAACAAAATTATTTCCAGTCTCCCAAAATTATCTAAGCTGAAGTGAGTCTGACCCACCAAACTGCAGCTGAGCTGACTCATCTGCAAGGGCCTGGTTTCCACACACAGGCACTAAGGGGACCATGGGCTTCTTGCCCTATTGCGGGTGCCATGTGTCACAGGCCGAGGCAGGAACCCTGCAGCCTCTGGCCAGGCCCAGGGATTGCCAGGCCACAGAGTGGAAGGGCACAGTGTTCCAAGTGCAGCCCCAGTACAAGCCGACTCTCATTACCTGTCCCCACAGCCAGAGGCTCTGCCTACTAGCCTACCATAACCTGGCCAGTCCACAATGACCCTGCAGGTCCCTGCGACAAATGCAAATGACTCAGGGGAAGACCCTCATTACTCCAGGGGCCCCTGCTGAAAAGGGGCTTCAGGCAGGCCTGGGCAAAAAGACCCACAAATGGACAAGGAGACCACTGAGGTCTGCAAGGACACTTGGCAGAGTCCCAACCCCACCTGTGCCCGAGAGGTGCCTTGTCCCTCTGTGTCCACACTGTCCAGCCAGGAGAGCACATCTGCAGGACACACGGCATTTCCTAGAAGAGAGAGCCCTGGAATTACAACACATTACTCCTGTTTTGAGGGATCAGGAGAAAGAGCTTTTAAAATAGCAGGTCTTTACGGTCTGACAGGGAACGTGGGGCGTGATCACCATGACGGCCATCAGAAAGCACAGCACTCAGAACTTCAGAAAGCTCTTGAGAAGCCTTAAGCACTGCTCTCAGCCCAAGAGCTGTGTGTCATGGGCAAATACCCAACCACTGATGGTCCGAACAACAGCTGGCAGGGAGCCAGGAAAAGGGTGGACCAAAGGGTCAGTCCGCCTGCAGACCAATCAGAGTGCTTCCCACTGCCCAGGGGATGCCCTTCCCCAGCCACTTCCAAACTCATCAGCAGGGTGCACACTGGAAATCCCTCCCCAACCCACCACCAATGGCCTGCTTTTGCCAGAGCCATAATCTGTGCACAGATGTGAAGCAGAGCAAAGAGAGACCCTCTCTCCCAATGGAGGCTGCAGAGCATCCTTGCACCAAACCCAACACACAGTCAGGGGCTGGGAACCAGGGGCCGTCCCTGATGGTTCCAACAGACCCAGTCATCCGGGGAGGTGTGTACCAATCCCACTCACAGCTGGAGGAAAAGCAGCAGTGCTCATAAAGTGTCTTTTCATTGTTCTGACAAGGACAAGGCACAGTCTGATGTGTGGAAGTGGGGGAAGAGCTTGGCAAAGATTTGGTAAGAGCCAGCCATGTGCTGGTTTTACCTGCATCATCCTATTTAGT
This sequence comes from Sturnira hondurensis, assembly GCF_014824575.4. Taxonomy (NCBI): domain Eukaryota; kingdom Metazoa; phylum Chordata; class Mammalia; order Chiroptera; family Phyllostomidae; genus Sturnira; species Sturnira hondurensis. The sequence goes on from NW_028073751.1 coordinate 597,949, forward strand.
CCTCAGAATGATCCTATGCAGCAGACACTATTAACATTGTTCTCATTTTAAAGTTCACAAATTGAGGCTCAGAGAGGTTGTGTAACTTGCTAAGATCACACAGCTGGCCCAAGAAAAATCTGCTCTCCACACCCATCTCCGCCCCCACACTGCACTCTCACCTGCCTCTCCTGGAGTCCCCACCTCTCTCCCTTGTAGGGGAAAGAGGGGGGGTCTACACCAAGAAAGGTTTCTACTCCACCCGAGACCTCAAGATTTGAGTCAGGTTTCCCTGGGAAGCAAGAGACACCTGGGAACAGCACGTTCATTCACGTTATCTCAGAGCATTTCTGCCTCCGTCCTGAGGAGCTCTGAGGAGCCCAATCTGTTCACAAAGATCTCGCCTTGAGGCCAGCTCCCAGACCCAGGGACGATAGGTGACAAGTGCACCGCTGTCACATCTGAGAGAAAACAGGCCCATTGACTTCAGTTCCCCTGAGTCAAAGGGGATTTTCATTTGTTTTAATAGAAGCTATTTAATAGAAGCTATTGGGTTTCTTTTGGAAAAGCTTTTAGGAAAATGCACAACCATTACAGATACTCTAGTTTGGTGAGATTACTATGCTTATAGGCATTACAATAAAACAGACTTGCATGTATCCCCCCAAATAAATTTAAATTATGGAAGAGAGCATTTCTCAGGTTTGAATTTAGTCAGCATTTTTAAATGTCACTTTTTATTGACAGCCATCTGGAGTGGGAATGAGGTGTGTTTTATGCCACTTGGCCAAGGTGACAGCTCGCCTGCACAATTTTGTGTTTGACTGTGATGAACTTTCCGTTAGCAAGCAGGAATGGAGGTGAAAACGTGGACAGCACCGGACGCCACACAGGAATGCTGGCCTCCCAAAAGCAGCTCCAGGGGGTCAGAACTCAGCCTGTGTCCCCAAGGATGACATTAAAACCACGGCTGAGTCAGGCGGCACCGTGAACTATGCTGTATTTCACCAAGTGGAGGGGGAAAATGTCAGAACCCCAAGAGGAATTTCTAATGGAAATATGAAAAGTAAGAAAAAGCATATCTTTAGTAGCATCAATCCAGATTAGAAAATGATTCTGAACCCTACAGGGCAGGTGAGAGATTCAATTGTACCTGGAGGTTCTCCCACTGAATGTGAAGCACAACCGTGTGTGTTGAGGCCTTCCTGGAACCAGTCATCAACAGCACGGGGGACTGGGGCGGGGCGGAGGGGCTCCTCAGGGAGAATCTAGACAACAAGCCTGTGTCACAGGTGGCAACGCGACTCCCAGAACCCTATGTCAGCTCACACAGCCTCTGAACTGGAGCCACCAACACTGTCCCTTCTCCTTCCCTCCTCCCCCTCATCCCAGTTCCTCTTTGCTCTGTTTGATAAAGATCCTGCCACCCTAAATGTTGGCTACAGGGGACAAGGCAGAGGAGTGAGTTGACTGCACAGGTGAGGAGACCCAGGGAGGGCTGGCGGTTCCAGGCCGGCCCTCCCAGGCTCAATCACGCCGCTGCCGCCGCCGCCACCTCCCGGGCAGTGTGTGCCGGGCCAGAAAAGCCACTCCAGCTTTGAGCACCATCCTAAGTTTCAAGCAGCTGAAGCTCTTGGAAAACATTCCGTGATTCAACAACATCCAACAACAGACATTTGTTAATGTCTCCTGTGTGCCAGACATTGTTCTAGATGCTTGGAATAAAAATGTGAACAAAACAAAGGTCCTTGGCATTGTTGAATTCATGTTCTAGCAGAGAGAAAAAACAAACAATAAATGTGATTTCAAAAGCATCTAATGTGTGGAAAGGGAATAAGTGCTACAGAAGAATGAAAATGTGGCGCGGGTGAGGAGAGAGATCCAGGAGGCAGGGGGGGAGGGGTGCAATGGCAAGATGGTGATGCAAGGCCTCATTGACTAGGGAGACCTGAGCCACGACCCGTAGGAGGGAGCCAAGCAGAGATGGAGACTGCGCAAAGGTCCTGAGGTCTGGCATAATTAGGGAGCAGCCTGCGTAGCTGCAACAGAGTGAGGGAAAGAGGAGAAGGACCCAGCTCAGAGAGCTGAGGCGAGGCCAGGTGACGGCAAACCTGTGGGGCAGTGAGCGCTCAGCTTTTCCTCTGGGAGCCACGCACGGTTTTCAGCAGAGGAGGGAAATGACCAGACATGTTTAAAAAGACCAGTCTAGCTTCTATACTAACCATGGACATGGGTAGACGAAGCCATGAGGATGCAAAGGCAGATGCAGACAGACCAGTTGGAAGGAGTCTGTGCTAATCAGATCAGAGACTCGAGCTCCAGCCGGGGTGGGCACAACACAGCTGATGAGCAGAAAATCACGGAGCACATCCACGCTTGCTACAGTCTGGTCATGGAGTTGTAAACTCGGATGCCCAACGGGGCCAAACTGGTGGGTTCAGTGAGTGAAGCAGGGCAGGCTCCAACACAGGTGGGTGACATGAAGCACAGAAGCGTGCCCCTGGGGAGCAGGCACCCCTCGTACAGTGGCGGCCCCCTGTTGCCACCCAGGACTGTGACCAGAGGCCATGTCTGAGGACTTCCAAGGGGAAACAGAAAATCCAGACACAGCAAGTTCTGAGTGACATCTTCTCATTTTTTAATGTGAACCACTAATTCTAAAAGCACTTTTAACATACTGTCCAAGTCAAACAAAACACAGTTGCAAGCTGAATTTAGCCCACGGTTTTTCGTCTCTGGTGCACCTATGCTGCACTGTGCTAGTTTGAGTAACCACTGAAAAACTAGCCAGCTAACATCCAAAGAGTCACAGTGCATCGGCAATAACCACAAGTCTGGTCTCCAGGAGCTTAAGGGTTTTTCGTCCTCGAGAATATCCTCTCGCTCACTTCCACTCTGGCTGCAGATGCAGCAAGCATTTAAAAATAGCAGTAATACTCTCAAAAAATATTTAATAATTAGAAAAACAAAGATAACATAACCTCATCAAAGATGGGGGGAGTCTGTGTCACCTGTAGCACTAGAAAAGGTCATCGGTGACCCTGCCTTCATCTAGCTTGTTACAAAGTNTGGTGCACCTATGCTGCACTGTGCTAGTTTGAGTAACCACTGAAAAACTAGCCAGCTAACATCCGAAGAGTCACAGTGCATCGGCAATAACCACAAGTCTGGTCTCCAGGAGCTTAAGGGTTTTTCGTCCTCGAGAATACCCCCTCGCTCACTTCCACTCTGGCTGCAGATGCAGCAAGCATTTAAAAATAGCAGTAATACTCTCAAAAAATATTTAATAATTAGAAAAACAAAGATAACATAACCTCATCAAAGATGGGGGGAGTCTGTGTCACCTGTAGCACTAGAAAAGGTCATCGGTGACCCTGCCTTCATCTAGCTTGTTACAAAGTGATGGGTGCAGAGACCAGAAGTCCCGCTGAACAGAAGGAAGCTAATGTCTAAATCCATCACGGTGTGGGTCAAGGATGCAAAATCATCCTGAAATGATTCTGCAAGCATGCAACAGAGGAACAGGGAAATCCTCTCATCAATCCCCTCATATAATTACTGACAACTCAAATAATGAGCTTATCTTTGCCTCATAAATCAGCTGAACTGCAAGTTATTAAGTGTCAGAAAGGGCAGAGAAGCTTGAGGCATGCTTCGCTGCAGAAGGACCAGGGGAGGGGGCAGGAAGCAAAGCAGCAGCTGTTCTGCGTGTCTTCTCTGCCAGGAAGACAGGAGGTGTTTGGGGCAGCAAAGGGGCAAGTCCCAGCCACAGACACCCCCGCCCCAGTCCCACCCCACTCACCATGAACAAGCTAAGGAGCTGCCCCGATACCCACTGGGCCAAGGGGGCTCCTTCTGTGTCTCCTCCAGGGGCTCTCTGAGGCTCCAGACTGTACCCCCAGCTACCCAGGAAGAAGGACCAAGAGAAACAAGCCTACTCACAAGACCCAGTTCCCGAGGGCAGAGGACAGAAAGGGGCCTGGCTAATTCCTTTCCCAGTTTAGCTAGATACATTTAAATTCCTACTTTGAGAGGACATGACTTTGCACATTATTGGAAAAGAAAGTAAGGGACCCACAGCTACAACACAGATCAACCATGTGCCTCCCCACACATGCAGGGACACAGCCCAGACAGGTGGCCACCCGAAGGCTTCCTGCAGTGGCCAAGCCCCAGACTCTCACCCGTCTGACCCCGCCAGCTGTGAGCATATAAGCCTTGGTAGCCATACGGTCGCCTGACTTCACCAACCCCAGAGGCAGCATCCCAGGGCCTGGTCCTGATTCCCCTGAGAGGATGTCCACAGTCTGGGAGGCAAAATGAGGGGACACGGTCCCCCACTCAGCAAGCCCAGAGCCCTACAGAAGAGACTCACCACAGACAAAAACCACCGCCCAGGGGCCAGGCATCACACAAGGTTGCGCCTTCCCAGGGTGGTCACACTCAGGGACACGTGGAATTGGTGTCAGCCCCTGGTTGTGCATACCTGACCCTAAACTGTGGGTGCTGAGACCAGGAGTGGGGAAGAGGGAATTAATTAACTCTGGGGCTGAGGAGCCAGTGAGCGAGGACTCCATCAGGTGCAGGACACCAGCGGGGGCGGGGAGGGTGGCACCAGTCCCTTCCCCAGTCCTGAAGGCAGCCGACATGGCTGGGGGTCACAGCAGAACACCACTTTCCTGGCCACTGTCCCTTGTCAACACAGGCCTAGCACTGAGTGCCAAAGACTGTCACCATTAACAGAAAGCCCATTGGGATTCAAAGTTTCTTCCCTTCTGTTTAGAAGGCTTCCAAGGAGACAATCCTTCAGAATTAGAAAAAGCCAGGTTGAAGGTCATGGACCACATGCCTGGCTCTGTGCTGGGGGCAATGCATGCATTTGAGGCTCCACTGAAGCCTCCGAGGGAGCGTCTGAGAGCAGGTTCAGGTAGGTGCTACTCGCACATCCCAGCTCTGCTGCCCAAGGCTGAGGCATCTTGGGCCAGTGACTGACCCGAGCCTTAGTGCTCATGTCTGTGAGGTGAAAACAGAAAACGTACGTGCTGCGTAGGGCTGTTTACAGGATGAAATGAATTACTCAAGTAAGTGCTTCAATAGCCTAAGAGTGAATGCTAGCTACCAGCTTCTATAGTTGTATCAATTTTACATTGAGGACACTGGAGCTCATTTAATTAAACACACACACACACACACACACACACACACACACGTAATTTACTTAAGGCTCAACAGCCAGTAAGTGGCAGAGCCAGGTCTTGAATGGAGGTCTCACCCTTAACGACTGTGAAACATTAACAGCATCCTGGGATGCAGCTGAAATATGGTTGAAATAAACTCACAGAGAATTAACAGCTTAATTATATCAGTGAAATATGTACTGGAGTGGGACATAATTTCACGGTCTGGAAAAAGAGATAAAAGATCTTCCCTCCAACTCCGTGGCTTTCACTTTAAACCGCTCCTGTCCATGGAGAGCAGCAGCCGCAGAGCTATCGATCTCCTCTTCCCCAGGAAGATGACAACACTAGGCTTTTCCACTCTGAGCTAAAATTCACAACTGAGGAGAAACTTGGGAAGAGAGACAGGAGACAGAAAGGGCAGAAGTGACAGGCTTAACCCAGCGGGCAGGACAGCACAAAAAATGATACCCGCTTGGGACCAGGATCCCCAGTTCCTGCAGCCATTTCCAGCTGGTGTACCAGGCAAGGGGAAGGGTGATCGTGACAGAACCACTCGATAACACCGATCCAAGGAGGCCTAGGGCCTGTTTGGGTTCATCTTCCCTCCTCAAGGACCTAGGGACAATCTGTAACAAAAAAGCACAAACACTACTTTCCTTTTTTTTTAATCCTCACCCAAGGATATGTTTATTGATTTTTTAGAGAAAGGAAAGAGAGAGGGAGAGGGGTAGAGAGAGACAGACAGACAGACAGACATTGATGTGAGAGAGAAACTTCCCATACATGCCCCAACCAGGATTGAACCCACAATTGGCAACCTCTAGGTGTACAAGACGACATCCCAACCAACTGAGCCACCCAGCTGGGGCACATTACTTTCTCAAGTCCCAACCCCAACATAAAATACCAATGACCCAGGCTAAACTACACAGAGAACTCCATCACCCAGGTTAACGCAAAAACCTCACCCACCACCCCCAACACTAAACTGGATCTCAACGCCTTCCGCTCTGCAAGAAAACAATTCATTGTCCGCCTACCAGCAATGGAGAACATAGAGACAGAGACCATGAGAATATCTGAAGTATTTACAGCCAAAGTCCTGTCACCAGGGCACAAGGCGCTGCGGCTCTGTGCCTGCTCACCTCTTCGCCCACCCCTCTCCCCTCGCTAGCTCTGCACCAGCCAGACAGGCCAGCCTGCTGCCCCTCCAACAGGCCAAGGTCTGTCATGGAGCCTTTGCAAATGCCATTTCATCTCCCAGGAAGGTGAGGCTACTTCATCCTGATTTATCTCCTCCCCAGCACTCAACACTGAATGAAAACACAAGATTTATTTGTTTTCTGGTTGTTGTCTGTTTTCCCTACTAGACCCTAGGTCCCATGAGGACAGAAGCCTTTTCTGTGTCATTCACTGCTGTGTCTCCAGTGCTCAGCACGTACTACAGGAGGGGAAGTGGCCGGGTCTCCCCACTCCGGCATGATGGAATGGGTCTGTCTCCTGTCTGGTATCGAGTGAGGATGCAGAGAAGAGATGGACAGAGAGACACAGGGATGAATGTTGGGCTTCCTTCCACACGGCTCCACCAGGGCCCTCAGGCCCCTGACGTCAAAGAGGAGAGGCCACACCCTCAGCTGTGACGGTTACCACCTGTGAGTCCCACCCCTGAGATGCAACAGTTCCGAAGTGGTGTGGACCTTGCAACACATCACTCTTCCTCAGGGATAAAGAGTTTGTCTTTGATTCCAACACATCTTTGGGGGGAAAAAAGTAAGAGAAGGAAGAGGGAAAGGCCCTAAGCTCCCAGCTGTGGCCAATGTGTAAGGAAGAACGTCACCCTCTCTAGGCCCCACTTTATTTTTCAGACTGCATGACTTTTAAAGTCACTTGCAGCCCAATCATTCCCTGACTTTATGTCATGGTAAAGGACACCAACCTCCATGAGCACTGATTCCCCAAGAAAATGGAAAAAGATGCCAAGGACAGAACATGCCTTCTGGCATGACAGACTGGGCCACTTACTAGTGAGTGGCCTTGACCATGTTGCTTAGCCTCCCTAAGCTCAGCTTCCTCAACTATTAAATGGGAGGCTAATCCCACCTCCCCTCTGGTTGGGTGGGAGGGCAGGTCCCAGAACTGTGACTGATGCTCCACTTATGCTCCAAGAGGGTCAGTCCCACCTCCTTCCCAAGCCCACTTCCAAACCACACCTGAGACCAAGGCCCCTCAGACTCCAGCAGGGGTCCTCATATAACCTCCAAATGTTGTGATGGCCTACCCCCACTCCATCTAGGAAATGCCAGACCTGCTCTTCCACCTCCCCGCCCTCAAGAAGGAATTTTCCCTTTCTTTAATTCAAACCAGTCTGTGCTTCATAACCCAGTGGAGGAGGCTGGACAGGACCTGGTCCAGGGAAATGCTGGACCCATGGGCAATGGGCGGTGCAGAGGGAGGCTGCACTGAGGATGCTGGCACGGGGGCCCCCACACCTGTGAGGGGCCAGGCCGAAGGCCAGAGGACACCTGGAGGCAGCTGTCCAGCCAGGGGAGCCAGAGCACCGCTGGCCTCACACCACATGTCTGCCGTGTCCTAGCCATGTGAGCCTCTGTTTCCCCTTCTGCAGAACAAAATGATAATAGCAGCCACCTCGGAGGGTTGAGATGATGGGTGCTCAGCACCTAGCACACACTAATACCGCCTGGCGAGCAGCGACTCACAGGAGACTAGCCAGTGGAGCAGCCGTCGCTGGGCTGGCAACGTTAGTTCTGTTGTGCCTGTTGACGCTCCTCATCAAAAAGGCTGGAAGGGTACACACGCAAGCGTCCCATTCCCTCGGTCACTCGGCACCTATGAAGTGCAAGGCTCAGCAGCAAAGTTCTGAGCAAACTTGCAGCCTGGCCCTTGGGAGCTATGGTCGACTGGAAATGCAGTGCGCTCAGTTCGGCATTTACCAGGTGCTCCTACGCTTCAGGCCAGAGCCGAGCACTGCGGGGTGGGAAGAAGGAGCCCCAGGTGAATCAGATCTGAATGGTCCGGCCATGGACCATCAAGAGCCCTCCCCCTTCTGCCATCCCACAGCCGACCTGGGCCCCAGCTGGCCCTTGGGCCCCCAAAACTTCACTTCCCCGCTCAACTCCACTGCATCTCAAATCACTGCACCAAGACCTTTACTGCCTTTTCAAGTCTTCCCATTTTACACCCTTATTATCCTGCCCCTGCTATTCAGCATTCACAGGCACTTAATCAAGGTGCTCTGCTGGTTTATTACCACATCTTCCAGCTGATAGAGTCTCCCTTATCTGGAAATTGCACCATAGTGCCCGTTAGTGTTTAAGAAGATCTTTCTGAGGTATCATTTCACTTGTTCCTGATGATAATTAATTTAAAGTACTGATCAAGATGTGAGGAAGGGCCAGCCTTTGGAAACTGACGGCCATGTAGGTTCACAGTGACGACTGGGCCTTTTGAAGGCGTTGTGAGCAGCCCGGCCGCTGGAAGTGGGGGAAGGCTGCTTTTTGGTAGCAGCCTCGGCAGCTGCAAGGATTGCCACTGCCAGGCTCTGTCATTGGTTCCACGACTCCAAACAAGTTCTGTTTTCTGCCCATTGGCTAATCAGCCAAGATGGCACCTCTGCATGTTAACAGAGCCAAAAGGTAGTAAACAGAGACCGAGCCCCACACAGCCTGGCGCATGTCACAGAGGGCAGGCGAGTCAGCTGGCGCTGATGCTGGTGTTCACAACCCCTGACTGTAAGTTCAAGGCAGACAGGGGAGTACCTCATCAGCTCTCATGGGTACCATCCAGGGCACAGGTGGCCCATGCACCCAGCAGAGCAGTCTTCTCTCCTGAGGCCACAACGAGGTATGGGGCTGGACGTGAGCAAGAAAGTAGTGCACCCCGCAGTGATAAGACCACCAAGCTTGGGAACCACAGGAAAAAACATTTCCTAGCACCTTGCTTTGGGTAACACCCAGAGTCAAGCCACAAATTCCTATGCTCCTCAGTACCAGTGGCAGTGAGTCATCCAGGAGGAAGGTCTCTACCTGGCCTCTTGCGATGGGCCACGCACAGTGCTGGGCCTGCCAAGGATCAGGGCAGTGTGGTCTCTGCCCTGTAAGTCCAGTGGGGGCACACGTCTGCACAACAGAACAGAAGAGGGTCCTGTGTGAGCAGCGGGCAAAGCTACTTAACCCAGATAGGGATGTGGCCTCCGCTTCCCCAATGAAGGGACCTCTGAGCCAGGGCCTGAAGGATGGGTCCCTGATCGCCCACAGAAAGAGGGCAAAGCAGATGGACAAGCTCGCTCACAGGGCAGGTGGCAAGATGGACCAGGTTCTCCATGCCGAGAGCAGGGCCATGAGAAGAGAGAGGGACAGGGATGGGGACAGACATGGAGGCAAGGCCAAACCGCCACGGGCCTGGCATGGCTTGTTCAGAGCTCAGTCTTTCCTCTAAAGGCAAAAAAGGAGCCCTGAAAGGTTGCTGGAAGAGCAAAGCCACAATTAGATTGGCATTGTAAGACCATCCTTCAGGGTAACCAACAGGACGTTACAGAACGCACTGGAGACTGGGAGCAGGGAGACCGGGGCTTCTCCCCACTGGACCCCACGCCTGCGGCACGTTTCTGGACGACTCACTTCCCCCCATGAGCCTCACCTCATTGTCCATAAAGCAAGGCTCCCAGCAACCAGGCCCAGCAGCCCTGGCCAAAGGGCTGGGAGGCTCCTGCCATGCCAATGAGAACAGCATGAACTGTGACAAGTTAAACGAACACAACAGGTGATGACTATTCCCCGGAATACCAAAGTCTCACTTCTTCCCATGGCTTTGCCCCTCTCCAGGAAAAAAAAAAAAAGCAGTTCAGATCTGAAAAATCAAAAACTGTTGAATATGAGTCTGCACTGCGCTCTCCAGCCTTCGGCCCACAGTGAAGAGTAGGTCTGAGTGGCTAAGACAACCCAGGGGGGGAGGATCACGGGGCTCAAGGCAGATAAGGTCGCTGTGATGTACAGCCTTCTGACTCCAGATGACCCTCAAGATACATGATCCACCCCAGTGACAGGGGGCTGAGGGAAATAAGGGCATGTCATGCAGATGGAGTGTGCACACCCCATGCAACCGCCACCTCATACATCACTCCTCTCACCAGACACAAGTGTTCTGGGGCCACAGAGCCCCTGAGCCCAGATCAGCTGCGACTTCAGCAGCATGCAGGTCGGCACCCCGGAGGCCGGCTGCACCCCAGGACCTCGCTGACAAGTGGCCAGAGCAGAGCTGATGCTGTTGCCTGTTCTGCCAGCTGGGGTGCTGTGCACCAAGCCGAACCCCTGGCAGTCCCACAGAAGCTGGGCCAACATGAAAAATGATCTGGACTTCCTACTGCAACCGATGGTCCTGAAACATCTGGCTCATGGGAGATGCTAAATAAGGGGAAGTAGTTCCCCAACCAAGTTTCCAATTTGCATCCAGGAGTCAGAAAACCACTGCATGGCGGGGAAGCACACAGTCTCTGCCTGGAAAGGGTCTGTCCCAGGACAACGGGAAGAAACCCTACTGATTCCCCAGGAGCCCCCGAGACACAGAAACAGGACAGACTGACGCCAATTCCCTACACCAGGGGAAGCCTAAGAACACCAGTGGGTCGGCATGGCAACCTGCCTGTGGCAGGGAATGCGCAGGGCCTGCTCGCAGGCCACAAGCACACATGTGGGAGACTTCACCCTCCAGGGCAGTGGGCAAGTGCCCCAGGAGATGCGGGCAGGCAAGGACGCTCTCCATTGTGCTGGGAAGGGAGACAAGTGCTGAGGAAGGGAGCCTTGGGAATAAACTGCAGTCTGTGCACACTCTGACTGTCCGAGTGGGTCTGTGCGTCCTCACAGACAGCTGCCCGGAACCCAGTGTTCAGTGGGAAAGTTACTTGTCCTGACTTCCTGGAGGTTCTTCTCTGCCACACCCACTCAGGCCCAGCTCCTGAAGGGGCTCCGGCCCATCTGTGTCCCAGGCGCAGTGCTCCCACCAAAGCCCCAGCTGCAGTTTGGGCCTCTCTGAAACCATGACCCTTGGAAGGAGCCGCATGGTGCCCGAACTTCACTGTCCCACGTGGAAATGTGCCTCCAGACTTCAGTCACCAATACCTCTGCACACCTTCACCACACCCAATCCTGAAACTCCAAACAACCCACTTTGGGCCTAGATCAATTTCCCTAGACACTCAGTCTGTCGATCACAAGGGACCAACGAGTGTGTGGAAGACAAGAAGCTATATTTACTCATCTCTACACCCACTTTGTTTTGTTATTGTTTTTTACGGCCATCGCTCTTACCCCACCCTCCTGTCCTCCCTAAATCCTGCCTCCAATTTGCCTACAAACCAAAATTTGAGCACTCGCAGGCACACAGTCTGCCACTGCCTACTGGTTCAGGAAAAAAACACCTGGACACAAACTGCGGGAAATGATTCCAAATAGAACAAAAAGACAATATGTTTTGTCCAACTCATAACAGTATGAACAAATTCAATATAGAAGAGGAAAAAATTAAGTTCTCAGAGTTCTAAGAACTCTAAGGCCCCCTTAGCGTTCCAAGGGGCCAGGCAGATTTGACTTCCTGCTTATCCCTACTCCGTCCTTCACAACACGGTCTGCAGTCTCAAGCCCTTCCCCTCCCAGCAAGCCCCCGAGCTGGGAGGTCTCAGGCCAGTGTCTCCGGGTGGTGAGAGACAATGACCAAACATGCCTGTCCTTTGTCACTAACCACCTTCCTCATTTTCCCTTCTGCTGAGCCATCTGCGGGAAAACGCCAACATGTGCTGAAGGGAGAAAATGTATTTGCTAATTTATATGCTGGGTAAATTCACTTATTCAGTAGAATAATAAAAATGTGACTGCTCACCACCCTTCGCTTCGAGAGTACAGACATCTTTATTAATGATTTTAAAACCTGAAGAAAACGGGAATGCTTGCTCTGTTTACATTTCCCTAGATTAAATGGAAGACATTCTCTTGCTGGTGGCAAAACATCGAAAATACCCTTCAAGTCATGATTTAGTGCTGGAGAAATTGTATTAAATTGGGATGTGACCATGTGTCTAGCTATCAATTACATCACTAGGGGAAAAGAAAACAAGAGAGATTTACATTTTCAGTAATTCCTGCCATAAACGCTCTACATTCCTGGATGATGTTAGAAAATATTTTCCCAGACTTCACATTTTAACCCCTAAGGTTCAGAGCTTCAAATACTGATGTTCTGGTGTTCTAAATAAAGTAACAGATGACCCTCAGTATTTCTTCCCCCACCATCATATGCACCAGAGGATATTGCATCCTGCCCCCCCACCCCCGCCCCATGTGCTATAGCTTTGCTGATCGAAGCCTGTTCCACCCACCACAGACCTCCTGGATTCCGAATTTGGCCTGAATCCACAAATAAACATTGAGTCAGGACCAGGGAAGCATTCGGATTTGGTCACTAGCACGGTAATAAATAAGTAAACCAGAAGAGAAGATACAGGGCAACAGTTCCAAGTCCTAATTAGAGGATAAGAATCATTTGGGGGTTAAATTTCAAGTAGATGAGGGTGAAAAGGTATTTGGGGATAAATATGTAGAGACAGATTTGTGAATGAATCCTGGATTAGGGGAGAGGGTGAGACAGAGGGTGAAGGTCCCAAACGTTTTGAGCTTCCTATCGTAAAAGTCAGTCCCTCCTTATCACAAGCACCCAGATCCTTCTGAGTTGAATCAGTGCTACTGGTAACCCTCTAGGCTGACTTTGTAAATATGATTTGTGAGGGAGGAGAAGAAATTCAACCCATGCATTTGTGTGGCTGCTAAAAGCTACTAGCTGGGAGGGAACTGTGAACCCCACAGGCCCAGGGTGGAGTAAGACGCACCAAAGGTAGCAGAAAGGGACCTCTACAATGAATAGAAGGTGGCAGCTGGATCTTATCTTCTTGCCTCCCATCCCCCACCCCCAGGGTGCAGAGTAGTGGAAACTACCTGGATCTCCACCATGTGACAGGCACGCAACCACTACTTGGTCCAGTCAAGCCCTTCACTCATCTCCCCATGAGCGCCAAGCCAGACAGCCACAAGCAAGGAATTTCTAACAGTCAATCACACAAATGAATCAAAATCAAAACGAAGACTCTTGTTTTCTTAATCCGGAGTCTGGAGCAAGTCCACTTTGCTTCTGGAAAAAAGAAAACCTCTTGCTGAACCACATCCACTTACTTCTCTTCTAATTCAACTGAATAAAAATACGTTATCTAGCACCCTTAATGATTACTTTGGCAGCCCTGAGAAATCATGTATTCCTAAATACTCTAAAATATCAAATAATCCTGTTAACTCTCAAAAACCTAAGCAGATAAAAACTATAAATTCAAACCTCCATGAAACCTAAGCATAAGAAAACTATGTGAAAGCACATCATAATAACTTGCCCAAATTGGTGGAAAAGAGAAAAATCTTAAAAGCAGCCTGAGGAAAAATAGGCATGTTACATACAGAGGAACAAGGGAAAAGGAAAACAAAATGTTTGTTGATGAAAATGAAATAATCAATCAAAAGAACCTATGCACCTCAATGTTCGTAGTACCATTATTTATAATAGCCAAGTGCTGGGAACAGCCTAAGTGCTCATCAGTAAATGAGTGGATCACAAAACTGTGGTATGTTTACATAATGGAATACTATGCAGCTGAAAGAAAGAAGGAGCTCCTACCCATCACAACAGCATGGATGGAAATGGAGAGCATTATGCTAAGTGAAATAAGGCAAACGGTGAAAGACAATTAACATGTGATCTCACCTATAACAAAAAGCTAATCAACAAAACAAACAAGTGAGCAAAACAGAACCAGAGACATGGAAATAAAGAACAAACTGATAGTGACCAGAGAGAGGGGCAGGGATAAAGAGGGACAGATGGGAAAGGGTGAAGTCAAGGAACATGTACAAAGGACCCACAGACAAAGGCAATGGGGGGACATGGATTGAGTGTGGGAGGCAGGGCAGGGGAGAGTAATGGGGGAAAAATGGGGACAACTGTAATTGAATAACAATAAAAAAAAGGAAACAACATAAGCAAGAAAACAAAGATGCAACATCTTCAAAGTATTAAAAGAAAAATCTACCAACTCAGAATTCTATACCTAGCAAAAATATCTTCCAAACTTGAAGTTGAAATAAAGACTGTTCAGATAAACAAGAAATAAGAGAATTTCTCACCAACAGACCTAAATTACAAAGAATGTTAAATACTTCAAGCAGAAGATAAACTATGGCAGATAGAAATATGTATCTACACAACGATGCAAGTAACTCTGGAAATAGTAATTACATGGGCCATCAGAATCAACATTGTCATACATAACTGCCTTCCTTATTGTAATTATCCTGTTAACAATACTTTAACTGTTTAAACTTTTGCCTACATGGTATTGCTTTCTTTGATATTATTTTTGTAATGTCATATATATATAAATATATATATATGTATATATATATAGTTTTATTTTTTTTTATTTTCTTAATGGGGTCATTCTAAACATTTTTGTTTACCTCAAGGTAATAAAGATTTTTCTCCTATGTTTTCTTCTAGGAGGTTTTATAATTTTACATTTTATTTTTTTAAGATTTTGTTTATTTTTAGAGAGAGGGGAAGAAAAGGAGAAAGAGAGGGAGAGAAACATCAATATGTGGTTGCCTCTCACACACACCCTACTTAATAACTGGCCTACAACCCACGCATGTGCCCTGACTGGGAATCAAACTGGTGACTCTTTGGTTCACAGGCCCACACTCAATCCATTGAGCCACACCAGCCAGGGCTGATATTTTATTTTTATGTTTAAGTGTAATCCATTACAAGTTGTCTTTACCACGGTGTGAGGCATGGGTCAAAGTTCATATTTTTTCCATAGAGATATCTGGCTGTTCTAACACTGTTAGTTAAAAAGTCTGCCCCTACCCCAGTGAACTATCTTTAGCATGTTTGTTTTTTAAAATATCAAATGATCATGTCTATGGGGGCCTATTTCTGGACTCTGTTCTGTTCCACTGATCTGTAAGTATAACTCAGCAATTACACTCCTAAATATTCACCCAAGGAAGAGTAAAACATATGCTCACAAAAAGATATGTACCTAAATGCCCGAGACAACCTTACTCATAATAGCCCCAAAGCTGGAAACAACCCAAATTTCCAGTAACAGGTGAATGGATAAACAAATCATGTTGTATCCATACAACTGAATTCTGGTCAGCAATGAAAAATAATAAACTAATGACATACACAATACCATGAACAAATCTAAAAAAAAATTGTGCTTAAAGAAGCCAGACACAGAAGATTACACGCTATATGGTTTCCTTTACACACAAAACTTACCTACAGTGACAGAAAGCAGAACAGGTCCCCTGGGGCTGGGGGACAGACTGTGAAGCGGAAACTTATAGTGATGGAAACTAGACAAACCTTCATTGTGGTGGCATTTACAGAGGAGTATACATTTGTTAAAACTAAAACTGTACACTTAAAATGAGTACATTTTATTATATGCAAGTTATTCCCCAATAAATTGGTTTTTAAAAAGAAGTCTTCCCTATTATGAATGTGGGCTTTCCGTACTAAAAGTTCACCAAAGGGACTGTCTACACTCATAAGTATGAAAGATTGAACTTATAAAGATGCTCGGCTGCATCCCATTTCTATCAACTAGTTCCAAATGCTTTCCACAAGGCTAATATTTTAAACTAACATTTAAGGTTGGGCTTAGCACAATGGACGACTTGACCTACTGGAGACCCATTTATTACTGCAGGACTTATTGACTGTCCCTGGTTGTTTATTTTCTGGAGTCCCGGGAGGCCATTGGTATGGCAAAAGACTCTGATGCTGGAGACAGAGCAGAAATATTCAACACAGTGAAACCCCACTCTAACATCTTCTGCTCACTTGTCTGCCTTCCCATCTGAGCCACCATGCAATACCCCTCCCAACCCGCCCTACAAGAGAGAATGACCTGGAATTCTGGGACCAAATTCATCTCCAAAAATATAAATATATTTTGCCTTTTCGGAAGAAAACAGCAACTCTAATAGTGTGGATGAATCACAGTATGGCACAGCACTATAAGGCCTGAGGCTTGCCATGCACACACCCCAGCTCCCGAAGGCTCATGACATGCCTACAACCTCTGCTTTAGCACGTCTGTATCAAAGCTTCTTAGTTGGGAACTGCTCACCCCTAGCAGTGCCCTGCGTTCTGCCAGGGAGAGTAGCAAACCACAAAATAACATGGTGTGTCTTTCCTGGAGCATCAATTTTACATGGAAATTTAGAAAGGAGAAAGTGTTTGTATGGTAAAATAGTCATGCTATATTATGAAGGATGACTAGAAAGCAATACTCAAGTAATTGCTTAACATTTTAAAGAGGCAATTCCAAGACATCTCCTACTTGCAATCTCTTTTTCGGGTTAACCTCCCAAAATCCTCAAACCCCTTTTAAGGTGTACATTCCCATCCTGTGTGAGGGCAAATGCCAGGGGGAAACAATGCTTCCGGAAGAGCCAGAGCATGAGCAAAAGCACTGAACTGATGGGGATCAGAAAACCTTGCTCCTGGCACGTTTCCAGTCTTCCACCAACCCATTATGGCCCAGTGCTCGTGCAGAAGTCAGGGACTGGACCCAAAGTCTGGGGCTCCGACCCTGGCCTGGGCACACGTCCATGTTACAATTTCGAAAGAAGTCACCATAGGTTCTGCATCCACAAAACAGATGAGAGCAGGGCCCAGCTTGCGCAGCACTATGCACTTCAACCCCTAACCAGCAGTAGGCGACCACTGCCTACCACCATTACTGTTGTTTCATGATTTTAATCTCTATGCACCATGGCATCTCCTTCTCCACATCAACTACAATCTGTTCAGTGACAGATCATTCATTGACCATTCGCTCTCAAATGCAGAGGGAGGGAACGAGAACTCTGGACACCCATGCGGATGCACAGCCTTTTAGGACCTCCGACTTGGGTGTGGTGGACTCCCTGGGAAACTGACTTCTGCAAAATAAATAAGGGCTTTTTATGGTTGAGCTTCAAAAAGTGACCTGAAGCTAGCTCTGGCTCTTGGTTTTATAGTAGAGATGAGCTTAAGAACCAACTCGATCTTTCTCAACAAGCCTAAGACTGATTTATAACTCAGAGTGTACACTTACATATTCACATACAACAGGAATATCCATGATCAAGAGCCAGCCAGCCACCCACAGATGACCATTTGCGATGAGTGGGTCCTCCTCCCAAGACAACAAAGCACTAGTCAGAAGTCTGCCTCATGCACCAGGAATGAGAACCAAGACAGAGTCATGTTTCCAAGGGGTATTTCTAACCATGGTGGCCTAATGAATTGCCTCCTGCAGTGAGAATTACTCACTGGAGCCCTGGCTGCTGTAACTCAGCAGATTGAGCTCAGGCCTGCGAACCACACGATTGCAGTTCGATTCCCAGTCAGGGCACATGCCTGGGTTGCAGGCCAGTTCCCAGCAGGGGACTCATGAGAGGCAACCATACATTGATATTTCTCTCCTTCTCTCCTTCCCTTCCTCTCTAAAGATAAATAAATAAAATCTTAAAAAAAAAAAGAATTACTCACTGGAAACATCTTATCACATGTAACCTGGATTTCCTCAAACTTCATGGATGTATAGGCCTTTCCCAGTGCCTGGCCCAACACGGCAGAAGTTTCACCCAGTAATTTCTAGGAATCCCTAGGAGTAAGATACATACACTCACAAATAATCCTTCCCTCTTGCTGCTGTGCTCTACTGAGCAACACCTTGAGAGTGCTGGTATCTCCACACAGGGAACAGCCACCAAGGGCTTTCGGGGCCACAAACCCAGAAAGGGTACCTGCTACAGTATGTCTGTGTGTGACAGGGAACTAGCGCCCCAACAAAGAGTCATGCCCCCTTCCACAGACCAGAAATGTTGCCAGGCAATGGCTGCAAGCCAAGGCTTTCATTTCCCAGCCTCCTTTGTGTCAGGTGAGTAATCCTCACTAACAGGGTACGCAGGAGCCAGGCATGTCCCCTCCGGGCTGGATGATTGAAAGAAGTGGATCTGTATGCTCCCTGCTCTCTTTCGCCATTTACCAGTGGGCCGAAGATGGTAAACTGCAATAGCCTGGGTCCCTGCATGACTCCATGGAGCAGAGCCTCCCCAAACTCACTGAGATTTGGGGGTTTACCACTTAGAGCAGTCAGCATCACCCCACCAAAAACACTGTGCTCGCTGCTGCAGTGGGGAGAAGGCAATAAGCAAGCCGGAGTTGTGGGTTAGGGCCAAGCTCTTCTCTCTCTCCCGTCTTTCCACACAGGTCAACTCAGAGCCTGGTGCTCACAGCACCTCCGGGGGAGTCAAAGGGCCCCATAGCAAGGGGACTCAGAACTGTGGTCTCACTCCTATCCCTCACTACCTCGAAACCCAGAAACAACTTAAGCCACCTTGAAAGGCAACTCTGAGGGCTAGTCAGCAAGTTCCAGCTGCCTGGCCAGGGCACAGGTTCCATGCCCACAATCACCACTGTGGCAGGAGTTAATGGCCTGCACTACAGGGCCCAGAACTGTCCACTTTAGGGCTTTCCATGGACAAGGCCAGCCATGACATCATCAGGCACCAATGCCTGGCTCCACCAGACACACCACCCTCCTTGCACCTGGGCTGGATTCAGCTGACAAGCGGGTCAGCACATGCAGGTGAGGGAGGGAGTGGGGTAGACAGTGGCAGAAAGGAAGTTGAGAAGGCAGCTTGGGCCCTATGGTGACAAAGTGCCTTCGCAGGTGTTAAGCAGGAGGATTCTGAGATGCATCCAATCCCATCTGTGCCAGGAAAGTTCATGAGGAAAGTCACGTGGGGATAAACAGGCAGGGAGGTGAGAAGGCCACGTGGGGACCAGTCCTTGATTCTCTCAAGTCCTCTGGACCGACTTCGGGTTTTTTGGGACTCGGGGGATCTAAGATCCCTTACTTATGTTCGTGTCACCGATCTGGATCATTCTGCTTCTTTCCCTGAAAAATGTTCAGGCCGTCTGTTCATCCAACGGGAGTCTTGCTCTCCCTTAAATGCACTAAAAAGGAGGAGTGACCAACCCATCCATTAGTCGTTAAGTCTTTCCTCCTCAGGCCCCTGCCACCAGCCCCGCCTCTCCCCTCCTGTCCCCGCCCCCACTCAGAATCCTAAGAATCGTCTCAATAGCTCTGTATCTCTAAATTCTCTCACCGAGGAGTAAAGCCCAAAATCCTATCCCGTCAGCCTCCTGAATCTCTCTCCCGACTTTCCACGTCCGTCCCTCCTCCTCAGCCGCCACAATCCCAGCCGGGCTGATCCCTCAACGCCAGAGGGAACGGGCCTCGTCCTAGAGGTGGCGCACCGCTGCCTCCCGCGATCTCTGTGCTGCACCGGAATGATCTTGTACACGCCAGCCTGTGCCTGCAGCGCTGCCAACCGGAAACCTGGGGCATCCTCTCCCCCTCTCACAAAACCTCCGCGCGACACTCACGAGGACGCCGCAGCAGCGCCCAGCCCTGCCCTTCCCGGGCCGCCTGCTTCTCTGCCGTTGGCGCCTTCCGGTCCTCGGACCAGCTCCTGCTTCCAGTTCCGGAAATGGCACGAGTCTCACCTCCTCAGACCTGTCTCTGGGAGTAGTTCATGGCCATGCTGCCACCGCGTTTTTCCTTCGCTCCTGCTGTCCCTCACCTCCCGAGCACAGCTGTCGCAGCGAAGCCTTTCCTGCCACCCCCCACCACCCCCATCTGTGTGGTGTATAGGCCATGTATGGAACATATGTGTATGGACCATGTGTGTTCCGTGTATGGAACATGTATGTTCTATACATCTTCGTGGGTGTATAGGCCTTTCCCAGTGCTGGCCCAATATGGCAGAAGCCTCACCCAGTAATTTCTAGGAATTAGAAATTCCTAGAATTATACATACTATACATCCATTTATACATTCCTATACATCCATGAGGAGGTATGGAACATACATGCGCCCTTGTTCCATGCGATACACGTTTTATGGTGCTTGAACACAATGTGTGTGAATAATGCTATATAATTCAGATAATTAGATATAAGTAGAATATATAAAATTCCACTACATTGTACTTTTCCTTCATAGCACTTACTACAACTACAATTAAATCCATGTTGGGGCGATTACTGGTGTAACAGCAGCCTCCTCTGCTAGGAGGAAGCTCCATGAAGGCAGGAGCTAGCTCAGCCCGGCCCGCTGTACCCTCGGCGCCTGGAGCACCCCCGCACCCAGCAGGCCCTCAGTGAGTCCCACTCGGCCACGTCAGCCAGCCTTCCTGCATCAGAACGGATGAAGAAACTAGGGCCAGAGCAGGGACAGGGCTTTCCCAGAGTCTTGCCATCTTAGTCAGAGCAGAGGTTTAAACCCTGGGCTCAATCCACACCTCAGCGCTTAGCCCATAATGACACCACAGTCGCTCACCAAGCAATCAATGCAACCACAATCCAAAGAAGAGAATGGATCCTGAACTACCAAAGGGACACACACACGAAGTCCTGGAATTGCCCTTAAACCACACATGGTTGGGGCAGAAATCAAACATGGCCACGTGTATACTGTGATCGAGTAGACCAGGGGCCCCCGATCCCATTTGAGATATAGCTGTTCCCGGGACAGCTGTGACATGCGTTCAGCTCCCATGCGCCCAACCCAATCAGGCCAAGGCCTCGGGAAGGCAGCAAAACACTCCGTAATGAGCAGTCACTGCTCTCCCCCAGGCAGCAGCGAACAGAGCTCCATGAAGGTGATAAACACGATACCAATCTTACCAGGCAGGTACGTGTTCAACATCGGGCACAGAGAGACTCCTGGCAGGTGATCCATCTCAGAAAGGCGGCACTGCTGGCTAACTGATTTCTGCCAGCCACGCATTTATGAGGAATTTAAGTTGTGATTTGAATGTACTCATGGCATCATGTGGGCCGAGAGACAATCCATCACCCCAGCCCACACTCAGCCAATGCCCAGAGGGCCGCCACTTAGGGCAGGCAGGTTGGGTGTCCAGGAAGCTTTCCCACCACCAGCCTACTAAGGTGGTGTTCCAGCCAGTTCCCTAACCACCTATTTTTTTGCCCATGACATTTCCCGCCCAGTGCGAGGCCCTGGGTACTCCGCACTGATGAGGCACAGCCTCCTCTCCAGGAAGCTCACAGTCTAGTGAACTACATTTGTACAGCATTTTACAATCTCCTAGTAATTTCACTTAAGCCTGTATCCATCTTCCCTGGTATTTTTATTATCATTGTGTATGTCTTCCTTGGTCTGAGAAAAATTTGATGTAAAAATTGTTTCCAGTTAAAATTGGCAGAGGAGCTTAACTGCCCTCATTTGGGCTTTAGAATTCATAGTAGGGAGGAACAAATCACGGACCCCTTGAGCGAGGCCCCATGTGGCAAACTGCTGGGCGGCGGCATGCAGCCATTGCAAATGCCTTCCCTTCCCACTCACAGGCAGAAGCTGCACAGGCAGAAGCTGCACAGGCAGCCACAGCCCGCCTCCCTTTCACTGCGAGGTCTCGTACAGCCTAGTTCCAGCCCCTGCCATGTCTGTGGGAACCCGTGCCAGGGTGTCCAGGAGAGCTTTGCTTTGATTTTAAGAGACAGTCCCAGCTGGCCAGGCCGTGTTTTTTCTCACTGTCTTCACATCACATACATGTGACACTCGGAGCTGGCACAGCCCACTTGCAAACAGGAGGTGTAAGCGACCGGAAGGGAAACACCCAGAGATGTTCTCGTCGACCCTGCTGAGCCACCCAGACCATGACAGCTGCTATATCCCTTCAGATGATTTACTGGTAAGAAACCCAAGCCCTGATGTTCAGACCATTGCAGGAGAGGTTTCCTGTCATCTGCAGCCACACAGTCCTGGAATATGTAGTTCAGGGTTTGGCCAAGGATATGCCTTTGAACTAGACATACTTGGATTCATGTTCCAGCTCATCACTCACTGGCTGCATGAGTCAGGGCAAGTTATTCAATTCCTCAGAGTTGTTTCCATCTTCTATGAAATGAAAACAATGCACATTTTTTCACATTCTGTGAAAAAGATGCAGGCCCTAGGGCGCTTCCTCAAAAAATTAAACATAAAATCACCGTATGATCCAGTAATTCCACTTCTAGGTATACGCCCAAAAGAATTCAAAGCAGGACTCAAACAGATATTTGTACACCCACGCTCACAGTGATACAACTCACAGTAGCCAAAGGTAGAAGCAACCAAAATTCCATCGATGGTTAACGGGTAAGCACAGTGTGGTGCGTTGCAGTGGAATATTATTCAGCCTTAAAAAAGGAGGAAATCTTGACACACGCTCTGACATAGATGAACCTTGAAGACATCACGCTAAGTGAAATAGGCCAGCAACAAAGGGACAAACAACATATTCTCTTCACCAGAGACCCTTAGAGTTGTCGAATTTGCAGAGACAGAAAGTAGAGAGGTGCTTTCAGGGGCTGGCAGGGAGAAGGAGACAGTGTTCCCCTTTCACAAGGTAAAAAGCTCTGGAGATGGTCAGTGCGGATGGTTCCTCCTTGCATGACTATCCTTAATGTCTCCAAACAGCATACTTCAAAATGGCTAAAATGGTCATTTTGTTATATATATTTTAACTCAATTTTAAACAATAATTTTTAATAAAAATAGTTTTAGTATAATTTTAAAGATGTTATTTATTTATTCTGGAGAGGGGAAGAGAAGGAAAAAGCGAGGGAGAGAAACATTCATGTGCAAGAGAAACATTGATCAGTTGCTTCCTGCACACCCCCAACTGGGACCTGGCCCACACCCCAGGCCTGTGCCCTGATAGGGAATCAAACCTGCGACCTTTCACCTTGAAGGACAACACTCAACCCACTGAACCACGCTGGTCAGTGCTTAAAAATAATTTTAGAAATTAAATAAGAAAACCCTCTTAATGAATTCATAGGTTGATAGGCTGACCACTACCCAGGGTCAAGTCCTTCGATGGTTGCCCGCTGTAGCTTTGTCCCAGATCAGCATGTCTGAAAGGTGTTTCATTCATGCAGTGAGAGGGTATAATTGCTTTGTCTAAGAAACCAAAGATGAGTTGATGGCTTCCGGCCCTGAGAAAGGAAGAAGATTCCACAAAGAGCCACACTGCAAGGTACAACATAACACCTGCCCCAGAGAAGGGCAGAAACAGTGTAGGGTCTTCAGGGGTCTGAGCCACTGCACTTGGCTTTGAGATATGAGAAAAGTTCCAAAGAAGAGATGGCACTGGAGCCGGACTTGAAGAATGAGAACATTTAGTGGTAGAACACAAGGCATTTTAAAGACGTGTCCAGCTGGCAATACCACGATGTGAGCTGAGACGGCAAAGCCTCTCATCCGGGCAGACGAGTCGTGCATTGGGACAAGCAGGAAAGACAGAGCCAGACAGAGCCCCACGCACCAGACAAGGAAGTAGTATTTTTATTTCATAAAGGAAGGCAGGAGACACAGATGCATGTTTGATTCCGCAGCACCTAAGACTATTCTAAGCACAGGTTCCCAAAAAGTGACAACTCACCAAGCAGCCAGCAACACCTAAGAGGTCGTCCAAGCGACTGGCACTGGTAATCAGGCTAGGCAGGCTCCACTCGGCCACCCAGGCCATCTCCTAGATGCTGCCATTACCTGAGCTACGTCCAAAGAACAAATACCTCAAAATGCCTTCAGTTTACCGGTGGACTGCAGAGGCCAGTCCTAGCCCCCCAGAAGCCTTCATCACGCATGCTCCCAGACGGGGTTTCCCCCACCAGACAGAGTGGGACTCCCCTTCTGAAGGAGCACTGCCCACCTTCCCCTCACCCAACTCCAAACCTGGTCATCTGGCTCCTTGAGCACATTTGCCCATGTCCTTCTCTGTGATGAAGGCAAGTGAACTTGCACAAATAATTGGGGGCAGGGGGCAGAAGAAAAATGAATAAGGAGACCCAATGCAGAAAAATTATTTGAGTCCAATTTTAAGAAATTATTTCAAAGTTCTAATCACTCTAAGGGATGAAACAATTCATGACAGGAATTGCAATTACCAAAGAAATGATCTGTTCTGCAACAGCGATTTTAGTGACATTTATAACACACCAGAAATCATGGCACTTAATTATCTGCGCTTACTGGGGCTACAGATGCCATGCTGGAATCTAATTAAATAGATCCACCAAAACTGGCCAACTGAAGAAAAGTTGCCGAACCGTGCACTGGTTTTCAAAAGCAGTTCGTGAACAGCCTCCAAATAGGCAGTGAGTAATGATCTTTCTTCCCCAAGAGTCACCTGAAAGAAGAGACATCTCTATATTGATGTTCAGTTTCTCACAACCGAATTTACTTCCACTCCTAAAACACCTCTTCCCCATTCCAATGACCTTTGACAGGTCCCCAGGACAAAGGGAAACTCTTTCCCTACTCACCTTCCAGGTCACACAGCCACAGGATAACAGAGCGAAACAGGGTGGGTACAAATCCTTAAGCGCTTAAAAAACGGAATTCTTGCCTCAATTTCTTAAACGTGTTAACTCGTCAAATACTAACAACCACAGGAGATTCTATAATTCCTGAAATATTAATGGCTTGCTTGTTTAAATACTAAGTATCCCATGAGGACAAGATACTAATTACAAAACCAGTAAGTGCTCAAAGAAGAAAATACAGAAAACACATAAAAGTACAAAAAAAGAAAAGAGAGTTAAAATTGCCAACAGCCATATACGATCACGATTAACTCTGTGGTCTCTTTCCTTCCAACGTATTTTCTAAGCACACGTATCTCTCATCAGAGTGCAACCATGTCACAACTTCACACCCATTTCATCATTATGCATTGGGTGGAGAACATTTACTATGATTTCTCTAAACAATACCCTACTTCTGAATTATAGCTTGTTCCCAAGTTTACAACTGGATCACATGCTTGTACTTAAACCCGCATCTGCCTCTAATTCCTTCAAAGGGATTCTGAGAAAGAAACTCCTGGGATGCTGCTCACCGACGTATAAGGCTCCTAGTAAGACCAGCCAAATCGCTTTAACTCCAAGTTACGCCAGTCTGCATTTCTACCAACAGCATGAAGAACAGCCCAAATTGTGAACTGTTTTTTCTTTCCAACGACAGCATTATTCAATGTTCAGTGAGTGCCTTACCAAGTCTTCCTGTATGTTTCTCTTTATTTTACAAATTTTGATAAACTACTTTGTCCCATTTTCAATTAATGTTACAGTTAAGATTAGGATCTTAAAGCTTCTTTACAAACAAGATTCTCTTCATGAACACATATAGACTATCATATAAAATGTATTTCTTCAAGCAAGGACAGAGGTGTTGAAAGGTTGAATACATTTTTCATGTTTATTAGCTATTTATGAGCTAATAAATTAGCTGTTAATCGCCCGCTTACATCCTTTGCTAATTTTCCTACTAGGGTTTTAGCATTCTTATTAATGTATATATTTACAAAATTAACCTTTTGTTGCATGTTTTTCCAATTTTCTACCAGCATCTTAACTTCTTGGAGAAGTGTTTTTGACTTCTGGAAACGTTAATTTCATATAATCAGTTATTTTCCTCCTTTAAAATTTTCCTTCTGTTGCCTCCCCTAATATCAGAGTCATACACTATTTTTCCTAGTTTTTATTTGTTATTATGGTAATTTTTTCATTTAATTTAATGCAACCACAATTTATTTTGGTACATCGTGTGAGGAAAGGCTGAAGTTAATTTAGAACTTCTTAAATAATTTATCCTTTCCCTCATCATGCACTAAATCCTCTTTCATATGAAGCTCTTTTTTCAAGACTCCGCAGTTCCATTCAACCATATATTCCTGCACTAATAACTAAATGGTCTTAATCAGCATAGTTTGAATACATTTTATATCTGGAATGCAAATCTCCTCTGATTATATATCATTATAATCATTTTCATGGTAATTCCAGCCAGATTATTCTTCAAGAATTTGAGAAGAATTTGACACATTCCAGAAAAAGAAGACAAAGAAAGAAACCCCTGCTGGGATGCTGACTGACTGCAACTCGGTGAGATGACACATTGTTTTGGGAAGAAGGACACCTTTCCCTCATGGAGGGTACGTGGCAGCCCACGGCTCCCTTTATTCTCATTTTCTTTCACGTGAGTATATTCTCGTGATTGCCCTCATATGGATTCTGCAACAATTCTTGTTGTGGTATTCCTGCGTGTTTTGTACATTTTGACTAAGTAAACCACACCAGGCAAGGAAGGCCTGAAACGACAGGCCCAGATTTCAAAGCCACATCATCAAAGATCACGCTTCTCATTCCAGGGCCTGACAAGCGGGTCCACAAGCCCCGGTGGTAAAAACTGGGCTGGAAGACTCACCACGATAGTTCTCTCACGTTCACTGTCCACTTCTCATTTTCAAGAAAAATAAATCACCTTAAACTATTCCTACAACTGCGTCTGGTGGCTCTGCCCCCTGCTCTGCACTGCCCCTGGGACTCCTGACGCCAGATCTCCCACCCCCTCCCGTGGGGGGGCAAAGCCAAGCCAAGGTCTTCCCAGGGAGCTTCAGTTTTGAGCAGAATGACACTGGCCTCTGGAACCGATCAGGATGGCGTCAGCCCTGACGGGTATTAAAAAGGTGCGATGAAACACAGAAGAGGTAACAGGTGTGTTGAGAGGCCGCCCACACGCCATGACCCGCCCTCTAAAGTGCGTGACTCTAGTCTGTGCAAGTGCCACCCGAAAGAAAAGCTACAGCCACTGTAAGATTTTTTTTAAGTTTTGGTGAGATACACATAACATGAATCTTATCACCTTAACTATTTTTAAGTGTACAGTTCAGTAGTGCTAAATATACTAACATTGTTATGCAACCAATCTCTGGAATCTTTTTTATCTCACAAAACTGAAACTCTCTTCCAGCTCCCTTCCAACTTTGGCACTCACCACTCCACTTCCGGTGTCTGTGACTCTGACCGCCCTGGCCACTCATGTGGGCAGAACCACACAGGCTCGTCCTTCTGTAACTGGCTTAATTCACTTCCCATCATGTCCTCTAGGTCTACCCACATTGTCACGTGCACCAGGATTTCCTTCCTTTTTAAGGTTCAATACATTGTACATTTCTTTTTAAGTGAAGGAGGGAGGGAACAGTGAAGAGAGAGACAGAAAAAGAGGGAGATGGACAGCTGGGAGGCTCCTACACTAGCCCCAGCAAGCGATCCCGGCGGCCTGCCCTGCAGCAGTGATGGGGAGATGGAGCCTGGGAGATGCATCCGGAACACACTTTGGCATGACACACTGTGTTTAAAGATACAATGGCGGGCCCCGCTGATGGATTTGAACACTTCAGGACACCGTGGCTGACTGAGAGGGAGGGCTGCACAGGGAAGGCATAAGAGGGAGGGGTAGGTCCAAGTCAAGTGGCCCCTGGGAGCTTCGCCCAAACAACCCAAAGTGAGTCCCAAGGTGAGAGTTACAACAGAGGTCAGGCCTAGAAGGAGGCCAGGCCAGAGAGGCCATGATCCAGCTACTCCGGGAGATGCTCAGGAGAATGGAACTGATGGACATTCCAGGTGCACCTGGATATCTTCAGGAGACATTTGTAACTTGCAAAGGTTCAGGGATTAAATTACTGATAAATCTGTATAAAACCAAGTAAACTTTATAAGGCAGTACAATTATAAGCAGCAGAGAAAACAACAAGCTGTGGAAAAAAGAGAGGAAACACGGTCTGCCGTCTGGTGAAACTATGGCATGTTCACGAGGTGGGAGACTGCGCCCCCACTGGTGACAAAGAGTGGGACACTCCCCTTGAATCAACGTGGAAATGCAAGACGTGCTGCAAAGTGGAAAAAAGCAAGAGGCAAAGTAGCGTGTTATACCTGGCCACCTTCACTTGTGAAAAATGGGGGGAAGTGAGATACACAATGATTTTTGCTTTTCCTTCTTGCATTAGAACTGTAGGAGGACACACGCATGCGTGTGCACACACGGAAATTAACAGAAGTGGTCGCCTGGGGAGGCGACAGTAGAAACGGGGTGGAAGTCGAACGTTCCACGGAGACTCTTCCTGAAGAAGGTGAACGCAATGGCCAGTCCTCGAGACTGAAAGCCCGACCAGTGCCAGCAGGGTGGGGTTCAGGAGATGCTTCCTGGCTAGCAGGTGGCTGACTTCTCACTGTGCGCTCCCAGGGCGGAGAGGAGAAGAAATCCAGCCTCCTCTTCTTTTCAAACCACCAAAGCTATTGGATTAGGGCCAACCCTTAGGATTTCATTAAATGTTAATCATCTCCTAAAAGCACTGTCTCCAAATACAGTAGGTGGTGCATCGGGATGAGGGTTTCAATATAAGAATTATGGGAGACACAATTCAGGCAACGCAGAGGGAAGGAGGGGTGCAGAGGGGAGGGGGGAGGGGGAGGGAAGTGGGGAGGGAGGGAGTTTACATGGCCCGCCTCACCACAGGGGAGGTATGCACACCTCGATTCAGAAGAGTGCTCACGGAAGAGCAAGATCAAGATGGACAGGAAGGAGCTGGTAACTGGGACTCACACACAGGACCCTCCAATACATCAGGGGTTAACTCCCACACTTGCGCTTCATCATCTTTTTAAATGCCCCCCACCCTCTCCGAGCACCATCCCCTCAGCCTGTCTGCACCTTTCCTCATGAGCAATCACCACACAGAACTCGGAATTGAATTTCGAATCTCAACCTCATTACAGTGAAGTATAGATATAAATGGAAATGGTGTAGTGCTTTGGATCCCTGGAAGTTACAATTTATTTTTTTATACCTAAAGGTGATCCCAGCTTTATTCTAATAACCTTCCATTTTATTTTTTCCCCTAAAGCCTACAGCCCCAAAAGGAAATTTCAGAAAGGGGGGAAAAGAGCCTATCTAATATGGAAAAAGAAAGATAAATGTCTTGTGAAAATGACACCTACTGATCCAGATCCCGCCGAGTGAGCAAGCGAATCTTCGGGTGCGGATGAGGCGCTCATTACTGCTGTGCAAGGCTCGGAAGGCTCCATTTATCACGTGCCTGTCAGAGGACACTAATAGTTCTGTAATAGCCTGAAGAGCAAGGGGGTTTTCTAATGTGACAACCGGTGCTCGTTCACTTGGCTGAAAGTGGTTAGGCATTCGCCACATATACTCTGGACAGAAATAAGCGAGGCAAAATCCAACGTTAAACATCAGAGTACCTGAGAAGGTCCCTACCCAATGTCCGTCAGAAGACTGATGAGAGCTTTCCAACTATTTCCAATCTCGTTTTTCAATTTTCCCAGCCAAAAGGACACGCCTTGGAAGCATTTGCCACTGAGACACCTGAAGTAGCAGCTCAGGAGCATCAGGGGTATGAGGCAGCGGCTGCCTCAACTTTGACCTCTGAGTCTCCTCAAGACACACCCAAGGAAATTACTTCCTTCCTTCACCCTTTCTCAGTTGCAATATAAAGGGCTTGAACCAAGGTTCTCTTCAGTTCCCAAAATCTGTCATTCCAACTCTTATCAAATCGCACTACTTAGTAAGATAAATCTAGGCAGCAGTCTCAGCTGCCGCCAGGCTTGAAGCCCTGCTCACCACAGGCCAGCGAGCAAGTGCAAGTTGGCAGGACGACACAGGTACAGGAAGGAAATGGGAAAGTGGCTCAAAGCACAGCTCTGTGATCACCTCAGAGGCTCTGACCTCGGGCTCTGGTCACACAAGGCTGTCGGCTGTGTCTTCAGTGGCATGGATGGCAATGCCAATCCACTGTGCACAGGCCATTGACTCCTAGAGGATCATTAGCAAGAAAGCACAGAGCCACCCTGGTGACAAAAGAAAATCCATGAGCAAGAGGCCTCAAATAAAGGAAATGCTTCTGTCTCAGCATTAAGACACTGGCTTTTAAAAGGATACTCACTCCAGGTCTCCAGGGAAGGGCAGTTACCTATCATAACTCGGCAGGTGCAGAGCTCCCGACAGCCGAGCCAGAAACCACGCTCCCTGCAGGAAGGAAGGGCCCCTAGAGCTGCACCTAAAGGCCACAGGCTGTTCAAGGGCATCACAATTTCCTGAGTCTCAGAAGCAGCCTCAGGTCACCCCCAAAGAAGCAAAAGAACAAAGGTTTGTCATTGATGGGTCTAGGGTGCTCCCTTCCCGATGATGTTCCTGTATGCCACAGTCCACCGCTCCGGGGGCTTCAGCTGCTCCCCACAGGGGCTTCAGCAGGGGCTCTGCACAAAGGGCTTCAACCCTCTGGGATCTTTCAACCAGTTACTTCTGAAACAGCCTTGCTAGGGTGTTTAAAGAAGGTCATACTTAACCAACCCCCCCCTTCCAAAAAATAGATTCAGGCCAAGAAGACTCTAACTGGATGAGGTACCAACCCACAGCCAATGAGGGAAGATAAGAAAATAGCTGGGACAGTCAGAGGAGTCGGGCTCAAGTCCCTCACTTACTACTTATTATCCAGGGATCTCGGGCAAGTGGTTAACTTCCTTCAGTATAGTTTCTCCCCCAGCAAAATGAAGGCAGTAATGTTACCTAACAACTCACTGAGTTGTGCCAAGAGGCAAATAATATAATAGATGCACCATGCTCAAATACATTATATCACACACAGTAGGTGCTGAGTAAATGTTAGGCACAGGTGTATACCCATACTCATAGAAACTAAGGACCCCCACAGACCCCTCCCAACATGGTGAGGCAACTCTAACACCAGGACCTTGGATAAAAGCTGATCCATCATGTGGACTCAAGGAAGAAAAAAAATAGAGGTGCTTGTCAACAAGAAGAAAAAAACAGAACTAATTATAGTGGGTCCTCGGTGTCTTGTGCCCAAGAGAAAATGAGTTTGTTGCTAGGCTCCTCTTCTGGTGCAATTAAATCGCTGGCATTGCTTCCCGTGCTGTTTTCAGAAACCTCCTCATCCAGGTCTCCAGCATGTGGCCTGCCCAGGGGCAGCCAAGAAAGGAGGTCATAGCACCCTGCAGACTTGCACCTGCAGCGGTCAAGTTCCCTGAACTTGGCTTCTGCCCCAGTGCGGAGGTCACCCGAAGGAGGAGGGTTTTTCGGGACTCTGGGGCCACCCCCTCTCTCTACTGCAACCACAGTGTCGTGAGATAGAAAAGAGCATAGGCTTCGACAAAAAGCAGATCCCCTACTCTGCTTGGACAACTAACCTTGGACATGTTATTTAAACCCTGAGCCCATAAATCTGGCTGATGCCACCCACCTGCAAGGCTGCTGCAGGTCTAAAGAGTCGGCCACGTGCAGTGCCCACTACAGTGCCTCAGTGACCCAAGACCTTAAATTACTGCTAACGGCTACGCTGGCCATGCCCTTAGACTCCCTCATGCCTCTCCTGTAGTCCTTCCCAGTGTCCCTTGTAAACCCATCTTTCCTTGCCCTCCCCCTCAACGCTGGAGTCCCCGCCGCTTAGTCCTTAACATCCCCTCCTCCTTTAACACACCCTCTCCCCACACAGTCACATCCACACCGGGGGCTTCAAAGATCACCCACAGCCCGAGGACTCCCAGATGACCAGGTCAAGCTCAGTCTTCCCTTCTGGACTCGGGACCGTTGTTGCCAGCCCCAAACATGACTTCCTTATTTGGCTGCCCCATGTGGCTGAACCATGCGTCCAACACAAACCTCAGGACCACCCCGCCAAGCCTGTTCTCACTCGTTCCCCTGAGCGCTCCCTTGTAGGTTCACAAAGCCCTGCGGTCTGAACCTTCTGGCCAGTTTTCCCATTAATATGCTCCCCACCAATCTCATTACTGCTGCTTACCAAAGTTCACCACCACTCATCTGGCCTCCAGTCATGCCCCCTACCCCACCATCCTCTCCACTGCCTCCTGAATCATCTTCCCACCTTGAAATCTCACCCTGCCTCTCTGATGGTCACATCCTGCAGTGGGTCTCCTCACCTACGAGTAGGATGAAGAACCCATTTATTATCAAACCTGGACACTCGTAGAGTGAAAGAGGGCACTGTTCACAATCACACCAAGCTAACAGGCACAAACTCGGCTGTCCCCGGCAAACTGAGTACAGTCCCCCTCCCTCTGAAGGGTGAGCCTCAGCCCAGTCCACCAGGGCCTTCTTGATCTAGCGCCTGCCTGAGAACAGACATCGTCTCTCATCCTCTCTCAAACACCACCTGCTTGAGCCCATGGACTTTCCCACCTCCTCAAACGTGTCTCGTCTTCCCTACCTCGCACACCCCGCCACCCGCTCTCACTGTTCAGCAGGCAAGTGCCTTCGGCTGCCACTCCCATGTTATCTTCTCCGTGGTGCCCTCCCTGCTCCCTCAGACACAGGGATCCTCCAGTGCCTTCCACACACCTCTGAGCACTTGCCGCACGGGCTCCACCTGCATGTTCCTACAGTACTCAGTGCAGAGTGCAGGCAGGCATCCACGTTTCACCAAATAAATGTGTGAGCCTCCAACCAATGGCCTCCTTGTCGGGAACCGCCCTGCCTGGTTTCAGAAGTTGTAACCCCCCATGGCTAAACCTGAGTAAGTGACCTTCGGACCATAAGCCACTAAGGAGACAAAGCTTGTCTCCCTGGCAGGAGTGTCACTTCTGCTCCTTTTCCCATAATTGGCCCCCAATGCTTGATCAGTTAGCCAATGACGGGTAAGATTCCCCAAGGGGGGAACGACCTAAGACAGGCATGATCACCTGGAGGCCCCAGGGAAGGACTTGGGGGGGTATGGAGAAATGGGGTGATGGATCCTCGCCCCTTGGCTTTGACGAAGCCTGATTCCCCTGAGTCCAAGAGAAGTCTCCTAAATTTCTCAGCTGCCTTACTTCTCCTCCCTGACTTAAGCCAGAAACAATGACAGAGGGTAGCGCAGCCCTGTGCTGGAAAGGGCGGGCTCCCTGGGTGATCAGGCCTGAGAAAGGATATGTAAAATCCTGTGAAG
Organism: Sturnira hondurensis; assembly: GCF_014824575.4. Classification (NCBI taxonomy): domain Eukaryota; kingdom Metazoa; phylum Chordata; class Mammalia; order Chiroptera; family Phyllostomidae; genus Sturnira; species Sturnira hondurensis. Next base: position 631,113 of record NW_028073751.1, read on the forward strand.
CCTGCTTTGCTAAGAATGCTCTTAGTTAAAATGATAAAGGTCCAAGCAGGAAATGAGTTTGTTTCCCAAAGTTTTGTAGCCCTTTAGGTGATAGACCCGGACTCAGAAGAAGCCCTAAGAGTTCTTTGTATGCCATCTACTGTTTGATCCTTACTGCCTGACAATGATTAATGAGATGTACCTGTATTCCTGCACAAATTAAACCCAATAAAAGCCTGTCCAGGCAAGGATCAGCATGCCCTCCCCCTGAGAGAGTGGCCAGTCTGCTCTGAGGTGCTCCCCTCTTGAGGGGGTAGCCCTGCCGTCCTTTTCCTCCACAGGACTCAGTAGTCCATGTGAATTTGTCTTAAATTCCATCCATGATGCCCCAGGCACTGGGGGCTGGTGTTCGTGTCACCTCCTCTCAGCTTTCTGAGTCCAGATGGATTGGGGGCCCGCAGCCACAGCAGGGGTGACAGACTGGCCTAGGCCCACCAAGACCAAGCCACTAAGCCTGGCCACCAGGGAAGTCAACCTTGGACCTCCCACCAAGATTTTGAGAAGCAGCCAGAACTCCAGCTCTTCCTTGTGAGGCCCCTCCAACCCTGAACACTCGTAGGTGTCAGTAGCAGAGTCAGCCTCACTCCACCCCAGAGGAGAAAAGCAGACGCTCAGACGCAGCCACAGGAGTGCTGAGGGGGTGTGCTGCCAAAGGGACTGTGACCCCACCCTCGGGGGGGGGGGGGGCTGGGTCCCAGGGCCCGGAAGGTCACTCACTTATTCTCATCTCTCTACCTTCCTTCTGCTAACCAACCTCATCCCCCCCGCCTCCCAGCAGGCACCAAATAGCCCCCTCCCAGCTCCCAAGCCCCAGCGACAGACCCAGTGACCCAAGTTTCTCTCCCAGTTCCTAGTTCAAATTCCTAGGAATTTGGCTCTGACCATCCCAGTTTGGGTCAGGAGCCCATTCTTGGCTCAGTCACCTGCAGATACCAGGTAGGAGGATGCTTCAAGCCAGAGCGGTCAGTGAGGGGCTCGCTGCCACGGGAGGTGGGGAGCGAGGCGGAGTGGCAGGGCTCACCTCGAGTTAGGTGACAGCACCAGAGGAAACGCGGCGGCCCACGCCCAGCCGGGACAGTTTGCTTTCCCCCATGTCTCCATATTCCCTTCCCCCTAATCGACCATTTGTCTTCTGTCGAGCTGTCTTCATGAATTTTCTGCCCATTCTTCAGAACCAAGACCAAATCTCGACTCATCACAAAGCCTTGAGGGGCTGGTTCTGTCTGGTTACAAAATACTTCACTCTGCTTAGGAAGCTGCATTCTATTTGTGATCATACTTTTTCATCAACCGTGAGAAAGCTCTGCTTAAATTGGCTACACCAGACTCAGAGGGCCCATCCTGTGTGCTGGACACGAGCTAGAGGCTGCAGGAGGGCATCGGGAAACTATGGCCTCACAGGGCGTAACCTTACGAGGTCTCTGAAGAGCATCACACACAGGGGGCAGCGTAAAGGTCAGAGTGAGTCAAAGGGGGGCGAACATTCAGTCCCAAGAAAGCTTCATTCAAGGGTAATTTTTTCCTGTTAGAGAAGTTTTCCATTTTCTAAATGATTGGATGCAGCAGTCCCCTGAGAGCCAGCTCCTCGGAATCATTAGGTTCAAAAGACGACGTCTGCGCGTGGCATCAGAAGAACGTCTCCTGGGTCAAAGAGAGGCAACCCCAGAGGACTGCAAACATGGGAACAGCCACTTCCCACCACTGACAGACAGCTTATGCTCTGACATGATGGTGCTCAGTACCTGGCACTAAATAGTTTTACAGATCCCAAGAGGGTGCACCAAGGAATGCAAGCGGTTGTAATCCAAATCGGGACCGAGGCCTACTTCTGGCTCTGCCATTGCCACCTCCCTGCTAAGGACCCCAATCCTCCTGTGTGACAGCCTTTCAGAGGATAACTTTCAGAGATCCTTTCCAGAACTAAAATTCTGTGCTCTACCTTTAAATTATGTATACGCAGGCTCCACAAGATCCCTCATGACTTAATGTATCACATCAAAAACTGGGGCCAGGCATTCATCGGCAGTAAAAATTCAAATCGTGCAGAAAAAAATAGATACATGTTATCTTTTGGGGAGGTGGAGGTAACCAAAGACTTTTCTTCCTGTTGTACTTTGCATTAATTTATTGAACAGCAAAGTCACGGCAATGAAACCAAACCCCGTGACATAGCTAACTGGTGCAGCCGCAGAAAATGACACGGTGGTTGGGTCTCCGGAGAGAGACTGGGCCAGGAAGAAACACAGCATCGAGGGTACCCAGGGATGACCAGCAGCAACCCCTGGGAGCCCAGACAGGCAGGCAGTCTTCCCTTTGATCTCTGCAGGCTGCCCGTGGGTGAGAGATCCCACAGTGAGACTCGCCTGGGTCCTAAGGGCTTCCCACTGGAGGCAGGTGTGAGAGGTTCAGTAAGAGAAGACTGGGAATGTGCCCGGATGAGGGAAGACGTGAAAGACAGGCCCAGGCCAGTGTGGCTTAGAGACTGAAAAGGGTGATGGTGTTGGATTCACTGTGATTTAAAAAAAAAAAAATCTGCACCTAATATTTGCCATCTTAACTATGTTTAAGTGCGCAGCTCGGCAGTGCCTCGTACCTTCACATTACAAAGCCCAGATACCCAGAACCCTTTGTCCCGCCAAACTGAAGTTCTGCACCCCTGAAACGGTTACTCCGGCTCCCTCCCCTCTCCCCCAGCTCCCTGCCACCATCTGCTTTCCGTCTGCAGGGGTCTGACTTCTCCAGGTGCCTCAGACAAGCAGGCCCATACAGTGCTTGTCCTTTTTGTGGGTGGCTTTCTCACTTGGCGGGCCTTCGAGTTTTATCAGTGCACTAGCACGTGCCAGGACTGCCTTCCTGCCTGAGACTGAACACTATTCCAACGAACGGACAGCCCCCGCTTTGTCTCTCTCTTCACCTGAGGATGGGCACCTGCGCCGCTCCCGCCTCTCAGCTGCTATGCCCGATCCTGGATTAGATCCTGGGTATACACAGGTGGCAATGATTCTTACAAGTAGGTTCTCATAAATAGAATGCTTGTTTTAAACCAGAAGGTCAGCCTCATTTTTCTTAATGTTTTCTAACGTAAACTGCTCTCCTCCCCACCTGACGTGGGGATTACTGAAGGGACATCGAGGAGACTCCCAAGACGCGTCAGCACACGCACAGGCCAACCCCAGCCCGGCAGTGTGGCGACAGCTGCTCCCCCAGCCACCGGGCCTCCAGTCAGTGCTTTTGTTTGCTTGTACAAAGAAGCTCCTTTAAACATCCAAAAAAAAAATCTTTAAAACGTACGCAGTGTGAAAAAGCGACTAGCAATTCAGAGCTGTTTTTAAATAAGCTGGTATTTCATTATATCCACAGCACCCACTGAGATGTATATAAACAACACAAGCAAAGCTTGACGGGCATATGGACCCTCAGACTTGAAGTCACGCCACAGATGACACGCCCCCCATTACCCCAGCCACCACCTCACCAAGTATCTGAGGTCCATGGGTGGGGATGCCCCGCTATATCAACCAGACCCACCCATGCAGGATCTGTGAGCCTGTCACCCACACCTGCTGGGAAAATGACAGGGATTCAGTGTGTTCCTGCAGACAACCTCCAAACAAGCATAACCCCCCTCTGTTAGGCCAGCCAGAAACATGAACAACTCTGAGGTATACAGAATATAACCTGGTTAAGCTCCAAAGCCCCGAGGCCTGATGCCTGGTTTTCCCCGATATTCAGATTCAGACTCTAATATCAAGCAGACCTTAAGCACTGACATTAAAAATACAGATAGGAGTGTACTGGCCCTGCCGACCTCATGCGAGTGTGTGGAGAGGCCCTCGCTCTGAGAGCAGGCAGTGCCCAGCCCCTTCCTTGCAAATGACACTTGGTCAGAAGCCTGGCAGTTTCCCCCAGGGGGAAAACCCGCACCAAAGAATTCCACTGCAGGGCCGCCCCTGAGACCCCGAACACCCAGGAGCCCCTCCGAACCTGCATCGGGGGGCGGGGCAGGGGGTGCTGGGGCTCGGCAGGCCCCCTTCTACTCAGCACGGCTACCAGCAGAAATCCAAACACAGCAAAGTTAATGTAGGAGTGGAAAAAAAAACAGGCATGTTTTTATTTTTACTCATGAGATTCCTTGAACTTTAAGTTTTCAATCAGCAGTATGTTTACAAACCTATTTTTCCTATCAGTCAATATGAACTGTTGATTCAGAATTAATTCAGTGACAGGTTTCAGGTTCCATAATAGGTTCTCTGTTGTTCTGACGTTCACAAATTCAGCAGACACTTTATATAAACACCTCCTGAACTGCACAGGGCCCTGCTTTCTACCCCCTCCCAATGTTCCTCCTTTGGGTCAGGCAGGGCCCCACTCAGAGAAGCTCGTGCCTGGAGACCAAGGCCCAATGTGCAGTAGGGATCTGGCCCAAAGTCCGGTTCCACTGGGCAGTCAGCCGGGGGCCCAGAGAGACAGGACAGCCCCTTCCATTCGGAGGCCCACCTGCCCTCCACGAGCCCGCAACCATCTGCCGCCCGCAGGTCCTGCTTCGGGCACTGGAGCAGCCAAGTAGCTGTGAGGGCGGCTCTCACCCCAGTGTTGGGAACCGCCCTGCCTGTTTCAGAAGCTGTAGCCCCCACGTGGCTAAGGCTGAGTGAGAGACCTTGGGACCTTAAGCCACTAAGCAGATAAAGCTTATCTCCCTGGCAGGGCCGCTGCCTCTACCCCCTTACCTGCCCCAAGCAGGTAAGTCCTTACCTGCTCGGCCCGGAGCCTGGCCAGTTAGCCAATGACAGGTAAGATTCCTCAACAGAGGGATGACCTGAGACAGGCATGGTCATGGGGGGGCCATCAGGGAAGAACTTGGGGGCCTCTAGCAAAAGGGGGTGATGGACCTCGCCCCTCAGCTTTGACATAGCCTGAGTCCTCATTCTGTCTGCAAGAAGTCTCCTAATCTCTAGGCTGCCTTACTTCCCCTGCCTGATTTAACCCTGAAACAATGACAGAGGGTGGTGCAGCCCTGTGCTGGAAAGGGAGGGTTCCCCAGGGCCATCAGGCCTAAGAAAGAATACATAAAATCCTGTGAAACCTGCTTTGCTAAGTATGCACTCAATTTTCTGATAAAGGTCCAAGCAGGATATGAGTTTGTTTCCCAAAGTTTTGTAGCCCTTTAGCTAACAAACCCTGACTCAGAATAAGCCCTCCTAGTTTTTTGTGTGCTATCTATTGTTGGATCCTTACTGCCTGACAATGATTGATGAGCTTTACCTGTATTTCTGTGCAAATTGAACCCAATAAAAGCCCGCTGAGGAACAGGCTCTGGCCCTTTTCCTTTGAGAGATGGGCCACCTTTCCTTCCCAAGCAGATCATGTCTTGGTAGACTTACTGTCATCCATGGAGGCCGGGGGGACCCTGCAAGCGGAGCCCCCCTACACCCTAGGATGTCTGCAGGACCAGGGGCCCTGGTGCTCCCTCCAGCCTGCTGGCTGGTCACAGTCCTCAAACTGGAACATGATTTCTCAACTGACCCAAAGACCCAAGAATCTACCCAGTGAGAGAAAAACAGGCCCTCCTAGGCCAGTCTGTTAGAGATGGGCCCCACCTGACCATAATTTTAACCCCAGATCAGTCTCCACCCCACCCCACCTCTCGACCCTGCGTTAAAAAAACCACTGTCTTCCCTTGGAAAGCAGTGTTAACATTAGTTCTTCTACAACTTCCTTAAACAATCGTGAGAAGCCTGACCACCTGTGATTCCACGGCCAGCAAAGAAGGCCGCACCCCAGGGAGAGACAGACCCAGCCACTGGGAGCTGTGGGTTCTCAGAGCCTCTGGCCTCTCTGACGCTCAGCTTTCTTATGTGGAAAATGAGTGATGCTGTAAAAAAGGATTAAACAAGGGAGCTCTCACAAACACTCTGCAGAAGAATGTGTCTGACACAGACATGACAGACAACTTCCCCCCACACAAAAAAGGTTAGCGTCTTCCCTCAATACACCAACGCCCAAGGAATCTTCAAGCAACATGCTTCTGGGTGGCAGGGGGCGGGGGCGGGGAGGGGGGAGGCAAACACACTGGAACCTTCTAAAGGTTCTTCAGCTTTAATAGTTTTCATTCAATTTTCATTCAATTTGGATATTTGTCATACAAATATCCAAAGACATCTGGCTCCCCACCTGCCCTGAGGAACTACTCACGTTTGATAAAGTGCTCACCACCAGTCACTAGGATAGAACAGGCCCATCTCCACCCGCGGAGGGCTGTGACCCTTGTCTGGATCCCGCCCCTGCAGCGTGGGCACTGTGAATGCTGGCCTGCTCTGGGCCTTTGTGCGGGCACCCCCAGGCCTGGGGGCGGGGCCCAGGAGCCCAGGAAGAGCGTGGCATCCACAGGCTTTCCAGCACTTTCTGTTCCATCAGGGACAACTGCGTGGGTGAGCAACCTGTGCGCTCATGCAGGGCCCCACACTTAGAGGCGCCCTACTCTGCTGCCAACATCTTGAAACTCTACATTTTGGAACAGGTTGTGCATTGAATTTTGCCCTGGGCCCCACAAGTTACACAGACAGTAACTTGCCCTGAGCTCCACAACGCCCAGCTTTTCTCCCAAGTCTGCTCTCCCTGTTCCTGACCATGGCTCCACTACCTTCCCCACTACCTGGGCTTGCACTCATAAACCCTCTCCACCCACGAGCCCCCCAACACTGAAAGCTGCCAGGTGCTGTCAGTACTACTGTGTGCATCAGTATCTTCCTCTCCACCCCCACTATGGCTGCTCGGCCTCTCTCCCCTGGACTAATAAAACACCCTCCCCATGCCATCCTGCTTCTTGGGCTCTTCTGTCACTCACCAAACCTGCCCATGCATGCCAGATGAGTCTCACCAAGGCCAAGTCATCCCAGCATTCTCCTGCTCACAGCCAAGTCACATACCCCACCCCTGGCCCATTCTAGGATCAGACCCACCCTGCCCAGGACTCTTAAACCTTTTACGAAGATCACAGGCCATGGACTAGACCTCCTCTCCCTCCTTGGTCCTTATTCTACACAGAACAACACCCTCCTTCCAATTTACATACCATTCTTGTTTCACGGATGCTCCCTGCAGTCAGAGTCCGTGCACGACCCACTCCACCCCTGCTTACCCCAAGCGCACCAGCACAATGCAGATTTTTTTTAGAGTGACTTCTCACAATCCACACGTTCACTGTTGCCCCAAGTTCATGTCTCTGCCTTCCCAGGGGTGAACACAGTGTTGTCAAGATACTTTTCACTAAGTATTAAATTCTGTAGGACATCTGTCACCTCCTTTCCTTTTTCCTTCTTTTAGTGACAAGAAACGCAGTGAAATGTAAGAGAGCTTTCCTGATCCTGCCAATGTGCTTTCCTGCCAACACTCCCTGCAATCTAGTCCTCACTTGGATATTCACCAGGCCTCATTTTGGTGAGCCTCTTCCCATTGATCTGTGTGGAAATAAAAAATGGGTTTAGCCCGTTCAGGCTATGTCTGGTCCTGCATGTACATTTTCAGCCTCCACTGGAAGGAAATCTGAATCCTGCTGCCGCACGTCATCTCTGGTTTGTATGAAATGCTGCCTGCAGAATCCACTGATTTGCTTCATCCGTTTATATCAGTTTCCTCTGGTAAGCCCTGTAACTTTTTCACTCAGTAAATATGGGCGTATGTTTTCTAGTTCTAGAGGTTACAATAACTTCAGACACTGAAATAATTGCATGTTTTAGGCCACTAACCAATGGCGAACCTCGAACTTGTTCTGTACAAACAGACCCATATACAATGGCCTACGTTTGCAGGACATGATGTCACCACCGCGTGCCATCTGCGCTCTTGCCGTGACAATGGTGTTCTTGTTAGATGAACTTTCTGCCAAGGGAATAGATTTTTCTATCAATTCTGCTGGCTTATTGTTGCACAGAAAAAAATTAAAAAATTAAATGTTCTACCAAGTTACTATGAAGCTGTCATTTTGAAAGGGTGGGCCTTGTTCAATCCCAAGCGATTTAGTTATTCTTTCTCCCCCCTGGGTTGGCCACAGCCTACTGCCACTTGGGAAGGGAATAAAAGTGGGCTTGAGGTCAAGGTTTAAAACGTAATGGTTTTTAAAACTTCACCCTTTTTAATTTGCATGTGCCTAGCAGACATCTAATAACTGAGAGTACAGTATGCATGGCTGACACAGCCCACCCAGTGCTTACGTAATAATTCCAAGTTCATAAGGAAAACAGAATTCCCAGGACATAGTGCTTACGATGGTGTTTATATTGTTATGACTAGCACTTTGGATGCAAATATACAGCTTCATTCTTTGCTTATGTGGCATCCTTAGTACCTGGGCAATGATTTATGTTATGTCTGTTTTCTCGCACTGTTAGCCCTCTGAGGGCCCGGCTATGAGTCATAAATATATATAAAATCGAATGTCACTTTTCATCCTGGTGCTGGTATCCAAGTAGAACAGCTATGTGGGTGGAAAAGAAAGCCTTCCCTTCTCTTCTGAGACTCTCCAGAGCACCAGTAGCCTATGAATCCAGGATACCTTCAAACCCATGCATCTGAGTTTTGGAAAAAGGGAAATTAAAAAAAAATTGACTTTTTAAATCCCTTTGCACCTTACCATGTTTTTCACCTTCAATCAAACCAAAGACAAATATTAGAGGGCTTGTGTTTTCTTCAAATGTCACAAGTAGTTGGTTTGCTTAGCAAGATAAGGCATGCTTCTGAAATAAAACTCAAAACTAAAGCCCATTTGGTCCTGCCAGAAAATGATTATGGAATTCACTGTCACTGCAAACAGCACCAGAAGCACATCCCAAACCCCCTGATTCCACTAAAAAGCAGTGCGAAGAATGCAGAATGAGAGTACACCTCTCATTAAAAGTAATTGTCGATTCCCTGCGTGCTCGCTGTGATCCTTTGGGACAGCTACAAGAAATGAAAAATGCAAACATGGGCTGTGTCTACTAAAAACAGCCCAGAAATGGGAAACTCTCCCAACAGCTGGGACCAAGGGAACCTGGGCCCAAAATATCAATGTACGGAGAGCTAAAACCATTATTTCACTCAAACCAGTAAAATATTTTTGCTCAATTCACTACTTTGTTCAGTATGGCAAAACTCAGCCATGGGAATCTAAAGTTTTAAGTTCAAGGAGCAAAAGGTTTCATTGCACCCGAGCCTGTGTTCATGTTCAAGAACGGCTTTAGTGTAAGCTCCTCAGCACCACGGACAATTCTCAGTGGGAGGAGAACTCAGAATCACTGCTATGCAACTGACATCAACATCACGAGGCCACGATGCGATGCAGTGAGGGAGTGCAGCGGGGATCAAGAGCTCGTTGTGTTTTATTTTGTCCTGTATTGCCACATGGGGTTTTAGAACTCTATTAGGGCTGTAGTAAGGTCTCCCTACCCACTGGATTTCACTTCTCTCACAGCTAACTAAACATAGCCATTGGTGTGCAGAATGATGCAAACACATATCATGCTCCATAATTGTAAATAACATGGTGCATAGGGATGTCACAAGCAAGAAGAGAAGACATATTATTTGAGATGGGGGAGAGGGAGTAGGAAAAACAAAATCTCTGAGTCCATACACTGTATTCAAGGAAAGAGTAAGTAAGAACAATAAAGCTCAATCTCCACAGGAAAAAACAGGATCGTACTGGCCTCTGCTAGTACAGTGCAGTCTGTCCAACCTCAGGCTCTGTCTGACAACCAAACCCTGGATGGATGCAACGAGACCTCAGCCACAGAAAGGAACCCAAGTGTACGAGGGCAGCTGTCCATATACCAACTTTAGCACCTCCAGGGTGGATTCTGATCCTCCCAAATACCTAGGAGAGTGCAAAACACACTCAGAGGACCATTGGGTTGTTGTTTAGATGTGGCTCAGTAAGAACTGCATGAGGGGGCATTTAAAATCTTTTACGTGACCATTAGACTCTGAACAAGTGCCACATCCCTCCAAGTCCACACAAGCACTTCAAAATCCTGCTGACGTAGGGGAGGTGCAGAAAGAGATCCAGCCTCCTGTGGTAAAGAGGTGAGTCCCTTGGAAACACTGAAAACGTTTTCTCCCAGCAACATCTGAGCACCCTCACTCAGAGGTGGATACTTATTCCTCCATGGGAGGGTTGATAAACACACAAGTTGCATGATTTGCACGATGAGAATGTTGTTTTCCCTTCATTTGGTTTTGGTGACATACAATGAAGGCTGTTGAGCAAATGACCATAACTGGTGAATTACAGCAAAAAATAACAGATCTTCCTCCATCCTGGGCCAAGAATACTGTCAAATCACACGTATGTGAAGAGTGTGTTTTTTGCCTTTGGAGCTAGGCTTTTTGAAAAGCTGTCGTACATAATTTGGAGCACTTGAAGATAAAAGCATAAATCTATCTGTTCCTTTTTATATCCCAGATAATATATGAAAATGATGTTTTTTCCAAATTAAATTCACCACCAAAGTAGACCTCCCCTGTCTAAAAGGGCTTTCTCAGATACGTGTTCAATGCTTGAATCTTTATAGGATGAGTTCACTCGGCCAGGAAGTGAGGAGAAATGAGGCCACATCTTGAAACAGTCACAGCAGACTTTGCACCTTACCCAGGATAATGCGCCCATTTTTCACCAGGATAACCCTGCCTCACTATCACCTTTCAGAACATCTTTCCTCAAAGATCTGGGTGTTTGACAGCAACACCTTATTTTAAGGACAATAAAGAGGTTATTTTCTCCAGCAGAGATGAATGTGAAGCCAGAGGGGTGAGAGAACTCTCCCACAGGCCCACCGTAACTCATCAAGAAGGATCCTTCCTTGCAGAAGGTTTTGTTTCCAGGGCAGCGCTGCCCACACCGGGCTGCCTGCATCAAACTGAGGTATCTGCTTTCAGAATACCAAGTGTGTCTCCTAGGAGACGGGGGCCATGCTGGCCTAACAGGGCATGTGAGAGAAAGAGCTGCTTCATGGAGCCTTAATACAGGTAATGCCAAAGAGTGGCCAGAGTTCGGCCCGGAGGTAGCACGGAATGGTGGAATCCATTTCCATGGGTATGTGAGCAAACGTGGGCCATACCAGGTTGTTCCTTGTCTCTCGTGCCTGCAGCCCCAGAATCTGAGCCACCACCTTTCTCCATAGCTTAGAATTCACGGGATAATTAATCTACTCTTCAGGCCTAATTTAAGACACCATTGTGGTAACATGAGGGGACCTGAGGAACCTCCGTGGCTGTCCATGGTCCCTGACCGCCCCTGCTCCCTGGTGCTCAGTTGCGTCTCCTCTTGTTCAGACACTGTGGCGACCCTGCCCCGCCCAGTGCTCACAGCTCGCCCTCCAACAGGAGGAGGAAACGTGATTTTACAGCACCACGAAATCAGCACAACCAGTGACTCATTCGACACAGTTTATGTAGCTGCGTGTACACCTTTCAATGCTTACTAGTATCACAATTCCTTCTCCCCTTTGGGAAACTGAGCAACGCTGTGCCCTTTATGCCTTCCCTCTGATTCTCCAACTGTATTAAATGTTAAAGAATCTCAGCAATGCCTGGTCCGATGGTATCTTCCTATTTAACCACCCAAAGATGTTCTGACCCAGCAGCCTAAGACTTCTGATGTATTTATTGAATCAACAAGTACTTACTGAACAGAATTATGTTCTGGCATAATTACCACCTGGAAATGTTTACAGGAAGAGACCATCCCTGTCCTCAAGGAGGCAATCATGAATGACGGGGACCAGAACCCATAACCCAGAAAATGATGGCCTGCAGGAGCTACAGCAGACGTCTGTCATGGGTGACACAGGGGACCCAGATGACCACCAGCCCCTAAAGCCAACGGGAAGTTTGTATGCATTTTATTTTATCTATGAGATCATGATATTGACACAAATTATGTGACTGCCACATGAAACAGCTTGACATCTACAGAAGAAACTCATCGTTAACATACACCACCCACAACTTCACATCTGCCAGTGAGTGCATTAACCCTTGTTTCAAGAGACTATTCAATAAACATGAAATAAGTCTGCAAGTTGTTTGGTCACTAGTGTCTCCTCATGTTCCCCCTGTTTAATGGTCTGGGGCTTCTCTGTTGAGCTTGCCATGCAGAAGGGGGGAAACTGAGAGTTGCAATCTGAAAGCAACTCCTCTAATAGAGAAATCACTGGGTGAGATGAGGCTTCACTGTCAAGGAGGAGTTTTGCACATGGCTGGCTCTGAGCAGAAACCCACATGAGAGCAGACTCCTGCAGAGGTCCTTGTGAATTTTTCAGGGGAAGTCCACAGAATAACTAGAGGTGATTGGGTGGAGCCGAGTGCTATGAAGTGGAAGCAGCACTGGAACTTAGACAAAGTCTACGATGAGGGATAAGCTGGAGCAAAAACGATGCCCTGAGGCCCATGGAGACCACTGGGGCATGCCAGGGTGGACGCTGGGGGTGTATGAGCAGCTCCCGAACACTCCGACTCGGGGCCACACCAGAGACTGGGGAGACCAAGCCAAGAGTCAAGGAGCTGTTCACACCGCATCTCTGCACTGACTGTCACTTCTAGTCAAGGCTGCTGTATTCAGACACACGGGTGGGACGGGGTGGGGAAAGGTGTCCCTGGAATTACGCAGTGTGGCTCCCTGTACAAGGAAATAAACCAGTAAGTTTGCATTAATGTTTAATTCAATTAGCCCTGTTAGAGCACCTACTACATGCTAAATAGTGTGGAAGACACTGAAGGTGCAAGAATTAAAAATCACTTGAGTCCACACTCACAGAATTACCACGTCCCTGTTATTTTAACAAAAAATGGGTTGGCTTTTCCCATTGAACCAGAGAAACAAATGGTGGCACTTGCTCCTCGAATGAGATGAATCACTTCCAGATCTAAACAAAGTGGAAGCTGCATGTGGGGGACAAATCGAAGGGCACAAAATGAGAAAATCCATGGAAATGACACACTCCTGTTTGGGGGTTACTGAACATGAAGAAAAACGATGGTAGTTGGTGCACTCCCAGGGAACAGAAGCAGGTACTTGAAGAAACGTTGACGTACGTGTCTTCTACGGAGAGAGCGCTTCTTTGTGGACTGGGCATGATCACTGCAGAGATTCCTCGTCCTAGACCAGGCTGCACTCTCATGGATAGATAGGCTGGGGCCGTGCACTTCAGAGGACACAGGCCATGGGATGACAAGGGACCTATGTAAACAGACCCCTTTATTGTACAGCTCCAGACAGCTGCACTGGGCCAGAAAACAGTCCTGAAGAAGCTACAGTCTTTAGCCAACATTTCCAAAGATGGATCCAAGGTCAGGTTCTCTTGATGAGCCTGGAAGGGTCTCAGGAAAAAAAATCAACAGTTTTCTCTATTTTCTAAATTTTCGATAAATCTCTTACATTATAATAAGGAAAATTACTTAAAAAACAAAACAGAAAACACTAAATATTGCCTGGAGCAACATCTTTCAGCTCTGGATGCTTTACGTTGCAGAACTAGCCATCCTTGAAACAGTCAGCGACCTTGGCCTTCAGGCCAGCTGTTATAGTAAGAACTCGAGTGCCATAAAATTTAGGAAACATTTCTGTTGCTCAAGTATCTCATTTTCCACCATCTAAATTTCTCCTGGAGTAAGAGTTCCATTTCTTGGGTTGTTTATTTGTTTGTTTGTTTTTGCATTTATCAATAAAGACAGGATAACATCTCATTTTCTTGAGCATATCATAATGTCCCTTTGAGAAAATACATGTACTCTATGGCTACAAAGGAACCATTTGCCCACCAAAAAAAAAATACCCCAAATCAGCCACGCCCAGCCCACTAATATAAATTATTACAGAAATGCTTATGCTAAAATAAATATTTGAGGACACTGATTTGGACAGTTTTACCAACTCTAAGCCCACAAGGGTAGGTCACCAGCCTAGGTGTGCTCATTGAAATGATGTTCCCCAACAGAGAAACAGAACACACAGGAGGAGGAAAGAGCGGGTACCCTCGTGCCTGGCCAGGTCTGGCCATTTCTCAGGAAAGGTGGGCCGGCAGCTCTGTGAGCAGGCAGCTGGGTTAAACACCCCAGGCCGAGAAAGTGTGTTGGTGAGAGCGTGTGGAACAGGACAGGCCCTCCTCTTGCTCAGGATGAGTGCATGTGCATGCATGTGTCACACAGTCTCCTAGGAACGAAAAACAGACTCATTACCAAATTCAAGGGCAGGGATAGCTCCCTGAGGTCTGAGACAAGAACATTCATCAAATCAATGCCAGAAACAACACAGTCCCTGTGACCAGGCCCAGCCACCTCCAGAACCGACCTTCCTCCTCAGACAAAAAGGGCCCCTCCAGCACCAAGCCTTGGGGGTGTTTCCCCATCAGCAGTTCCAAGAGCAAGATGTCCTTGCACTCTACAAAGTGACGACGCTAATTCAAGGCCATGGGTAAGATAAAACATCATTCCTCAGGGCTGGAGTTCTGAGGAAATACATCAGCAAGAAGGTCATTTTGGAAATTTTCTGGAGAGCTGGCCTGGACGAACTGGACATTTACATGATGCCGCGCCCTCTCTCTGGACAGTTTCATCGGGAGTAGATTCCCACCCTGACCTGAAAGAGGTGCATGTGGTTTCCAGCTCATTCAAAGGTTTTTAGCACCCCTGATATTTTTTTAATTTTTTTCTTTTTTTAAAATTTAATTCTTGTTCAAGTACAGTTTTCTGTCTTGTATTCCCAGCCCTGCCCCCACCAGTGCTCCCCACCTCCCTCCCATTTCCGCCCCCCACCTTAGTTATTGTCCATGTGTCCTTTATACTTGTTCATGCGAGTCCTTCCCCTTTTCCTGTGTGATTCTCTCCCCTCTCCCCTCTGGACCCTGTCAGCACGTTCTGTATTTCAGTGTCTTTGGTTACATTTTGCTTGCTTGCTTGTTTTGTTGTTTAGATTCCTATTAACGGTGATATCATATGGTATTTGTCTTTCACCGCCTGGCTTATTTTGCTCAGCATAATGCTTTCCAGTTCCATCCATGATGTTGCAAAGGGTAGGAGCTCCTTCTTCCTTTCTGCAGCATAGAATTCCATTGTGTAAATGTACCATAGTTTTTTGATCCAGTCATCGACCGATGGGCATCTAGGTTGCTTCCAACTCTTGGCTATTGTAAATTGTGCTGCTATGAACATCAGGGTGCATAGGTTCTTTTGGTTTGGTGCTTCAGGGTTCTTAGGATATACTTCTAACAGTGGAATTGCTGGGTCAAAAGGCACGTTCATTTTTAGTTTTCTTAGAAAATTCCATACTGTTTTCCATAGTGGTTGTACTAGTCTGCAATCCCAACAGTGAACTAGAGTCCCCCTTTCCCCACAACCTCTCCAACACTTGTTTGTTTCTTTGTTTATGGTAGCCATTCTGACTGGTGTTAAGTGGTATCTCATTGTGGTTTTAATTTGCATCTCTCTGATAGCTAGTGATATCGAGTATCTTTTCATGTGTCTCTGGATCCTCTGTATATCCTCCTTGGTGAAGTGTCTGTTCATGTCCTTTGCCCATTTTTTAATTGGGAGCACCCCTGATATTCTTATCGACATCACCAGTAAAGTGCCTGCCTCTCCCAGGAGCTGATGCCACACTGGGGGAGTCAAAAAGAAAAAAATAACTACTTATGAGTTATTACAACCAAAAACAGTAAGCACTTGAGCTTCTCAGAGACATATGAAAGATCTTCATGAACTAAAGCAATCAGGAAAGGCCTCCTGGAGGGGCCAGTGTGGAAATTCAAGGTGCACCTGGGGTGTTAGGACAATAGAAAGGCACGCTAGGAGAGGGGTGTGGCATGCACAAACACACATGTCCCAAAAGGACAAGCAGTCTCTAGGGACTACACGTAAACAAGCCTGGTGTTGGAGCAAATCTGTGCAGGAAGAGAGGGAGAAGAACGGAGCAGTAAGTAGGACTAAGCTATAAAGGACCCTGGAGGCCAGGCTGGGCGGTATGGGTTGAACTCACCAACAGTGGGCAGTCTTCGAAAGTAGCCAAGCAGGTCCCTTTAAGGATGAAATGAAAGATTTACATGGAGCAGCCACAGGCTGGTCTGGGGTGGGGAAGCCTGTGTGGAGGATGGGGGAGGGCCAGAGGAAGGTACTGACCATGATCCTTCGGAACATGCCCCACCTACGTTACCATCTCCCTGAGAGGTGGGCAAGGCCCCCGGACAGGAGGCCTCCAGAAAGACTTTTCCAGATCAAGGAACAAGGCAAGAACCAGCCTGTTTCATGCACTCAGGGGACGCAGAGGAGACAAGGAGCAGGGCTCAGTAGCTACTCCCTGCCCTTCCCCCACGCACTCCAACCCGACAGGAGACAAGGCCAGTCTGTCCAGCCAGCTGACGGAGCCTGCGCATGGTGAGGACTGCCTCTAATAGACAGGCAGGTATCACAGGGTCACAAAGACTCCAAGCAGGTTCACCCTATGGTTTCTGTCACCTTGAAGAGCAGAGAAGGTGATCTCTAGATTTAATTCTTCACACTGGCTACAAAGCCCTGCCTACCTATTCCACCATGCTTCTGCCCACTTAACATACTCCAGACACACATTTTACTCCTCACACTTGTCAAGTTCATTCCCACCTCTGGGCCTCCATGCTTACTAGAATGCCTTTCCCCAGATTTAACTCAGCTGCTTCCACTCAACCCTCAGCTCTTCAGCAAGGCCTTCCTAACCACTCTTATTTCAATTCTGTGCCCACGGAAGAGGTGCGCTATGCCGGGACACCTGGCTCATCACCACGATGCCTTCTCAATTGCACTCGGCTCTGTCAGGTTTTCCAGCCTATCAGGATGTGTGGTTTGTTGTCTGCATCCCAAGTGAAACTTCACACCCCGGCGAGCGGGAACCTCTCCAGTCACGTGCACCTGTCTCTTGTGTCCATAAAAGTGCCTTGCGCATAGCAGTGCTTGATAAATGTTTGCCAATGAGTGAAATAATGAACGAATCAACCCATGTCTTGGAAGATCCATGAAATCTCACCTCCCTGGGGGGACGATCTGTTTACTGACGTGTGATGCTCAGGCAGATCTTCCAGGGTCTACACTTGCAGAGTTTCTAGTTGATCCTAAACCATCTACATCCAAAACGCTGGCAGCTGGGCGCTCTGTGTGTTTACATCATATGGGGGAAAGCAGCAGGGAACCTGCTGAACACAGAGTCAGTGAGAAAAGAAACTTCCAGAAATGTCTTCATTAACAAAGCGCCTTTTGGGGGCAGTCCCTTGAAATGCTGCCATGGTTGGTAATGATGGTCCCTTAACTGGGAGTTAAGGGACGGGAGAGGTCAGATGGCCGGAACTCCACTACCACGGAGACGAGAGTGGCCCCGGAAGCCTCACACATCACATCCTGCTCTCAGGCCCACATCCGGGCTGTAACAAGGCTTTATGAAAAGCAGAGCTGCCTGTTAAGAAAATGTGATCCTAACTAGGAAACAGCAATCTGCAGCCAAGTCTCACTTATTGGGGCTATTGAGGTGAAAAGACAATAAATGAAACCTTCAGATGATTCAGAAACACATCCTAGCAAACCTGTCCATGATCTAATAACTGAAAGCCGCTACCAATTCTGCAGCATTTGATCGCTCACAAAGCTTCACATCCCATCATCTCTTGTGATTCTCAAACTCCCCATGAGGCCGGCCTGGGCATCATCAGCATTGACTGAGGCTCAGCTCAGAGAGCAGAAAGACTGCCCTGAGTCTCAGGCCGCAGAATGAGAAGGAAGCCCCTAGGCCTGCCAAGGGGATCAACTCGCCCCTGGGCCTGCTCCTGCTCGTGCAGTTGGAAGTAAGAGCACATGGGAAGGGCCTGCAGGCCAGGGCACCTCAAGCCTGGCCCCTGATTGCCCCTGAGTCCTTTCTCGTGGTGGAACTTATTGTTTTATGACTTTCTCCTGGTGTTGCTAGCATGCTCATTTACCCTCAACAGCCAGGATGCAGGAAGGCTCGGGAGGCAGCAGCCACGCCCACTCTGCCTGCCATCTCCCTGGCCACGCCCACTCTGCCTGCCACTGCCCTAGCCATTGGGCCATTGGGGGCTGAATGCAGACAAGGCTGCAGCCCACTCACTTGGGTGACAAAGCCTCCTCAGGTCAGACCCACTCCTGCATGCCATAAGCACTAAGAAGCTAGATGCTTGTGGGGAAGCTGGTCAAAGTGCAGGTTCAAGGTCAGACTGCCTGGCTCAGAGCCCCAGCTCACCACTTCCCAGTAAGTTATTTAGCCCATGCCTCAATTTTCTCATCTGAAAAATGAGAAGTAGGGTGGCATTGACCTCATGAGGCTGCTGTGCGTGGTGAATGAGGAAATACAAGCAAAGCACGTAGGCCGATGTCTGGCCCTGTTCAACAGGGGCTTTGTGAAGGTCCGTGGGCATCATTAATTGCCCTTATTGCAGACACAATGTTCTTGAGAAGTGAAGTGAGTCTGCAAAGGGTGAGGGGTGGGAAGAACTTTGTCCACACGCAGCTTATAATGCAGTGTGCTTTGTGTTCCAGAGAAATGTAGGAAGAGCATTAGGAGCTAAATAAAAACCAGTAAACTCACCAGAGACAAAGGAAGCGTCACTGGAGTTCATTCCAGCGCCAGGGCCTCGGCACGTGCTCTTCCCCTGGCTTCCTGAGGTCCATCGTCACAACCCCTGTCTGAGGGCTCCCCCTCAGAGGGGCCCCCTCCCCCAACACTCACTCACACCACCCTGAGGCACTGTCTTCACAGTGTTGTTCCCACTCTGAAATAATCTCATGTGTCCACTTACTCATCGCCCAACTCCTCACCACAGTATCAGCTGCCCGCAGCCAGGAACTCTGCCTGTCTCACTCACTGCTGCTTCCCCAGAGCCTAGAACAGTGTCCAATATGGAGCAGATGCACACACAGAAACAGCTGAGCCAACAGCTGGGTACTGAACCGGGCCATGCAGAACGAGGGGGAATTTTCCAGGTTGAGAAAGGATGTGCCAGGCAGGAACCATGAGGGCAAATGCACATCTGGCAGAAGTCCCAGAGGGCTCTACTGCCCAGTCGGATAACCTCCAGCGACAGGAGCCCACAGTACGAGAAACCCAGCCTAAGCTCTGACCCTCCACTCGGTCTTCCCAGAGCCCAGTGTTTAGGAAGGTCAGCCAGGCAGCCCGCAACTCCCTGCTGGGGTGGGGGCACATCCGCCAGGTGCGCTGAAAGCCTGGGTTTCCATCCAGGGTCTTGAGGGAGAGTATCTAGGCGCATGTGACAACCTCACCCCATCACGGGTGGCCCCCCACTCACTGCCACCGTCCCTGGAGACCCACCGTCCACCCTGCAACCATTCCCCAGCCACCACCTTCACGAGGAAAATGCACTTGCCATGAAGAGTGAACACCAAAACATCTCAATGAGAAAAAAACTGAAAAATACATGAGCAGAGAATTATATATTAGGTAATAAGATATAATGACGAATTATATCTGTAGTTACATACGAATGGTAATAGCTAACGTTCATGAAGCCCTGCCTACTTAACAGCACCAGCACTTCATTGATTCTGCGTCAGTGGAAACTCTGAATTTATAAAACAAAAATATATGCAACTGAAATCATTCATTCATTCAGCAAACACTGACTAGGTACCCACCCTGTACCAGACACTGGGTGGTGGCAACAAGCAAGCCAGAGACCATCTCCTTGAGGCACACAGTCCAGGCAAAACCTGAGGACGAAGTTATCAGCTCTGCCTGCATAGATCAAAAGTATAAAATTGTTTACACAGATCAGATCATGACGATGATGAGGCTCGTAACTGATGTTTACTGAGCAACTGACATGTCGCTGACGCTGCCCCAATGTACCCCTCACTCATTTATCCTCACAGCACACATGGGAGGCAGAGTCACCACTACTTGCATTGTACAGACGAGGAACTTGAGACACAGAACAGACAGTCACTTGCCCAAGGTCACTTACAATGCGAGTCAAAAGCTACAGAGGTTGACTGTGCATGTGGCCCAGGGAAAAGTGAAAAAAACCTCACCAAGCGGTGTGACAGTGCTCGTCCATCTTGGCGCTGCTCACGTTTGGAGCCAGACAGTTCCTGACTGTGAGGCTGCCCCGGGCATGGCAGGGCACTGGGCAGCATCCCTCACCTCCCGACGCTGGCGGCAGCTCCCCCTCTCGCCCACGCCTGTGTGACAACTGAAAACGTCTTCAGACATCGCTCAGGATCCCCGGAGGGAAAACCCCCTCCAGCGAGACCACTGGGTGGAAGGACAAGCGTGCCCAAGGCTCTCTGGCCGGCAACCGCACGTCAGGTTCGGGAAACTACACGTAGCTCCAGGCGGCTGGTGGACGGGGTGCAACCCAGGGACTGCAGAGGCTGGGGCTCAAGGGGTGAGCAGAGAGGCCTCACAGCCCACAGTGAGATCTGGACTTTATCTGGAGGACAACAGGGAGCCACTGAAGCATTTTAAGCAGGGACGTGACAAGACCATGTCCGAGTTTCAGAAATAGGTAGCTAGAGGCAAGCTGGCTTGAAGATGACATGGCAAGAAGTGGAGGAGGGAAGGGGCTAAGTTAAGAGAATGACAAGAAGCCAGGGAAGAAAAGACAATTTGACAGCACAGGGGTATGACGGACAGGCATGGGGATGGGGAAGGGGGGAGGGAGGGGATTTGGGGGTAGCACCAGCCCACAGAGCTGGGTGACAAGACGGGTGGCAGTGCCACGCACAATGACAAGGAGCAGAAGGAGCTCGGTTTTGCACATGCTGAGTCTGAACTGCCATCGAGCAGAGGACATCCAAGTGGGGATGTCACTGTGGAACTGGATGACCAGTGTCAAGAACCTCCGAGCAGGGCTGGAGACACGCAGAGCGTGAGCGCATGTGCAGTGGTAAAGGCTCTGCTGGTGAATCAAGTCGCCCAGGAGAGATGCATAAAGCAAGAAGAGGCCTGAGGAAGGAGCCCTGGGGAGTCACCAACCTTTAAAGCCTGAGAGGAAACACGGGGCCTGGACAGAAACCTGGAGCTAGCAGTTCAGGTTAGAGCGCAGGGGAGGGCCAGGCTGGGGGGTCGGGGGGTGCAAGGCGCAGCAGGTAACATCAGACCCCAGGACCAGGACTGGACAGGAGGAAGTCACTGATGGGCACCCAGGTCACCAATTTTGGTTATATTCATAAAATACATCTGTGAAGAAAATACAAGTTACCACATCTCTCCAAATTTAGATAGTTGAAGAGACTACCTAGTCACTCACTCACTCAATTCACTTGTGATCTGAGATTAGGAAACAGCTCCCTTGTCAAAAGGCTGCCAAAATCATGGCAGCAGAAAACAGAATCAGACCACGCCAGCTGAACACCGTGGGCAATGCAGACCCTCGGAAGTGAAGCCCAAGTGCCACCCAAACCCCTTCTCTTGGCACCATGAAGACTGATGCACAAGCTCCAACTCCTGACAAACTGTAAACCAATCTTCTCAGAAGAGCCCAAACTTCACTCTTGTTTACCTGGAAGAGTTCTCTGTTGGACTGTCAGGGGTTTTCGCTGTCAGACACAGGGGTATGTTTCCAGAACATAAGGCCTCATCTGAGCACATTCGATACATGTTTTAGACCCAACACCTATTTGCAGTCTGCATGTGGCTGGTCGTTTGTTCACCACTCAAGGTGCGTCCGCATGCAGTGGTCACGGCGTGACCACATAGTCCTTGGGAAGCTGGCAAACCCCACTCCTGCGGCCAGAGGCACCCAGGCGCCCCGGAGGCCGGGCAGACAGGCAACAGAGGGGTCTCAGGCTCTGAAAGTGTCTCTAAGAGAATATACACAGGAGTAAGCAAAAATGGGTATACAGTTGTTCATGTGGAAAATAATACAATAATTAATGAGTAAGAACAATACGAGAACAAACTCAGCTTCACACACCCACCCGTCTCCCAAACGCCTGCACCACGCACTCCACACGCAGCTCGCTCCATCCCCAGAGCTCCACCAGATCCCTGAGGAGTCTGAGGCTCCAGGCCGTGAAGAGACTTGCCGAGGACAAGAGCTAATGAAAGGGTGGGGAGCTTCAAACTGGGGTTGGACTCCAAACCTACATCCTCACACGTGCTGTGCTGATAACGGAGGTAAACCTCGGTGCATTAACTAGATTGGCAGCCAGCAAGCTGATGGAAACTGGATTTTCAGCTTCATGACACAAAGCCAGCATCCCTCCTTCCAGAGTCATAAAAATACGCTGATGTCTACTTCTGCCAGCTTATTACAGCCATCCTTAGCTTCAGGTGCTGTCTGAGCTGGCAAGGGTCACTCTGCCAAGTGCGACCATTCCCTGGGGAATCCGGGGCAGGGGCACTGTCACGGTCCAGTGCAGAGCTGCTTCTAGGGGTTGTCGGCAGGCTGACAGGTTCGCTTTGACGTCCCGGCCAGCAGGCTGTACGCACACCCCACCCCCGCTCCAACCCCGAGTTATACTGAGAAATGGCACAACAGCTGGAGGCGTGAGGACTGTCCCCCAGACTCTGAGGGGTCTGCAACCTGGACGTCAGTGAGAAGGGTGTCTGGGTGTGCCTCTCCACAGGCTTTCTGCACAGGGACTTTCTGGTCCTATTTACCGAAATAAATTCAGTACTTTAAAACATTATAGTTATAAAATTTCATTTTCTAAGGAAAGTTAAAAAAATAAACAGAAAGAAAAAACAAAGAACCCATAATCTCACCAGCCAAAGACAGCTACACTGCTTTATGCCTTTATATTCCTCCGTGTATACAGTTTTGATGAAATCACGTAATGCATGTGCCCTTTTCATTTTAAAATGCTACATAAACAACTTTCTGTGCCATGGCATATACTTGAACCAAACCTTCTGAGCATAGCATAATTTATTTAAATAGGCCTGTATTGTTTGCTTGCTTACATTTGGGATGTTTTCAGTCTTTCTCTATTATAACAATGTTGCAATGAACCTTTTTGGTGGTAAAATCTTTGTTCATCCTTACAATTATTTCCTTAGGATAAGTTTTAGGAGAAAAAAACCTGCTGAATTGCCAGGAAACAAGAATATGCAAAACCGGGACAGTTCTGACAAGTCTGTTGAACCTGTTCCGGCCAGAGGGGACCCTGTTTGGCTCCCCAAACCAGCATCTCCACCCCCAGAAAACCGTTAGGCCTCCCTCCCCTCGCAAAGGCCCCTAGTTTCCTTCATTGGCCTATTTTATCCACTTCCTAGGTCCCTATGCTTTTCTGAAAGTGGATGTTCGATTTTTTATCAGCAAACAATACCTCCTCACGGTTTCAGGGATTTTTAAAAGTACACAGTGAATACCTGTGTCTTCTCTGCCCTGTTCCAACCGCTTCCTCGTAATCGGACAGTCTGACCAGAAGATGACATGGGTGACGTCATGCAGTTCCCCGCAGGTCCGGTGACACGCCTGAGCCATGTGTTTCACTGTGAGGCACCTGAGTTTGATGACTCATTAAGGGGGAGCTGGCCGGGCCCTCACCGCAAAGGCACCCCGTGTCCTCTGTGTTCAGTAAGGCAGCCAAGGGTTAGAGTTCTGAGATTGTGTGGACATCCCGTTCTTGACCTTTCACCCGCTGAGTGGTGTTGGCAGCCCTGACGGCCCTTGCCTATACCAGCTATTACACTGGGGATGGGGAGTGATGCTTTTCCATTTGCACTCTTTCTGTGCTTTTTAGCTAGTATTTTTCAGCAAAGAAGAGCTTCATTACCCTGCCCCGCCCCACTTTCAGTAACATTAGGACACTGTGGTCACATGAATTTTTAAAAATTCATCCTGTTATCATTAGACGTGTTATCAACATCCCTCTTGGGGCTCCAAGTGTATCAAGTCTGACTGTGCGAACCCACGCAAGCGGCTCCTGTCTCCTAGCAGGCACTCTCACGCTTTTTGGCATGAGACGTTCCAGGCTCATCTTGTACTTCTTCCTCCCTAGTCTGGGAATCAGACATTTATTCAAAGAGTCTTTGTTCCTTCTAATGAGAATGGGTATTTAGAAGCCACAATCTGGGAGCTGGATGTGCTTGTCACTCCTGGGACTTGCCCATACTTCCAGACTCTTTAAGTGCATGCAGGCAGGAATTAGGAGCTCACGCTGACACTCTGAATTTAAATCTAATACCACACTGCTGGATGCCATAAAGCTCTCTATTTTTCCCCACGGTGAGAACCCTGATTCCCAGTTACAGTCACACCTCAGTACTCCTCGGCCTCAGACTTTGTCAAGCCCTGCAGTCATCTCACTTTGATGAGAAAAATGCTTCAGCCCTCGGCGCCTGCTCAGGACTCACCGCACTTCCTGGAAGATGTTTGATTCATGGTACGTCCCACCCCCCCCACCCCCGTCCCCCCCAAGAGAAAATGCTTCATCCTCAGTACCCGTTGGTTTCAGCACTTGTCACGAGTTCCAGAGCAAGTTAACGATGCATACCAAGGTACCACTGTGTATCAATACAATTACTCATTTATTTTATTCTTCTATAGACACAAAAGAGTCTAGGAATCACAGCACCATACCACACACAACAAACCTACAAAGTAAAGTCCAAGATTTCACTGTGGCTCATTTTTTCCTTCAACTATGTCCCACAAGGGTTTATAGTCAGAGCAGTGTGTTCAAATTCTTGAACAAATTCTTATTTTCTTAGTGATTTTGTTACCTTTTTAATATATATATTTAGGTTTATCAATGTTTGCATTCAGTGTTAGAGTTTGCTTTTGGGTCATTTTAAAATTTATTGAGAATGCAAAATATTTACGTGTTTAAAATCAGAACTATATAGAAGAGTCTATTTAGAAGTCTTACAGCTCTCTTTAGAGTCTATAGCTCTCCTTTCTCCTCTGCCGCACCTACCCCCGACAGGTAACCATTGTCATTAGCATCCAGTTTATTTCTGTGTCTCTTTCTATAAACATAAGTACATGCGTGTGTATTTCTACCTCCTTTGTGTGTGCGTACGTATCACTCCTGCACCTGGCTTTGTCCACTTACCAGTGCGTCCTAAAAAGAGCCCACAGCAGATGACAAAGGTCTTTTTATTCCTTGATATGGCTGCAGACTTTTCCTGCTGTGGGGGGATGTACAGTAGAGCTAATCTCCTGTGGACGGGCATTTGGCTTGTGCCAACATTTTCTGACATATTTGTGAAGGTAAGTGAGTAACACTGTGCATCTGTAGGTGTATGTCTGTGGCTTTGTATCTTTGGGGTAAGTGCCTACAGGTGGATTGCTGGGTCAGAGCAGAATCTCCCGCCCAGGTTGCCCGCCCTGTGCACTCCGGGCTGGCACTCCAACCCGCAACACTCGACAGGCTGGCGTCTCCGTATCCTCGCTGACAGAAGAGGCGATCAGGCTTTCACATTTTTGCAACTATGACAGGTAAGAAATGGCATCACAGTGTACTGTTAATTTGTCTTTCTCTTATAACAAGTAGTATTGATTGAGCATCTTTTCATATATTTTGTGTCTTTTTCCATGGTCTGTTTACAAATTTTGCCCATTTTTCTTTTGAGTCCTCATTTTATTTTTTAAGTTCCATATATATGCTCCATGTCTGCACCTACTGTAATTTATTTACCTGGTCTTCTGTTGGTGGAAACTGGAGTTGTTTCTTATGTTCTACTATTAAAAACAATGTTACCATGAATGCTCTTATGGAAACATCATTTCAATCATGTCAGCTGTATCTGTAGGTTAAATTTCAGAAGTAGAATCACTCTAGTATAGGAAGAGGGTCTGTGCATTGGTAACGTTACCAGGTACTGTCAAAACTGCCCCGCCTTCCCACGAGCTGTGCCAACGAAAACCCCAACCAGCACTGTGTGTCAGTGCCTCCATCATTCTGGCTGGTACGCAGTCTGGGTTCTCACCTTCTGGGTTTTTGTCCTGACAGGCAAAACACGAGATCTCAGCACAGCGTTTATCTGCATTGAGCATTGTTTTGTATAGTTGAGAGGTTTGTATTTTTGCCTGCATCATGATCTCCTGCATTCTTAAAAGGTTTGGGCCCCCCATTTCCCAGATCTCCCTTCTTTCTAGACGAGCTGGTGACAGGGGTGTCAGGAAAGAAGACAGGGACATCCCCTGTCTGACTAGGACCTCTGTCCCTGGAGAACCGCAGTCCCAGACCAAACTCCTGAGCACCCCCCTCCTGAGGTCCACCTGAGCTTGCACAGGGTCTTCTGGCAGCACCTGAGCCTGGCCCCCAGCCCCAATCACTACGACAGGCTTGTCCTCCCACTTATTCATGGCAGTGAGCCCTCAGCAGGCCGCTCTCCAGGCGATTTCCTCGGTGAGGAGAGAACCCCCCTCCAGGGTAAGGGTGGCGGCTTGCAACTTGAGGGACATTTTCATCACTCTGCCATCTGCTCACCCTGCCAGCTGCTTTCTTGCCCCCTCTTGCCCAGTCCACCTGGACAGGTCACTCTGCCCCTTATTTCCATGCCCTCGGAGCCCTGGGACATGCGGTTGCCTCTGTGCTGATGTCAGGCTGCAGAATTCCTCGAACCCGTTGTTCTCAGCCTCTTATTTCCCTGCTGGAGGTGGAGGGAGTGCCGAGGCCCCTCTGGCTTTGAGGAAGTGCTTTCTGTCCCTGCAGTTTCGAAGTGGCCCTCCCTGGCTTGGCTGCCTTTTGCCCTGGTCCCCAGCTGGCCCAGAGAAGCCAGCATTATTTATCCTGGGTGGTGAAGGGGCCACTTCTGGGTTTTCACAACGGCTACCAGGGACCCACATTTTCCAGCAATGTTTCTTAGCCACACCAGAGCAGCAAAAACAGCAACAGTGGATCCTTCTCCTGGCTGGCAAACACAGCCACACACATAGTGTAGTAGCTACCCTTGTTTGAGAATGCCCTGTGTGCTGACCACTTGACATACATTGCCTTTTAACCTTTGCAACAACAGAACGGAGTGCCACTACCCACCACCTGAATTTTTACAGTTGAGGAAGCTGCCCGAGTCCTCGCAGCTATTAAGTAGCAAAGCAAGGGAGTAAACAAGTAGTTTGACTTTGGGGAGTATTATAACTTGGTAAGGAGGGTAGCAAAATTCACCATTCTAATTGCGTGATTATTTTTTCCTTTTTGAGCACATGTCGTCTAACAGACCAGCCCAGGATCACCCCACGTGGCTGCAGAGCTCTCGGCCTGGGCTGGAGGGCTGAGCAGAGGTAAGCTCTACACAAAGCAGTTAGGGGAAGCGGTGACCGATAAAGGCGGATGTTCAGTGAGCATTCACCATGTGCCTGGTGCCGGGCTAAGCACTTCATGCAGGGAACTCACATATTCTCACAACAACATATGACAAAGGAGCTATTTCAACCCAATTTACATACGAGGAGCCTAGGGCTCAGAACATTCACCAAGCTCCACAAGGACAGCTGGCTCCTCTCTAGAGAGCCAGGATTCGGCCCGGGGCAGTCTGTCCCCAGACACTGTGCCCCTGCCTGTCATGCTACACTGCCTCCCAGGAGGCTGCAGAAGCGCCATCAGGCCTCCAGCGGTGTCCTCCAGGCAGGTCCTCCCTTCGGGTGACAGGGAGTGGAACCAGGGTCAGCTGCTGCTCAATGTTAGTGATCTATTGGACCAGTGACACAAATCAGGCAGGTTTTTTCCCTGCCTCTTGGGAGCCTGGACTGAGGCCGTCCCCAAACAGCGCGGAGTCCATGGCTTCTTGGTTGGCAGGAGCCACCAGGTGGGGTTTGGAGAGCGCTGACCCCCTATCAAGGCCCGCTGGGCCCTTCAGGGCACCAACCTCAGCAGCCACCACTTCAGGAGCTTTTTCCAGATGGGCCTGTGGCCTCTTCCACCACCATTTGGGTCACAGCAGTGGAATAGCCTTGCTGCCCACACCACACCCATGCATACAACAAACAGCACAGTCGTATCTCGGGACGCCAACACCAGGCTACTGACCACGCTTGGCTGATCACTTTTCATACCAATCCCTTGCATTTTTCTTTGATTTTTTTTCTTGGTCCATCAGCAAAAAAGGGAAAGTCTGTGTTCTCAGTGCCACAGGGAGACACAAAGTCTAGCTTTGTAGTAGCTGAGGATGCATTTAGTCTTCCTTAAAGGAGTGGTCAGAGAGGACAATGGTCAGGAAAGGAACCACAGCAAGTGTTGTAAGGCAGTGCCCAGGTAAGGGCCAAGCACACCTGGCAAACCGTCTGAGTTTCCCGTGGAGCAGAAAGCAGTCAATGTAGTCTGGGATTTCCCTAAAGGTGGTGGGGCTTCCAGCACTGGAGGGTAACTCGAAGTGAAGAGGCCTGTGGGGGGGCAGGGTGGGGTCGAAGGAGTGTTCTAGCCCCTGAAAGGTGCTCCCAGACAGCTCTGGGCTGCAGACAGCAGCAAGGCTGTGCCGCTCTCACAGCCCACCCCAGCAGCTCAGTCAGTCGCAGAGCAGGACCGGGCGCTGTCGGGCACACCAGCAGGACACAGCTCACTGTGCAAGGCTGGTGGGCAGGCAGGGAGTGTTCTGCTCATCCCCACCACCCTGACTCACACCCACGGTAAGGCCATTCTGAGTCGTCGAGAGCACGTACTTAAGGAGAAAGGGAAGTGTCCAGCACAATTTTTGCAGAGTGCACGGCACGGATCCTTACCGAGGAAAACCCTCCCCCGGGGAGTACATCATATTCCCCATCAGGTGCTCGCAACACACATTCATTTCTCTTAGGCTCTGAGAAGTCCTGTAGTAAAGAAACCTACTTAAGTTTTCAACCCATTGTTTTCCAAACTTACTGACCATGAGACCCTTCCACTCTTTTTTCTGTAATTCTTATTAATATCCAGCAGAACCAGTGTTCATGGGGGTTTTTTTCCTTTGAAAAACTTTGGAAATGCCAAGATAGTATATTTCTAAAAGGTTCCACTTTAAAATCACTTAACTCTTAAAAGCTCCTGTACTTAAAATGTTAGTTCCCAACTTACCAAGGGTTGAAAACAAGACTCATTCCTGGCAGGTTCTGGAGAGGTTTTCTCTTTATTTTTATTGTTGACACTGTTACAGATGCCCCCATCCCCCCTTTGCCCACCTCTACCCAGCCCCCACACCCCTTCCTTCTGGCCAACACCACACTGGTGTGTGTGTCTACAAGTTATGCATACAAGTTCTTTGACTAACCCCTTTACTTTCTTTCATCCAGTCCCTCACCCCCTCTGAAAGCTGTCAGTCTGTTCCACATGTCCATACCTCTGTTTCTATTTTGTTTTTCAGTTTATTTTGTTCATTAGATTCCACATATGAGTGAAATCATATTGGTTCTTATCTTTCTATGACTGGATTACTGCACTTAGCATAATAATCTCCAGGTCCATCCACGTTATCACAGAAGGTAAGAGTTCCTTCTTCTTTATGACCATGTAGTATTCCACTGTGTAAATGTACCACAGCTTTTTTGATCCACTCATCTATGATGGGCACTTGGACTGTTTCTACATCTTGGCTGCTGTAAACAACACTGCTATAAACACAGGGGTGCATATAATTCTTTCAAATTGGTGTTTCAGGATTCTTAGGATATATTCTCAGAAGCAGGATCACTGGGTCAAAAAGGAAGTTATATTTTTAATCTTTTTGAGGAAATACCAATGGTATACTTCAAAAATCAAGAATACTCCAAAAATTTACATGGAGCCAAAAAAGACCCCAAATAGCCTCAGCAATCTTGAAAAAGAAGAACTAAGTGGGAGGGATCACAAAACCTGATAGCAAACTATACTACAAGGTCACTATAATCCAAACAGCCTGGTACTAGCATAAGAACAGACACATAGGCCAATGGAACAGAACAGAGAGCACAGAAATAAACCCATGTCTCTATGGTCAATTAATATTTGACAAAAGGGGCAAGAGCATAGAATGGAATAAAGACAGTCCCTTCAATAAATGGTGTTGGGCAAGTGGGACAGGTATGTGCAAAAAAAAATGAAACTAGACCACAAACTTACACCATACACAAGAATAAACTCAAAATGAATAAAAGACTTAAAGGTAAGTCATGAAACTATAAAAATCCTAGAAGGAAACATACGCAGTAAAATCTCAGACATCTCATATAGCAATATTTTTGCTGATATTTCTCCTAGGGCAAGAGAATAAAGGAAAAGTAAATGAATGGGACTACATTAAACTAAAAAGCTTCTACACAGCAAAAAAACACCATCAACAAAATGAAAAGAACCCACTGAATGGGAGAACATATTCACCAAATGATACCTCTGATAACATACTAATTTCCAAAATATATAAAGAAATGACAGAATTCAACACCAAGAAGGCAAACAATCCAATTAAAAAATGGGCAAAGGACCTGAATAGACACTTCTCCGAAGAGTGCATATGGATGGCCAACGGACATATGAAAAAGTGCTTGACATCACTCATTATCACAGAGATGCAAATAAAAACCACAATGAGATACCACCTCACATTGGACAGGATGGCCCTCATCGATAAATCAACAAACAACAAGTGCTGGTGAGGATGTGGAAAAGGGGACCCCTGTGCACAGTTGGTGGGAATGCAGGCTGGTGTGGCCACTGTGGGAAACAGTCTGGTTCTGGTGGCCTCGTTACACACCGGTTTTTCGTCTTAAGTTAAAATGTCGGGGTCCTCGAGGGCAGCGATGGAGCCTCAGCTTCCCGTGTGTCTGCCCCACGGCCTGCTCAGCCCTGGCAGCTACTCGATAATCACCTGTTACGTAAATTGCTCGACTGAGGATGTTTGCTGAAGGCTCAACAGCTGATTAGTTGAGGCTGGAATCCAGTTCTTTCAACTTCCAGTCAGAGGCTTGTTTCGCCAGCCAACAAACTAAATTTAGGGGCCTCTGGTCTCCTAAAGCTCCTTTAAAAGCTGACCAAACTTTGCTTTCCTTGTTTTCTCCTGGACAGTCACTCTTGACTCCCTTTCTCCACAACATCATGGATGAAGCTGTGATGATGTGAGTGACCAGACTACCTGTCAGAGAGATTTGGTGGCGGGGGGTGGGGCAGGCAGTCTCCCTTCCTTCCCCAGGAAAGCAAGGAACCTGGATCCTCTGCTTTGTCATGTGGGTTTTACCCTGGCGAGAGCCACCTTGGGGTCAGGTCTGAGGGCAGTGGGGCTGGAGGTGTGCTGGTCCCGGAGGTGGCTTACAGCTGACCTGCATTATTACTTAGCATAATAAACACGCGTCACCAACCCCCACACTTTAATTGCATTATTATGTGCCATATGTACTGACTTCCGGCGCTGTAACAAGGGTATTCACAGCGTCGGCAGGAAAGATGGCCCTTTGTCAACAGGATTACAATGTAGGCCATTTCTTGCAAGTAATTTCTCTCCCTGTACAAATGTATGAGAGTTCAGACATATTGTGATGTGTCCTTTTGTGACTGTTCGACACCTGAACTGGCAGCTTGCTGGTAAGCTAGGGAGGGCACCACGCAGAACCTGAATGCCTTGGAGGAAAGTTCTTTATTTAAAACCCCCACAGGGCTGCATCTGTTTCTGGGTCTGTTCTCTAACCTTGGGAACCGACAGAGAAGCATCTTTACTGGAGTGTTTCTGTCCACCTCTGCCATGAGTCAGCGTCCTCACGTTCCCTCTAACTCCAGGAGTCATTCGGCAGCACTTCTGATGGAAAGAAAATTGATTGAATTTAATGAAAGGGAATGAGACAGAGTCCTCATTGTTCTGAGTGCTTTCGGTTAGCAATAATTCATCAGAATGAGATCTGACTTTGGTTAGAGACGGCGTGTCCTATTATGGAAGCCCGGACACAGCATTAAGATAGCCCTACGGCCCCAAGACACTGCAAGCTTGAGGGTCCAGGAGACTGAGACTGAAGTGGGTTTTATTAGTGGTGTGTGTGGTCATTTGTTTGTAGAGCTCACCCAGTCACGGGGGCCAGTGTATCTGAACTGTGGCTTGTGAATGCGATGTAGTGGAGAACAGGGGCCAATCAGAAACGTCCTGGTTTAGTGCTGCTTGAACACTTTCCTGCCTCCACCCCTCCGTTTACTGGGCCCACTGTGGACAGGGCCTGCCCACCCGCACAGCCTTCCCACAGGGTCCAGTCCTCAGAGCCCGGGCCTCTGTCCTGTCCCCCCAGCCCTGCGCTCTGCCGGGTTAACTCTGCCTCATTCCTCAGCCTCAGCCTCGCTCCCTTCCTCGGGAAGCCTTCCCATTCTTCCTGCGACTTAACGCAATTTTTTCATCATAGCACCTGTCACAACTTTAATTCAATAATAATTTGTGTTACTGCTTCAATGTCTGTTTCCCCTGCTAGATGATGGGCTTCGTGAAAGCACAGGCACGTCTCTGTTCTTTAACACACTCCCGGGGCCCTTGTGCAGTGCCTGGCACAGAATGGGCCCTTACGTAGTGTTGAAGGAAGGAGAGAAGCTGGAAGCTCACTGCGAAGACTCGGGCTTTGCAGATGGGAACAGGCAGGGCTCCGGGAGGGCCCTCGGGGACCGCTGCCCCCCGGTATTCATGCCCTGTGCACTCCCCTCCCCTCAGGTGTGGCTGGGTCCTGGCCATTCATTTGTAACAGACAGAGAGAAGGTAGCTTCCCCCTGTGTGCCCTCTTTTGCTCCGTTGGCTTCTCTGAGGGAAGCCAGCTGCCACGCTGTGAGCTGCCCAGGGAGAGGCCCCAGCCACGTGCGAGGAACTGAGGGAGGCCTCCAGGCACCAGCCAGCGAGACACTGGGTCCCAGGGCCCCACAGCCACCAGCAAACTGGGTCCTGCCCACAACCACATGAGTGAACTCTGAAGGGGACGCTCCCTCAGGCGAGTCTTCGGATGACACGCTGGGTGAGGCCCTGCCCGCAGCCCACGAGCCACAGTCCCTGAGCTAAACTGGGCTCAGATTTCGGACCCATGGCAACTGTGAGACAAAGAATTCTTGTTTTAAGACATTAAGTTCGGGGTAATTTGTTACATAGTCACAGATAATTAATACATAGATTTTTCTCTATTAGGTTATTAGACTTAATAGTTGTCAGGTCTTATGCAAAATGCTTCAGACGGCGTGGTTAGAATGTGCCCTCTTACCTATTCCTCATGTTAACTCTGTGATGCAGATCCTGTTACAATCTCTAAGTCACAGATGAGAAAGAGGAGGCAAAGAGGTTGAGTATCTTGTCCCGGGTCTTGGCAGAACACTGGCAGTCTGATCTGGATGGAGCCTGTGCTAAAGGAAGAATATAACCTGGGATGGCCTCGGGCTCCTTCCTCAGCTGAGGACCAGGGCTCCTGACTCTCTGAGCTTCCAGGACTCAATGCAGTGGGGTCCGACTACCCAACATGCACAGGTGGGAGGCGCAGTGGCTCCGCAGGGAGCCTGTCTCTTTAAGGAGCTAGAACAAGAGCTGTTAGGAGACGCCCAGCCACTGCCTTCTGTAGGAAAGGCCTCGAAATGCCCTGGGAATTAGTATGCTTGGCATGGAGTATTAGGAAGCCCACTCCTCTGTGGCCAAGAATAAAGTCCAATCAGGAGGGTAAAAAATGCTGGCTTTTGAAATAAAATGAACAGCATCCACCGTGATTACAGCTTGTTTTTCAACTTCTGCAAGATGAAATTAAATTGAGTAATTGTTTGCACATTTAACCACATGACTCTGATCTGTCTGTGGCAGATTGTGGCTTTGTGAGCATTTAAACCAGCAATAAAGCCTTTTAAGCTTATGTTCCATTTTATCTCATTTATCTATAGACCTAAAAATGCAACAGAGCAGAATGTAAGCTGTTTTGGGGGGGAAAGCTAGCGTTGTATGAGATCACTATGGATTTAGGCTTTGAGCTCCACAGCTTTGCACCAGGAACTAATTCTGTGTGCACGATGGTTCTGAGCCCTGGCTTCCAAATACAGGGACGGGCAAAAGTGGGCTTACATCTGTGCGTATGTGCAACAGAGTTTATTCTTGTGTTACCATTTCT
Source organism: Sturnira hondurensis (assembly GCF_014824575.4). Classification (NCBI taxonomy): domain Eukaryota; kingdom Metazoa; phylum Chordata; class Mammalia; order Chiroptera; family Phyllostomidae; genus Sturnira; species Sturnira hondurensis. The sequence continues at coordinate 665,108 of NW_028073751.1, forward strand.
TAATTATTGTATTATTTTCCATGTGAACAACTGTAAACCTACTTTTGCCCTAGCCTGTATATACATGTTAAAGTTTGAGAAGCACTGACTTAAAGTTTCTAGTCTTGGAAAGGGAAACCTGCTTTCTCAAGAAGGAGGGATGGGAGAGGAGCTGGCTAAGGCATTCTTCAGAGCCCCCACACCCTGCTCCTTCCACCAGTAAGGCAGCACCAGTCCAGACAGAACTCCAGCCTCAGAGGAGGCGCGAAAGTATTTGACGGGTCGCAGATGAACTGGCTCGTTCCTCCGCTGTTTCCGTGAGTGCCTCCTGAGCATCTGTCTACTACTACGTGTGAGCAGTGGGCACATGCGTGCACAGAAGGGGGTGGTTAACATACAGCAAAAAGGTGAGAAGGTCATCGTAGCACAGCGCCCAGCACACGCTAGGTCTTAATAAATGCCAGCAGTTATTATGGCTAGACCGAAGATCAGTGAGCTGGCGTCATCCACCCACAGGCCAGATAAACCGCACGCAAGGGCCAAGACCCCAGCACGGTGGCTGGACACAAAGCCTCCGGGAGATAAGGCTGGCGTCGCAGCCCAGAAAGGGAATTTAAAAATAATCACACCCAAGTCCTACCAGGGACATTCAGATTCAAAATCATCACTGGTTCTACTTTAAATGGAACTTAAGTGAAATGACCCAATAAAATGTTTAAGAAATTAAACACACCCTCTCTCCAGCCCCTAGTTAATTTGAACAGAACAGGAAACTTGCATTCAGCAAAGGTTCCGGTGCTAACCAACAAAAGCCAGACTGCAAGTCTAGAGGATTTGACATTGGAGTGCATCGGTAAGATTTCTGCTCATCACTGAACTGCACACTGCGTGGCCAGGCAGCGGTCTGGGCCCCTGTCTCAGGAGCGCGTTGTTTCAGTGGGACTTAGGTTGCCCCACAATTTGACCAAGACCAAAGTTTGGCACCAAATTTGTGCATTTTTTTCTAAGTGTCAGGCAACCAGCTTCCAGAGCCTTCACCGAGGGCAGAGCCGGCGCCAGCACCACCCCCACGGCCCTGCTCCCCATCCTCGTGAGCAGAGGGCCAGGGAGGGGAGGAGGTGGTCACCAGCCTTTGGGAATGTGGACGTGCAAGTCCTTCTGGAGTGCACTTGAAGAGCATGTTATGGGAGCAGGCTTCAACACCGAGGCCACTGCAGGAGGGGAGCCTTTGTCCCTCCAACCAGAAATCCTCCCAGCAGTGGGCTAGGTGATCCATCCTGTGACCAACCAAACAGAGAGGAGAGAATTTGGGAGGCCAGCCACGTGAGGAGAAAGGGCAGCTACTGGAGGGGGGTGCCTCTCCCCCCACCATTTAGCAGGGCAGTAAATGAGAGTTGGGGAAACCAAAGAACATAGAAGGTCACTCAGCCGGCATCATCTCACGGGCATCCCTCCATGAGGACCACCTACCAGATGAGAGGACACTGTGAGCGTAAGGCTGAGGGACAGATGGACATCCAGGAGAGGATGCTCGGGGATGTTATCAATATCACGGCCAGCCACATGACTACTTCCCCTCTCAGGTACATGGTAGGATCACTCTAACTGCCCCACTGATGTGGAGTCTGGCCATGTGCCTCGCTTTGCCCAGAAGCAATGGTGTCTCACTTAGGAAGATGCGCCGAGCCGCGCAGGCAAAGCTCTGCCGCACACTCCTCCTCCGGCCACGGTGGCTGTGAGCACATTGACATGGGGCCTCCACCCCCCTGCTGTTCCAGGGCAGCACAGATCAGAGCCCCTGCCCACCCATGAGAGATGGGCAGCAAGAGGGAGAAACAAGCCTTCACTGTTTTAACTCAAAAACAGGATTTCTAGAGTTATTTGTTACTGCAGCATAACCTAGCCTATCCTTACTGATAAAAGGGGGAGAGAAAGCAAGAGTAACGTTAGTATGGACTCAGAGCACCCCTTCAAGGAGTCACGTAGTGCCAGGCCCCTGCCCGGCCCTCCAGAGAGTCCATCTGACACCAACCCTGTGAGGAAGGGGGTTAAGTAATGTTATGTATCCTCAAGCCAAAAGTTTGGAGCATGCAAGCTAAGAGGAAGAAAAACTACAAATCTGATATGAGATGGAAGTTTTCAATTCCACTGGACTTAGTTTTAAAGCTAAAAATGATGGAAATCTATGGAATCTGTCCAAAATGTTATTAAAAGAAAGCAGCAATTAAAAATAAACAAAATCGACTCATGTTTATTTCCCAAACTGAAACTTCTCAATAAGCTGGTTGCCCATACATACATATTTGGTAAACAGGGACATATGTTCTTGATTGGCCTCGGAAAGCTGCAGCTGTTCACACTTGCTCTCCTTATAACACACACACACGCACGCACACACCTGAAATAATTCCCAAAAGGCGATCAATATCGCCCCAAGACAATCAGTTCTAATCAGCGCTCCCAACCACGGCACACTGACCGGAACGTGCAGCCTTCCTCCTTGCGGAGATTCCATGGTTTTCCTCTGCACCGAGAGGGCACACCCTTGGGGAGAGAAGTGATTAGGGTACCCTAGCCCCTGTGCTGGTGAAGCGGGTCGGCGCTCCACTGCCACGACTGAGGGGTGCACCGAGCAGCCAACCTGCGGACCACGGGGGTGACCGGGAAGAGAGTCACTAGCATGCGAGGCTCCCCAACTCTCCTCTCCTTGTGACCCGCCCCTGCCCTCTAAAGAACAACCTTGTCTTTTCCAGCCTAGGGGTCAAGAGGTAGGAGGGCACCTACGAAGCTAAAAGCAGGAGGTAGCTAGCCAGGAGAAACAGAGTCACACTGCACAAGAAATGACTGAGAAGGAAGGGGAGGAGAGGGGTTTCATGGGTTGTCCTGTAAAGGTCTCCTGAGCAACACAGGAACCAGAACAACGAGGACAGAGTTTTTCAGAGCCGTAGTTGCGGGTCATGAATCAGGTCTTCTCTAACATGTTTGAAAGACAGAAGCAAAGACTGGACTTCCTTTGGAAATCCTTTGGCTGCCAGACTGTGCATCTGTGAAGGGAGCTGTAAGCAAAGCCTGGGCTGTGCGGACCCAGGGATTTATCTGGGTGACAGCGTCCTCCGCAGACACCTCTCTGCTCACAACAGCCTTCCTCTTACCCTCTCCATCTGCTCTTCCCCACAAGGCATGACACAACTCAGGGCAGGCATCCTTCTCTCCACAGGCCTCCCTGAACTCCCCGATGAGACACGCTCCTCACTGGGGTTCCCTCAGCATCCTGTGCCCCCTGAATTAACTCACATTCACCTGTTTATCCAAGAAGAGCCGGCTCCGTAGGGCCAAGATTTAGTGTAAAATTTCCACACCCCGGGCCTGGCACCATGCCTTGCACTCAGGTACTCGGTAATTAAGATGGTCTAGTCTCTCTCAAACTCGAAAGTTTCCTTGAGCAAAATAACTGCAGAAATGGTGACCCTTACCTGCTCCCCTGTCCATGTAACACAGACCGGGGTTCTTGCTCATGCATTAATATTTCTAGTACTTCTGCAGAGGCCCAGCTACCCTGCAGGCCGGCTTTGTATGCTCTGAAGCTTCTCATGTAAATACTGACTCCAAGGAGAGCAGAGCAAAGTGCATAAAATTTTAAATACTATTAAGAAAAGTATCTAAAAATTACTGCAAAAACTTGTTTGGGTCTCAAGGTCCCCCATTAGACAACTAGCCCCGAGTGGCCAAGTCAGCTCCAGGTCCACGGGAGCACCACAGGAAAGGGCCCTCCGAGCGGCGGCCAGAGGAGCAGAGGCGTGGCAACACTGGTCTCTTCTCTTTCCCCCACGCCCCTAGAGTGGGCCCCAGAACCCAGTGGGCCCCAGAACCCAGGGCTGGAAAGGGGAAGGCGCACTTTCAGCTCAGTGCCACACTGGAGTTCCATCGGAGTGAAGCTGGCCTTCAAAGTGGAGAGAGCCTTCACAAAGACGGTAAAGAAGACCCTGTCTCCACACGTGCACACGTGCCCGAGACACCCCACCTTCCCCAGGACTGAGCCCCCACAGGGCAGGGTCAGCAGCCCACGCTGGCCACTGGGGACAGGAACTGGTGGGGCTTGAGGAGGGTGCGGAACAAAGAAGAAAAAGAAGAGCAGTCTTTAAACGGGGAAGGGGACATGGAGATGGCCACGGTGGGGCAGAGCGCGTATACCCTGCACTCCTGAACCGTCTTCACATCCGTGAACGAAAGCTGTAGAAACGTCCAAACAGGTAAGAGACATTACTCTCCCCCTCTCAACGACTGAAGGGACTCGGTGTGGACTCACACGCAGACTACCTGAACCAGGAGAAAAGGCTTGCTCAAATATCCTCTGGGAGGCTAAACAGGCTTGGTCACTTTCTTATGGGCTGCTTCCTCTTCCCCTTCCTAGAGAAAAGGGCTCTGATTGCACAGGGAATGAGAAAAGGCTCCCAGTACCTCGTCAAGTCTGCACGGACAGCTGGCAGCCTCAGGCCAGAATTCAGGAGCCCACGTCCAGAATGAAGGAGCTCACAGTCCAGACAAACCCGGAACTCACTGTGGGCACAGGCTCCCCCATGCAGAGCTGTGTGGCCCTGGTTGTCACCATCACAGGGTTCAGCGAGTGGCTCACTGAGACTTGCTGTGCAGAATAGGAGAAAGAAGTGAGTTGTGAACCTGGACCATCTCGTTGGGAACAAGGCTCCTACCTGAGAGACCATGGGAAACAAGATTCAAGGTGGAAGTGACCAGCCCATCATCTGGAGACCGTCACTTCTTTGCGGAAGAGAAATGTCCTCACGCACATCTTCCCACCCCTCGGGGAAACAAAACTCACGGTGCAGCCATGTACTGGGACTGGCAGGTAATACACGACATCTTTCACAACAACTCCCTGTGGCTGTTTTTCTTGGCAAAAATAATAAAAATTATGTGGTTTTTATTATGTCTGATTGGCTACAATCATGCATCAGATTTCCTGAGGATAAAAAGATTAATGTACATATTTGATGGGTCCCTCCTCTTGGCTCTGGAGAAATCAAATGTCTAGAATAAGGGGAGCTTGGGCCCGAGCATGTACACTCCGTGAGGGCAGAGAGTTTTGTCTGTGTGGTTTACAGCTGCGCCCCAGAGCCCAGCACAGTACCTACCCATCATATGCCCCTCGCCCTCACTGTCATCCATCTGCACTACACTTTGCATTTAAAAAAAAAAAGGCCCTGACCGGTGTGGCTGTTGGTTGGGTGTTGCACCATGAAGTGAAAGGCTGCTGGTTCGATTCCCAGTCAGGACACATGCCTGAGTTGTGGGTTCAGCCCCTAGTTGGGGTGCATATGGTGAGACAACTGGTGAATGTGTCTCTCTCACATCAATGTTTCTCTCCCTTTCTCCCTCCCTTCCCTTCTCTCTAAAAATGAATAAATAAAATTTAAAAATGACAATCACAAAAGAAGCAACCACATCTCTAGGCCAGCATTTCTCAACCTTGGCACGGGTGACATTGGAGGAAGGGGAGGGGGGCTGTCCCAGGCATTGCAGGGTGTTCGGCCGCAACCCGGGCCTCTACTCACTAGATGCCAGTGGTACCCCCATCTCCACTCTCAGTCCCAGCAACCGAAATGTCTCTAGACATTGCCAGTGGCCCCAAGGGGTAACAACCCCTGTTGGTGGAACCAGCAGGGAGCTGACTGACCCGGAGAACAAACGGCTGTGCCTTCTGTCTTGTCCACGGTGCTGAGACAGCGGCCAGGGAAACCCCGCTCCCACCGGCTCCACGGGGTGAGTGCACCCGACGGGCCCGAGGCCAGGGCGGTGTGAGCAAACACGGGGCTGTGAAAATCAGGCGGACGTCTTGAACACAAATGAAGACTGAGACGCGGGCCCAGGCCTTGTCTGTATTCAACAGGAGAAACCACTCGGCCGCCGTGATGCAGACGGAGCTGGGTTTTAATGATCTCCTCTCACCCCCCTTGACCACGAGGGCATTAAAGAATCGGTACGTTGTCCAGCAGCAGGGGAACCGTCAGCAGCCATTGGACTTGAAATCTGGCTTGGAGCGTCTGCTTCTGCTCCTCATTATGAACGAGGCTGGGATTCATTAATATCTCCACAACAAGTTGGAAGGGCCCATCAGAGGACAGGCTCCACACAGCATCCGGAAGGCCAGGCACGGACGTGAGAAAGGGCAGTGGCATCTGCTCCCCAGCTCTGGGGGACCTGTGGCCTCTCGTACCCACTTTCCTGACAAACTCAAGAGGCATCAGAGAAACACTCCTCCCGGGCAGGACGCTTGCATGCAGCATCCTACCGGTGTCGAGTCAGGAACTGCGCATCACCTGGCACACCACGCTCTATCACACTCTTCTTTACAAAGAAAAAAAAATCACAGAACCAATGCTGGCAAGGCTGCGTTAAGACACACATCCTCTCGCGCGGGGGCAGTCAGTACAATGCTGTGACACACACCAGTGGCCTTCAAAACGCGCCCGCCAGCACACCATGTACTTCTGCTTCCGAGGCTGCGTTGTAAGGAAGGAAGTCTAATAGAGAAAGTCTCGTGTGCCCAAAACATTCATCATGTCATTATTTAGAATAAGGAAAAATGGAAACAACCAATTGTCTACTGTCAGATATTTCAGTTCGGTATATTATACTGTATACATTCACTGGACTAATACATACCATTAAAATGTCATCTGCAAAGAAAAGCACCCGGCTCTACTAAAATGTTTATTCTCTGCCATTAAACAAAGAGAGGGAGAGAGCGCGAGAACACCAAATCACACCAGCAGGATGATGTCAACCATGGAAATAAAGGCTCTGACATTAAAAAGTCTTGTGGAAGCAAAGAGACCCCCAACACCCCGTGAACAGTGACTGCTTTGGGGAAGGAAGTGATTCATGTCCCTTTTTCTCTATCTTCTCAAGCCTCTTTCTAAACCATCTATCCCTTTACATCGGGGAAAGAACAACTCCAGGTCAAAGGAATAAAGGCGATGCACAGCGGGGGCACAGCTGGGGCACACGCACTGGCTCCCTCCCGGCTTTACTGGGCTGTATCTGGCACAAAACAGTGTGGAAGTGTGACGTGCACAATGCGATCATTTAATACCTCACGCTGCTCTGCAAAATGATCGGCAAGGTAACAACACATCCTCCACACCACACGTAGTTACCGTACTTGCCGCCGCCACCACCGCCGTGAGCATATTGAATATTTTGTCTCTCAGCCACTCTCAGGCATACGATGCACATAACTGGTGTCACCATGCTGTACGTGAGGTCCCCAGAACTTACTCGTGTTATAACTGGAAGTGTCTGCCCTTTGATCAAAATATCCTCCTCCTACCCACCACCCCTCCCACACAAACACGTACTGGCAAATGCCAACCTACTCTCAGTTTCTACGAATTCAGCTTTTCTAGATTCCATAAATACATGCAATTATGTTGTGCTTGTCTCCCTTTGTCTGACGTTTATTTAGCATGATGCCCTCAGGGCCCACCCATGTTGCTGCAAATGGCAGGACTGTCTTCTCTTCAGGACTGAGTAATACTCCATTGTGTGTGTGTACATTGTCTTCACCCATTCGCCTGTCAAAGCACATTTAAGTCGTTTCCATGTCTCAGCCATTATAAACAATGCTGCAATAAATATGAGGTACAGATATCTTTTTGAAATAGTGATCATTTTCCTTTGGCTATATGCCCAGAAATAAGACCACTAGATCTTATGGTAGTTTGATATTTTCTTTTCTGAGGGGCCCTCACACTGCTCTCTGCAGTGGCCGCCCAATGTGCATGCCCACCAGCAGTGCCCCGGGTCCCCTTTCTCCCCACCCCCGCCAGCACTGGTCCGTCTCTTTGATGATGCCAGTTCTGACACGTAGGAGGTGATGTCTCATCGTGGTTTTGATTTGCATTTCTCCAGTTAGTGATGTTGAGCATCATTCCATGTACCTCTTGGCCATGTGCACACCTTTTTGAAAAAAATTTCTATTTGGGTCCTTTGTCCATTTTTAAATGGAGTGACTTGTCTTCTTTCTATTCAGTTCTGTGAGTCCTTTGTATGTTTTGGATAAAACCCCCTTATCGGACACTTGGTTTCCAACGCTTCCTCCCGTTCTGTGGACTGCATTTACGTTTCCTCGTCTCCTTTGCTGCACAGAGCTCCTTGGTGTGGTGCGGCCCCGCCTGTTTATTTTTGTTTTCATTGCTTACACTGTCGGTATCACATCAAAATACTGCTGAGAACAACATCAAGGAGCTTTTTCCTAATGTTTTCTCCAAGGAGTTTTACGGTTTCGGGCCTCACATTGAAGTTCTGAATCCATTTAGAGTTAACGTCTGTGAGGGCAAGAAGGGGGCCGACCTCACCCACTCGTACTCGCACATCCGGTTTCCCCAGCACCGCTGTTGAAGGGACTGTCCATTTCCTAGTGAGTCACACCCACGTGTAATCTTTGTCTGTGGACCTGGACCCCAGTGCTGCATCTTAATCTCTGCGTTGTTTCTCCCCGCCCCTCCCAACCGGAGCACGGGCTGCACAAGAGGAGGCAAGTTGCCAGAAATGTAATAGACACTCAACACATGTTGCTGAACTGAACATACAAGTCAGACTACAGGGAAGAAAAGCAACAGCGTGTCCCAGGGAAGTCGCACACACGCGCGGTGAGAGAGTGACTGGCGCAAACTTGGGAAACTCTGTAGCCACATCTCTGAAAGCTGATCATTCATGGATCAAATAACCAGCAGATTCCACGCCAAGGCATGTACTGGGAAAAGTGCACACGTACACGCCCCAGCACGTGCTATTATACCACGGTCAAAATTGTCATATGACAGTTTTGGTGATGACCCAAACATCCTTCCACAACAAAGCGGGCGAATACACTGGAACATGCACGCAGCAGTGAAAATGAACAAACTAGCCAACTCAACAAGGCCTCACGAATTTGATGTTGAGCAAAAGAAGCCAGATGTCCCCCCAAATAGTCCTTAGGATTCCACTATCAAAGCATAAAAGCAAGAAAAAGTAGTCTATAATGTTATGAGTTGGTGGAGTTCTTACCTGGGAGGGGGACAGATAGTGACTACAAGGGACACAGGATGGACTTCCCAACTGATGCCAATATTCTCTCTCTTGACCGGGCTGTACTGGGGTGTCCACTTTGTTTGCGAAAGGGTACCAGCGGTATGTTTATGATTGGCATCCTTCGCCCTACGTACATTCCACATCAAGGAAATGTGCCAATCCAGGGCTGCTGAAGACGGGGAATCCTCTCTGTGACCCTCTCCACCTGCTCCAGGACTAAACTCCCCACACTCAGCATTCACGTTCTCCAAGTCCCGTCTTGCCTAAACGCTCCACCTCCACTGGAAGGCCCCGCACCCCTCTGTTGGCAGTGCCCAGGTCCCTAAACCCAGACGTCATAGCAGAGGTCCCCTGTACGTGAGTGATAGTTGAGACAAGCCGAAGTGGCGTGGCCACCAGACAGACTCAGAGATGAGTGCTTGTGCTGCTTTCCCACAGGGACACGGCTCAGGTCACAGCGCAGCTGCACACCCAGCTTGCGAGGACGGCTCTCGCCCCTTTGTAGATGAGGCCGTATCCTTTGCAGAGTAACTCCCGATAGGTCCCTGACCACCCAGCACCCTTTCTTCTTCCCTCTGTCTCAGACAAAGAGTCTGTAGACTCCAGAGGCCAGGAATCAGGTTTGTTTTGCTCCCTGCTGCCACCTAAGTGGCCGGCACGGTGCCTGGGACAGAGCAGCGTGGCCAGTGTAAGTCCCTGTGGTATCAATGCATGGGCATGTGAACAACCAAACCCAACCACCAAGCCTGGGGACCAGGACCTGGGGACCAGAAAGGCAAGGATCTAAGTCCAGGATGACCATGGAAACAAAGAAAAGAAAATATTTTTAAACACACGGAGAGGTCCTTCTGAGACAGGAAAGAAAATTTAAACCACCAACCCTGTTGTATGGAAATAACACAGTTTATCTAAAACCAGTAAAAAAGAACAGCCTTATTTTATCTTTATCAGGAATAGCATTTTTATTCTCGTTCACTGAAAGTGACATAAATCTCACTCAGGATGACTGACTGGTCAAAGGTTGCAGTCCAGGTCCAGAGTCACAGCGAGGCGAGCTGGCTCCGATGGGACATGACGTCTTGGCCAAATCAAAGTGCTGGGCACCAACCAGCGAGCCCACCAAAGACACAGAGGAAGCAGCCTGTTCAACGAGCACAGAAAGACCCAGAAGCCACCCACCTGCCCCTTACAGTGGGGCCATGCAAACACCCCAAGTCCGTAACTATTTTCTCTCTCCCTCTTAGCAGTGACTTTGTCCACTTCGGGTGGCATTAATTAGAGGAAATTCAGCAGCGTGGGGTAAAGCAAAGTGTGAGAGTTTGTTCAGTGGGCAATGGAATGTCTTTCAAACAAGAAATACTTTCACGTCTTGTTGAGCCTCATAATTTTCTAAATGTTGAGACTTTGTTTCTGGTGTCCTCTGACCTTTCCAAAACTACCTCTCTGTCAGGCGAAAGGAGCTAACATGCCCCAAAGGGCCTTGCAGGCACTGTTGCTGGGCAGCCCACATCCCTCAGAGCTTTTCTGTGTCTCTGTGCCCGGGGACACACCCTCTGCAAGTGAGCATTCCACGGCACACCCACCACTCCCCGCCCGTCACGTCCACTTCCATACCCACTCCTCCACAAAGTAAAGCCGACGCCAGAGCCAACTTCCTTCTGTTCGTCAGTGCACGAAACCTACCAACTCCACCAGAGAAGATGCAAAGTCAGACCAGGGGCTGGGTTTGGGCCCCTCTGGGGGAAGGACCATCTGTTGAGACGATCCCCTAGGATTCTGTCATGCAAAGGGTCCTTCATCGACCCCACCGTGCTCATGTATGCGCAGACACCGGAGTCCAAGGCTCTGGCCCTCCAGGAGCGCCAGCAACAGTGACTGCAGCCGAGACCTCTGCAGACTCACACACTAGGACACAAGGCCCCTCTTCCCACTCACGCCAACAGAGGGGAAACAAGGTGCACGGGACAATTCACGGCAAGACAAGATGCTCTTTTCGTCTGGAATTGTACTATTTGGAGCTGATGGTGCTGGCTACTTAGGATGAACGATGATTCTCCAGGGTTTTTCTGGAAACTGCCCACACCAGATTCACCTGGACAGCTTATTTAGGCAGCAGGGTCCAGGCACCACCTGTAACTGGTGAGAACTGTGTTCTAGAGTCGGAGACCAAGAGCCACATTTTAAACAAGCCCAGCAGTGAGTCCTCACGATCGGAAGGGAGGCCGAGCGCCACAGCTCTCCCAGCTTACTCTGGACCCCTTCCCTTTCTGCCTCAGCCATGTCTGGTCATCTCGCGTGGCCTGGCCCCTCCCAGAACTGAGTGAGAGGGAGTCCATGTGCCTGGTAGAACCGAAAGGCTAGAGTGGAGCCAGAGAAGTGGAGGCTTCTTCCCCCAGCACGTCTGTGGCACCTGGGCGAAGGCACCCAGGACACTGCAATGAGCTCTGCTTCCCTGCTCTCATCACGGCACCAACGGGCTCGGAGCAGACACCTGCTCGCCCACCGCCACTTCGTCATGTGGGGAGCGCAGAGGGGAACTGCTGCAGTGTGCCGTGTCCACCACCACTCAGGAAGAGTGTGCAAATTATTACATATAGCAGCATCATATGTCCTTCTACCTCCCTCCCCCTCCCTCCCCTCTTGTTTTAAAACAAGAAAAGCTTGTTTTAAAGGACTGAAGGAGACTGCCACCTGAGGGACATTATTTGCAAAAAATCATAAGAAAGCCAACCCAATCAAGTTAATTTGGACATTGGCATTATCCCTCCAGGAGACCCTTCCATAAGTCACATCACTGGTCTGTGAATACACCTTCGTCTGTCAGTCAGCTGGGAGGACCCAGCCCCAGGGGCATTGCTCACCGGCACTCCGACAGGACTCGGTGCTGCAGAAACTGCACGCACGTGGTCTCCAACCCAAGCCGTGACCCTGGAGGATAAAGTGTTGGGTTTCATCTTCAGCTTCCAAGCCTGCCACCCAGCTGGTTCTCAGCAACTATAGTGGGGGAGGGGCTGGGGAGGGCAAGGAGCAGCCCGTACAGACCAGTCTCATTTTTGAAAGATAAACTTCACAAATCATCACTTTTTCCAAGAAACTCCATGGTACCCTCACTTCTAAACAGCACTGGGAATTGCGGGAGCTCTGCAGCCCAGGACACTTGACCACAGGGGCAGGGAGAACGCACGGCCCCTCACCAGAGGGGGGAATGCGCTCTGAGAGGGGAAGGAGGGCGGAGGGCGATGTGCACAACAGGGTGGCTGCAAGGGCAGCACAGAGGCACAAAGCAGGGCAGGGACAGAACAGGCCATCCCTCCACGTACCTGGCCCGTCTGCGCACCTCACTTGTCACAGGTGAGTCACTCCCCTGCCCCCAAAATGAGAGTTAAGTTGGAAATGTGCAAAGCACGCCTTTTAAATGACCCGAGAAAGAGCTTGCTCCTCCAGGGAATCCTGAGGCAAACGCATCTGATGGAGACACATTGAGGGCCTTCCCACCGCGAGCACTGCCCGCTCGCTGGCCTGCTCTCCAACGCCTGTACTCCCCGCTGGTCCCTCCGTCGTGCAGCGGGTCTCAGCACCAGCACCTTCCCCAGGGAGGCGCCCTGCCCTTCCTGTCACACGTCCTCTGCATCTCTGGACCTCCGCCCCCAGCACTCTTCTCAACAGCACCTAAGTGACCGTTTGTGACTGCCGCCCTGTCCGCCACACTAGACCAAACTCCAGAGGACGGAAACGGTCTTCTCCACCCAGCACCTGGCAAAGGCCTGGGACGTGGCTGGCCTCGGGGGAACGTTTCTGCACCACGCCCTGTGTTGGCTGTGGGTTACTGGCTGGGCTTTCCTGAGCCACGGCTAACGCACTGCAGCTGCAGGTCCTCTGACGGCCCGTAAGGAGGTGGAACCGAAGCGCTGAGTCTGTGACAGGAGGAACAGAGGCCTGGCCAGTCCTACTCGTATTTTCCTACTGATTCTAAAGCCAACAAGGACCACGTGCCAGACGCTGCAGGAGTGTCCCCACGGACAGTGACGCAGAGCCCCACACACCGCACAGCCAGCCTGGGACCAGGCTGCAGAACAAAATGAAGATCTTACTTTTTAAGATGGGCTGGAGGCCACTGGATCAGAGCTTAATATTAAAAGTGAAGCCAAGTAGGGCTGGGTTGGCACAACAGGGCTCCCTAGGGAGCTCCTCACACAGCTAGGGTTCAGCACAGCTGGGCACCAACCTCCTCTCGGATCCTTCGGGAGGAGCCCGGCCAGTCTCAGCAGAAGACAGTGCTTGCGGGAAGCAGGCAGGAAGGGCTTCTGTGCCAGGAGCAGCCACTGGAAAGCAGCGGAGACTGGACCATGAGGACCCTCATGCAGCCTTCCAACCGGCAAGGCAAGGCATGGCGTGAGAACAGGCTCACGGACAATGGAACAGACGTCCCCCACAGTTCTCTGAGACGTGAGACAGAGAGCTACTCACTCCTGCTCACAGGGCAGAAGAGAAGCAACTCTCAGAAGGCAAATCATAGTGCCAGGCACACCAACCACAGAAAGATCGTGAGCACCTCCTTTGTGCTCAGCCGTTCCTCCTGAAAACGCCACAGCGTAGGGAGGGCCGGGCCAGTTCCCGCCGAGACCCAAGCTCATACTCGGCAAGACTGGAATGTGAGTTCAGGTCAAGAATGGGCCCTTCGCGAGACGTGGATCATCCTCTAGCATTTTGAGCATATTTGGTTTGAAATACATTATATCAAAATGAATAAGAAATGACTTATTATAACATATTCAATTACTAACACGACTTTGTCTCCCCAAGCGAGATTCACTAGCGGGCTAAGGATCGGGTCCCACCTCTGCAGTAGAGTCGAAGGCGCCCTGACCCATTTGGGACCCCTTTTGCTTTTGAAAATAAGCTCATCAGCTCTCAGGAGAGCACCTATCCTCCCACCGTCCAGTGCAGCTGACGCACGGCGACGCAGGGTTTGGGAGGACCAGGGCGACCCGGGCACCCGGCCTGGGAAGGCCGACTGGGAAGAGAAGCTCTGCCGTCCTCGCCAGGAGAACGAGGTTTTCTCCGGCAAGGGCAAGCGGAAGTGAGGACAGAGAACACAAAGACCGTTAGGCCCATCGACGTTCCAAGTGTCCCTTCACCGCAATCCCTGCAAACCAATTATTCCTATCAGTGGCCATCTCGTAGAGGCCGTGTAAGAGAGTGGGTTCATTAAAGAGAGTCGGGATCACAAACTCATTTAAGTCTCCTTGAACCTGTTTAGTCAAAATGATTTTCTGCTCTTCTCTATTACAAGCTGAGTTTCTGTGGTGACAGATTAATGACTGATCTGCTAAGCCATACCACCTCTCTTGTCACCAACCCCTCCGACGGAGCCAGCCACATTCATTCCATCGACAAGCCCCACTTGCCCTTGAAACTCATTGTAGCTGAGCTGTTAAGATCCACTGAGCAGATGAGATGCTCCCTGACTCCCCAGTTCTGCCACCAAACCCCACCGGGTATGGGGGGGACAGAATGCTGCTGGCTCTCAGGGTCTCATTAGAGTCCCAAACTCAGGCCACTCTGGAGTGAGATAAATGCCAGAGCAGTACTTCTGGTTCTGTGGGCTACGGGCAATTATCCCGGAGTTAAATGTCAGGGCTCGTTTCGCGTGATCAAAAGAAAGAAAATGTCATGTTTGGGGTAAGCAACAATATTATTTTAATCGGATCAGAAGCTCATTATTAGCAGAAGATAAGCCCTGATGTGACCCCTACAGTAAGGTGTGTCTACCTGGCTTCCCATTCCATTGCACTGTCTGAGCCCAAGGCTCCTCACTGATCGCTCTCACATACAAGGCAGGGAAGACTTGCAAGGTGCTATCGTGGAGGCTCACACCCAAACCCGCGCCACTCCTGACTGGCTGCTGTGCACAGGGAGAGGCTAGAATCAGGCTGCCCGGTTCAGTCCAGGCTCCTCTGCAGCCCAGCTCTGCTAACTCTGGGCAGGGGACTCATTCCAGTAAGTCAGGAATAATAACAGTATCTCTCTCCTTGGGTTGTTGTGATTTAAATGAGATAATATATGTAAAGTACCTTAAACAATATCCTGCACACTAAGTGCTTCATTAAAGTTAGGTATTCTCTATTTCTGTAATGTTTTAATTCTTAATTACAATCAGCATGCATTACCTTTATGAGAAAAGCTTATTTAAAAAGAAAAAACATGACAGGAAATATACATAAGAGAAAGGGCTTCATCCACCAGACAAGGAGTTAGTACCTGAGTAAGAGATCACGTTAGTTCTCTCCCTCACCCTTGGAGCTAACCCCCTGGCATGTGGTAGACCGTCAAATACTTGTTGGAATGAATGAACATACAAACGAGTGTAAGAAAAAGCTGAGGGAAATTTGCTCTTGGGAATGGTTACGGAAAGACAAACAAGACAAACTGGGAGAAGGGCCGTGGCTCTTGACCCCTTGACTTCAAACCACAGTGAAGTTAACAGGCAGGGGGCAAGGTGCACACTGCCAGCCATCACTTCTGTTTCCAAGTTCGCACACTAGCACACCCATGGGTCTCACCAGCTCTCTACAGGGCACCCTCAGATTCCAGCTTCACAAGTTCAAAAGTTACTTCCAAATATCTCTCCCCCAAGTGCAAAAAATGGATGAGTCATGGGAAAGGCAAGATGTTTTCTTTCGCAATGACGTTCAGAAACTGACAACCATCGTACCAGTAACCTCAGGGCAGAATTCCCAAGGCCCAGCGGCTTCAGCAAAACAACTCCAGTGGCCACAGAGAAGCTCCGTCAGCCTCAGGTGAGGCCTGGCTCAGTGCAAGTGTCCGCTGGACGGGCCACCGCACCGGCTGAGCTGTGTCCCCTGTTCACTGAGCAGCTGGTTCTACAGGGAGCAACCTTGTATTCCCTGGTCCCAGGGGACTGAGGCTGTGTGGTTATTCCAAGTAAGACAATGGTCCAAATGAAGACACTGGACTTGACCTAAAGATTATCTAGTGTAAGTTTCACAACACTTCAAAGAGGTGAACAGCACTAAATTATGCCTGATCCATGGCTAGCATCAGAGGACCCCACCAAGTATATAAAATGTCAATGAATGAAGATATTTGAGATTTTAAAAACATTTTTAAATGTTTTTAATATTACAATAAATTAAATTATCATTTTAAAAAGCCCATGCTGCTTAAAATACTAGTTTCACACATCAAATTACTCCAGAAACAAAAAAGCAGCACATTTGAACAGAGAAGCTTTTCTCTTTTTATTACGCTTTGGGCATTTCTGTATCACATATGGCGTTATTCCCTACACAACCCGAAAATGCGTGTCTAGAGCATGGATTTCCAGCACGCGCCCCAGAAACACGGAAGCAGAGCCTCCAGGGGAAGAAGCTGCCCTAGGACTGAGCGGGCGCCCACACTGAGTCTCACAGCGAGTCAGGGCCAGAAAACACGATCCAAGGATAAAAATATTGCCATTTTCAAGAAAGAAGTCCCGTGAAGAAAACCCCAATTTTTAAACATTCAAAGATGAATGTGAAATGAGAATAATGCCGTGCTTGTGGTACACAGAGACTATAAACCTTTGAAGAGGCACAAAATCACAGGAAACTTTTCCACATGGCTCAGGCCACAGCTGCCCTCGATCTGACCCAGCAGCCACGGGAAGCTGTGGCAAAGGGGCCTCCTCCTCTACCCCCGGCTCAGCCTCCCGTCTCTAGCCGAGTTAAACATCTGCCCCATTCCTCAATTCTATCTAAAATATAATGATAAGAGAAACAAACAAAAATTATTTCTACTCTATGTGAGTCTGTGAATGGAAGCTCCTTTGGGGCATCTTGGGATGATTTCAGCACCTTTCCCAGCCACAGGCAAAGACAGTTGGTGCCGAGCCCCCAGAGCTGCACAGAGGGGACTGATGGGGTTACCAGGGCAGGGATCCCACGGGCGGATGCGGGGAGCAAGGAGAATATCTGAAGCATAATTAAGAGCCCACAGTCAACGAGGGACAGTGGAGAAAGGAACAGAAAGCAGGGAGGGAAGTGAGCCCCCACTGAAGGATATGGGCACCCCTGTTCCTCTGGACTGGGACCTGGAGCGGTGCTTTTTGGAAAGTACAAGGAAACATCTAGATTCACTGGAATCCTCAGACTCTCCCCCTGCAAGGAATGGGGACACCCAGAACAGGGCTGAGATGAGTCCAGTGAAAGAGGGTGACTCCTGACAAGAACCAAGGCTCCTGATTTTGGGTCTCTCCCAAGAGCAGGCATTCCCAATGTTAGGTATCATAACCTTCTTTCCCAGCCACCCCAGGCAACCTGTGGAAGGGCTGGCAGCAGCCCCCACAGCACAGAGGGGATGCCATCTTCTGGAAGGACTGTGCCAGGTGCCTCTTGCCCCTGCATCCTCTGGGGCACACCAGGGGAGCAGCAGCCAGCCTCTGGCCAAAGCAGGCAGCAGATGTACCTCTGGGTGCCCAGAAATAACCTGTTTGCCTGGAGGAGCAACCCTCTGCCACCCAGACTCCTCTTTGGGGCAGGGGACCAATGCCATGAGCTCCCTAAAGCTTCCCCTTCAAGTTTTTGACCCCTTCCCCTAAAGATGTCAGAGGTTGAAATCACATTCCCTTTCCCCCACCCTTTTATCAGGCCCACTGCCCTGCCCCTCCAAACACCCAGAGCACCTGGAACACCTGGCTCTTTAACAAATGAGCTGAGTTCACCCCCAAACCTAAGGTCTGCAGCAGAGAATCTTCTGGCACACCCTAGAGACGGCCCAAATCACTGCTGCCCAGGGAGGTTCTCTGGGGGGCTCAGCAAAGTAAACCACCAACGTCAGGAGAATTCAGAAGCTCAGGGAGCCCCTCTCTCTGGAACTGCTCACCGTTCACACCATGTGTAGTTCCGTCACCACCACCACCCCAATCCTACACACACCTGGACCACAGGTACCTGGACCCAGAAGAATCAAGCCTTCAAAGTTCTCTTTAAAGTTATTCTCAGGCAAGCCGCAGCCCAGCACCCCCCCCCTCCAAGCAGCCCTGGGAGGTCTGCACCAGTTCCACCTCCGCGCCCCTGCACCCCCTCCCCGCCACTTCAGAGACCCCAGCTCACAGGGGCTTCCCCCACTCCTGCCCGCAGGGCAGCGTGGCGGTACTCACGTCTCGAAAGCGGTTCCAGTACTTGTCGCGGTCGTACTGGGAGACAGTGCTCAGCCACTGGTCGTTGTCCAGGAAATTGCCGTTGGGCCCCGCGCCTCCCGCGAGTGCTTCCAGGTGCCGGCTCTCGACCTGGAGGACGCACCACGCCGCGGCGGCCGCCGCCAGCACCGCGATCGCCGGCATCTGCGGGGTGGGGGTGCGCGGCGTGGTGAGCGGGGTGCGGGCGGCCGCTTGCTGGCCAGGGCACCGCGCGCCGCCCCCGTGGCCCAGCTGCAGGGTCGCCCCTTGCACACCTGGGGCGCCTGTCGCGGCTCTAGAGACCCAGGGACCTCGCTCATGAATGGCGGCGGGGATAGCACTCAGTCTCGAAGGAAGAGGCTGCGTCACAAATGAGGGGCTGCTGTCAACTAAAGAAGACCCCTGTCAGCTCTTCTCTGGGTGCCCACGACCCCGCTACTCTCACGCGGGAGGCTTCAGGACCCCTCCGCAAAAACGCGGAGCCTCGGCTCCGCAAGCCGCACTCCCCCAGACGGCGCCCGGGGCTCGGAGCAGCAGTCCAGGCTCGGGCAGGATAGGGCGCGGCAGAGGGTTCCCGCAGCTGCGAGGGTCTCTCCTCGCCCACCCGGCCGCTTCAGCGCGCGGAGACGCCCCAGGCCCCGGACCCCGCCAGCCCCTAGGTGGTCGCGGGGAGGTCCCAACTACGCCAAGTTGGGGCACGGGGTTCGGTGGGCACGTACCTTAGGGGCAGAACCGGGTCCCCACGTCCGAGTTGCCCGAGCTCCTGTGGCGCGGTCGCGGACAAGGCAGACTGGCCTCTCGCTGCCCCGCGCTCCTGCCACCCGCCGCCGCGCGTCCGGCTGCTTTGTGAGCCCGCGGCGCTCTGGCTCCGCTCGCGCTGTGGCTCGCTCGGGCGCGGCGTCCGCCGGCGGAGGGGCCTGGGCGCGCGAGCCGAGGCCTCTGGCGACCCCTGGCGGCCATACTCAGCGGTGCCGCCCGACCTGCGTGCCCGTCGCCCCAGGTCCAGCACAGGCCGGTGAGGGGGGGGCATGTGCTCGTCCACGTCTTTACTGCAGGACTGAAACAAGCTTTCAGGCCCACGCTGGTGAGAGAAACTAAGGGGATGGAGAACATAAGGCCAAGAAGCCGACTAGCACTGAGGCCTTCTCAAAAGGACGGTCGTAGGGCCACCAGACTCAGAATCGCCTTAGTTGGGGGGAAAAGGGGGCTCCTTAAAATGGGGACTCCTGACTCACTCCCCAGGCATGCTGAATAAGCATTCCTTAGGAGGGTCCCCTGAGGCGAGTACATTTCTGCACTGCCCATCCCAGGTCGTCCTGGCACCCACCCGCACCTCTGCACTCAGGCTGCATACCATGCTCACTGCTGTCCCTCCCTTAAGACCGCCCTCCTGGCCTGTCACTTCTATATCCTCATGTCCCCACATTGGCCCTGTGGATATGCCTCGGTGTTCTTCTGCACAGAAGCCCTTGTCTGCTGAACTGGCCCCAGCATCAGCCTGCTGGGTTTTCCTAGTTGGGGGGAAACTAGACCTGGCTTCAGAGACAAGACACAGGAACAGGAGGCCAGCCTAACCCTCTGTGCCCCATACACATCCAGGCTAACCCTCTGTGCCCCACACACATTCCAGATTCTCAACCACGTGCAGTGGAATAGGGCTGGGAGGGACTTAATGCAGCCCCCCTGTCTGCATACAGGTGACACTTACCTGCTGCCTTCCTCTTGTACGACCACGCTGCATTCCCCAGACACCTGAATGCTCTCTTAGAACAAATCTGACACACTCACTCCTCTCTCCTCAGCACACACCTAACAATCTTCATGTTGCTTTCGGATAAAGACCAAACTGCTGGCAGGAGCGCCCAGGCCCTGCCCACCGGCCCCTGCTAATTCCTCCGCTGCCTGTCCTGCCACTCCTTCCTCATTCCCTGACTTCCTGGGCAGGCTGGGCTTGGTGTAGACCTCTGTGGAGGTGGGCACCTTCTGGCACTGGGCGTTTACTTCTGCTGGGCCACTGTCCACACCAGCTCCCAACACAGGCCTCATTAGTCCCCCCGGCTCATTCATGTAGATCTCTTTAAAGGACTTCCTATGCGGCCTGTGGACCAGTCTGGGACCCTGGCAACACCCTCCTTGAGGACATGGTGCTTCTCCAGCTGTAAGCTCACTGCCCTTGCACTCGCTCCCCGTCTCGGCCCCCTACCTGGCTGGAGCTCTGTGAGGATAGGGGCCACGTTTGGCTTGTTCACTGCTGCTCCTGGTGCCCAGCCCGAGCTCCTGACACACAGCAAGTCTTCAGAAAATACCTCATGAATGAATGAATGAATGAATGAGTGAGTGAATAGCACCCAGTCATGGTCTGGAACCACACTTCTCAGCCAACATGCCCCAACATGTGTGATGCAGTCTGCTGTAAGTGGTACTGCAAATAATTTGGTTGTGTATATTTTAATGTATAGAATTTGGATTAAGATTTTAAGTAGCAGATGCTTACCCCAACATTACTCTGACTGATTTACATTCCTAGAAGCATTCTTGAAAGGGAGACAAAGGAGCAGAGTCACAGCTACAGATGGGGGCTACATGTCACCCACGGTTTATTTTATCATGGGAATATTTTAGGCACTTCAGTGTCATGTTCCGGGCATATCACAGCAGGACAGAGGTTTAGCAATGATGGAGAGAGCGTTTTTTACTTTCATAGAAACCCAAGGAAGCAGCTACTTCCCCATTTCTCCGCCCAGTTTGATGACAAAACTCCAAACAGTTGTCCCCAGATGTCATTTCAGCTTCCTCAGCTCCATTTCATCCTTCCGCCTCTTCCAATCTGCCTTTCATCCTCACAGACTAACTGAATTGACTCGCCCCCTTCAGACCTCCCCCCAGTCTCCCCCCCAATGGGCAGCCCTCACTCTTTCCCTGCTTGGCCTCTGAGCAGGTAGGCCCGCACGACACCCTACTGCTCATTCCCACGCACGTACCAGAGCTTGCGGGGCTCAGGCCCGGCCCTCACATCCAGTCCCCTGCTGAGAGTCTCTGGGTCTATCTCCAGCCCAGAGTGGCTGGTGACTTCCAGCCATACATCCACCTTCATGCTTGACATCTCCCCATATGTCCCGTGGGCATGTCTAACTTTACCAGGTCAGGACAGGGATCTAGATTTCCCTCTGTGCTCTGAGTCATCCCTACTCCAGTAAATGCATCCATCCACGTGGCTGCAAAAGCCAGAAGCCTGAGTCATCTCCAATCCCCGCCTTTCCCTCGCCCCTCACTCCCAGTCTGTCAGCAGGCGGATCCATTCCACTTCCAAATGCGCCGGCCCATCCACTTCACTCCGCCCTCACTGGCACCACCAGCCACTTATGGTCACTTCTCACCTGGAGGGCTGCGGTGGCTTCTGGGTGAGTTTCTCGGATTCTTTACTTCCCCCTCCAACCCACTAACCACTCAGGGGTCAGAGTAGCCTTTTTAAACAAAAACCTCCCACTTGCATGAAACCACTCAATGGCTTCCCAAGACACTAAAGCATACATCCAGACTCCTCCCCATGCCTGGCAAAGCCCTGCTCCATCTGGTCCTTCCTGTCCCTTTCCTCCCCTGGACTAGAGCCACGCCTTGTCATGGTCACGCACACAGGCCAAGCATGTTCTCACCTCAGCTCCTCCCTCTGGCTGGGCCTCTGCCCGGAATGGCCCTCTCCCTGCTCTTCACAGTTTAGCTCCTTCTTCGCCACCAGGTCTCAGCTCCAACCACACCACCTCCCTGAAGCCCTCCCTCCCCCTCCCATCTCAGGTGGGCCCTCCACATTCCCGGGCCTCTCTGCTAGATGCTGGCCCCTGGCTGTTCTGTGAAGAGTCCTTTGTTCTTTTGTCTCTGTGTTCCCCAGTTTGAATATGAATTCCAGGAAGGCAAACATATTGTCTTTTTTACTATGGTAGCCCCAGGCTTATCTCAGAGCCTGCCATTCAATGGGCACTCAATAAGTATTTATCTAGTGACTGAATGAACAAATGAAGCAAATTCCATAATGCTTAATGCATCCTGAAGTTTGAAAACTGTCCGCAGAAGTTTCCTTTCATGGCTCTCAAGTCCCTCATTCTACAGATCCAAGTTGTGCTGATTTGACACCACCTGTCCCCAGTTTAATCAGAGGGCATCTGCTCTTGGCCACGCTCCAACCTCAAGAGGGGCATCTTCCCTGTAACCAGCCACGGGGTAGAAAGAGCAGCCAGAGCATCACGGGCAGGTGTGAGGGAGCTGGGTCTGGCCAGAGCAGAGAGAGGATGTAACCTTGGAACAGGGGCAAGGAGGCTGGGAGCTGGAGACCTGCCGTGAATTCAGCCAGCACTTGCGGGGACAAATGCCAGATTTATTCAGCTGCGGGTAGCACTCGGGACCAAGATCAATACTGAGCCTCGGGGCTGTATTTCTGCTTTTCAGTGGCTTGCACGGAACTATAATAATTCCTTGTTTTAACACAGTTCTCATTTCCAAAGAGCCCCACATGTATTATTTTTGGTTTAATAGCCCCTCCCCCGTGAACTACTGGGTAGTGTGAAGCAGACATAACTATCTCCGTTTTATGTGGAACACAGGTTGGGTGAATTGCTGAAGGTCACAGAAAAAGATGAATCTAGTCGTGGGAGTTTGGGGTGCGGCCAGATGCTGTGCTGGCCAGAGTGCCATCCCCCCCATGGGGCTCCATCCGATTAAGGGGTGCCTGTAAGACTTACCTTGTCACCAGCCCAGGTTTAGTTTTAGCTGCAAACTCACACAGCTCCTGCTACGCAGCCTCGCCACTTGGCTATCTCGCTGGCACTTGAAATTCAGTGTGTCCAAAACTGAACATTTGAGCTGCATCCTTCAGCCAAACCTGCTCATCTTCTTGTGTCCCCACCTCAGGAAAATTGCTGCCACCCCACCCCCAGATGCTGGTGTCATTCTGACTGCCTTCTCAGTCCCCACTTTCAGTGAATCACCAATATGTCAGCACTATCTTTGCATATTTCCAGTTCTACTCACCCTTCCCCACCTAGCATATACTTCCCACCGCCTCCCACCTGCATTTCACAAAGCCCCTTACGGGGGTTTCTGCTTCTGGGCCGGCCACTCATTCTCCACACAGGTACCAGAGGGGTGCCACCTCAGCACAAAGGCGATCCCTTCTCTCTCCTCCTGTCCCAAGCCCTCAGGATAAAGAGCAAGCACCGCCCCATGAGGACTGTGCACCCTGCCATGCCCAGGGGCTGCCAGCCGCCTCTGTCCCACACACCCCTCGCTGTCTCCCGACTGTCTCCCCCCAGCCTCCTCCACCTCATGGCCTTTTGTGAGGGGGCTTCCTCCCATCTGACACTGTCCTCCTTCCCTGCCCTTTTTCTGACCAGCCCCCACAGGCCCTTCAGGTCACAGCTTCACTCCAGGTCCTCAGACAGGGCTCTCCTGACCCTGACAACCTCGGGGCACTCATCACAGCTATATACTGTCCATCTACCACTAGACATTCAGGGGCACAATGGCAGGGGCCGGGTATGTGTCTGTCTTATTTGCTGCTGAATCCACAGTGCTTTAAAGGCACTGCATGCATAGTACATGCACAATAAATATCGACTGAATCGGTGAATGCTCATGGTGTAATGTATTCCAAAGTTCCTTCCCTTCTTAGAAGCAATGAAGCTCCCAGGTTTACGCTGGTATCTTAACCTGAAAATGCCCTGTGGATGGAAGGTGGAATGGCACCGTCTCTCCACTCCCGGGCTAGTCTGCAGGATTGAGGATGATGTTGCAACATATCCTGGCCCCAGGAGGAGGAAAACGAGATCGATGCATTTCTTGACACTATTGAAAACAGCTCACCCAGCAGGGCCTGTAACTTTTATGAACACGTCGATTTCACCTATTGATTATGTATCTGTATTCAGCAGAGCTCATTCCATCTCCCCACATCGCCCACCACCAGCCCCACCCCTCACACACGCACTCTTTCCCCATGCAGAACCGTGGCAAATGGGCAACCCAGCTTGGAGGAATTGATTTTAAGCAAATAAATACTTCACAAATAGATAGAAATAACTTCCAGCAAAGCCTAATGGCCAAGCAACCACACAGGGATAAAGCAGAGGGAGCTGAATTCCTGCCCGCAGAGGAAAAAAGCACAAGGGTAACAGTGGCCGCGCCGTTTGCTGATGTGCACACGGCACATGTGACGCGCCAGAGAACGCATTCCCGTGTGTTACCTGGGGCTACCCTCACGACAGCACCGTGCGAGGTAGCCTCTGAGATAAGCCCCATTTCACAGATGGAGACACTGAGTCCCAGGCTTGTATTGTCACACATGCAGGTCCCCTCAGTGAGTGACGGGGGAGCCCAAATTGAACCCAGCGCTTCCTGGTGTCAAAGGTCCCACCGTGACCCATGATACCGCTCGACGGTTACCTTCCCCCTTGCAGCCCTCTGTGTCTCCTTCGGCCTCCACACTACATTTCACACCAATAAAAAGTTACCCTTTGATGTAAATGAACTGCTGCTAGCTTATTTATTCATAATTCATGTTGTGCTCATGAAGACTAGTGTCTGCTCCCATGGAAGGTATGGTCTAGTTGGTTAAATGGCAAATCACAGCAATTATTTACACCTGTGATTATGGAGGCTTCCAAAGGCACTGACAACTGTGACTCGCTGAACACGGTACCAAAGGACCTGATATGCCCCAGGGCCTCCAGTGCTGATGGAACCTGGGCATCCTGGGATGTAAGGTAGTGTTTGGCTGCCAGGCACCACGCGTTTGGTCCTCACCCAGGAACACAGACACCTTCTCTGCCTCTCACAGAGATGGCTACTCCCAAGGTCTCGACCCACCTCTGTGGCAGGCCAGGTACAGTCTACGTGGCCAGGGATCATGGGTGGGAGGCTTCCAGGGACTGATGCTTTTGTGGAAAACCACTGGGGATGAGAAGGACTGGAGTTACTCTGGGGAAGGAGCAGCCTCAGAATCTTACTTAGCTATTCAACAATCCACTGTGGAGCAGACCTTTTGTGTCGGGCTAGAGGATGCTGGGGACACAACAGGGGAATGGGACAGGCAGAGTCTCTGCCCTCGTGGAGCCTGTTCTTTTTTTAAATTATATTTTACTCATTATTACAGTTGTCCTGATTTTCCCCCTTTGCCACCCTCCACCCAGCACCCCCCCCCCACTCCCTCAGGCAATCCTCCCACCCTTGTTCCTGTCCATGGGTCATGCGCATAAGAACTTTGGCTGTTCCATTTCCTGTACTGTACTTTATATCCCCATGGCTATTTTGTAACTACCCATTTGTACGTCTTAATCCCCTCACCTCCTCACCCATCCTCCACACCCCCCTTCCATCTGGCAACCATCAAAACACTCTCTGTACCCATGATTCTGTCTCTGTTCTTCTTGTTTGATTAGTTTGTTTTTTAGATTCAGTTGTTGATAGATATTTTTTGCCATTTTCTTGCTCACAGTTTTTATTTCCCCTTTCATAAATAAGTTTCTTTAACATTTCATGTAATAGTGGTTTGGTAACAAAGTCCTTTAGGTTTTGGTTTTTGTGTTTTTGTTTTTTTTTTGTCTGGGCAGCTCTTTATCTGCCCTTCCATTCTAAATGACATCTTTGCTGGGTAGAGCAATCATGGTTGTAGGTCTTTGCCTTTCATGACTCCAAATATTTCTTGCCAGTCCCTTCTGGCCTGCAAAATTCTTTTGATAAATCAGCTGACAGTCTTATGGGAATTTCTCTGCAGGTAACTAACTTCTTTTCTCTTGCTGCTTTTAAGCTTCTCTTTTTATCTTTAACCTTTGGCATTTTAATTATAATGTGTCTTGGAGTGGGCTTCTTTGCATCCATCTTATTTGGGACTCTGTACTTCCTGTATAAGCAATGTCTATTCCTTCACCAAATTAGGGATGTTTTCTTTCACTATTTTTTCAAACAAATTTTTTGATTTCTTGCTCTTTCTATTCTCCTTCTGGCACCCCTATGATGTGAATGTTGGACCTCTTGACGATGTCTCATAGGCTACTTATACTATCCTCATCTTTTCAGATTCTTTTTTCTTCTTGTTGTTCTGATTGGTTGTTTTTTGCTTTCTTATGTTTCAAATCATTGATTTGATTCTCAGCATTATCCACTCTACTGTGGTTTCCCTGTAAATTGTTCTTTATTTCAATTAGTGAATCCCTTGTTTCTGATTGGATCTTTTTTATGCTGCTGAGTCCTCACTAAGTTCCTTGAGCATTCTTATAATAAGTGTTTTGAACTCTGCATCTGATGAATTGCTTATCTCCATTTTGTTTAGCTCTTTTTCTGGAGTTTTGATCTGTTCTTTCATTTGGGCCATGTTTCTTTGTCTCCTCATTTTGGCAGCTTCCATATGTTTGTTTCTATGTATTAGATAGAGCTGCTTTGACTTTGTATCTTGGTAGTGTGGTCTAATGTAGTAGGTGTCCTCTAGGGTCCAATGGCACAGCCTCCCCTATCACCCAAGCTGGATATTCGAGGTGCATCCTTCCTGTGGGCTGAGTATACCCTCCTCTTGTAGTTGAGCTTTGGTTGTTGTTGGCAGGTCAATGGGAGGGATTTACCCCAGCCAGTCAGTGGCAGAGATTGGCTAGGACCACTGACCACCAACCTCCACCCTCCATGGAGATTCAGCTGTGCAGAGGCAGGGTGGTGGTGCTTGGATGTGGTCTGTAGCTGTCCGCTGGGTGCATTGGCCCTGGGTTTCCCTGAGCGGTGCAGGCCCTCGCCTGTGTTTTGCCTGGGGCACCCTGCCTGAGCTATAAAACAATCTGAGATGGCTGCTACTTGTGCTGGGCTTAGAGATTCCCAGACAAGGCCAATCTATGAATCTAGGCTGACTGCTGCTGATGCCAGGCTTGGGACTCACTAAGACCAGCTTCTGATTGTTTAAGAGGATTTAGGAAGTTGTGAAGCAGGAGCCAAGACCAGCCATTCACAGGGAAAAGCAGGCTGGGTGAGCCAGTAAGTTGGGTGGAGTGGAGTCTCTGGAGAATTCCAAGGTGGGTCAAATAGTGGTAGCCAGGTAGATGGGGTCTCAGATATGACACCAGCTTGCTGGCTCTGTGGCTCTGTCAGGGGAGGGTTTCAAAAAGGGGCAGAGGCCTCTACTTGCCTTGATGCCAGACACTTCAGTTTCTCCCAGTAATTGTAATTTTGATGTGGTTGTACAAAGGTGAGCCATGTCTGCCTATGCTCCCATCTTGAGAAGAAGTCCCCCATGAAGCTTATGCTAACAGGGAAACCTCAACACATGCTTGCAGCACTGGAGACAAGCTTTGATGGCCCAGGTAGAAAGAATTCATCCTTGTTTCATTCCTCCTAAAGATTCCTAAAGAACACTGACATCCATCTGCCTGGAACATCTTCCCAATTCTCCAGTGGCTGAAACACCCTATGGAGTGTGCGAGCCCTGTGTCAACTGTCAGATGCATCCCATTTCAGAGAAGTTAAAAGAGCATGCACCTTAGACTCAATGAAACAATGGAATGCCTACCTCATAGGGTAATCAAGAGGACTAAACAAGTTTATATTTGTAACATGCTTAGAACAGTGTCTTACAAATAATGATGCCATATCCGTGCTTGTTTGTTAAATTAGAAGTTCCTCGCCCAACCCTATGGAATCTGAGGTTGGGAGAAGTTAAGTAAGTGGCTTACTGAGGAATAAGGGGGATCTGAACCTGGGCATCCTAGTTCCTGAGTCCATGTCTACACCTCGGTGCAGGGCTGCCTCCCTCTCTTCCCCTCACAATCTGCTCCAGAGGGAACAGAGGAAGATACCTGATCTCTGCTGACTAGCAAGCCCTCAGAGACTTGAAGACAATTTTATTTCCTGCTCCCAGAAAAGCCATCCAAGTGCCTCTCCTTTCTCTGATTACCTCTGTGTTTGTTTAAAGAAAAGACATGCACCATGTGTTGGCATCAGCCCACTCACACACCACAGAGTTTGGAAACAGGCTGGCAGGGCTCCTTCCCTCTCAGGGTCAACACCACATCTCTGCCTGGAGCGGTGCTTCAGTTTCGGAAGGATGCTGGGGAGAGGAGGCCAGAAACACGGACCATCAGAGGCCTTGGCTGTGACTCCAGAGAGCAAGGCTGCTGAGAGAGGCCCCAATGCAGCAGGAACCCCAAGATAGAGAGCAAAATGGGGTTCCTCCTGGAGGAAGCTCTCCAAGGTTTCAAGCTGAGATGGAAACAAGAGAGCAGAATTGGAGCTGGAGAAGCCCTGCTGAGCCAGGTGAGCCTTGGAAACACAGCAAAAGGAACCAGCCCAGTTTGCCAAGACCCCAGAGGAGCCTGAGTGTTCACAGTCTTCATGGAGCAGAAACTAGCTCAACAAGATGCCTAGAACCACCCAGCAAACTAGCTTGAACCACAAAACCAAACTTTCTATAAATATTTCCCACCCAGACTCACCAAATAAAATACAGATGGGTCCATCAAGTCATACACACTAAACCAACCCAGCCCGAGCCCCCAGGGACGGATGACACTAGAAGGGAATCCTCTCAAGGCAAGGCAAACCCAGAAGGACAGGACATGTCGGTGAGAAGATGAGAACCTTCATCAGCGCGCTAACTGCACAAAGCACAAGGCCTGGGGAACCCTGGTTCAAACACCAGCTCAGCCTCTTACTAGCTATGGACTCCCAGACTAGTTGATTAACCCTCGAGACCCATTTTCTTGCTTGTAAAATGTGGCTAACAGTGGTGTACTTTCTTCATAGGGCCGTGGGGAGCGTTAAGAGGTGTGTGGAACTCACAGTGCCGAGTGTCTGCCCATGAGAAACACCATAAATGATAGGACAGTGGCACTGCCATTTCTATAAAATGCTTCACAATTTACTGGGTGATTTCTTACTGAGTCTCATATATGAGGCTCACAGAAGCAGGTCAGTTCACCCCTTTATAGCCTGAGAAACTTAGACTCAGAGAAAAAACTCTAATCACTTCCACACTCCTCTCCACTAGAGTTTTCTTAAAGTCTAAGTGGTAGGAAGAATTTGCCTGGCTGCACACACATCCACACATAATTTACAGATGCCTACAACTGTGAAAGCATCCTCAGTCGATTTGCAAGTTAAATTTGTATCATTTCACTAAAGTCATAAAGTAAAAAGGGAATTACCAAGCCAGGGAGAACGGTAGGGGAGACAGCAGGGGTCCCCAGAAATTCTCCCAAGATCTTCAGTGGGAGAACACTAAATTCAACTCAGCATCTGCCCAACAAAGGAATATTATGCAGATCATTAAAATGATGGCTATAAAATCCATGAAGCAATATGAAGAAACAGAGTAAAAAAAAGGCATGTTATATAACTGGATGTACAGAATGTTTTGTCAAGAAGGAAGAATGAAAGAAAACACACGGGGACTAGCAATGGCTATGTTAGGGCAGACTGTGGGTAATGTTCTTTTTCTTCTTCTAAAGATGTCTCAGCAAGGACATGTAACATAAACAGTACATCCTTTATTGAGAGCCTATGTTCTGGAGTCAGAGAGACCTGGGCCTGGACTTCCGCTCTGTCGCTCAGTGCCCATGTGCTTTCCACAAGCTTTTCACTCTCTCTGCACTTGTTGTTGCCCCTTGAGGGGCTGGGCTTTGTTTCCCCGTGGCATCGCCCACTGGCTGCTGGATGGGAGGTGGTGGTAGTTATGGGGGTGTATAACCTCTCCAGATATGTCTGCCAAATCTCCTGAGAAGGGGAACCACTCACACCCACGTGCTCCTCATGTTAAGGTCACTCCATCCATCCACAGCTTCTCCAGGTTCTGACAGGTTACACTCTCTGGGAAATCACGTAAGACGAGGGTCGCTTAGTTGCTGCACTTGGTCTTGAAGTCATGACTGATGCCTGTCCATCCTCTCCCTTTGACTGGCACTTCTGCCAGGGTGGGCGACTAGCCTGGTGAGGCAATGCACACCCTTACCCACATAGAGTCTGAGCCCCCGATCACCAGGCCACTTAACTGCCTATGGTTATGAAGTACCAAGGAATCTCAGGGGATCACCGGAAACAAAACCTATTTCTCCTCACCGACACCCCAGAGCGGTAGTCCTTCTTCCTCACGATGATGAGGGTTAATTTCTCCTTTCTGTACGTGCTGGCCTTTTGGCATGAGATGAGGAGCCCAAAGAGACAAGGCAGCAGCCATAGCTTAAGTTCAGTGCAACACCTGCTCTGTGCCCATGTGAGAACATCTCCCTCTGGGACCCAGGGTCTCCACCTGGACAGACCGAAGCTGCAAACAGGAAGTGCAGATTCTCCAAATGTGTCACTGAGAGTGGGGATGAGCAGGGATGCTCCTTCTCACACTCATTGGTTCTCAGACCCAGGTATTCAGTCTGGGGGGACATGGTACCATATGATGGCTGTTGGTTTAAGATGTATGCTCAACCTAAGGGATGTTGCCCCATCCTTGCAAGAAATCGTCTCTAAATTGGTACCACAGGTACACCCTTAAGAAGCTGCTCCAATCCCTAATCAGGCCGGCAGCTTCAGGATGGTGCAGTATATAAAAGGAACAGTGGATCCGATGGTTATGTGCTCACTGCATTATCACCTTTGCCAGACAATGGGTCCCTGGTCCAAGGCAATATTATGGGGTATCCCATATCATGACATGAAACACTGATATGATTCTGTATTTGCTAGTGGTGTTGGCTGAGACCCTGCAGGCACAAGGGCAAATACAAACCCAGAATATGTGCCAATCCCATGCAGGATAAACACTCTCCATGCTAAGTTGGAAGAGGTCTGGTACTACATGAAGGGTTCAGCAATGATTTCTGTTTCTGGCAAGTCAAACATCCAGCTGTGGCAATAGCTAAATCAACCTTAGGGAACGAGAACCCATGTCATTAGGGCTATGAATAACCTTCCTGTCCACCACCATAGCCACTCCATTCATCAGCCTGTTATGCAAGTAACATACATGTATGTAAATGCACAGGCTAGAACACATACAAGGGGGGATCCCAAAACCTCAAAATTTATTTATAGAAACTTGTGTGTTTATTCTTACACATTTATTCTTACATTCTTAAACTTCAGTCACCTTCAAAGTACTCTCCATTTGATGCAATACACTTATAGAGATGTTTTTTTCCACTGCTCAAAATGGTTTTCGATCTCATCGATTTTGATACCTTTTAGTGCTTTTGCCATTTTTTGTTTCACCTCGTCCACATCTGCAAAACTTTTCCCTTTGAGGACTTTTTCCAACCAGGGAAGCAAACAAACAAACAAAAAAAAAAAAAGTGTCGCTCAGGCAAGATCAGATGAATAGAGAGGTAAAGCATGGTGCCGTTTTGGGTCAAAAACTGCTGAATACTCAGCGTGCTATGGGCAGGTGGGCTCATAAATCACCCACCGTGAAGTGGGCAAATGTGTTGACTCATCCCCCCAAAAATCACCAAAGCTGAACGCAACCTCTCACAACACTAGCTAGTACACCGGTGCAGATGGGTTCCTACAACGCTCACCGAGTGAGGAAAGCCTGTACTACAAGGAGCCCACCCTTCAAAAGAAAATTCTGGGGTTTTTGGGTCCCCCAGTACATAATTTCCTAGCCTGAGAGGGTGTGGAATGATCTCACCCCAGGAGCAGTGAGTGTATCTAGTACCCAGCTCTAGGTCTCTAAATTCTCTTCTCCAGTAAGAGAAACTGGGACTCCTTATGAAGTAGTGGATTACAGGGCTAACGCAGGAAAAACAGTAGATGGTTTGGGAGTGTGAACGTAGGCAACAAGACGTGGGCTTGGCAAAACAGCAGGGTCCAATCCGAAGGAGCTCCTAACAACCAAAGGTGGAAAATTTTTGGAAACGAAATAAATGATGACTGAATTGAACTTGACTTATACAATAAATACCCATGATTCCATACCAATATGAATGAGTAAAAGTAGACAACTCTTCTTTACAGTAGAATTCCAATTAACTAGTGTAGAAAAAAGAGGGAAACAGAAAGTCATCATTAGTCCGAAACTGCAGTGATTATTTTTGCAGAGGAGAGCTACCAATGGGAGGTAAAATCAGCAAGCCAGAGTTCGAAGGGAAACCGGACACAAAGAGTCTCAAAGTATCTGCCTCAGGGGTTTTTGGGTAGTTAGTAACTTTACAGTGGAGAAGCCGACCAGAAACCCCCTTCACAAGTGATGACAGTTAACAAGACGCATTGCCATCAGGGACCTCTTGACATGATGCACAAGGAAAATATAATTAATTTCTTTGATAGCCTTGCCAGAAAATACATAACCTCCTCTAAACGTGAGAAAACCTCAGACAGATCCAACTTGAGGGACATTTTAAAGAATAATGATGCAAGAACATCAAGATTAGGAAAAATAAGAAAAAGGGAGGAATTGTTCAAAAATTAGAGAAGACTAAAGATAAACCCCCCAAAATGTGAGATTCTGGAACAGAAAAAGGACATTGGTAGAAAACTGATAAAATTCGAATGAAGCCTACAGTTTTGGTTCACAGTGTTGTACCCATGTTAGTTTCTTGGCTTTGTACTACGGATGCGTATGAAGATAAGCTGGGTAAAGCATGTTAGAGAACTCTTTATACTATTTTTGCGACTATCCCATAAGTCTAAAATTATTTCAAAATGAAGAATTTTAAAAATTAACATTCGAAAAATAAAATACACTTCACATTTTTCGTAAACAAAGAGGGGAAGTGCGGACCCAGATAGAAGCATCTTTTTAATGCTCCACGAGCCCAAGCAAAACAAATAACTCCGGTAGAAAAATAAAAAATCATGTCCACTCCCCAAACCAAACAGAAACTGTGTTGAGCATCTCCACACGCTGTGTTCTTCCGTTAGCGAGGATAATTGGAAATTGGCTGCCTTCAGAGACGATCCCCAGCCTCTCTCTGGGCGCAGGACAAGGCGAACTCCTGGGGCGACAGCCTATGTTATTGAATCCAGCAGTAATTAAGTTAATGTATTCTGTCTTGTGTGTTAAGGTGTAATTCAGGTGGTACAAATCCTTTATTGAACTCAAATTCAATAGCTATGTATAATCCCCCTACCTGTGGCATGTACAAAGGTTGTAGGAAAATTGTAAAAGGTGGCACATTATAATTACATTTCTATGAAGACTGGGTGTTTTCACCTGACATGAGCCATTCGTGGGCGCCCTTCCATTTGCACAGAAGGAAATGTGCAGGTGAGTAAACATCAGTGTATGGTGGAGCAGAGGCCTGTGGCTTTTGCCTGCTCAGCATTCTTTTTTCTTTCTTCTGCTAAAAATGCCCTGATTTTCAGCACATGTGACTCCGGAGGGCAGGAGGCTCAGCTCCTGAGATGGGTGACAGGACGCCACCCTTGCCAGGCAGCACAGAACTCCCCTGACCACGGTGTAGTGACTCAAGGGGAGCACCTGACCCAAGCCTGGCCAACAGACCTCCATGCCACTGCTTTTATTAGAAATATTAGGAAAGAGTCCTGGTTGGTGTAGCTCAGTGGATTGAGCACGGGCCTGCGAACCACACGATTGCAGTTCGATTCCCAGTCAGGGCACATGCGTGGGTTGCAGGCCAGTTCCCAGCAGGGGACTCAGGAGAGGCAACCATACATTGATATTCCTCTCCTTCTCTCCCTCCCTAAAGATAAAGATATTACCTCCCTTTATATTTAGAGATAAATGAATAAAATCTTTTTAAAAACAAGAAATACTAGGAAAGAAAGGGGCTCCTCCTTTCATAGATGATATTAAGATGATAGGAGGTAAGCCCTGAGTCAGGGGTGCCCATCATGCTAGTATCTTTTAAAAGAACCTGAATGAGGCCAGGAGGAAGAAAAGCAGAGCTGAGAGAGGGGGTGAACAAGCAGGCACATTTACCAACTAACTTACTTTCTTTCTCTTTCTTTCTTTCTTTCGTTCGTTCGTTCGTTCTTTCTTTCTTTCTTCTTTCTTTCTTCCTCTCCTTCCTTCCTTCCTCCCTTAAGTCAGCTTTAGTTGGATTTCTAATACTTATTAATATAGTAAAAAGAATTTTTTTTAACTTCCAGGACAAAAAATATCTCTTATTGGAAAACTCAGCACCCAGATCTGTCTCTACATTTACTCATTCTGTTTACCATTATAAATAGTCCTAACTTTGTAATTCTTTCAATTACCCTGCCGTCTGCTTTCCTGGCCTTCCCTCTCACCTCACACCTCAACAACATTCACAAACTCACCTGTCTCCAGAGCACTTAAGTTCCCGCCTGCCCCCTTCCCCAATGGCACACGTTAGAAACCTCCATAATTCAGACTCTGAGTTTTCTCGAGGCTCCAATTACACAGGAGAGAGGAATGGAAGGAGGGAGAGGGAGAGATGAAGAAAAGTGTGTGTTCTTTCCAGGGTCAAACCCAGCGGTTTCGTTTAACAGGAGAGGCAGCCACACTGAAGTTGCCACGCCCTATGTAGTCACCCAGCCACCCACCAGCTCAGCAATCTTGGGCAAGGTACCAGAGGGCAAGGCTCCAGCTATCAGGCCATGAAAGGGAAAGTTATGCTAGAGAGAAAAGGCAGTGTTTTCCACTGAGAGTGTTTTAATCAAGTCAGATCACCCTCTAGAAGGGGAAGTGGCAGGAAGTAAACCAAGTTTCCAATGCACAAGGAAACCAGATCAACTTTCATTTCTTAAGACTGAACCCCAACGTTAGTAGTATTCAACCTTAACGTTTTACCCATCTCCCCCAAATTGCCAATCCCTGTAGGACAGAGACCAAGTGCCTACAAACAAAGAATATTGATAAACACTTTCTGTGCACCTACTATGTGTCAGGACCTATACTAGATAGGGGTCTAACAGAAACTCCACTCCTCACTGCAACCCTTCAATAGGTCCCTTTAGTCACCTTTGTTAAACCGGAAACCTGAAGTTCAAAGACATTAAATAACTCCACTAAGGACCCACAGTGAGACAATGTCAGCACCCTTACTCTAGTCCGAGGCTGTCTAGCCACAAAGTCCCTCCCCTTTCCTCTGTTTTGTTTCTCCACAGAAAATCATGCCCTTTTTCAGCTTCTAATCTGACCAGAAAAGCCACGAGCAGAAGCGCTTGTATTAGGCTGCGTGACTGGAAGTGGGCTGGGGGTGCGGGGTCTGCCAAAGGAAGAAAGCACGAGACAACCTCCTCCCCACCATTCACCATGCAATGCACACACACAAACACACACACACACAAGACTATATCCCGAACAGTTTATATTAACAATGGCAGATGAAAAGTACAAATTTCCAACAAGTTTAAAGGAACTCATCGCAACAATATTTATAATGAAGAAACAGTCTGGAACCATTCACCTGGGGAGTTGCTAAGTCCAGGATAATGTAGCCTAAAAAACAATATTCACTTCTGTGTACATGAAGCAAGATTGAGCAAAAAACAAAAAAAAAGGAAAGAAAAGCAGAAACCAAAAGAATACCAACATCAACTACAAAAAAGTAACTTTTTTATCACATACTATGTGCAGATATAGGCTGTGTGGGGAGAACAGACTGGCAAGACAGGCCAGTAGAAGTGGTAAGAAGGGGACTATAGGATTCTGGACACACGAGCTGACCCTGATTCCTCATGGTTTAGGTGTTGGATGTGCGAACACGAGACAAGTCACAGAGGATTCCCAAGGAAGATCTACGGATAAGGATAAAAAGGGAGCTTACAAAGACTATTTTAAGGCCAAGAAAATTTTCCATAAAATATTTGAATATATAATGAATTACATATCATTAAAATTGAAGCAATAAAAATAATTACACGTAAATTCAGTCAAACGGTACAGCTGTGTGGCAGCTCCCAAAAAGTAAATAAATAAAATTATCATATAACCCAGCGA
Source organism: Sturnira hondurensis (assembly GCF_014824575.4). Taxonomy (NCBI): domain Eukaryota; kingdom Metazoa; phylum Chordata; class Mammalia; order Chiroptera; family Phyllostomidae; genus Sturnira; species Sturnira hondurensis. The sequence goes on from NW_028073751.1 coordinate 701,236, forward strand.
TTCTATCTCTGGGTTCCTACCAAAAAAGACTTGGAAGCAGGGACTCAGATTGTACACCCGCGCTCATAGCTGCATTTTCACGGAACCGAAAGGAGAAAGCACCCCGAATGTCCATCGACAGATGAACAGATAAGCAAAACGTGGTCTATACACACGAGGGGCTATCATTCCACCTGAATCAGGAAGGGTGTTCTGACACATGTGACACACGGATGGACCTTGAGGACATGCTAAGGGAAATGTGCCAGTCCCAAAAAGATGTATCAGGGTATGATTCCAGCTACATGAGGTACCTAGAATAGCCAAACTCACAGAGACAGGAAGTAGAATGGTGGCTGTCAGAAGCTGGAGGGAAGGGGAAGGGGCAATTGTTCCAACTGGGTGCAGAGTTTCAGTTCTGAACGGTGAGATGAGTTCTGGAGATGGATGGCGGTAGTGACCACACAACACCATGAAGGTGCCCAAGGCTGCTGAACTGCACACGTGAAAACAGTTCATGGTGGATGTTGTGTTATCTGCACTTTTACTACAATAAAAAAAATGTTCTCAAGAATCACCCAACACCCCCACCCACCAGCCCAAGAAAAGGCAAAGAGCTGAGGGGCTATAAGACTCTCAGGCAGGGGTACTGTTCCGGGGCCCCAAGGCGAGTCTTCCACAACCACTGCAAATAGTCCCAGAAAACTCCAGGGCGTTCGGGGGTGGGGGCTGAAACAAAGCTTAGAAGCCTTGACTTCTTTCTGACTGTTGAGGTGTTTCAAAGAGAAACTGTAACAGAAAGTGATAATATATGGTGTGTTTTCCAAGTGTCTATTAGAAGAACAAATGGTGGGTTCTGTTCCAATTTAATGAAGCAGAGATCATCAAACACACACTTCAAGCTATAAAACATCCCTTCTCATTGCAGGCTCCCCATGGGAGTTTGCAAAATAGATGAGAGTTAATAGCTGAAGATTAAATAACATGACAGCAGATTCTGGCATATTTGACCTACATTTTGAGAAATGAACAAAGATTTTTTTTTTACTCATCACTTCTAATAAACAGCCTAATAGGTCAGTGAAAAGCCTCCTGTAATGAGGATAGTGATGAGGGGAGAAATAAAGGTGTGGATATATATTTATTTCAAGGACCGGGTGGAACATGGGCTCTTCAAAGAGCATGAGCACCCCAAGCAGGCTGGCAAGACCCCCAAACATTCTGTGATTCTCCCCTCGGGCCCACAGAGAAAAAATGGTCCTCATTTCATCACCACCCACTTGGAGAAGACAACCCAAAAAGTGAGCCAGAGGGCTCCACACAGACACCCTGCTTCCAGAGGGCCTAGAAGGGAAACACTTTAAGGGTGAATTTCCAACTCAGAGTGTTTGAGGTCTGTGAGGTCCCTTAAGAGCACCATGTCCATCCACAGATGGGCAAACTTGTCCCAAAGGTGACTGACTTGAAGTCAAACAGCCAATGTGTGTGAAAGAGCCAGGTCCCCTGACGAGCCTTTGTCACTGACTGTGAGCAAAGGGAAGGAACATCAATGTTTGAACTCAGTAGGAATGAGGGCCTGCAGGCCTCCTCGGGCCCAAGGCCACCAGGGGCTTCTGAATCTCAGTGTACTTCTGCCTAAAATGGTAATAACAGCTACCTCCCAGAGTTTCTCTTAAGGAACTAAGACATGGGTACTTATCGGGTGTGGCAACAGGCTGTTGATTACACTATCCTGTGGTCACCCAGCTGAGGAACCCTTGCCAGCTCCCAGCTGTCTCTAGGATAGAATCTGATTGTCATTCGGATCTTAACTATCACCACTTGCCTAACCCAATTGCTTCTTCTCNGCAAACTTGTCCCAAAGGTGACTGACTTGAAGTCAAACAGCCAATGTGTGTGAAAGAGCCAGGTCCCCTGACGAGCCTTTGTCACTGACTGTGAGCAAAGGGAAGGAACATCAATGTTTGAACTCAGTAGGAATGAGGGCCTGCAGGCCTCCTCGGGCCCAAGGCCACCAGGGGCTTCTGAATCTCAGTGTTCTTCTGCCTAAAATGGGAATAACAGCTACCTCCCAGAGTTTCTCTTAAGGAACTAAGACACGGTACTTATCGGGTGTGGCAACAGGCTGTTGATTACACTATCCTGTGGTCACCCAGCTGAGGAACCCTTCCCAGCTCCCAGCTGTCTCTAGGATAGAATCTGATTGTCATTCGGATCTTAACTATCACGACTTGCCTAACCCAATTGCTTCTTCTCAAATTGTTACCTACCCCTTGGCCTCTCTATCACATGTCCTCGCTTTCTCTTCTTGTTGGACAATACATCTGATTTTCTTATTTACTCACCTGCCCTGCTCACTGTTGTATCAAAAGTCCTTGAAACCATACCTGTTACACAGCCTGATGCTCTATAGTTGTTGACCAGATTGGCCTGACATTAAAGCCCTTCCACAACACCCTCTTAAGAATGAAATGATTCCCAAAGGACATTGTGACACTCCCTTTTCTTTCTGCAAGGCCTTGGCAGTGCATAGAGAGTTGAAGCAAGAGCCCTCTTAAGGCCCTTTCTACTTTTTAAAACTGTTTAGCCTCTCCCTACACTTATTGGCCATGGGAAAATCCGTCATTTGAAAGAAGAGACAATGAGCCAGCAATACCTTCCACTTTCCTATGAAGCCTTAAACCCGTGCACAATTGTAAAATCTGGTCACGCAGCTGCCACTCAATTCTTGGAAGGGAAGGAAGGCAAGATCTTTTTACATTCAAGAGCTAAGACTGAAATATGTAAAGAAAAATAACAATGCTGGCAGTAAGTATTGGCAGCTCCTCTGACAGCAAAATTCAATTTTAAAATAAATCAGGCGATTCTTCAAACTGGAGTTAGACTTCAGGAAATTAGGGTTTGTGTTCAAGTGGGCACATTATAGTTTCATAAAAAATTGTCATAACTATTTCTCTGCTGTGGACTTAGGAAGGCAATGATGTGCTTAGTGTTTCTGATTATGCTACTGGGCAAACTGGGGACCATGGAATACTTGGGAAAAGTAGAGACTAAAGGGTATTTGGAAAGAAAAAAACCAGTAGCCATCCCAGAAGTTCACAGCATGCCCTCACCTCACTCCTATCCCACTCGCTATCCTTTAAGTCAAGTTCAACCAAAAGGGACAGAAGATCCTACGTCTATCTTTAACAAGAATTGTTCTGTTGTCAAATAGATGGTGTCAAAGGAAGAAAACTCACTGCTGTGTGACAAGTACCACAATGGATGAAAGCAGGGGGAAGCCCTTTCTCTGCGAGCACAGGGTCACTGTGCCGTCCAAAGCAAGATTATTCTAGGTCAAAAAAAAATGTTTAACAAGAGAATTCTATTTCATCTCCTAGAAAGTAGAGTCCATTATTTTAAGTCAGAATGTCATTCCTCAAAAGCACCCAGCATAAAGGAAAGCAGATCCTATAAAATGAAAAGGTAGCTGGAAGGAAGCCCATGGCCAACCTTCTGTCCTTTCCTATAAGAGGAAAGTGAAGGTCCAAGACATCGAGTGCTATGCCAAAGAGGTTCACCAGAGGCAGGACAAGACCCCAGATTTCTTTTACCCCAAGTTGAGTAACCCTGGTTGCCCAGAACTGTTTTCATTTTAATATCACAATGTCCTCATCTGACTTCTACTTTCTGGCATATAAGGAGTTGGAAGTCATCACTCTATGCTAACAAAAAGGAAAAAAGCTGGACAAACTGAAAAATCAACAAATTCTTCTCCATCAGAGAAGTGAGGTCACAGGATAAACCACTGCCCCCAAAATTGGAGAGCCAAAAAGGCAAATACAGAAAATCACAACTTCCTTGAGAAAGAAAGGAGAAACCTCTGCAAGAACCAGTGCTGGGATAGGAAAACCTGAATAGAATTGATGAATCACTGAAGGTTCATTGTGGGTGGCCCGAGGGTTAAGAAACCCCAGTAGGGGGCCAGTCAATTTTATCTCCAGGAACCCTAGCAGTTCTCAAAGTGAAGGTGGGAGAAAAGTCCTCTCAGGCTTCCAGCCATAGAGGGGAGGGTTGAAAAAAAAACAATTTAAAATACACCAGAGCAGGACTTCTGGCCAAGATGGAGGCATAGGAAGACAACTGTGCCTCCTTGCACAACCGAAAAAACAACAACAGTTTAAAAACAAAAACAACCAGAACTGACAGAAAATGGAACTGTATGGAAATCTGATGACCAAGGAGTTAAAGTAGACACATTCATCCAGACCAGTAGGAGGTGCAGAGTCGGGCAGCCGGGCGGAGAGGGCTCACGGCAAAGGGGCAGCTAGTGGAGCTAGCAAGGCAGTGGACTGTGGAAGGGTGCAGTACGCAAGGCAGCTGATGGACGGGGTGGTCCCATATTCACTTGAAGATAAACCAAGCAAGGCTGGGTAGCAGGACAGAGCACACAACCCAGGGCCCCAGCAAGGGAAAATAAAGCCTTAAACCAGTGGTTAAAAACACCTCTTGGGGTTGAGGAGCCAGGAGAAACTCCCAGCCTCACAGGAGAGTTAGTTGGAGAGACCCACAGGGTCCTAGAATGTACACAAGCCCACCCACCCAGGAATCAGCACCAGAAAAGCCCAATTTGCTTGTGGGAAGTGGGGGAAGTGACTGAAATCCAGCAGAGAGCAGAGTAAGTGCCATTGTTCCCTCTGGACCCCTCCTCCACATACAGCATCACCACTCAGCCACTGGGTTGCCCTGCCCTGGTGAACACCTAAGGCTCCACCCCTCACTACATAGCAAGTGCAGCAAGACAAAAAAAAATGGCCCAAATGAAAGAACAGATCAAAGCTCCAGAAAAAACACAACTAAGCAATGAAGAGAGAGCCAACCTATCAGATGCATAGTTCAAAACACTGGTAATCAGGACGCTCACAGAATTGGTTGAATTTGGTCGCAAATTAGATGAAAAAATGAAGGCTATGCTAAGTGAAATAAAGGAAAATGTATAGGGAACCAATAGTGATGGGAAGGAAACTGGCACTCACATCAATGGAGTGGACCAGAAGGAAGAAACATCCAATCAGAAAAGAATGAAGAGCCCTGGCTGGTGTAGCTCAATGGATTGAGCGCGGGCCTGCGAACCAGAGTATCGCAGTTCGATTCCCAGTCAGGGCACATGCCTGGGTTACAGGCCAGTTCCCTGCAGGCCAACTCCCAGCAGGGGACACACGAAAGGCAATCATACATTGATGTTTCTCTCCCTCTCTCCTTCCCCTCTAAAGATAAGTAAATAAATAAAATCTTTAAAAAAAAAAGAATGAAGAAACAAGAATTCATAAAAATGAGGAGAGGCTTAGGAACCTCCAGAACATCTTTAAATGTTCCAACATTTGAATTATAGGAGTACCAGAAGGAGAAGAGGAAGAGCAACAAGTGGAAAACTTATTGGAACAAATAATAAAGAACTTCCCCAGTCTGGCAAAGGAAATAGACTTCCAGAAAGTCCAGAAAGCTCAGACAGTTCCAAAGAAGTTGGACCCAAGAAGGAACACACCAAGGCACATCATAACTACATTACCCAAGATTAAAGATAAGGAGAGAATCTTAAAAGCAGCAAGAGAAAAGGAGACAATTACCTACAAAGGAGTTCCTGTAAGACTCTCAGTTGATTTCTCAAAAGAAACCTTGCAGGCAAGAAGGGGCTGGAAAGAAGTATTCCAAGTCATGAAAGGCAAGGACCTACATCCAAGATTGCTCTATCCAGCAAAGCTTTCATTTAGACTGGAAGGGCAGATAAAGCGCTTCTCAGATAAGGCCAAGTTCAAGCAGTTCATCATCACCAAGCCCCTATTATATGAAATGCTAAAGGGACTTATCTAAGAAAAAGAAGATTAAAACCAGGTACAGTAAAATGACAGCAAACTCACAATCATTAACAACCACAACTACAACAAAAACAAAAGCAAACTAAGCAAACAATTAGAACAGGAATAGACTACAGAAATGGAGAACACATGTAGGGTTATCAACAGGGGATTGGGAGGAGGCAAGAGGGAAAAAGTACAGAGAATAAGTAGCATAGATGGTAGATAGAAAATAGACAAAGCGAGGATAAGAATAGTATGGGAAATGTAGAAGCTAAACAACTTGTATGTATGATACTTGAACTAAAGGGGGGGAATGTGGGTGAGAGGTGGTGTGCAGGGTGGAGGGGAGTGAAGGGGGCATAATGGGACAACTGTAATAGCATAATCAATAAAATATATTTTTAAAAATACACCAGAGCATTCTATTCTTTCTAACAAGAACTTCACACAAGAGAAACTCATTCACTACAGCCTAAACTATGGGGATTTATTACAGCCCAACTGACCTACAGGAAAATATACAACAGCCCCTCTAATCATCCTGACCCACATAAGGGGGATAAAACATCTCAGAAACATAGTGAAGTTCAGAGTTCAAGGACGCAATTTCACTAAGAGATTGTGACCTACTCATAAGACTATAGGACTCCCCCTACACCTTCCCACCAACCACTAAAGGCCTATTTATCACAGTTCCTTTTACTCAGAACTTCATGTCCAGCTATCGAGGAAAAATTTTAAAGGGATACTAAGATACCAAAACACAGTTTGAAGAGACTGAACAAACCTCAGTCTCTTCTGACTCATCAGACAGAACCAGAGTCAGATATGACAGGAATTCTGAAATTACCAGATCAGAAGTTCTTTTAAAAACTTATAATGTGATTTATATGCAAAGGGCCCTAAGAAAAAGACATGAAAGAACAAATGAATAATGTAAGCAGAGAAAAGAAAATTCTAAGAAAAAAATTAAAAAGAAATGTTAGATATCAAACATACAATAACAGAAAGGATGAATCCCTTTTGTGTGCTTAATAGTAAATTAGATATGGTTGATGAAAGAATCTCGAGCTTGAAGATATGTCAATGAAAACTTCCAAAACTGGAAAAGTAAGGACAAAAAAAAGACTGAAAAAAAGAACAGAATATCTAAGAACTGTAGGAAAACTACAAAAACCATTTAAAAACTACAACTACAAAAAAATACATGCAACAGGGAACTCCAAAAGGAAAAGAGAGAAATGAAGAGAAGCAATATATGAAATAATAATGACTGAAAATTTGCCTCCAATTAATGTCTGACACAAAACCACAAATCCAGGAAGCTCAGGGATTACCAAGCATGATAAATGCAAAAAAAACCTACACCTATGTATGTCACATTCAAATTAGAGAAAATCAAAGACAAAGAAAGAAAATTGAAAGAAGCCAGGGTGGGGAGTAGACATCTTATTTGTAGCAGAACAAAGAATTAAATCTGACTTCTCAAAAACCATTCAAACAATATTTATATGTTGTTTGAACAATGAACACGGTGAAATATTCAGTGTTGAGAAAAGAAAAAACCCACCAACCTAGAATTCTGTCACCTACAAAATTATCTTTCACATGTCAAGAAATAAAAATTTCTTAGACAAACAAAAACTGAATTTACTACCAGTAAACGTTCTTTGTGAAAAATGTTAAGTTCTTCAGAGAAAAGGAATATAATATAGGCCAAAGGCTCAGATCTATTAACACAGAATAAAAGAGAGAACACTAAACAAAGAATGAATAAAGGTAAAACATTTCCTATGCTATTACATCTCCCACACTTTAGCAACTATTAGTCTAAACCAGGTCGGGCAGAGGGCACAATTTTGCTTGTAATGTTTTACAATGATTACCAATGTGACCACACATCCCAGTCAATACCAATCCAACTTCACACTCTTGTCCCAGCGTGATCCTTGTTATCACATTCTCTTGTGCACTCTAACGTGTCCTGAGTTGGGACAATCCACTGTAGAGTCAGCAGGTGGATGGTTCACCTGTCCATCACTTTCTGAGCCCCTACTCTGGACCTGGCTCTGGGGTAATGACTGGAATACAAAGGTGAATAAGACAGTCTCCAGCCCCCAAGAACTCAGGAAGGGAAGATCAGGGCAAGGAGGGGGAGGTATCACTTAATGACAATATAAAGTGATGTGCTATTTCGATCACATGGAAGGAAGACATATGGATCAAAGGAACATGGCAGGTTTGTCAGTGAAAAAGGCAAGAAAACCGGCTACTCAGTGATGTAAGAACCAATGAATCAGCTCCACAGAGGCAGGTGGGTCTTTCCTGCTTAAAACAATGTATTGACTTGCATATCTACCTGTTCAGGCAACTGGGGTGAAAAAGATTAAAGTGAAAAAACACAAACAGTTTCCAGCTCATACTTCTTCAGTGGCTGTAAGAAAACCTGCCCTGCCTAGTGAATCTGTAACATGTAGAGATGGACAAAAATGTTTGTGGAGGAAGAATACTCTCCATAATTTCCTAGTTTTAATGCTTAAATCAGATCATATTACCTCCTTACTTAAAACCATGGGTTGATCATTGTTCTCAGAGGAAAACCCCTTCCTGAGGCCCAGGAGTCTGCCCTTTCTCTGCAGCCCCACCTCCTGCTGCTCTCACTCCAGCTCACTAAGCTCGGGCTGCCTGGGGCGTGGCTGTTCCCTCTGCCTGGAGCGCTCTTCCTCCAGAGCTTTACTAGTCTGCCTGGTACTGGTGGACAGGGCCCTGAGACTGACAGCAGCCCAGAGGGAAGCAGCAAAGCCAAGAGGTCAGGAGAGGGGGTTCCTGCTAATGTCTTAGAGCAGCCAGGCTATGGGCTGTGTGACAACAGAGACTCTGCCTGAGTCACCCCCACTGCACCCTGGAGTCTGAAACAGACCCACTGTGCTGGGCGCTGGCCTTTTCTCCACAAAACCACATCTGTTCTTGTTGGGAGTCCCCCAGTAAAGCCCAAGTACTGCACGACTACACGCTTCTCAAACTACAGGATGCCCCGCCCCAATTCTGTGCAGAGAAGATAAAAACAGAGTATCCAATACAGCTTTCTGGAACATCAGTTTATTACAAACTCTGGAAAAAAACAAGTACTTTAATAAGAATTCCCACAAATATGGGAGCAAAGGAGAGTAGGGGAGAAGGGTCCCCGGAAAAACAGTTCAGTCTCTGAAGTTTCATTAGGTGGGGGTTGAGGGGTGGACCTGCAGTAATGGTGGTCTCTCTTCCTGATCCCCAGGGGGCTCGAGGCCATCCTCTTAGCTTAGAACATACTCTGGATAAGATGCTTCTGAAGGCCACACAGATGCCTCATGCCCTCTTGATGTGAATCCCATGGAGGAACGCTGCAGCGCTTTGCACACGTCCCTCGTCCACCAAACCGAGTCCTCTCACCTGCACGCACAGCGTGTGTCTGGCAGCGCTGTCACCCGTAGCTGTCTTTGGGCCGCCTCTGGCTCGTCTCCCGCACCAGTGACTGGCCTCCCTGGAGCTCAGTACCTCAGGGTTGGCGTTGCAAATGCATAGAGTGCAGCCCTGCTGGTGTGGCTCAGTGGGTTGGGTGTTGTCCCCAAGCCACAGGGTCCCTGGTTTGATAACCGAACAGAGAACATACCTGGCCAGGCCCCTGGCTGGGCCCCCGAGTCCTGAGGTTCTTCTTGAAATGCACCTGCTGCAGGCTGTCCACAATCTTTAGAAATTATATCGGTTTCACTCTTACTTCTTTATGACATTGCTTTTCAGTGGATGGCCTACAGCAAATGCATTTTAAAAAGAACCTAAGGACCCTCCTTGCCACTCCCTGCTGGCCATGTCTGTGGCCAGAGGGAGAGTCTGGGGTCCTACCATCAATTTTTGAAGGTGGTAGGCGGGATCCCTCAGGGCCACGCTGGAGGGCTGGGCTGGGTATGGAAGAGGTGGTCCTTGCATTGTTCAGACAGGCTGCATGCAAGTGTGAACATCCCTCCAGCCTGTCTGAACAATGCAAGGANCAATGATTACCAATGTGACCACACATCCCAGTCAATACCAATCCAACTTCACACTGTTGTCCCAGCGTGATCCTTGTTATCACATTCTCTTGTGCACTCTAACGTGTCCTGAGTTGGGACAATCCACTGTAGAGTCAGCAGGTGGATGGTTCACCTGTCCATCACTTTCTGAGCCCCTACTCTGGACCTGGCTCTGGGGTAATGACTGGAATACAAAGGTGAATAAGACAGTCTCCAGCCCCCAAGAACTCAGGAAGGGAAGATCAGGGCAAGGAGGGGGAGGTATCACTTAATGACAATATAAAGTGATGTGCTATTTCGATCACATGGAAGGAAGACATATGGATCAAAGGAACATGGCAGGTTTGTCAGTGAAAAAGGCAAGAAAACCGGCTACTCAGTGATGTAAGAACCAATGAATCAGCTCCACAGAGGCAGGTGGGTCTTTCCTGCTTAAAACAATGTATTGACTTGCATATCTACCTGTTCAGGCAACTGGGGTGAAAAAGATTAAAGTGAAAAAACACAAACAGTTTCCAGCTCATACTTCTTCAGTGGCTGTAAGAAAACCTGCCCTGCCTAGTGAATCTGTAACATGTAGAGATGGACAAAAATGTTTGTGGAGGAAGAATACTCTCCATAATTTCCTAGTTTTAATGCTTAAATCAGATCATATTACCTCTTTACTTAAAACCATGGGTTGATCATTGTTCTCAGAGGAAACCCCTCCCCGAGGCTCAGGAGTCTGCCCTTCATCTGCAGCCCCACCTCCTGCTGCTCTCACTCCAGCTCACTAAGCTCAGGCTGCCTGGAGCGCTCTTCCTCCAGAGCTTTACTAGTCTGCCTGGTACAGGTGGACAGGGCCCTGAGACTGACAGCAGCCCAGAGGGAAGCAGCAAAGCCAAGAGGTCAGGAGAGGGAGTTCCTGCTGATGTCTTAGAGCAGCCAGGCTATGGGCTATGTGACAACAGAGACTCTGCCTGAGTCACCCCCACTGCACCCTGGAGTCTGAAATAGACCCACTGTGCTGAGCGCTGGCCTTTTCTCCACAAAACCACATCTGTTCTTGTTGGGAGTCCCCCAGTAAAGCCCAAGTACTGCACGACTACAAGCTTCTCAGACTACAGGATGCCCCGCCCCAATTCTGTGCAGAGAAGATAAAAACAGAGTATCCAATACAGCTTTCTGGAACATCAGTTTATTACAAACTTTGGAAAAAACAAGTACTTTAATAAGATTTCCCACAAATATGGGAGCAAAGGAGAGTAGGGGAGAAGGGTCCCTGGAAAAACAGTTCAGTCTCTGAAGTTTCATTAGGTGGGGGTTGAGGGGTGGACCTGCAGTAATGGTGGTCTCTCTTCCTGATCCCCAGGGGGCTCGAGGCCATCCTCTTAGCTTAGAACATACTCTGGATAAGATGCTTCTGAAGGCCACAGAGATGCCTCATGCCCTCTTGATGTGAATCCCATGAGGAACGCTGCAGCACTTTGCACACATCCCTCGTCCACCAAACCGAGTCCTCTCACCTGCACACGCAGCATGTGTTTGGCAGCACTGTCACCCGTAGCTGTCTTTGGGCCGCCTCTGGCTCGTTTCCTGCACCAGTGACTGGCCTCCCTGGAGCTCAGTATCTCAGGGTTGGCGTTGCAAATGCATGGAGTGCAGCCCTGCTGGTGTGGCTCAGTGGGTTGGGTGTTGTCCCCAAGCCACAGGGTCCCTGGTTTGATAACCGAACAGAGAACATACCTGGCCAGGCCCCTGGTTGGGCCCCAGAGTCCTGAGGTTCTTCTTGAAATGCACCTGCTGCAGGCTGTCCACAATCTTTAGAAATTATATCGGTTTCACTCTTACTTCTTTATGACATTGCTTTTCAGTGGATGGCCTACAGCAAATGCATTTTAAAAAGAACCTAAGGACCCTCCTTGCCACTCCCTGCTGGCCATGTCTGTGGCCAGAGGGAGAGTCTGGGGTCCTACCATCAATTTTTGAAGGTGGTAGGCGGGATCCCTCAGGGCCACGCTGGAGGGCTGGGCTGGGTATGGAAGAGGTGGTCCTTGCATTGTTCAGACAGGCTGGAGGGATGTTCACACTTGCATGCAGCCTGACCTGGGGACTGGGCACCCTTGCTTCCAAGTCGCATAGGAGACTGGAACATGTATCCGATTTCTTCCCTAATGCCTGAGACCCCTGCATTTCGCCAAAATTAATCCTGGTGTCAGAGGCGGGGCAGGGCCTTACCCGGATGGTGTAGCCGACCATTTTATTTTCTCTGTTCTGTAAGATCATGTATATGCCCATGATGTCATCATATTTTCTTTGGGACACTGAGTCCTCTATCTCTTCCTTCTTATATCCCAGCTTTTCCATCATTTCTACCACCCGGGGGTCAACGTCACCCGCGGGTGGCTCACTCTATGGCCTCAGGGCCTCCTCATATCCAATGTTCACCCACTGGTCTCCCATGATTCCTTCTACAGTTATCCTGTGGCTGGGATCAACAGTCAGTAACTTTTTCAGCAGTTCTTGACACTCCACAGACATAGAGTCTGGGATGTGGAAATGCCCACTCAGTATCTTTTGCTTCTGTTCCTTGCGGTTGGTCCTCTCAAAGGACAGTTTGCCCATCACCATCCTATAAAGGATGACACCCAGGCTCCACGAGTCAGCCTTCCGGCCGTCACAGGGTTCACACTTCAAAATTTCTGGGGCCGTGTAGGACACGGTTCCACAGAAGGTTTGGAGTTCATCGCCTGAACATTTTGTGCTACAGCCAAAATCGACCACTTTGATGTTATTTTCTCCAGCCAGGAGGATGTTCCCTAGCTTCAGGTCCCGATGGGCGATTTCTTCCTGAAGGCAGTACTCCAGGGCCGACACCATTTGTCTAAACTTGGCTCGGGCGTCCTCCTCCACCATGGGGCCCTTTTTCCACAGAAAGTTGAGTAAGTGGCCACTGCTCACATTTTCCATAACAAGAAAAATCTGGTCCTGGGTGTCAATCACCTGAAACAACTTGATGATGTTGAGATGACTTAAGCTCTTGAGAATAGTAGCTTCTTGAGAAAGTTTAGAAAAGCCACGCTTATTGATGATTTTCACAGCCACCTCAGTGCCTGTCACGAGGTGCAGGGCCAACATGACTTTAGAAAAGGCCCCTTGGGCCCTGGCTGGTGTAGCTCAGTGGATTGAGCACGGGCCTGCGAACCAGATGATCGAGGTTCCATTCCCAGTCAGGGCACACACACATGCCTAGGTTGCAGGCCAGTTCCTGAGGGGGGACACACCAGAGGCAACCATACATTGATATTTCTCTCCCTCTCTCCTTCCCTTCCCCTCTAAAGAAAAATAAATAAAATCTTTTTAAAAATTTTAAAAAAGAAAAGGCCCCTTGGCCGACGGGGCTCAGCAGGACGTAACCGTCAACGTGGCACTCTTCGCTGGCAGACAGGGCTGCCGAGTCACTAGACATGGTGGCTTCCAAATGAAAACAAAATTTTAAAAAATGAAAAAAAAAATAAAATAAAGTAAAATAAAAAATAAATAAAATAAAATTTGACAAAAAGATAAAAACATAATGAAATTAACAAAATAAAAACAAAAAATGTGAAAAGGAAAATAAAAAAACTGAAAAAATAACAAAATAAAAAAAAGAAATAAAAATTTGTTTAAATTTCAGGAAAAACAAGGAAACGAGCGAATGAGTCCACATCCAACAGCTCATTCCAACAGCTGCCTGGGCTCCAACAGACAAAGGCCTCTGCCAGCCGGGAGCCTATATAGGAGCAGGCGGTGGGTGACCCATCACAGTGGGTCGGAGCAAGAAGCGGACCAATCCCAGCTGGGGATAAACTACAGTGGCTTTCTCACTTTTCAGTCTCAGGACAGTTTTCTTCTGTAGAAAAAATAAAAGGATCCCCCCCAAAAGCTTTTTTTTAATGTGGGATATTAAAGATTGATATTTACTTTATTAGAAATGAAAATCTGTAGGATGAAAAAATAAAGAAAAATCTGACTTTATTCTCATGCTCCAGACCCCGGTTCAAATACCACCTGCTTGGAGAGGGCTTCCCTGACCCACCTGTCCTACCGCCTCACCCAGACCATCACGTTTGTCACCTTCACAGCCCTGACCGCAGGGCACCTGATTCCTGTCACTGTCCGTCCTTCCCGTGCAGAGAGAGTGGTCCCTGTCTGTGTCCAGCACAGTGAGTGGCAACAAAGTTAAGTGTTTAGTTACTATTTGGTCACTGGATTGACAATAGAAGAGTTTGGGAACAAATAAAAATATAGCCAACTATTTATTCAATCAAAGTGATTCATAAAGTATCTTTAAAAACTCATAGTCTGGGTCTCCAGGTGTTGGGCTCTCCGTGAGCCTGGGGAAAGGCCGACGCTGTGAAGGAGCCTCACTGTACAATTACTGAAGATGATTTGTCCCTCCCGCCAGCGGTACTTGCTNCGTCCTTCCCGTGCAGAGAGAGTGGTCCCTGTCTGTGTCCAGCACAGTGAGTGGCAACAAAGTTAAGTGTTTAGTTACTATTTGGTCACTGGATTGACAATACAAGAGTTTGGGAACAAAAAAAATATAGCCAACTATTTATTCAATCAAAGTGATTCATAAAGTATCTTTAAAAACTCATAGTCTGGGTCTCCAGGTGTGTGGGCTCTCGGTGAGGCTGGGGAAAGGCTGACGCTGTGAAGGAGCCTCACTGTACAATTACTGAAGATGATTCGTCCCTCCCGCCAGCGGTACTTGCTAAGAAGGCAGTGAGCTGGGATCTGCAGTGAGGCTGCAGGGTACTTTTACTCTTGGAACATCCAGTTCCAGATTCCACAAAGGACCTCTCAGGGGACCTTGAGTAGCCCTGTAGGTAAATGTCTGTGCTACCGAAATAAATCGTCTCTGGGAAGGGAAGTGATGATGAGGCGGGTTTATCTCCATGTGTGAAAACACTTGGACACCACCTCTGGGTGAAAGGACTTCTGCAGAGGTACGGAGGGTGAGGGGACCCGTTGGGTCCAAGTCTGCCCTTTTATGGCAGCACAGAGGGAGCAGGCAGGACACTCAGGGGGAGCCCCTGGCATGTCATACTCAGACTCATCCTCCAGGAAAGCTCCCTACTTCGGCACACGGAGTGTTTTCCTCACATGCCTAAGTTGTTATTCTAGTCATTATTTTCCTTTACTGTTTCTCCCCTAAAGTCTCAACTTTGCATAAAGGTGTCTTTAGACGGATTTGCCTGTGAGATTTCCCTCTACGACACTTCAGTTTGTTAATTTTTACATCTGTGACACTCGGTTCCTAAGCATGACCATCTCTGTGGCTGAGCCAATTGGGACCAAATGGGGTCAATTCATCAGTTCTAGACAGATGTTCACAAGTTACAGTCAGAGATCAGAATAAGCTTAGGAAGGAGAAGAGAGAATTTCAACAAAAGCTGCCAGTCTGTAAGTCAATTATATCTATTTTTAAAACAGAATTAAGAGTTACTTAAGAAATAATACCAATAGAACATTTTCTTAGCATAATGATCTGATTTCAGCAAAGTAAATGGCCAAAGTAAATGCCAAAAACCAATTTCCTCAAGCTACTTTTCTATTTACTAAAAATTAATCCTAGATCACATGCACTTCAAATGCAAATGCATTACTGTCCTCTATTTCTTCAATGAAAAATCATAAATAATGTAAAGCTGTCAAGGCAAAACCAAGCTCTAGGGGACTCTAATTTGAGGTCTCCTACAGACTTGAGTGGTCCATCAAGTGAATACGGAGTAAGTTGGAGAGCCTTTTAAAATGAAAATTCTCATAAATCCATGGATCAATACCTTTTAACCTTGCAATTCAGGGATTAGTCAACATTTGGTCTTGTCTGCTCCAGTGAGGCTGCAGGGCATCCTTCTAGAGATGCTTTTCTGATGGACCACATATCCGGGTCCTAGCCCATGGTGTTGGGTGTCTTCGTCCCCCGGACACATGCTGTGGAGAGACTGCTCTACCAGCTTGCGAATCTCAGGAGCCTTCGTAAATTCTTCCTAGTGAGTTAGAAGGTCTCATTAGGAAGGCAGGGTCCCACCATCCCTGACCTGACCTAGCCCCACAGGCAGGCCTTCTGGTAACAATTTTAGGAGAAGACAATCGCTGTATACCAAAGGAATTGATCTTAAGTTAAGCAATACCAAGAGAAAGCCTTTAGGCCAAGGCCAATTCAAAGATTCGGCAAGACTTACCAACTGAGTTTTCTGTCTGGCCAGCTTGCTCTACAAAACCAGAGGACTGGGGAGGACGAGCACGGGGAGGACACGGCGCTGTTGGCCAGGCTCCGACACCGGCTGCAGAGTCTGTCTAGTGAGACGAGTCCCCTGGTCCCTGTGGGACTCTGGGGGGGTTTCCAAGCAGGAAAAACCCTCCCTACAAGGACTTTAGTACCTGCTATGGCTGTAGCTCCTCAACGTAAAAGTGTTTCTACGCAATGAGAAGGGATATATACGGATCACCATTAACACATTTCTATCCTTGAAGGGGGCAATTGGATTGAAATGCACTTTCAAAACATCAAGTGGGCCTGATTCATTTTATTTCCCTTTTTCATAAAGATAGATTAACTTGTTTTAGTGATACATTGAATTTCCTCAAAAAACTAAAAACTGGAACTGGCTTTTGACCTAGCAATTTCACTGCTGGAATTATACACTAAGAATCCTGAAACACTAATTCAAAAGAGCCTATGCACCCCGATGTTCATAGCAGCATTATTTACAATAGCCAAGTACTGGAAACAGTCTAAGTGCCCACCAGTAAATGAGTGGATGAAAAAACTGTGGTACATTTACACAATGGAATGCTACACAGCTGAAAGAAAGAAGGAACTCCTACCCTTTACAACAGCACAGATGGAAATGGAGAGCATTATGCTAAGTGAAATAAGCCAGGCGATGAAAGACAAATACCATATGATCTCACCTATAAGCAGAATGTAATTGACAAAACAAACAAGCAAGCAAAATAGAACCAGAGACATAGAAATAAAGAACAAACTGACAATCTCTGGTGGGGGCACATACAGGAGACAGCCAATCAACGTTCCTCTTTCACATCGATGTTTCTCTCTCTCTTTCTCTCTCTCTCAATCTCTCTCCCTGAAGTTGGTGGACATGTTCTCAGGTGGGGATTAAGGGAGGAAAAAAACACTTCACAAGTGATCATACGAACTTAAATGGCCAGAGGTAAAATTTAGCTCTCTAAATGTTGAGGTTTGGTTTCTCTAAGCAATTAAAGATCTGATGGTACACAGAACACCTTACTCTCTCTGTATAATTTCCTATTTAGAACATATCAATAGTGTGTCTTTACATAACATTTTTCCTTTCAACAAAGAGAGGAACCCAAATTCCAATTCTGTATCATTATGCTTTAACATAAATAAACACATTTCAACTCTAGTCTGACCACACATAAGATTTCTTTTTCAAGATTCCTTTTCCACGAACCTTCTGCAACACACACAGACTTTCTGCAACATTCATAAACCTTTCATCTTTTGTTCCACCATTTTCCTTTTCAAATTTCAGAATAATCATTTACTTTAGGACAAGATTACTTCAGTTTCCTGCAGTAAAAATGCATTTCCATTGCTCATACCTTCTTTTACCGAACACACATCTTATTCTGCGTATGACATCATTTTCTGTGACCCTGACACCCTAATCGGGCTTCATCACAAATGCCTGGATCTTAATCTGACGCATGTTGTGCCCTTCTGGCCTTGTCAAATGACAGATTAGAGTCACCAAACTGGTTACCCTGACTTCCCTTCCGGTTTGTCAGCTCCAGAACTAGAGAATAGTGGGAACTGGATGTCCTTAATTAAACCAACATTAAGCTACTTCTCAAACTACTTCTCCATCTACTACAAATTAATACTAGATCACATGCACTTCAATGCAAGTTAACTGTCCTCTACTTCTTCAATTTGTATGCGTGCTCGTTTGTTTTAAGCCAATTGAAGACAGACCTTTTACAACCTAAATTTGAATTTACAAATCAATTTTTGGCAGTGCCACCTTTTGATAGAAATATAGCACATCTACAACCAACCTACATAGACACACATAAACAGACAGCACAACATAAACCCTCCCCCAAAAATTATGGATCCAGATATGTTTTCTGGCAACTAAACTATTTGGGGGTTCTACTCAGATGGTCAAAGCTTTTGCACGCTGTAAGAATTCCTTGAAATTTGCTTTGTCTAAAAAAAAATCAAAGAATGCATTCCATTGTCTGAGAGAGATTTGAGATTCTGTCCTTTAAAGTTTTTCCTTAAGGCGGGTTTATTAACAAACACAAACAAAAGACACAAAAGCAAGCTGGACGCTCCAAAAATAAAAAGAAGGGCTCCCAAAGGCCTGGGTCTTACAAGGGGTAGATTTTCCTGAGGGGGATGGGACAATGGCTCCAGAGATGCAGCCGGAGCATCACAGAGCTGCCCATCTGGAGACAAAGATGGGCAGGAGAAAGGGAGAGGGCAGGCAGGGCAGCTTGTAAGAGCTGGTGGGACTGCACAGCGAGGGTACTTCCAAGGTTGTTTTGTTTTGTTTTGTTTTTTAGTAAATCTGGTTTTTGAGTCACAAGCTCAAGGTTCAGGGGAGAAGTTTTCCAATGATCCCTCTTTTTTCTAGTTTCCTGGGGTGGGGGCATTTTTCTTTTTAATTTATCAAGGCTTATCTACTCAACTTAGAATTTTTTTTCCTAATGGAGGCAATAGTAGCCTCTTATTTTTGTTTAGAGTTCTCATAGTACCAGCTTTTTTTTCTAAAGCTTCTCATGGTTTCTAGGATGTACAGCATTTTCTTTGTTCTAATTGAGTGCATAGATAAACAACTTTGGGGTTGCAAAGGAACCTCATCTTGGCCAACAAAGCTTGAGATCGTCCTGTGTGAACTTCATCCAGAGGCCTAGTCAAAAGCCGTCGCACAGAATCCTATCCACAGCCACTCACCCTAGGCTCCGGCAGAGGGAGGGTGACTCCGGGCAAACTGGAGCGTGCAAGCACAGACCGGGTTTTGTGGCTCTCGGGAGACAGCTGGAGGGACAGCCAACAGGGCCCCTGTGCTGAGTCCCTCCGCCACACCACCCACAGACCCCATCCTTCCTGGATGGAGCCCTCCCCTCCATAGGGCATCAGCCTGCAGGAATGCAATAGCCCCATCTCTTGACTCCTTGTCACCCACCCACCCACCCACAAGCTCACCACCTGTGCCCACGATGCAGGGTGTGTCAGAGACTGTTGTGTGGCTCTAAAGCAGGGGCCGTTTTCTCCCCAGCTCACCTGACAGGCACCATCACCCCCTGGGATATCCACTAGCCTCACCCTCTGGACTCCCGGTAGCACCCACCTGCCAAGCTTGCACTCTGTAGAATCGTCAGCTGACCGTGGTGCAGGTTTCCACGTCCCTGGTGCAGGTGTCCTAGCAGGGCCCCCCAGGAGGTCCGGCAGAGCCTGGGAGAGAACAAGCTGTGTGGCTCCAGGGCAGGAGCCTGTCTCCCTCACAGTGGCACGGTTCCTGGCACAGCCTCCCCTCGCACAGCCGGACCTCGGTCTGTTTGAGCCTGATGAACTCTGCTGGCCTCGCCCTGATGACTCCCTGAGACCCCACCCCACCACAGAGGTCTGCAGGCACCCAACGGGTGGTAGCTGGCCTTGGTGTACCCTGGGGCTGGTGCTGAATGGCCTCAGACCCAGCACTGGCATCAACTTTGGATCCATATCGGCCTGGTGAACACCACTTGTCCCTATNATGGTTCCTGACACAGCCTCCCCTCACACGGCCAGATCTCGGTCTGTTTGAGCCTGATGAACTCTGCTGGCCTCGCCCTGATGACTCCCTGAGACCCCACCCCACCACAGAGGTCTGCAGGCACCCAACAGGTGGTAGCTGGCCTTGGTGTACCCTGGGGCTGGTGCTGAATGGCCTCAGACCCAGCACTGGCATCAACTTTGGATCCATATCGGCCTGGTGAACACCACTTGTCCCTATCTGGTGACTTATTGAGAAACTCCTGCAAGTGACTTGCGGACCATCAGAAGCTACTTCAAAGACTAAGCCTAACAGGCAACCAGCAGATGAAGGTGAATCTCAGGGTACTTTGGGCCTTTTGCTGACCTGTCCCTGAGCTCAGTGCTATTGAAAGCGAGCCTTGGTTCATAGGAACCTCCCATGCACACCCAGACCTAGCAGAGGCAGCCATGAACTATGGATCACTTTGTTGCTCCAAACAGGTTGTCCAGGCTTAGTTACTAGAGTCCCTCCCAAGAGGCCCCAGAAGCAACACACCTCGTGGTGCACTTCAGGTCACATCGGAGCATGACCCAATTAGCTCCACGAGCAACACAACCAAAGGGAGATCTTGGCAGGCATCAGACCCTACTGGGGAGAGTGCCAAGTCCTGGGATCAGCCCCACACAGTAGCCTGTACACTGAAGTTGGGGTTGAGCCTCATAGCCAGCCAGCCTGAGGGTCAATAGCATGACTGGACAAACAGCAATCAAAACTCATCTATAAGGCCCAGGCCATGTGGCTCAGTTGGTTAGTGTCACCTCAATCCATAAAGGTTGCATGTTCAATCACTGGTCAGGGTGCATACAAGAAGTAACTGATAAACCCATAAACAAGTAGATGTTTCTATTTCTCTCTCTCTTTCTCTGTGTGTGTGTGTGTCTCTCTGTGTGTGTCTCTCTCTCATCAATAGTTAAAAAAGCTACAACATCAGGCCTTACATAACCCCCATAAGGGACAATCTTGCAGCACCTAGCTCAGGTGTAAGGGAGACTGTACCACTGAGCTACACAAAATGCCTAATGTATTAGGCCAAGTACAGAAAGGCACTCAAAATGGAAAGGCAAAGAGATATGACCCAAATGAAAGAACAGGAGATATCCACAGAAAAAGATCTAAATGAAATGAAAGCAAATTATATACTAGATAGCGCTCAACAATGGATATAAGAATGCTCAAGAAACTTAGTGAAAATTTAAATGAAGAGATAGTAGGCATTAAAAAAACAGAAACTATAAAAAAGAACCAGTCAGAAATGAAGAATACAATATCTGAAATGAAGAATGCCTAGAAGGAATCAAGAGCAGATTAGATGAAGCAGAAGATTGAATAAGTGATTTAGAAAACAAGGCAGCAGAAAACAATCAGAGTGGCAAGAAGAAAAACCTTTTTTTTAATGAGAATAGTTTAAGGACCCTCTAGGACAACATCAAGGTTTACAACAGCTGCATCATAGGAGTATCAGAAGGAGTAGAGACAGAGCAAGAGATCAACAATTTATTTGACTGAACAATTTATTTGACTGAAATAATGACTGAAAACTTCCCTAATCCTGTGAAGGAAATAGACATACAAGCCCAGAAAGCATAGAGTCCCAAACAAGATGGACCCAAAGAGGCCCACTCCAAAACACATCATAATTAAAATGCAAAGCCTAAAGACAAACAGAGAATCTTAAAAGTATCAAGAGAAAGATGGTTACCTACAAATGAGCTCCCACTCATTTGTCAGCAGAAGGTTGTCAGCAGACTTCTCAACAGAAACATTTCAGGCCATAAGTGACTGACACAAAATATTCAAGGTGATGAAAAGCAAGAACCTACAACCAACATTACTTTACCTTGAGAGCCTATCATTTAAAATCAAAGAAGAAATAAAGAGCTTCCTAGACAAACAAAAAGAAAAAGAAAAAAAGAGGAACATAGTTATAAAGACTAAAATGTCAATAAATGCAAACCTATCAATGTTCACTTTAAATGTATTGTATTTTATATTGTAAATGAATTAAATGCTCTAATCAAAAGACATAACGTAGCTAAGAATAAAAGACATAACGTAGCTACACCTCAGAATAAAAGACACACACAGACTGAAAGTAAAAGGGTAGAAAAATATTTTATGCAAATGGAAAGAAAAAAACTGGTGTAGAAATATTTATATTAGACAAAATAGACTTTAAAACAGAGGCTATAATAAGAGACAAAGAAGGTCATTACATAATGATAAAGGGGTCAATCCAACAAGAATTACAACCCTTATAAATATTTATACCCCCAACTTAGGTGCACTGAATAAAGCAAATCTCGGTGAACATAAAGGGAGAGATTGACAGCAATACAGTCATAGTAGGGAATTTTAACACACTATTGACGTCAATGAACAAATCACCCAAACAGAAAATCAACAGAGAAATAGCAGCCTTAAATGAGACACTAGATCAAATGGACTTAATTGACATATTCAGAGCATTTCACCCCGAAGTAGCACAACATACATTCTTTTTCAGTTCACATAGAACATTTTCTAGGATAGACCACATGTCAGGACACAAAATGTCTCTGTAAATGTAGGAAGATTAAAATAATATCAAGCATCTTCTCTGACCATAATGATATGAAAGTAGAAATCAATTATACACACACACCAAAGGAAAAAAACTGAAAAGCACAGAAACACACATAGGCTAAATAACATGTCACTAAACAATGAATGGGTCAACAATGATATCAAAGAATAAATCAGAAGTTACCTTGAGACAACTAAAAATGAACACACAACCATTCAAAATCTGTGGGACACAGCAAAAGCAGTTCTAAGAGGGAAATTCATAGCAATGAAGACCTACCTCAAGAAGCAAGAAAAGCCTCAAATAAACAATCAAATTTTATACCTGAAGAAACTAGTAAAGAGACAATAAACAAAGCCCAAAATGAGCAGAAGGAAGGAAATAATAAAGACTAGAGCAGAAATAAATGACACAGAGACTAAAAAAAATTATCAATGAAAGCAAGACCTGTTTCTTTGAAAAGACAAACAAGATGGACAAACCTCTAATCAGAATCATAAAGAAAAAAAAGAGAACTCAAATAAATAAAATCAGAAATGAGAGAGGAGAAATAACAACTGACACCAAAGAAACAAAAAGGATTGTAAGAAAATATTATAAACATCTAAATTGGACAACCTGGATGAAACTAATAAATTCTTACAAACACAGAATCTTCCAGAACTGAATCAGAAAGAACCATAAAATCTGAGCAGACTGGTTATAATTAAAGAAACTAAAGCAGTAATTGAAAAACTCCCAAAAAACAAAAGTCTTAGACCAGATGGCTTCATAGGTGAATTTTACCAAACACTCAAAGAAGAACTAACACCAATCCTTCTCATACTATTCCAAAAAATTCAAAAGGAGGAAAGACTCCCAATCTCATTTTACAAGGCCAGCATTATCCTAATTCTAAAACCAAATAAAGACACTACAAAGAAAGAAAATTATAGGCCAGCATGCCTGATAAACATAGATGCAAAAGTCCTCAACAGAATATTAGCAAACCAGTTCCAGCAATATATTAAAAAGATCAGACACCATGATCAAGTGGGATTTATCCCTGGGATGATTTACAATATTTGTAAATCAATTAACATGATACACCACATGAACAAAATGAAGGATAAATATCGCATGATCATGTCAATATATGCAGAAAAAGCATTTGATAAAACCCAGCACCCACTTATGATAAAAACTCAGCACAGTGGGAATAGAGGGAGCATACCTCAATGTAAAGGCCATATATGTCAAAACCACAGCTAACATTTTACTCAATAAGGAAAAATTAAAAGTTCTTCCCTTGATATCAGGAACAAGACAAAGATGTCCACTCTCACCACTCTTATTCAACATAGTACTGCAAGTTCTAGCAACAGCAACCAGATAAAAAAATAAAAGTAAAAGGCATCCGAATTGGTAAAGAAGATGCAAAATTGTTATTATTTGCAGATTACCTGAAACTATATATAGAGAACCCTAAAAATTCCACCAAAAAAACTACTAAAACTTATAAGTGAATTCAGCAAATTCTCAGGATGCAAAATTAATATTTAGAAATGGCTTGTATTTTTATACACCAATAATGAAATATCATACAGGGAAAGTAAAAAAAATCTCATTTACAATTGCAACAAAAAAATAAGGTATCTAGGAATAAATTAAACTAAGGAGATAAAAAACCTGTACTTGGAAAATAATATAATACTGAAGAAAAAAAACTGAATAGTATATAAATAAGTGGAAGTATGTACATTTTCATGGGTAAAAAGGATTAACATCATTAAGATGTCCACACTACCCACAGCAATCTCTAGATTCAGTCCAATCCCTGTCAAAATATCAAAGGTGTATTTCACAAAAATAGAATAAATATTCCAAAAATTTATGTGGAACATACACATACACACACACACACACACACACACACACAAATAGCCTCAGCAATATTGAGAAAGAACAAATTCGGGGGTATCAAGCTACCTGATATAAAACTATACTACGAGGCTGTAGTAATCAAAACATATTGGTTCTGACATAAAAATAGACATGGAGATCAATGGAACAGAATAAAGAGCCCAGACAATAAATCCATATCCTTATGGTCAATTAATATTTGACAATGGAAGGAAGAACATACAATGGGGTAAAGACAGTCTATTCAGTAAATGGAGCTGAGAAAATGGGACAAATACATGCAAAAAAATGAAACTAGACCTCCTCCTTACACCTTATACAAGAATAAATTCTAAATGAATTCCAGGCTTAAGTGTAAGACTCAAAGCCATAAAAATTTTAGAAGAAAATATAGGCAGCAAAATCTCAGACATTTCTCAGGCAAGGGAAACAAAAGAAAAAATAAACAAATAGGACTACAACAAAGTAAAAAACTTTTGCACAGCAAAGGAAACCATCAAACAAATGAAGAGGCAACCTACTAAATGGGAGAAGATACTCACCAGTGATATACCTGATAAGGGGTTAATATCCAGAATTTATAAAGAACCCATACTGCTCAACACATACACAAAAAATTTTAATTAAGAAATGAGCAGAGGATCTGAACATACCATATTTTGTTGTGTATAGTGTGCACCCATGTTTTTGACCCAAACTTTCAGGAAAAAAATCTTTCATTTTTATTTTTTAATTCAATTAATTAAATAAAACCAATGATCATGTTCCAGGATATTATTTTGCATACAGATATTGCTATTACTTTCTAGAGTTACACTTTTAATTCATAAGCATAAATAAACTAATTTAAAACATTTATATAGATACAGAATTAGTACTACCCATGTATAATGCACATCCTTATTTTTCCCTCAAAAATTTGGGCAAAAAGTGTGCATTATACAGAGCAAAATATGGTACCTCTCCAAAGAGGACATACAGATGGCCAATAGACAGTAGATCCTTAACATCACCAATCATCACAAAAATGCAAATTAAAAACCTGATAAGATATCACCTCATACCTGTCAAAATGGCCATCGTCAATAAACCCACAAACAACACTGTTTGTGAGAACATGAAGAAAAGGGAACCCTGGAATGCAGACTGGTGCAACCACTGTGGAAAACTGTATGGAGTTTTCCCAAAAGATTAAAAATGGAACTCCCTATGACCCAGTGATTCTAATTCTGGAGATTTATCGGAAGTAACTCAAAACACTAATTTGAAAGAATATATGCACCCCTTGGTTTGTTGCAGTGTTACTTACAACAGCCAGGCTATGGAAGCAATCCAAGTGCCCATCAATAAACAAGTACACTTACCTAATGGAATACTACTTAGCCACACAAAAGAATGAAATCTTATCATTATGCTCAGTGAAGTAAGTCAGTCAGAGAAAGAAAAAATAACATATAATATAACTTATACATAGAATCTAATGAAAAAAAATGAACCAAATGGAAAGAGCTGTACATACAGAGAGAGCACAGCTGGTTGCCAGAGAGGAGGGGCGTTGAGGGCTGGGTGGGGAGAAGTGGAGGGACTTGGAAGCATAATTTGGTAGCTACAGAACAGTCATGGGGGAGTAAGCATAGAAAATTTAAGAAAATACAGTGAATAATATTGTGTGAACTGGGTACTGTACCAGGTTTGTACTGGAAAGATCAAGGGGACTATTATGTAAAGTATATGATTATCTAACCACTAAGCTGCAGAGCTGAAAAATGCTTTTTGTTTTTCTTGTTCTTTACTGATCTTACAGATAACAGCAGGTTCAAAGTGATAATAGCAACACTGTATTCAATGATTCTCACTTTATATATTAGCAGAAGCAATGGCAGTAATGATACAGGCGGAAGAGAAGACAGGAACACTGTGGTGCTGTAAGGCACGGGCGCCTCTCACGAAGCAGCAGAGTGTAGTTTGAAATGGACTTGGGTTAGTTGTAAGCATGTTGCAAACTCCAGAGTAACCACTAAAAATAGTTTTAAAAAAATATAATTGCTATGTCTAAAAGGAGATAAAACAGAATCATATAAAATGGTCTGTGAAAACCACAAAAGTCAGAAAAAAGAGTAGAAGGTAGAAACAGGAATAAAGAGGGAAGGTAACAAACAATTACAAATGGGGTAGATATTAATCCAACTATATGAACAATCACTTTAAATGTCGATGGAAAATAGAAAATATTTGAAAAAGGCACATCTGATAAAGGGCTCTAATCCAAAGTAATAAAAGAACTCTATAAACTCAACAGTAAGAAAACAACTCAACTTCTAAAATGGACAAAAGACCTAGACAGACACCTCACCAGAGAAAATATAGAGATACCAATTAACCATATGAAAAGATGCTCCACATCTTATGTCATTGGGAAATTGTAAATTAAAACAGTGAGATATCACCACACACCTATTATAATGTCCAAAATCTGAAACACTGACAATAACAAGTGCTGACAAGAATGTGGAGAAACAGGAACCCTCAGTCACTGCTGGTGGGAATGTAAAATGATACAGCCACTTTGGAAGACAGTTCAGCAGTTTCTTCAGTTTCTTAAAAAAACTAAACATACTTTTATTACAATAATCCAACAATTTTGCTACTAGATATTTACTCTAATGAGTCAGAAGACTAGGTTTACACACACACACTAAAAAACTGCACAGGGATGTTTGCAGCAGCTAAAGGCATCTTTGCAGATGTAACTGACTGAGGATCTCTACATGAGATTATCCTGCGTTATCCAGGTAGGCCCTAAATCCAATGGCAGATGTCCTCATAAGAGTAAAGCAGAGGGAGATTTGAGAGAGAGGCCATGAGAAGGCAGAGGCAGAGCCGGGGTTATGCAGCCACAAGCCACGGAACGCCTGGAGCCCCCTGGAGGCGCCCAAAGAGACAGGGAACAGACACTCCCCTAGAACCCCAGAGGGAGCACTGCCCTGCCAGTACCCTGATCTCAGACTCTGGCCCCCTGGACCGTGAGAAAATATGTTCTGGCTGGGGGAAAATACCACCTGGGATGTGATCATTTGTAGTCACAGCCACAGCAAACTCATGCGTGCCCCTACAGTCTAATCTACCAGCAGCCAGAAGGTCCCTTGAAATCGAAAGTCAGATCCAGTCACACCTGTGCTGACAAAGGAAGTTCCTACAGTGGCTTCCCACATTCCTCAAAGTGAAGACAAATCTCCTCAAAGGCCTGGATGATTCGCTCCCCACCCCTCTCACCCGGTATTTCCCTTCCTGCCCCTCCAGCCACACTGCCTCCTTGTCTTTCTTTTAACACACCAAGGACGTCCCCACCACAGGGACATGACCCCCTCTGGAAGGGCTAGTTGGCGATTCCTTCACCTCCTTCCAGCCTTTAACTGAATTTCACTTTCTCGGTGGGGCCTGCTTTGACCATCATCTTTAAGACTGCATGCCCTAGCTCCCAAACAGCCTTAGCCTGCTCTACTTTTCATTTTTCCACAGCATTTATCACCTTCTAACAAATAATTTCCAAACATATTATGTTTATTATTTATCTCTTCCAAAAGATTATAAGCTCCAGGGTAACTTTTTACCCCTTGAGTAAGTCAGTCAGAGAAAGAAAAATAACATATAATGTAACTTATACATGGAATCTAATGAACCAAATGGTTCACTGATAATGTCAGAAGTGCCTCACATAGTGCCTGGCCCATAGTATCTACTCAGTACCTGGAAGAAATGGAGGGAGGGAGGGAGGGAGGGAGGAGCTATTCTAAAATCGAAGTAGATCTGATATTCAAACCCAAGGCTGTTTGGCTCCAAGGTCTTTTCTGTTTCTAAGCCATGCCACCTCCCTAGATTTCATTACAATACTGCCCTCGAAATGCCTGCCTTTGGACTCCCCTGTAGGTAAAATTTTCCTAAGAGAAAGCTCTCTTGGAACTCCCATTATGGAAACATGGGAGACAGACCCAGCGAACTTACCTTAGCCAGAGCAAAGCCACAGAGCGCAGGAGCAGCAATAACTTAGGGAGGGGTAGAGGTGAGACATATTTGAAATATGTCAGGAAATAAACCCAGAAGTGACATCAGTACTGTTGCCACAAGGTAGGATATCAAACACTTCCAAAACTGGAAAGGGGTCAGGGTCACTGACGTCTACACACCCACTCATGCTTGAATGGCCTCTAAATCAATCCCACCAAGAAGGTAACTCAACTCTGACCTCCCATTGATACTTTAACTTTTCTTACTTTTATTGTATAAAAACAGGCCTTCTTAAAGGGTTCCCCAACAAATTCTCCAAATCAGACTTAATCCCACACAGTAAATCGGAGGCCAGCACACTCTTTTTTTTGAAAGGACCGAATAGTAAACAGCATTTCTGGACTATGCAGTCTCTTTGGGAACTAGTCACCTCTGTCACTGCAGCCCAGAGGCAGCCACAGACACAACTTGAAGGAATGGGTGTGGCTGCTTCCAATAAAGATCTATTTACAAAAACATCCAGCAGGCCTTAGTTTGCCAACCCCTACAATAGACCACCCAGAACAAGTCTCTTTTTTATCACAGGTTATTCCTGGAGGTACTTTAAGATAAATACAATAACCCTTCCATTCTTTGGATCCAAAACTCTGTTTCTCCCCTTCTTGCTATGTGATCTCTAGACGCTCCACTGGACCCTCCTCTAACGCCCTCCATTTGTCTGTAGTTCTCACGGGGTCCTGTCCCGAGCAGGACGCTCCACGTGGCCAGGCTGCTGCTCGTTCCAGCCCTCACACCTCTCACAGCCCTGCCAGAGAGCGCGTGCTCGCCTGCATCCCACACCCCACTGCCGACTCAGGGCACGCTCACAGTCCACTAACACGGAAAGTACAACCACAGAGGCCAAGTCCTTCCTTCCGATATTTTAGGCCTTACCTTTACTCCTTAGCTTTTTGCTTCATGAGATTCTAGGCTTGGACTATGTCTGATCAAGACCTCTCTGACTCCTGATTTGTCACTTGACGGATTGGCTGTCCTTCCCATCCCTGTCACCCGCAGTTGAGGAGCAGACCCTCTCTATCTTTATCCAAGTCGTCGATAAGAAATCTCTCAGAGGGCCTGGCCGCTTGCTCCCACGGTCCCCGGCGCCTCTCCTCCCCCTTGCAGTCTCTTCCATGGTTTGGAATGGCAGCCGGAATCCTGATTCCTCTGGCTGCTTTCCCTCTCCTTCGGGGGCGACGTCACAGAGGACAGAAGATAGAATCGGGTGGCACGGGTCCCCACCTGGGCAGCATTCGGGGAAGGAGCACAGCGCCTGCTGGGTCCCACGGCACTGGATACAGCACTCAAACTCCAACACAGCTGAAATCCGAAGGTGCGCCCATGCCCTCTTTTGGGGGAACCATGACAGCAGCAGTTCCGCATGAATCTCCCTGATGAGACACTGGGTGGAGAAAGGCCGCCATCACTAGCCTTTCTCTCAAACCGCTAAGTCGTCGAAAACGTAAAGTTTTTCCCATTTCTAGGCTGGCTGGGCTTTTGAAAGGTTGGGAATTTGTGGGCAAGTCCCAGACCATCTGACTCCAGACCAACCCCATATAAACTGGGAGTTCTCACGACTCCCTCCTCAGTGGTAGTCATTCACTAAAACAACTCACGGAACCCAGGAAGGTGCTTTACTTACCGTTGAAGGAAGCCATGCAGGAACAGTCAAATGGAAGAGACGCACAGGACAAGGTCCAGTGAAACAGGTATGGAGCCGCTGTGCCCCCACCAGGCAAGGCACCCTCCCAGCACCTCACTGTGTTCACCCACTTGTTGCTCAGGAGCTTTATGGAAGTTTCATTAAGTAAGCATGACTGATTAAATAATTGGCCACTGGTAATTGAACTCAACCTCCAGCCCCTCTTCTCTACCCAGGGGTCAGGGTTGGGTTGCAAGTCCCAACCTCCTAATTACATGGTTGGTTCCTTTGGCAGCCCCCACCCTGAAGCCCACCAGTAGTCACCTCACTGGCATAAATTCAGGGATGGTTGAAAGGGGCTTGTTATGGATAAAAATGGACACTCCCACCACTAGGGAAATTCCAAGAGTTTTAAGAGCTCTCTACTAGAACCACAGGCAAAGACCAAATATGGTTTTTATTATACCACAGATACAAATCACTCACTTTTTTTTTTAATTTTCAAACATCACACCCACTTGGCCCCTAAAGGAAAAAAATTCACAGGATATGTTGGTCTCTCCCCTGTCAGGTCAGTCGAGAATTGTCTTGGGTTTCATGCTGCAGTGAATAACCAGATTTTCAAGATCAGAGAGAGAAGAGCCAAAAACACGAAGTTCTTGATCGCAGCCCCCAGTAGTGAGGCTCAAAATCCATCTGATCTGAGCGGAGACTGACAGTGGCTTTTCCTTCCCCTGTAATTGGCAGAGACGGGCTTAGAGTGTCTGCGTGTGAGTGTGTGCTTCCAGCCAGTTACCCAAATAGAACTTGGTATTCATGAGTTTTATATCTGTCTGTTTAAGGATGCTCAGCCACAAATGGATCTTTAATTACGTGGGTCTAAATATAACCCCATCTTTTTGCACACGAATCCCACCTTCCCCCGAATACATTCATCTGCTCCTTCTAACATTAGCTCCTTCTGAGCTTTCAGAGAAAGGCCTAGGGTGAGTCAGGGAAGGAGCTTCTTGTGTGCAAAGAGAAGACCTTTCCCCAACAAGGAATCTTCCCTCTTTTCGGTGAGTCGTCCTCTTCCAAAGATAGCAGGTGTGAGGAGCCAGCAGCTGCCCAGTTGCAGCCTGGCCTGCCCATCTGCTGTATGTGAATATCGTGGTTTTCAGGCTGAACCGCTTTGCTTTCATGGGAAGTTGTTACCAAGTACAAGAAAGGCTCCACTCTGCTGTACTGCACCTCCAGGTTTGAGGTGACGTTCTCTGGGCGAAGGCAGGACCCTCTCCCAGGAAAACGTCTCTGTTCTGGTTTCCCAACAGCCTTCTTGACGCACTGAAGCTAGTTGGTTCCCTTTGGTATCCACATCCAGCAGCTGCTCTGATTCCCTGTGTGAATGCAGACTTCATTCTGGCCTGGTGGGGAGACCGCCGAGGCTGCGCAGAGAGGCAGTGGCTCGGGAGCTGTGTTGTAGGCAGAGAGACTGGCTGCATTGTGTGTGCTGGTTAGATTTGCTGTCACTGAGCCTCTCCCCGGAGACACCCCAAGGCGTTCTTCCTCCCTCCCCCTGCCCGCAGCACCCCGGAAGGAGCCCACAGCCATGCTCAGGCCTCAACCACAGACTTCTGAATTCTTAACCCAGGCCTTCGAATCCTTTCTTTTTGACCCCTGCTTCCTTTCCTTCCTTTTCTTCTTCAGATGAGTTGAGATCACCCAAAAGAATGAGGCAAGGCGGGATTCCAATTTATTTCCTTGCGCTCCAAACCGGAGACTTGTTCATCCCTAGAATCAGAAGCTGTGGTAGCGTGTGCGCTGTTAAGACTGCCCCACTCTGCAGCAGAGGCAATTTGCATTTCAGCAGTCATACAGAGTAAATTGTAGAGGAAATATTTTATGCAAATTAACCAAGCTTAACATTTTGATAAAAGGCTTTTTAAAAATGAACCAAGCAATCCAATACTCCATTGCAAGTTTAACTCAAAGGAAAATTTCAAAAGTCTGAATTTTTAAAGTATGTGACAGCAAGAAATGTTAACCACCCATAAGATGAAACACAGATGCCAATGTACACAGAACTGTGAGTTCAAAACAATATTTATGTGAGCTTATGGGTTAAGGTGTTTCAATCATTTAAATAATTCCCTCCCTTCTTTTGAGTGGACCCATCACTAGGCCACAACATATTTGCTGGAGTCAGTTCCACATTTCCAAGAAAGCCTGGAGCCTGCTGTCACCCAGGGGAGGGAGGACGAAGAGAGCAGAGTCACTGGTCATGAGCTGCGGGCCAGGCCCTGTGCTTTCTGTCACTACAGATTACCATATTCGCCACATATAATGTGCACTTTTTTGCCCAAACTTTTGAGGGAAAATAAGGATGCACATTGCACATGGGCATAATGATTGCATACCAGGGGTACAATAATCCCACGTAGAATGCACACAAAAACATAGGTGTATATTACACACAACAAAATACAGTAGTTTATATTTTTTAGAATTTTATATAAATGTAATCATACAGCATGTGCTCTTTTGGGGGGCTAGCTTCATTAAGCATAATGATTTTAAGATTCACCCATGTTGTTCCAGGTAGAAATAGTTTTTACTTCTTTTTTGCTAAGTAGTATTTTATTGTATGAATATATCACATTGCTTTATCCATTTTCCAGTTGATAGGATGTGTGTTATTTCCAAATTTAGGCTATTATAAATAAAGCTGCTCTTAATATTCATGTACAAGTATTTGCATAGACATATATTTCCTTTTTTCTGAGTAAATACCTAATGTGTAATGGCTGGATCATAGTGTAGGTGCATGTTAAGCTTTTTGAGAAACTGCCAAACTGCCCTGGCTGGTGTGGCTCAGTGGCTCGAGTGCCGGACTGAGAACCAATGGATCGCTGGTTCGATTCCCACTCAGGGCACAGGCCTGGGTTGCAGGCCAGTTCCCCAGTAGGGGGTGCTCCAGAGGCAACCACACACTGATGTTTCTCTCCCTCGCTTTCTCCCTCCCTTCCTCTCTCTAAAGATAAATAAATAATTTTTTTAAAAAGAGAAACCGCCAAACTACTTTCTAAAGAGGTTATACTAGTCTACATTCTCAGAAGCAATGTATGAGAGTTCCAGTTCCTCTCAAATGAACCACTGTTGTTGTCAAAGAGATTTGGCTAATCATTACATCAACATTCTGATTATAAAGGCAGAAATGCTGATAAGACAATTTTTAAAGATTTCCATTAAAAAAAATAGTTGAAGTAGAAAGGCTTTGTCCCTGAAAGGAACACATGCCTGATGTCAGGCCACTGCATGTGGAACCCGTTACCCCGAGGGGTGGCCTACAATGAAGGGCAGAGATCTGAGGAAGATGAAGAGACCCCCAGAGATGTAACCGGAGGAGATACTCATGTAAGCACGCATTGTCACCCAGCAAAGCACAGAGCCCCATGGCAATGTGGGTGGCTGAGGGGGGTCATCAGATTGAAGGTGAGGAGGGTGGGTGCAGCAGGAGGAACTGCCCAGAACACAGGCTGGGAGGTGGGCAAGAGCCCCACCACACACGAGGCACCAAATCCCGTGTGACTGGAAAAAGGAGGTGAGCCCT
This sequence comes from Sturnira hondurensis, assembly GCF_014824575.4. NCBI lineage: Eukaryota > Metazoa > Chordata > Mammalia > Chiroptera > Phyllostomidae > Sturnira > Sturnira hondurensis. The sequence goes on from NW_028073751.1 coordinate 734,659, forward strand.
GTAGCTAGTAGCCCACACCTCATCACTGACCTAACAGCTAAGGAATCTGCCCACACGTGACCAGTTTCCCCTCTTCGTATTCTCCCTTGGGGAGGATGGGAAGCGACTACTGAAGATAATGGAAAGATGAGGACTATCTCACCGCATAGGGGCAAGGGTTGGCAACAGAAGGTGGGTGCTTCAAGAGAGCGAATGAGGCGACCCAAGAATCCAGCCCCGGGCTGTATGTTCAGCCCCAGTCACTGGGAACTGGCCTCAGTGTAAACAGAATCAGTGCTTTTCAGAGCTGTCTGGCCACTTCTGCCCAGGAGGCCTTTTGGAGCCCAAGCTTCACACGGTGGGCTGGGAAATAAATGGCCCCTTCTTAACAGAGGGCTTCCAGACATTTCTGCCCACAGAGGCACATTGCAGAAAAGCATACCTGAGGAACATCGTGCTACAGAGAAGCCCCAAGAAATGGGTCTGTACCAGTGGGCACAGAAAGACAGGGCACTGATCGACAGAGGCTCTTGGCTTTTCCTGCCAGGACACAGCTCCAAGGCACAGATACTTAGAGAGAGAACAATTCCCAAACAACAGAAAAACTAAGAACAAGGAATAAAGTTATCAGCTGAGTCCCCAAACTCTTGAATTGAGTTTCCTGGAATTCAACATTCAGATGGCTATTTTCTTTTTTTTTAAAATATTGTACTTATTTTCAGAGAGAGGGGAAGGGAAGGAGAAAGAGTGGGAGAGAAACAGCAATGTGGGGTTGCCTCTCATGTGTCACCTACCGGGGACCTGGTCTACAACCCAGGAATGTGCCCTGACTGGGAACATTCAACCCGCAACCCTTTGCAACCCTTTGCTCCACAGGCCCATGCTCAATCCAATCAGCCAGGGCCAGATTGCTATTTTCATTACCCCCCAAAATCCCCTGACCTCTCCAGCCTGTAGATGGAGATAAAGGCACATTGACCTGAAAACTCAGACTCCCTACTCTTGCCCACCTGTCTGGAGATTCCCCATCTCCTAACAGTCCCGAGGAGCTCTCCTTGTTACAGGCTCCTAGGCCCATGTCTCATCGGCAGCCACCGTGTAGGACCCACCACGTCCCTCCTCTGCCTTGTCAGAGTCCTCCCCTCACGCTGCAACACGAAAGCCTCACCCCCATTGCCTCTGACAAGGCTCATCAGAACACGCCAATCCACGGCAACATCTGTGCCCAAAGGGCTCTCTCTTGATGCCCCAAAGCTTAGAGTCACCACCTTCTGTCCCTACATGCAAGAAAGCCCTCTCCAGGGCCCTGGGTGGCTCTGCCATGTGGACACCAGAGCATCCTCCAGCATTGCCGTGGCTCGTGGAGCCCTGTGTGCAAACAGCACCTTCAACGCCCATCTCTAAGCCCTCCCACATCAGATTAAGGCAGGGACACCAGTGCTCTGGGCTGGGACACCAGAGCACTCCCTCTCCCCGCCTTGTCTTCCCCCTCTCTCTCTGCTCCAGATTTCCCTCCACCCAGAAGTCAGCTCCCTTCTTTCAGCCAAAATCCAAAAAGCCCCATAAGTTACAATTCGTGCAAATAAGAAACAAAAGGAGTCTAAAGTATTCTATCTCTAAGATCTATATTTCCTGCTAGATATTTCCATTCAGATGGCCCATCTTTCCCCAGGCTCAGTACAGGTAAACTAAAAACCCGACTTCCTCCCAGCCACTGGCCCCTTTCTGTGTCTGTCAGCAAAATTGTCATTCTCTCCAGAAGGAACCAGACTTTCGAAGTCCCCTTAACTCCCCTCCGGTCTCCACTCCCAGTCACAAGCCCTAAAGAGTCTTTCCCGCTTGCTTCTGTCCTCCTCCAGCCCCAGCCCTGCCAACCTCATGCCCCGACAATGAGACAGCCCCTGACTAGTCAGACTTCTTCTTTTCTTCCTCCTCCTCCTTCTTCTCCTTCCCCCTCTCCTTCCCCTTCTTCTTTTTTCTCCTTCCTCTTCCTCCTTTCTCCTCTCTCTCTTTCTCTCTCCCCCTCCCTCCCATGGGACCACCACTCAGTCACAGCAGAACAAGGCTAGGAAAGCGCATCTCTACACACAGCCCCACACACACACTCTCTCGCACATACAGTAATGCTGGAGTGGACTGCCACCCATGGGCGGGGAAAGGTCCTGCTCTATTGCCCTGTGAATAACAGGAATAAGTGGCCCTTTACTGTGCACCTGAGCCAGGCAGTTTGTATACTCTGTTTACCAATCTTCACACAACCATGTGAGATAGAAGCTATGGCCCCATTTCACAGATAAGGAAAATGAGGTTCCTGAACTTAGACTACTTTTCCTCCAAAATAGAGGTTTTAAAACTATTTGAGGCTTCAAAACCTGTGAGAATCTGACAAGAACTATAAATATCTAGACCAGAAATATAAATATGCTTAAAAATTATAATGCAAATATAGTATATATGCCTATGTAATTTAATATATATTATATATAATGTATATATGCATATAATGTGAAGTCCTACATACTATTCCAAGATATCAGCAGATAAGGCGCAGGAGTCCACATGCCCCCTGTTGGCGTACCCCCGGTAAGAACCCCAGCTGAAAAATGTCTTTCACTCACCCCAAGAGCAAGCATTGAGAATTTTAACTTAACTTTTCATGACCATGGAGCTTGTGGTTTTTCATCTTTATTTTTCAGTTCATTCTATACCACTGGAATGGGGCTAAGGCGCCTAGCTCATAACTTTAAGAAAAGGTAATTAGCGGAAGCCATTACGCCTGACTCTGCCCCCGACTCCCCTGCAAAAATCAATCCCCTCTTCCCTAAATGTGTAAGGGGCACCTCCCCTGGGCAGCCAGCGAGGCTTTGGGAGGGACGAGCAGAGGAGAGGATATAACTGGAAAGTAACCCCCAGGGTTAAGAAACCAAGGACTTTGTCAAGAAGAGCAGAATTTAATCTGATTGGTGTCAGAAATACTTTCTTGCGGCACCAGGATTTAAGCTCATGACACCAAAAGAACAGCAAACGTCCAGTTATATAATTGCTAAAGTGCCCACCAGCCCCGGGTTAACAGGCTGTCATTCAGAACACAGGTTTGGCCAGCACTGAGCCACAGCAATAAGGAAACCAAGCCTCTTGCTCTGCTCACACTCACCCACCCACCCAAAGTGTACTGGACACCCATTGGACGCTTGTGAATCAGAAATGCCCCTGCTTTCGGTGAGCTCACAGCCTACAGGGAGGGACAGATCATTAAATGGATAATTACAGTGCCATATGAATGTGAGCAAGTACATATCAAAAGGGACAGGTTGAATTAATCATGAAATAGCCATACAATAGAGTCCTATATAGCCATTAAAAAGAGTGATGTAGCACCATATTCATTGGCATGGAAATATCAGCACAGTGTATCAAACAGGGGAAATCAGGTTGTAAAACAGTACTTACAGCTTTTACTCTCTGTAAAATTATGGTTTACACACACACACAAATGTTGGGCGGCTGTTCACCAAATTATCTAATTAGCCCTAGGTGGTGTGTGTTCAGGTGATTTTTACTTTACCTTCATACCTTTCTGTTTTGCTTGCATAATTTAATTTTTCCAATAGGAGACAGCTTTCTATGGTAAAAGTGAAAGGCACTCACTGCAGAAATTCAGGGTCTATCAGTAATGGGGATACTGGCACACATGACTCAGGGAGCCAGATTCCCTGGCCTATCTGAAAGGTCAAGGACGTGACTAGGTCTAGAGTTTTCTCTCGTTTTTGGTTAGTTAGCTATTAAGGACTGAGTTTTCAAAGTTGAACAATTTGGAACATAAGAACCAATACAAATGGCCCACAGGGTTCACTACCTTTAACAGAAACATCTCTTTGTTCTGCAAAAGCAAGCTTTCCTTGACTAAACAAAGCAGTTTTCATTTGATTCTGTAAGAGTGGCAACCCCTCCCTATCCCCCATTCTGCCTGGCCCCTCACACGCTACAGGCCTCCAGGCTGCATCTACCAAACACACGGCAATCCACTCGGCCCTGACCCTGGGCCTTGAACACGCCTTTCTTTCTCTTACACCCAGGCAAGTTCTGGGGTTTAATTCACTTACTCAGTTGGCCCTCACTGGGCCTCCCTGCATGCTTGGCTTCCATCAGGAACTGAGGTGCGGAGGTGAACAAGGCGGGTGCTGTCTCCATCCTCACGGAACTCAGGGTCTGGTGGAGGGTCGGGGTTAGGAAATGCCACAAAGTTGGCTCTGGAGTCAAACTCCCTGAGTTCAAGTCCTGGTGTCCCACTAACTAGCTCGGTGGCCTGGGTATGTTGCCTAACCCCTCTGGACTTCAGCATCCCTACCTGTAAAGGGGCAAAAAAGCCTCTTAGGTTGTTTGAGGAATTAAATGAGATGGTGTGAAATGCTTGATACAGAGCCTGGCAGAATGTAGCCGCAGCTGAAGGTCAGGTAACACTGTCGTAAGCACTTACCCTTGTAACGAGTTGTGAACGGAGAGTGCAGACAGCAGAGGCGGGGAGCTCACAGCAGGGAAAGCACGTGCCCCAGAGCCATGGCCCAGCTTCCCAGGTAACAGTCGTCCAATAGGAAGGAGAAATGTGACTACACTTGGCACCATTAGTCTCTTTAATTAAAATCGCAGCCAGCAAGGACCCATAGCATTGATGCAATTTCCTGAGCACATGGTTCGGCTCGGCAATACTGCAAGGAATGCGGTGGCAGAATATTAATACCCCCCATTCTGGAAAAACATAGTAGGAGCCCCACGAGGCTGACATTTTCCACGCAGAGCACCTTGATTAACTGGCCATCCTACTCCCCTGCAGGTCTAGAGGGCTATAAACAGAGAGAGGGGTGACTGGTTAGCCAATCACAGCTTGGGTTCACCGAGAGGGTTGAGAGAGCACAATAAAGCCTGGTAACTGGGGGAGGAGAGGAGCCACGGCTGCAGCTGGGAAACGGGGAAGTCAGAAGTGGAACTGCCCCAGCTTTGTTCCAGGCCTGAGCCAGGCTCATCCCTTCTGCCGGCCAATTAACTCCAGGCACCAACATCTGCCCCGAATCCATCAAGGTAATTAGCACCACATGTTATCAGCAGGAATCTGGTACCCGAGGGCACTTGAGATAATTGCTTCGACACTGGCATATCTCCACTTACCATGAAAGGTCACTGCAGCCAGTCTATACCCACCACCCCATCCCTCCTGCTCAAGTAAAAAAGTTGTCCCTTGTCACTGTGGTTGCATCAGTTCATCAATGCAGGGCTCAGGGTATCCACGCAGAGGCTTCTTAGAGGTAAGTGTGCTCCAAGAGTTTGCAAGGATTACTTACTGCCATTTCTTGTATTGCCAAGTGTCACAATCCCCTAACATAGGTGTGCTCAGAAGGAATTGTACTGGATGACTGTGACCAAGCTGCTCAGGACCCCACACACATTCAGAGGAAGCTTCTCCAGGAGAATAAGGAAAAGTAGAACTCTTACAAAGAGTCCTTGTGAGCCTTGGACCTGCTACAGCCTAATGACGGAGCCATATGACCCTCTCTAGAGCCATATCCTTTGCCCTCTCCTCTTTTCCCTGGCTCCACCCCGCTCGCACTTTCTCTTTCTCCAGGTTCCCCCTTAGCATTTCCCCCAGGAGCCTCCCAGGACCCTCTGAATGAGGCCAGGAGCCCGCACAGCCCTCAGCCTTCACTGCCTTGGTTAACTGACCATCCCCACCCCTTCCCCAGAAGAACAGCCTGGTGAGAGAAGGGGCCCCGGCTGACTTGTTCCCCTCTCCACCTCCCATGTCCAGCATAACACTCAAATATTCACTCAGTGCATTTTGAATGCGTGGAGGGCATTGATGCTGTGCTGGCAGGGTTTACACTCCAAAGAACATGAAATTCAGGAGAATATTAGTCCCCAGGGAGGCACACTCAACAAATTCTTGGTTCCAGAGCAAAGAGAAGCCAGGAGAACCTTACAACGAACTTCGTCACCCGCGGCGGATGCCTCACGAGGCTTCTGGCAGGCAGCAGCATCCTTCCCCGGGACAAACCACATCTGCTCAGAAAGTGGATGGCTCCCACAGGTCAGGGCAGACTCAGTGGCAAGAAATTGAGTACTGCCCAGACAGCCACCGTGTGTTCCTCACTCTGTGTGCTCAGTCTGTGGAGGTCTGCCACTGGGGCGGAGAAAAGGGAAGGCCCGCTGTGTAGACACTCCCCACAGGCCCCAGGCCACGCCCCCAGCCACATCAGACAGTGGCCCCTCCAAGTTAGGCCTGAGGGAGGCTTTAGTGCCTCCCCACCATCTTCATCAGCCTCCCTCCAGGCCTCCCGCCCAGAGCTCTGGCCATCCCGACTCTCTCCACCTCTGGGAAGCCCCTCTGCACCTTCACAACTGCCTCAGCCGGCTCTCCGTCGTCTGAGTCACCCACACAGAGGGGCAGAGCCCCCCAGAGCACCACGCTCCTCTCCCATGTACACCTTCTACCAAGAGTGCGCTTCCTGGATTAGCGCCGCCTTCCCCCACGGGACTGCCAGCACGCCAGGGCAGAGCTGAGACTAGGTCCGCCCTCCTCCGCCCTCCTCCGCACCCTTCATCCCCTGTGCCCAGCACGTGGTGGGACCCAGGTCAGCGTTTCCCCGCACTGCGTCTAAGGAAGTGTTAACACGCGCTCAGTACACAAAGGTTTGAGGAACACTGTTCACAACACACACCAGCATATTCTCTGTAAAACCCGAAGAGTCCTGCAGGGAAAAAAGTCGCTGGACTTTAATCCAGCGTGTCCCAATCTACCCGAATACGAAATCCCTTTCTCATTCCTTTCCACATCCTGGGGAGAGCAGTGTGCCTTCCAGCACCAGTTTGGGAAACACTGTCCTGGACGTTTCTGTTCTTAAATATTCCACAGGGTCCAGCAGAAGAAAGGCCTGCTTCAGTAAGGCTGGTAGGGTAATAATATGTGTGTAATAATTTATGGTTTTCATTTGAATGTTTCACCTAATGTCACATAAATAAAATGTCAGATGGTGTACTTGAGTGTGATACCGTAATGTTACAGAATTATTGCATACTTATGATTTTGTAATAAAAGATTTTGTAATAAAAAAGGGGCATTATTAGTGACAGGCCCTGTATTTAAACAAACTAGTGAACCACAAATTTTCAAGAATGCACTGAGCCACAGCAGCACAGTGGGATGGGGTCCGCTGCGCCCAGCCTCTGTGTCCTGCCCACCCTGCCCTGCCCCGCTCCGTGCTCTCTGCGGGACGGGTCTGGGAACCCTGCTGACAGGTGCCAACCAAAAGCCCGCAGCTCGCTTCCCTGGGGTTTAAGAACCAGGCCAGGCCTGGACAGGCGTAAAGCAGACTGTACTTCTCAAATTCATGATTCCTCCACACTCCATGCTGGCCACACAAAATAAAAATAGCAACTGGCCTTTGTACTTTTAAAATCATGGTTACTGATGTTATGCTTGTTGTCTCACAAGAAACCTAGCTGGTGATTCAGACGTAATTCTCGTTATTTCAGAGAATAGAGGAACTGAGACCCATGGGGTTCAAGTGACTTGCTCAAGGTCGCCCAGCCCCAAAGCGGCGGCGTGAACAGAAGTGCAGAGCCCATGCTTCTCAAGCTGAGGTTCTTCCTTCTGTAAGACAAGGTCACCCTTTCATACTAAAACTCTCCCTGCAAGAGAGAGTTGCTGACCCGAGCAGGTCTGGGGGCACATGGGAAGGACTCCCTTGCACAGGGAGGTGACCCCTGCTTGCCCTGGGCCAGGAAAACGAGACGCAGCTATGGCAGAGGCTGCAGACTGGTAGTCTATGGGCTGAATCTGGTATGTAGGTTTTAGTCTGTGCACACAGTGGGGTTGTTTTCTAAATCAAGAACTTTCACCCTAAAATCAGGATTCCAGCTTCTGTGGAAAACTCAGGGGCCCTGGCCACCATGAGCAGACTCCTGGGGCAGCCAGCAGCTGCAGAGTCAGCACGGTCCTTCCGGGCAGGCCTGTCCCCCACAGTTCACCAGGCCTCCCAGCCCCAATCACCCGCTGGTTTACCTGCTGGGCCCCACAGGCACTGGAGTCTGATGCCCCTGCTTTGCAGATGAGGGACGCTTCTTTCTAAGACCATCGGACCCAGAGATGGGAGCAGAATGAAGAGACAGGAATAGCTAGAGAAAGAGAGAGAAAACCCCAACAAGGACATCTTCTGAAGTCTGGAATAACAACCTCAGCCAAAAATGAAAGCAAGTTTCTGCAACAAAGAGAAAATGCAGACATAAATTCGCTTTAACCAGCAGCCAAGTGTTTTAATATTTATGCCTAGACTTTCCCAGGCAACGTTAATTCACATTTGCACTTTTCCTATAGAAAAGAAAAAGGAAGACAGGGGGTACAGAATGTGAAAAATACTCAAAATGCTATCATTTAAATGGAATTGGATCCTTTTCAAAACACGGTGTCCAGAGAAGCGGTTGCCTAGAGAGGCGTTTGGTCAGTTCCCTGCACCACTCAGAACGCGCTGGAAGCAAAGAAAAGCACCTGCCGCCTCAGTGACCTCCAGATCCGTTTGCTCCAGGGTTGGATTCTAATGCGGCCCCTCTGCAGCGGGAGCAGAGCTGGTGGCGACAGCTGAGGAACTGCTCGGGCCTGCGACAGGTGAACTTGTTATAGGACGTTTCAAAGCCACACACTGCTCAAAAAGAGGCAATTCCATCCAGGGCCTGCAGCCTCCAGACCCAACTTTGTCAGGCCTGGCTGGCAGCAGGGGAGGACGCTGAGGCAGAAATAGCCCAGTGCACTTTTTCAAGTCCTTCGGAGTTCCAGAGTTCATACGGGCTCTTTCTTCTAGTAAAATGCACCTCACACTGGTTATGGGCTTGGGCAGCTGGGCATTGTGCTGGCATGGGAATTAATCTCTCTCGAAAGAGAGCTCTCAGTCATCCCCCTTCCAAGTGCACGGTTCTCTGCCGTCTCCTCCAGGAAGCCCTCCACCATCTCTCCCAACCTCCCTACTCTCGCTTCTCACCCATCTGCTGGAGTGGTCTTTGTAACCCTTGATCTACTGCCTTGAACTATCACTTATCCTTCTTGTATGGCAGCTAAACCTGCTGGTCCTTCAGGGTGGGACGGGGCACTGTTTTTCTTTGCAAATACACATGTGGCAGGAGCTCCGTGGGAACGGCCACCCTGATGGAGCAGGCCCCCTAGACATGAGACTCAGGGGCTCCAGGTGCAGCAAAGAAACAGCAGAAGCACGGAGTTGGGGGCCATGCGGCTGGAATGATGGGTGTCTCAGGGAACGCCCCAGGCAGATAGGCAGTGCCTGGGAATGACTGCGGTGGAGTTTCTACCAGCCTGGTAGGGCGGGGACTCAGAGTTACAGAAAATGAGACACACTACTGAGTTTGTGACCAGACCAGAAATCCCCCTTGGCCTCAGATCTAGCCAAATGGATGACACAAGGTACAAGAGACGAAGTATAGATTCTCAGCCTCAACGCAGAGGAGGGGGATTGAGAACGCGTGGGAAGTGGTCGCAAACCAGGCTCTAACAGCAGAAAATGGGGTCTGAGTATGTCCCAGGCCTGGGACTGGTGGGACATGAACCGCAGGGGCAGTTTGGATATTGGTCTCAGTAAATACCTGGACTCCTATTGTCAGTCTCCCAGGATGAACCACTAGAGGCCACCCAAAAGTCCCCAAGGAAGCAGGACACCTCTGAGCAGAAAGTTCCAGCTTCACTGGGGTGCAAAACCATGCCCTGTCACACTGCAAGTGGCCTTGCCCTCAAAAGTTCCAGGTCGTGAGCCAGTGTTCCAAAACACGTTTCACCAGTAAGAGATGTGCCCGGCATGTAGTTGAAAGAAGAATGAATGAATCAGTCAATCCTTTGGTGAGGCCCACCACTACCATTCATGCCACATGCCACATGCCACATGCCACATGCCCTGCCACAGCTCAAGCACAAGATATACAGCGGGGACCTGGGTAGACGTAGACATGTCCCTGCCTTCACACAGCTTGCCCTCTGGTAGGGATAGAAGACCACCCAAATGGACGAATGAGTCATTCCAGGCAGGGTTTTGTGCGAATAAGGAGAAGTAAAGCAAGAGGAGAGAATGAAAAAGTCTTAGAAGAAAAAACTATGTAGACAGTCACCTGCAGGAAGGGTGACATTTGAGCAGAGACATTTGTAAAGATTTGGGATAGAATGATCCCCACCGAGGGCACAGCAGGTGTGAAAGGCCGAGGGCCAGGGCCAGGGCCAGTTTGGCTGGGAGAGCAGGAAGGCTGGTGTAGCTGAAGCAGAGGGAGGGGTGAGGCAAGGAACCACACGGTGTCGCCATTCCCTGTCCACAGTGTGATCTGCTCAGGAGCAGACCCTCCTGCCCGTTACTCATCTCTCTGCCCCATGCCTAGCCACAGAGGAAAAAGTGGGGGGGACGCTCACTTTGGCTACTCCCTCTTCTACCCTGAGCCCTGAGCACCGAGCACCGCTGAGGCCCCACACACCCTGCCCAAAATGGGAAGCCCAGGGAGTGCTCACCCTTCAGTGAGAGAAAACAGAATGTTTTCCAACCCAGAACTCTGTGAACATCCCCTCCAGGCCCAACATTTATGTTTGATAGCAGCTCAAAAGAAAATTTTTTTCCTCAAAGCATCTGTTACATCTGTTCTGTTATTTTTGCATCTAGGGGAGCAGGAAACCCAAACAGGGCCTCCATGTAAAGAAGATTCCAGAGGCTTCTCTCTCCCCTGCTTGAGTCATGACAGTGATGCTGAGCTCCCCAGATGGAAACCTCAAGGAGGTGGAGAGATGAGAGGGAAACACTACTGAGGTCCTGAATCAGGCCCTGGTGACCGGGCTGGAGGGGACAGCCTAACAAACACCTTGGCTAGAGACCCAGGCACTTGCCCCAGAAGGAGCAAGTAAGAGAAAAGGTGCATCATGGTGGCCCTGGTGTCCTCCTTAAATCCCAGCCCCTCCACCCCTTCCCTAAGCTGCTGATCACCTCTCGTGCAGACCACCAGCACGGCAGCAGCCTCACCACCCACGCCCACACTGCGGGTGAGGGGCCATGGGGTGCAGCCCTGAGCTGGCTGCTCTCTGTGGAAAGCCCTTCAACCCTTCAGAGGCTCCCACTGCCAGAGGGACTGAGCTCAAGCCACTTTCCCAGTCCAGACCAGCCTCCCTGTCACTGCCTGCCCCTGCAGTCACTCCCTGAACCAGTGTTGCTCAGAAACCTGCCACTGCACTCACAGCAAGAAGCACATTTTGCAGGAGGCCCCATGCACTCACCCTCACGGGCCAGTGACACACACGTTTTGAGAAACTGTGATCCTTGCCATATACCATGAGCCTCGATGTTTTCAATTCCATCTCGTTCTGTTTGCTTTTAAAGCTTCTCGTGACACATCAAATTGGTTTCATGACCCACTAACAAATCATGAACTACAGTTTGTAAAACAATGCACTAAACCAATTTCCACGGTCCATCAGAATCATCTCTCCCTCTCGTCCCTCTGAGATTTCATGGGAGCTACTTTTTCTGGAATTCCTTTTCTCTCCCCTATGCTCCCCCTTTCTTTTGATAATCTAGTTGGTTTCAACCTTGGTTGCATATTAGAAGCACACAGGCTGCCTTAAAAATATATCAAAGCCTGGACCTCCTTCCCCCTACACCCCGAGACTGGGATTTAAGTGGTCGTGGTAGAGCCCTGGTTCCCTGGTGGTTCTCATGTGCAACCAGGGCTAAGAGACACCGGACTCACTCCAACTCTGCTTCCAAGTTCATCTGAAACAGCCCCTCCAGGAAACAGGAAACTTCCTCTCCCCCTCCCACCCATCACCAACACACACACACACACACACACACACACACACACAGTCTAGGCAACCCTCTCAGGAGCACCTAAAGTCATGTTACTGAGTGGCTTGAAGGCAGGGGGAGTGTCACAACTTATCTCTGTTTTCTGTGGTACTTAGCACACAAAAGTTGCTTGGGAAATATTTGTTGCATGAACCTGTAAGAAAGGCCCTATTATTATCCCATTTGACAGATAAAGAAACTGATGTGCAGAGGTTAAATGAATTAACCAAGGTTGTACAGCTAGAAGTGGCAGAAGTGACAGTAGAACTCAGATCTGCCCTGTGTCGGGGTCAGAGTCTCCAGACCTGCGTAGGCGCTTCCTGCCGTAGCCTGATGGACAGTAGCCACAGTGAGTCTGCAGACCCCACGCACAGTTGTCACCAGTCCTTAAGGTCAAAAGCCTGAGGAACACCATTAGGTCTCACAGCAGGGCTGCTTTCCCCAGGCCCTTCTCCTGCCCAAATCCCTCAGGGACTCGGCCCCCAGCCCTCTTACATTTCCACTCTGCTGTCTTGCCAAGGATGCCCCAACCCAGCTCCCACACGCCTAATATGGTTAGACACTTTCAACTAGACATTCTCTAATAACATGACTCATCTCAAACGCATTCTCTCCCTCCTCTCATTGCTCAGTCTCCCCTCTCCCCTCTGTCTTAATGTTTCTGATTAACTAAGTTCAAAATACGCACCCCCCACCTGGCTGATCCGCCCCTTCTCCCCACTCCCCCATACCATCCTGCTAGCCCCTTGATCTCCTCTACTGAGGCTTTCCATGCCCCTCCTCTCAACCCCACTGTTCTCTCGGCCCATGTCCAGCCTGCTTCCAGTTCATCACCTTTCCCCTGGACTTCAGGAGTAGTCTCCATACATCTTCCTGCTTCAGGTTCTTCCCGCTTCAGGTTCTTCCCACCTATTGGCCCCCACAAACAGAACACCTGACAAATCTTCCGAAGCCCAACTCTGGGCAGTTCTCTTCTTCACTCAAGATGGCCCGGCGTGCCCATGCGAGCACATTCTGGTAGGTAAACTCCAAGCACCAAGGCCCACTGTCGTGGGCTGGTGGTAAGGAGCCTGCTCAGCCACATCTCACCATGGCCCAGTTACAGGCACCTGAACAGCCAACTCAGAGGCCTATCAAGCAGGCCACTGCTCACATATGCCTCTTAATCCTACGCCTATCCAGGTGCCACTGTAACCCAATCGCAGGAGGAGGGCTCAAGGGGAAATAACACCACGAGGAGGACCAGCCCCCAAAGCCAGGTGATTCAGACATGAACCCACTGCTCAGCATCAAGTCACAGCTTGGGTTCATTCATGAGCTAATATGAGGCCATTGAGCCATGAAACCCTAGTCCTGTTAACTGTGAAAAAGAGGTAGGAATGGTAAGGGGCTATGGGGAAGGCGGGGCCATGTGAGGCAGCACAAAACTATGGGAGTGAGGAGGGCGGCAGCCTGGCACTTACACCAGGTCATGGGGCCCCTCTAGAGGCCACAGGGGAAGGGGACACTGGCCCCCAATATGCCTTCAGGTGAGTTACATTTTCACAAGAGAAGGAATTTTTCCAGGCTGGCTGTCTGCTCCCGAGTAGATAAGACTCAGAAGTCTTCAGGGAAACATTATTCAGAAACATCTTTCCCTAATCAGAGTTCTCTTTCTTCCAGGAGCCTGGGAAGGCTAGGACCTTCCTTCTATGCTCCCATCACAGATGAGAACTCTCTCCCTAGCTGTCCCATCCCACAACCCAACCTGGATGCTCAGGGTCCTCGAGTCGCCCCTTCTCGCCCCCTCCCTTGTCCCTGTCTCAGGCTTGATGCAGTACTCCCGGGGTCAAGTTTGTTGGGGTCTCTGCTTGGGCATTCCAATGTCCAGTCGGGAATACTTATGACTCTTAGTTATACTCCATTCATTACAGACCAAGATCACAGCTGCTTTTAAGTTTTATTTTTCATTAACACGATGTTTTCAAGAGCTTATTTAAGAAGGAGGGGAAAAGCTACTGACTAATTATTTATAATTTAAAAGTAAATAAGAACACATTATGTTCATCTTTGTGAAACAAAATACTCTTTCCAATCCAGTTAGTTATTACCTAAAAATCTCAGGTCACCTGGTTCACGCAGCTAACGCGGTGACCCTGGACCTGAGATTGCAGGATTAATGTCCAGTAACCATAGATCCAAAGCTATGGAGTTGCCAGGAAAGGATGGCAATAAAAAGTCAGGTCAGAAGGATGGGTATTCCAGAGCAGAAGACTCCTGTAGACAATAATAATAATTCCTTGACTTTATATAGCACTTCCCATTTCCGAATGCACATTTAGATGTATTTATGCATAGTTCCAAGCCTCATTTTCTTTGGGGGTTCTTAATCTTTAAAAGTATAGCTATGAAACCTCTTCGCTGTATAAATGCACATACAGAAAACATACACAAGATTTTGCATACAATATGAAGATGTTCACACATTCAAAAAGACCATTCATAAATTCCTGATAAATCATGATTTGTGAGGTTCCTATATTCATTTGTTTCTAGTAAATGACTACAGCATGAAGGCACTTGCGAGTTATATGCACTATGAAATTTTTAAGCATGGTTACTTATAAGCAATTCTATAAACACTGCTTAAGTGCCTACTATGTTCCAGGCTCTGGGCCAGTTACCAGAAGAGAAACAAGGATGTGGTAACGAACCAAGTAGGGGGCCCTTAAGGAACTCACAGCTCGGTGGGAGAGGCAAAGGAAGATGTGTGTTATTCTGAGGAAGGAGGAGGAGAAAGCACAGGAAGAATTTTCGTCCCTCTAATGCTGTCCCTCGGCTTTGCCACCCTGTGAAAGTTGCAGGTGGGGTGGGGGCCAGGAAACTGCCTCAGCACAGACAGGGAACAATGGCATTAATATCAAGACCTGAGTGCTACACCAGGAATGCCGACCCCATGAAGGCAAGCCCTTGAGCCTGACCCAGCACCCACAGAACACGACCATTTCACCCATTAGTTACCAGGGATATACTGAGTATCTTCTAAGAACCTCACATACACAGGCCAGACGTGGAAGTTCACGACAGAGTCATCTGCCGTAAGGAAGGTAAACGCTAAGGAAAGGGAATGCCATTGAGACCACGGAGTTTATCGGGCCGGCTGCTCCTACCTGACATGTCAGCGCCCTAAACCAGAGCTCGGTTTCTGTTACTTTGCCACATACACATATGTCTGACCAGCATCTACTACCACAATCATTTCATAAAATAAAAGACATATCTCAATGTCATTTAAGAATAAGACTGAAGACAGCCTCAGAAAAGAGGATACTCCTTACCAGAAAGAAGAGATGGAACTTCACACCAGGTGTGTACCCAGAACACACACACGAGTAGTTTACATTTCTTTGTTGTCCTAATTTTTCCAAAGACCAGTGAAGTTGCATCACAGCTCATCCCCAGTCCAGTTCACAGAAGAACATTTGAAAAAAACCTCAAAAGAGTTTGAAAAAGAAAACATAAGCAAAATATATAAGGAGCAGTCGGCCCTGCCCAGGACCCAGGGAATGTCCCCCGAGGAGGAACTACCCAGACTGGGTTCTGGAGGATGAAATGAGCCCCAGCCCGTGAGGTCGCTAGAAATGCATAGACTCACTGGAGTGAAGGGGGTTGGTGAGGAGCGGAACGCCAACCTCGGTTCTGAACTCTTGCGCCTGCCAACAGTCCTTAACTTGCATGTCTGTGAGTTTCGGTCTCATATGTTTTCTCCAGGCTGTCCCGGTCCTCCAAGTCGAATGTTCCTAACTGATGGACAAACACTTCAAGCTATTACTGAGTAGACTCACTCCTCCAACAGTTTCATTGTTAGCTTTACTACATTTATGTGTAATTCCTCATTTTTACAAATATTTGAATATTAGATTAAGGGGGTGGAACCAAAGGCCTATTACTGAAACAAAAACCATAAATTGCACAATTTTTAACAGATGAGAATTATCTGGTGAGCCAAATGCTGTACTTCTTTAGTCCTGATGCTATTCAATGGACGTAAGCCAACTATATGTTCAATTTTGGAAAAGAACAGGACTTCCGGCCAAGATGGAGGCGTAGGTGGAAACACTGTGCCTCCTTGCACAACCAAGTTTAAAGCCAACAAAGTTTTAGTAACAAAAACACAGCCAAAACACAGAAAATTTAACTGTACAGAAGCCCAACAGCAACGAACCATTTACTCAGACTGACAAGAGGGGAGGAGTCAGCAGTGGAGCAGTGTCAGGTAGGAAAGATCAGTGGGACTGACCCAGGAGCGCAGGCACGGTTGGCAGATCCCAGAGGTGGGGTGGCAACAGGCAGACCCAGTAGGGGTGCAGGGTGGCTGGCTGACCATGGTCACACATTCGCGCGCAGATAAACCAAGCAAAGGAGCGATCAGTGAGACAGACCACTCAGGCTAGGGCCCCAGCGATGGGAACTAGAGCCTGAAAGCACCAACTGGAAAGACTTTCTGGGTCGAGGTGCTGGGAGACGCTTCCAGGCTCACAGAGAGTTTGTTGGAAAGACCCACAGGGTCCTGGAAGGTGCATAGGCCCACACACCTGGGAGCCAGCACCAGGGGGGGCCAGTTTGCTTGCAGGAAGCAGCAGAGGGGTCCAAAATCCGAGAGAGGGAGGAACAAACGCCATTGCCCCTCTCTGACCCCACCCCCACATACAGCATCACAACCCAGTGACTGGGTTACCCCACCCTGGTGAACACCTAAGGTTCCACCCCTCATACATAACAGCACAAACAGACCAAAATATTATGGCTCAAGAACAGCTCAAAGCCCCAGAGCCAATACTTCTAAGTGACCAAGAGATAGCTAACCTTTCAGATGCACAGTTCAAAACACTGGTGATCAGGATGCTCACAGAACTGGGGGGCAAGAATAGTATGGGAAAATAGAATGTAAAGAACTTGTGACATGGACATAAACAAAAGGGGGGAATGGTGGGGGAGGGGTGTGCAGGGTGAAGGGGAATGAAAGGGGGAAATGGGACAACTGTAATGGCATAATCAATAAAATATATTTTTAAAAAAGAAAAGAACAAAAACATAAATAGAAGAGACTTCCAGTTCAATGTCACCAATTAACTGTAAGCATTTATCTCTTCTTTCTATGAAAACTGCACTAAATTAATGGTAAAGTAATATTTAAGTATAACTACACAAAAAAATAGAATGAGAAAGGAGGTAGCAGTGAATAAAAAATTTCCACAAATTTTGGGAAGACATAAAGAGGATGAAAGATTTGTAATTTGCTAGCAACGTGAAAAAAGCTACTATAATGTGCCCACACAATTGAAATATCTATGATCTATAAACTAATCACTTCCCCCCTCCAGCCCCAACACAGAACCCCAGAGAGGCCCAGGATTAAAGGCTCTCGATGCCGTGAAAGGCAGAGGTGGGGCGCATGAAGCTATAAACAGGAGGACTAACTGAATGTCACAGGACAGAAGTATTATGCCCTAAGATTCCCTCCACTGCCCCAGGCACTCCATCCCCAAAGGTTTATTCTCTGGAGAAATTAATCCAGGTCATCTCAAGAGTATCAAGCA
Source organism: Sturnira hondurensis (assembly GCF_014824575.4). Lineage (NCBI taxonomy): Eukaryota > Metazoa > Chordata > Mammalia > Chiroptera > Phyllostomidae > Sturnira > Sturnira hondurensis. The sequence goes on from NW_028073751.1 coordinate 752,084, forward strand.
TATTACAGATAAAGGTAGGTTAACTTAAAATGCCGATCCCATTCTCCCACCTCATTCCCAGAAAGCTGGCAACAAGGCATTCTCCTCCAAGGCTGAAGACAAGAGGATTCGTGCCCAAAGAAAAGATGGCCAGGTTGTTAGATTTGCCTGGTATCACTACAGTGAAACCTAATAATTGGACAATCTCTCTCTCTCCTCTCTCTCTCACACACATGCATCTGCCAAAAAGCTTCCTAAAACCCTTTTGTTAAATATTAACAGCCAGAGATCATTTAACACTTGAGTAATTCCTGTGATATGAGGCAAAACAAAACAAATAGTAAAAAAGAAAGAGCCAAGAAAACTGAGCTAATAAAAAAAACAGAACTGTGAAGATTTTAATTAAAAAAAAATTATGTATCTAAGAAATAAGATTCTTTTGCTATTTTAATGGAACAGAGTTGAAGAAATAACTTTAAACTTAAAAATAAGATAGCCCAAATAAAAAGTTCAGTGGCAAGCTTGGAAATCAAAGATAAAGAATATGCCCCCCCAAAAGATTTTTCAGTTAGTTTCCTCTTTTCTGGAAATAGAAATCAAAGAAAGGAAGTTGCTGAACATGGGCTGCAGAAGATAATTGAGCAATGTTTTTCAATGAATTTTTAATCTGAGATTGTATAACCAGCTAAACTAGCATTCATGTGAAAGTAAACTAATTCTAAGTAGACTTTTAGACTTGAAAGAACTCACAACGTCAGCTGGGAATCTGAAGCAGAAAAGCTATCGCATCCCTAGGCAATGCTGTTCCGCGGGTCCAGAGAACAGTCGGCGAAAATCAGAAGCAGGAGATGGACGTCTCCAGGAAGGAGGACTCTGGGAGGAATGCTACAACGCAGAACTGATAAACTGTCTATGTGAGTATTTAGAAAAAAAAATTTGATACTAGTGTAAAGATCACTAATGAAAAAGAAATTAAGGTTATATAAAAAGACAACTCTACAAGTAAAAAAAGAAAAAAAGACATCAACCCTAGGAAAAGCAAACTAAAATCTCCTCCCCGAAAAGAAAACAACCATAGTGCTGTACATGACTTGTCAATAAATTACATTTACACAGTCATGATAATGTAACCCTAGGCTTCTAATTTAACTAGAATACATCACATAATAATAGTAGAAAACGAGGAAATGGCAGTGAGGTGGGGGCGGAAGGCGGGTAGAGAGTGTGTGTAAGCGCCCTAAATCTACCTGAACTCCAGCTAAATAATTCATAATGTCTAAAGTGAGTAAATCAGCAAATGCCAGTATTAGCATATTGTTTAAGAATATGGAACTAAATTCCCAAAGAAATATCAAAGATGTTGAGAGTGATTGACTCCGGAGTATAAAACTGAAAAAGGGGGAGGGGTGGGAAGTTTGCTACTTTTCATTATTAGCATTTAATAGCTGAACATATATTACTTTGATAAAAGTAAATTTTGTTTTTAATATAACACACATGAAACATTATATATTATTTAAGATTATGTTTAAATGGTAAGAGGTTTTANAAATCAGCAAATGCCAGTATTAGCATATTGTTTAATAATATGGAACTGTTCCCAAAGAAATATCAAAGATGTTGAGAGTCACTGACTCCAGAGTATAAAACTGAAAAAGGGGGAGGGGTGGGAAGTTTGCTACTTTTCATTATTAGCATTTAATAGCTGAACATATATTACTTTGATAAAAGTAAATTTTGTTTTTAATATAACACACATGAAACATTATATATTATTTAAGATCATGTTTAAATGGTAAGAGGTTTTAAGAATTGCTTTATTTTCAATTGTCTGAGAACAGACAATTGAAACACTCTTACAATGTACATACAAGTCTAGCATTTAACTTTCACCTATTTGATTTTTATTTTCACCTAAACTTTCTAACAAAAGCAGGGATTTGACAGAGAACATTTTCCAACCACTCGGAGCTAATGGCTCCCCAAGGCCTCTGCAGGTCTGAGTCCAGGCCAGCACTGATAGTTTCACGGCTGGCCCAGCCTGTCTGGCCCAGATGATAATGACCCGATTCATTGTTCCCTGTGATAACAAGGGGCTGAGCCTGAGCCGAGGTTTTCAGCCGCTGGAGCCCTGAACAGCCTGCCAGGCCAGGGGAATACTCCTGTCTGTTCAGCAATCCACTTGGCCCTCAGCATGAGCCAGGCTTCTCCTGCCATCTCGACACCAGGCACCAAGTCCTCTCCCAATACAGTCTCACTAGGAAGATGAAAAGAGTGGATTTTTTCAAGGTAGTATTCCCATAATTGTGACGATTAATCATCTCCCCATAGTGAATGTCATATCTTCCCAAGACACCAACAGCAATTAGGCCCCTACAATCTGTGAACTTCCCAGGGTGGGGGTGCCTGAATATTCATGGCATCAACACCCTCCTTTCTCAGGGGTACCAGAGGCTATCTGTCTGTCCCGGTGTGGACGCCAGCCCATGTGATGTAAATGGGCCACTGAGTAGACTACCAAGTGGGCTAGGCTTGACTTGAACAGTCTCAGCCCAAATCCAGTCACATCCCAGGCAGGTTTAATGGAGATTAGTAACCTCTCACAACTGGCTCTTGGTGTCTCATCAACAGGCATCCTGCTAAGAAAGCCGCTCTGCCAGCCTCCGGTCTGGCCAGCTTCCTCCCTCTTCCCTTCCTTCCCTGGCTCCCAGCCCACACGACCACCCCACTCTAGAGGTACTAACAAAGTACCAAGGGCACCTACAGACTCCAAGAGAATGGGAGGCAACAAAGCAGAAGGACTATCAAGTCAAAAGTATCGAAGCCCTGGCATTAGTTTCTGCCTTACTCTGGTGGCCCCTGTAGGGTAGACCCAGGGAAGTTCTAGAAGCACTGTGGCCATCATTGTTTCTGGGATGGGCTAGCACTGTGGCTGAATCTTCCCAGCTCTGCTCAGCTCAGCTGCCACACTGGACTAAAAGTCAACATCAGTCCTTCATTTCCTCAAAAGATACTTGTTAGGCACCTACTATATACCAGGTACTGTGCTGGGCACTAGAATGTAGTAGAGAACATAAGGTACTCCCTTCCCTCAGGAGTTGAGAGTCTAGACAGACCAACTAAGCCAATGATCTCACATGTAGACATGGCCCAACAAATTTTAATAAATGCTTCAAGTGAGAGCATGAAGTGGACGGGAGAGGGGAGAGGGAGCCTGATTTAGAGTTGGGGGTCATAAAGACCTTCCAAGGGCCAACAGAAGGATTGGTGAGAATTAGCTGGCCATGACGGAACAGAGCACCCCAGTCAGAGGAACAGTCTGTCCCTGGGGTCGGACTGGGACCAGTGGTTACTGCAACCGACGTTTAGCAAAGGGGACACCAGAGCAAGATGAGTCCACAGGAGGCCACGGGGGCTGGATTAAACCAGACAGGGTAGGCCATAGAAAGAGGCTAGATTTTGTCTGGAGCACAATGGGAAGTAACTTACCAATGCTGGACTGTTCTATTTATGGTTTCAGGAAGGGGTGGGGGGGGGGGAGAAAAACCATATAGCACAGTCCCTACTTTTTCCCTATGGACAACATTTTCCAACACTAAAGAACATTCATTTATTCATCTAGCAAGTATGTACCAAGGTAGTAAGACTAACTCTTCTACCAGGGGTGAAATCAGTCTCACGTGGTCAATGGCCACGCTTGTCCTGAGAAACTGCTGGATGCCTCACTCTGCCCCAGCACAGGGAGGCCACAGGAGAAAACACAAGATTTCACCTCAGGAAGCTGGAGAGAAAATGCAGGTCCACCTGAGGTTCCCCTAACAGGAAAAGGCCCTTTTGGATTTTTGTTCTAATAGAGCTCTTTTAACTTGAGACACCCAAAGAAAACAAAACAAGCTAAAAGGAACCAGACTTCACTTTGCAAATGGGAATTCTAAAACTGTGCCAAGCAATACATTTCACATGGACACAACACATATTTCCACTTCGATTTCTCCTAAGGAACTCTCTGCTAAGGGATGGTCCAGAGAGACAGAGCTGTAACAGGGGAGGGGAGGAGAGGTGGATGTCTGCTTGTTCAGGTAAAACGCGAGACGATCCCCCATCCAGCTCACCTCATCCCCACTAACCCACACTGTGCATTGGAGCTATTCACAGAAGCACTGTATACAGAGAATCATAGCCAAGCCCTTCAAAAAACTTCAACACTGAAGATGCTTTTTGACAGGGCATCAAAGTTAATAGTTTTAGACCCTGGAATCTACATTCATACCAACAGTGTGTACTGAGCCCTTAAGGTGACCCAGCCCTCAAGAACCGCATTTTAGGAAAATTGAAAATGGATGCATACCTTATCCTTTGAGGCATGAATATTGTGCCTATTACCCAGACTGCCAGGTGTGAAAGGAAAGAACATGAGATGATGGTCACAATGAAAACCGCAGGTACCCATGGCTTCTGCTAACCTTTGTGCTTCCCCACCAGGCGTTTTTCCAAACCTACTGAAACTCAAGCACTGGCCTGGGTTCCCGCCCCGTCTCAGAGCTCTCTCCCCTAAGCATCCCAGGGGAGCCCGAGGCCCCAAAGTCTGGCCCTATCTCACTCCTCCTGTGTGAGGACACTGGGTGGGGTGTCCCAGGCCTGGACAAAGTTTCCCTTGGAAAGTGATGTCCCAGGAGCCTCCTTTGCAGAGCAAGGGGTTAAAGCAGGTAAAGAATGTTAACACGGGGGCTATGACCAAAAGGAAGCAAAGGCTGTAATAAGACTGATTCCAGAATTCTGAGAAGCTTTAAAATATAAGCACCAACAAAGAAATCCGTGACATGAATTCAAATCATTCACTCTTCTCACTCCCTACTGCCTTAGCCTGAATTTAGGGACTTGACATTTGTCTTCTAGACCACTGTAACGATCTCTCTGCCTCTCTGCCTCTAATCCAGCTTTCATATTGGTACCGTACTTCTATCAGAGTGACTTTTCTCAAACTCGGGTGTGACTCCATCACTACCACCCTAAACACTGTCATAACCATCCACTGCCTACTGGAGAAGGTCCAACCCAGCTTCCCCAAGTAACCCACATGGCCTTTCATGACCCATCTCCTGTGGCCTCCACTATCTAGCATTCCCCCCACTCTTCTCTCTCCCCACATTGCACGTCCTCCCCAAGGAACAGAAATGCACAACCCGTGACAGCTCCCGGAATGTGCCCTGGGGTTTGCATGCCTGGGCCTTTGCATAAGCCATTTCTCTGCCTGGGGTGCTTTCCCCCTCTGCCTTATCCATTCATAAAAGTCTCTCGAAACACTCACTTAAGTGTTACTTCCCTCTAAGGCCTTCTCTGATCTTCTCTAATAACTGATCTGTGTCTCCACTGTCCAGTACAACCTGTAACACTAAATGGCAAGTGCTGCCTTACAGACGTGTTTACCCTGGTAGACTGAGTTTCTCAGAACACATTAAAATGTCATCCTTCTCTAGTCCCTTACCCAGTACCTAGAATGAAGGGATCTTTTCATAATTAGATAGAATCATTCCCATTCTACAGTTGGGAAAACCGAGGCCTCAAAGAGATAAGTGTCACAGTGCCAGTTGGCAGCAGATTTGGGTCCAGACGTCAGTTGATCTTACTCCTACTCCAGAGTATTTTCACTGGGGTTTCCTTCCCCCGTGGGGCTGGGCCTGCCCATCTCTGCAGAAGGTGACATCCTAACTCCCATTCAGTCGGAGTCACATAATAATGAGGGCTCTGGGGTCTGGGTGTCAAAACCAAAACACAGGGCACTTCCGGGGCACTGCCATGTTACTCCATTGCCTTTTTCTCCATTTACTGGACTCACCTAGACTCACCCAAGCCCCTGAGGGTCCACTGAAGGCCTCATTCGAAGCTCTGTTTGCCAAAAACTATTGTAGAAAAGGGGCCTGGCTGAGTGGCCTTGAACACAGGGTCAAGGGAGAGACGTGGCCCAGGGGTTAAGGACACCCACATTCTCCCAGAGTCATATAAGTACAGAAAAGGCCATCGGGAGGAAGCCTTTAATTACCTGCAGATGTTCCAATTAAGCAGCTGCCTCCCCAATTAGCAGTCCCTTCCACTGGAAATCATTAGGCTTAATTCCATTTCCCAGGAAACATCTTAATCAAGCTAGCTCTGTCCCCAGCTCCTGAGACAGCCAGGTTCCTGCTGACGTCAGCTTGGCCCTGCTGGCCTATATGATGATGCTCAACTGGGCTCTGGGTCAATTTCCCAATTAAACACATCCCTTTGATTACACTGTTTTCTAATGTTGAGACACACCAAAGGTTTGTGTTTCTTAAATTACTAAAGGTAAAGCATATTCAGAGATGGCCCTTCCCTAAACAAAAAGATCATAAAGGAGATAAATTTGTATGCCTTCTCCAAACAGTATCTGTTATAAAAAATAAACCTGAAACACCGCTGGGCGAGAGCTACAAAACAGTCTGTTTTCAAGATATAAGACAAGAAAGCGGCAAGTGCCTTCACTGTCAAAGCCAGAGGAACTCCCATTTGTCTCCCCCTTTTTTCTTTGCTGCTCCCCAATAGTAATAAATTGAGGGAGAGAATCTTAGAAGAGACTTTTCCAGATATAGACGCCCATAGGTGGCTTTTCAAGTTCTCAGTCTTTGAATCCAAATGTTTTAGTCAAAAGGTGAGGGAGAGTGATAGAGTTAGGAGAGGATTCAGAATTGCCTTAAATTCCCAGAGTCATAAGGAGACATGAAATTTTGGCCTATTACATGTCAGCACTAAAGCGAATCACTGACCACCAGATTTATAGTTTTTCTAAGATCTTCCTCGGTTGTGTCCCAACTCTCTTGTTGCAAATTCAGACAGCCACACTCTCCCCCTGACAAAGGGTTTGTTGACAACGTGGAAAGAGTTCATTCCCCTGTCCACACCAGCCTGAAGTCCGTCACGCTGCAGTGCTCCCAAAGCAGTCTTCCCCACCCCTAGCACGCCATTTTCCTCGCACTTGCCTGATCTCTTTCTTCCTTTTGCTTCACTCTGAACAGACTGAAACCTCCAGGAGAGGGGAAAGGGGAGGGAGGAAAAGTACAAGATGGAATTGGTTCAACCACAATTTAGAGTCCCTGGAAACATACCCACAAAAGCCCTACAAATACATCTTAATTTGCACTCTGAAATAGACTATTAAGTTCAAATCAAATTCTGTTTCCTTTAACTTTTTTCATATCCATGTTAATCATATTCCTATGAAATTGGAGAAAGCAGAGTGCCCCTCTCCTTGATACTAAACTTAATAATGGAGATGATTAGAAGTACATTTGCCATGGTTGCCTGAAGAGCTTCCAGAAATTAGATTAGCACCTCCCCATTTCTGTGCCTCCCCCAGCCCACATCACAGCACTGGCCTCTGCAATAATGACCCTGTATTGGTTGTTCCCAAATTATTTGTTTTTTTAAACTTCATAATCAGCTTACCTTAATTCATAACTATTCACCATTTATGGACAAAGTCCTCCACCCTAGTGGATGCTGATTCTGCCCCCTATTGAAGAAGATATAAAAAACACTGTACATAGGACAAGGATGCCTCAGTCTCCTTCAAAGTAGGCACCTTGGGACCTCACACAGTTCTCCCAGTCGCCATCAGTGGCCGCGTCATATTTTCCTGAATCTTATCAACAATCTGAAATCTCTCCCCTTTCAAAGGTGATTTTAGTTTTAGGAAAAGCTGGAAGTCTTGGGACACCAAATCTGGGCTGCAGTGGGCCTCAGTCAGCTGGGTGACTTGATGTTTCACTAAAAAGCCTGATGCATGAGTGGGCAGGTTGTTGTGATGAAGCTGCCAATCACCAGTTGCCCATACCTTCAGCCTTCTGAGTCATCACAATAGTTTCTGTGGAGGGATGTTCAAGCTTAATGCAAAATCTGGTGCAGATTCATTGTTCTACTACTCAGTCATTTTGAATGTGACGGCCACAAAGTACACATGCTCACTCAACAGCATTTACCACTCCCACTGACTCCTGCAGTGAAGTCATCATTGTTCATGCATGTCCACTCCAGTCCACTCATTTGGCTGCCAGGTTACACTGATGTTGGGCCAACCATTCTGATTATGTTAACAATGGTTGGACTTATTCCAGACATATATATCTATATATCTTAAATTTGTCTTAAATCAATTATTTTCTATTGACTTATACAACTTGTTCCTTCTCTTCCCCAAAGACAAAACTTTCTAAATCTGATGAAGCATCTGGCCTGTTAGATGAGATTTCTTCTCCGTTTTACCGAAATCCTGGTTTAAAATGTCACTGCTTCCACAGTTGTCTAGAGACATTTCTCAGGTGCAAGCCACAATTTGTCATTAGGTTTAGTTTCAAAGCCTTCTGGTTGGGGAAAATGGGACTCCTCAAATTTTCCTTAACGTGGTCTCAAGTCACCCCCAAGACTTCAGGTCAGCTGGGCCTCACAACCCCTGCTGCCTGGGCCTCGGTGCTAACTCCAGGGAGTAGGCCAGGTAAAAGCCTGTGATAATAGTAGAGGTGGTCATAATACTAATACTAATACTACTACTAATAATAATAGTTAACATTTGAGTCCTCACTATAACCCATAAACAACTGAGAAGTGCTCTCACTCACGCGACTGATGTTAAACTGGGGTTTAGAAGTAATCTCCTCAAAAACACACAGCTAGTAAGGGACTATGCCCAACTGCCAAGTTGTCTGAAACCTGAGAGTAGACAAGGGAGGAAATTAACACCAAGCTGGGGTCTGCTCAGCATCTACTATCTAACATACTGCACCTTGATTCCTGCTCTGTTTACATGAGTGCACGTTCATTCATTGTATTAGATCTAACCCTGAGTGATCCCATGGGAAACTTCTCCCTCTTACAGTCTAGGATTCTAGGTAGCTGTGTTTTGGATAGTGTTATGGACAGACAATTAAAAGTTGAAGAAGCCCTGGAGGTGATCTCATTTAGGTATAGCACATGCACAGTCTATAAGCTGCCTCTTCCCTATGTTGTGCCCATGGCAGACATCACTAATGGATCACAATCCTCTTTCTTGCTGAGCCTGGATACCTTCAGCCCCCTTTTCAATTCTATGCTGAGGAAGCAACTGAGTAAGACATGGGGCACTGGATAAACCTATTTTTTAACCAACCTTCCCAGTTTACAAATGAGGAAACCGATCTAGTAAACATCTTTTGAGCAATTAATATGTATCAGGTCTTGGGTTGGATCCCACAGATAAAAAGATGAACAAGACCTAGTCTTGTACTCTCATGGCTTTCAGTTCCGTGAGAAATGTGGGCTGTTAAACACACAATTACAGTACTGTGTAACGAGTATTATTTGGCCACATGGGAAGCCATCTAAACTAGACCAACATTCACAGGAGGCCTCTTGTAAGAAGCATGGAAGCTAAGACATAAATGGAAGTAGGAGCTTGTCAGATGAAGAAGGACTAAAAAGGCCATTCTAAACAGAGGGGGGAATCCCACAAGGTAAGAGAGCTCAGACTACGCAAGGAGTTATAAGTCACTGAGGATGACTGGAGCCTTAGAGCATAAAATGCAATTAGTCGGAGAATGGCAAGCAGAGAGGAGGCCAGCAGGGGCCAGCCCACAAAAGGTCACACACGCCGTGCTACAGAAGCTGTTCTTCACCCTGATGTAGTCTGAAGACATGGATGCACTCTTCCTACTGAGAAATAGAGTCTTCGTCCCCCCTCCTGGAAGTCTAGACTAGATTCCATCCATACAGTGCTGTGAAAATGAGGCTAAGTCATGAAAACACCATGCAGCTTCCACCTTGTTCACTGGAATTCTCACTCTCGGAGCCATAAGCCACCATGTAAGAAGACCAGCTACCCTAAGACCACCGTGCTGGAGGGGCCAAAAATGCAGGTGCTCCCCCTGACAGTCTCTGCTGGGCTCAGCCTCCTGATCCTCCCCACCATAGTGCAATTATGTGAGTGAAGCCATCTTGGACTTTAGGCAAGTTCATCCCCAGCTGAAATACCACCAACTCACCTCTGTGGATGCCCCATGGAACAGAGGCTCACCCAGCTGAGCCCTGCCGGAATTCCTGAACTACAACCTACGAGGTGTAATAAAACAGTTGTTTTAATCCACTAAGTTTTGTAGTAGTATTTTTATGCAGTAATAGATAACCAGAGCAGAAAAAAAAAAATCATTGAAGATTTTCAGGAAGGAGAGTGACATGATTAGATGTGGGGGCAACTTTGCCCGCAAAGTCCCCCCATCCGCCACGGATGAAAGTAAAACTACCAAGACCCATCTGCTTGGAGAAGAGAGGTGGCCAATCTCTCAGAGGAGAAAAGCCAAAAGCTCCTTCCTCAAGGGGCTTTTATTGGGTTCGTTTTGCACAAGAATACAGGTAAGGATTAAACAATAGATAGCATTCAAAGCACTATGAGAGTTTATTCTCAGTCAGGGTCAGATAGCTAAAGAGCCATAAAACTTTGAGGAACAAACTTCTTGCTTGGGCCCTTATCATTTAAATGAGAGCATTCTAAACAAAGCAGGTTTCAAAGGATTTTAGGAATTCTTTCTTATGCCCAATCACCCTGGATCCCGCTCAGCCTGGAAAAGGGATGCACTGCCTTCCCCATCATAGGTTTTCAGGCTTAAGTGGATTAGAGCCAGGAAGCACTTCTCCCAGATGGTGATGGGGACTGGGCTCTGTCAGAATAGCCCGGGGGTCAGGTGGTTGGGCGGTGAGGATCTATCACTCCCTCTTTGTTGCAGCGAGTCCTTCCACGATGGCCTCCCAAATGATTGTGTCTGGCTTAGGCTGCCCCGCCTCTCTGAGGGGTCGTACCCGTCATAGACTAACCGACCAAGCCCTGGGGCAGAGGATGAAGCAGAGACAAGCTTCGTCTCCTTAGTGGCTCACAGTCTGGAGGTCGCTCACTCAACTTCAGCCATGGGGGGCAGTTACAACTCCTGAAACCAGGCAGAGCAGTTCCCAACAATTAGATTTGTTCTGGAAGGATCACTTGGGCTGCTGCGTGGGGCATGGCCTGGGGAGTGAGGAGAATGGAGCAGAACCACTTGGGCTACTGCAGCTGTGTAGTAACTAAGTGATGACCAAGGCAGTGCCAGCGAGATGAAGAGAAATGCTGAGCTGATTGGAGACCTGTGTGGAAGGTAGAGTAAACAGAATGTGGTGGCAGACTGGAGAGAGGAGAGTCAAGAAAGATTCCCAGTTTTCCTCTCAAGTAACTAGGTGAATGGTGGTAGCCCATGTGCTGAGATGGAGTAAGTCTTGAGGAGAAGCATGTATGGACAGCCTACGGAGAGGAGTGAATCAATTTTAGATGTGGTAGGTGAGATAATGCAGGAGGAGGTGAGTAGCCACTAGAGAACTCAGGAGATCCACGGGGGTGAAAACCCAAATTGGAGAGCCATCCACTAAGGGATGGTGATGGAAGGTCTAAAAGGGATGGAAGGACCAGAAATCTCACTGTGGGGAATACAAAGAGGGAACCAGGGCAGAGCCACAGGGAGTCGCGGAGACTGATCACGGACAGAGCACAGCCTGGCCACCTGAAGCTGCCCCTCCTGGGTGCCCCCCAAAAGTTATTTACCACCTCCTCTTTCCCCCTGTCCCCTAGCAACCTTGGTGCTTTGAACAGAGAGGCTGAGGAAATGTGGGACTAGGCTCTCTTACCTTGTCGCTCATCAGAATTGCATATGCCAGCCACCCTGTGCCAAGTTCTTTAATTTTTTATATGCCCTGCTTTATCCTCCTCTCTCCATTACCTCCAGCCTGATTGTTTTCTTTTAAATGCTCCTCATTTCTTTCCCATTTCATTTTCTTTCATCTGCAACCTGCTATTAAGGTTGTTTTCCCTACAGCTATTTTGACACCAAAGCAGCGTAATCTGTTCTCCTAATTAGCTGTGATACATACACAAACCCCAACATCTCCTGCACAGTAGCATTCTCTCCAGTCACCTCCCACAGCTCCCCGCATAATGGAGCTTTTCTCCCTCCCACTTCCCTCTTTTCTCCTCCCTGTTCCCATGGCTCTCCAGCCACATGATTTTCTCAAGGCCCCGTCAGCCTGACCAGTGGCTACAATAGCCGTCTTTCAGTTATTCCATGGAGTGAGACCATGTTTCCATAAACACCTTGTTAGAAGCACCATAAGCGTTAAGCAGTATTAACGGTATGTCAGATATGCTTTCTTTGAGAGTTAACAAATTCTGGTGAAGTAAGGACATCACTCATAGGGGAGCTCAACTAAAATGTTGATGGAAAAACCAAACTCAAATCCAAGCAAAGAAATGTGTAAATGAGCATAATGTGTGGACATGCAGGTCTAGGGTGTGTGTGGTGGGGTAGGGGGTGTTTTAAGTCCAGCGGCTCAGAACGGAGATAGAGGTCCCCTGTTGTGGGGTACTGGTGCCATGTGGAGGCAATACAGCAGCCTCACCAAATCTCATGGGCCTTGACTCCTCCCAACTACCTTCTATACGTTCACACCCACCCACCCACCCACCCACACCCCTGCCCACATACACACACACACCGTATTTGCCTAGAAAATAAGTTATTGATAAATCTAATGAGCTGAGCTGGCCAGACCCTGACTCACCTTGTAATTTGCATGACTGGCTGGGCACAGCCCCAGCACAAGAGAGAGACAAGAGTAAGAATCTGAGACACCAAAATATCAAGCTCCTCTTCACACACTCCCACTTTGTTGCAGTTGTTGACAACCGACTTAATAGGCTACAAAATTCACTTTAGCCTCATGACAATCCTGAACAACTTTCTTGCCTTCGAGAGGCTTTGAGGTAACTCCTTGAAGGTTAGACAATGTTGTAGCTTCCCCAATACTCCTAGGATTCCCCTCCATCCTCGGCCAAGACTCTGAGGACCACCCCATGAGGGGGATGTTATCCCGCCAGGTCTAAGACATGCTAAGTGCCCTCATGAATGGCTTCTCTAACTTCAAATGCCACAACTCCTTCCACAATTCTTCAGTGTGCCAAAACACACAGTTCTCACAGCGCCGCCACAATGAAATCTAGGGCTGTCACAACACTGTCCCCTGACATAACCAGGGACGTCACAACATTTCCCATGATATAATCCAAAGGCCGCACCAATGCTTCTTCTGAAAAGACCTGGCTGCTCAATCCCAAGAATAGTTTTTTGGGGCCTGAGCCCTGGCCCCCAACAGCCCATACGAAGAACCACCAGCCCTCTGAAAGAAGAATCTCACCATTATCTGACCCTCAAACCATGTCTGTAAGCCCTGAAAAATCTGCAGTCACTTGGGCTCTGCATTCTCCTTCTGAAGGTCATCCTCCTATCTAGCCCCCTAAGTGTCTCTAGAAGAATTACGGGAAATTTAATCACACTTCAACACACACCTTCCTGCTCTTTCCCTATGGGAACCTGTGCTATTCCAAGCTCTTTCCCCAAATATATAAGACTCCTTTCAATAAAGCTTATGAAACCTGGACTCCCAAAATTATTATAGAAAATACATTTTCCAGGCAAGACTGCATTCATTCTAAGAAGCAACACTTCCTCAGTCCGCCTTGCCCTTTGAACTCCTAACGACTTTCCTACTGGGGTCTTGGCAACGGTGTGTGTTAAGTCATAACCCAGCAGGCAGTGCCTAGGCCTGCACTGCCCTTCCGCCCTGTTCCAGCAAAGCTGTAAGATAAACACACACCTGCAGCTTCTGGAACATTCCAACCCGCGTTTCCAAAAGCAGGAGAGTCAAGAACTGGAGGGATGTGTTCTCACCCTCAGAAGCAAAATATCCGCTGCGGGTGGATGATCTGGAGCATGTACAGTGTGGCCAAAATGCGGGTTTTAGACTCTGTCAGATTGGAATTAAAATGTATTAGCTTAGCCACTTACCAGCCACGTGGCCTTAGGCAGGTTATGAATTTTTTGAGCACACGTTCTTTTCAATCTGTGGAATGGAAATGACAACACTACCTTTCTCAGGGGGTTGTAAAAGAGAACATTATAGAGCTTCCAGCACTGAGCATGGCACAGTGGAAGCACTCAATAAGCAACAGGGATTAATTATAATTATAGTATATAATTATAATATATTAGCATGGGGATGCCTCTTTAAACCTTGAGCTTTGGCATTTGGCACAGGGGCTGTTCTTGGGAAGAGAGGATCAGGAGCCTATGGAAATAGTGGTGGGTCATATCCATGGGGCAGCCGTGGTCCCAGGAAACCATCGTCATAATGGGTTTCAGTGTCACCAACTTTCAGGCACTACTCCACCCTCAGATTGTTAAAAGCTGTCAGAACCCTTCACACAGATCCTTGGTACACTCTGGGCTCCAAAATGTCTGTGCTGTTATGTTATTTCAGAGACGGAAATGACTGGATGAAAATGGGCATCAGCACGCATCTAGTACAAAACCCAAGCTCCGGATACGGGGAAATTAAGTTATTCAACTCAATGAACACCCAACTTAACTCATATCACAGATTACTTCTACATTATGAGTCATTCCTACTCATCCTCCAGAATGGTAGTGCATTGGGTCAGCAACAATTTAATGTAACCTACTACGTGCTGGGAAGCATACCAGGCAATGGAAATAACAGCAATGAACAAAATGGACAAAAACATCTCTCACTGTATAGAACTTACATGCTACTCGGGGAAGATGGACAATAAACAAAGAAATGAGTGAGCTGTAGAGAGAAAATACAGCAGGTGCAGGTGGCCAGGGAGCAGGGAAGAGGGAGCCTCCCAGTTTATGTAGTAAGAGAAGGCCTTGCTGCCCAGGGCTTGGAGCAGCAGCCTGAAGAGAGCGAGGGGGTGGGGTCTGGGAAGAGCATTCTGGAAACAGGAAACAGCAGACACAAAGGCCCCCCGTGGAAGCAAGATGAGGCTGCTGTGGTGGAAGTCCAGCAGGCAGATCAGAATGTGTGCAGTGGCACGATCAGGAGGTCAGAGGGACAGTGGAGGGACAGATCAGACAGGAGCTTGTGAACCATGACAGCCGCTTGGGCTTGAATTATGGGAAGATAGGCAGTCTGGGCTGTGAGCAGAAGAGAGACACAAGTGTACTCAAGCTTTTAAAGGGTCACTCTGGACGGTGTACTGAGAACAGACAGTATGGGTAGCAAGGTAGGGCCGGAAAGGACAGTTAGGACATGCTGACATTATTCTGAGAGGTGGTGGTGACTTGGACCAGGAGATGGCAGTGGAGTTGGAAAGAGGAGAACACAAACCTCACTTGCCACAGGAAGAAGCCTCATCTGCTCCTTCCTCGAGCTCATACCATCAGTATTGAGAAAGTATGAGCTTTCTCATGCTTTCACTCTATTTTTTAAAATATATTTCATTGAGTATGCTATTACAGTTGTTGCATTTGTTTTTCCTCTTTTATTCCCCTCTGCCCTGCACCCCCCTCCCACCAGCATTCCCCCACCTAGTTCACGTCCATGGGCCGTACATATAACTTCTTTGGCTTCTCCACTTCCCATGCTATTCTTAACCTCCCTCTGTCTATTTTATACCTGCCATTTATACTTCTTATTCTCTGTACCTTTCCCCCGATTCTTCCCACTCCCTCTCCCTTGTTGATAACCTTCCATGTGATCTCCATTCCTGTGAATCTGTTTGTTCTAGTTGTTTGCTTAGTTTTGGGGTTTTTTTAGGTTCAATTGTTGATAGTTATGAGTTTGGTGTTATTTTACTGCTCATAGTTTTGATTTTCTTCTTTTTCTTAGATAATTCCCTCTAACACTTCATATAATAGGGCTTGGTGATGATGAACTCCTTAAACTTGACCTTATCTGAGAAGCACTTTATCTGCCCTTCCATTCTAAATGAGAGCTTTGCTGGATAGAGCAATCTTGGATGTAGGTCCTTGCATTTCATGACTTGGAATACTTCTTTCCAGCCCCTTCTTGCCTGCAAGGTTTCTTTTGAGAAATCAACTGGCAGTCTTACAGGAACTCCTTTGTAGGTAATTGTCTCCTTTTCTCTTGATGCTTTTAAGATTCTCTCCTTCTCTTTAATCTTGGCTAATGTAATTATGATGTGCCTTGGTGTGTTCCTCCTTGGGTCTAACTTCTTTGGGACTCTCTGAGCTTCCTGGACTTCCTGAAAGTCTATTTCCTTTGCCATATTAGAGAAGCTTTCCTTCATTATTTTTTTGACATAAGTTTTCAATTTCTTGCTCTTCCTCTTCTCCTTCTGGCACCTCTATGATTCAGATGTTGGAATGTTTAAAGTTGTCCCAGAGGTTCCTCAGCCTCTCCTCATGTTTTTGGATTCTTGTTTCTTCATTCTGTTCTGGTTAAATGTCTATTTCTTCCTTCTGGTCCAAATCATTGATGCAAGTGCTGGTTTCCCTCCTGTCACTGTTGGATCCCTGTACACTTTCCTTTATTTCACTTTGCATAGCATTCATTTCTTCCTCTATCTTGCAACCATACTCAACCATTTCTGTGAGCATCCTGATTACCAGTGATTTGAACTCTGTATCTGATAGGTTGGCTATCTCTTCATCATTAAGTTGTATTTTTTTTCTGGAGCTTTGATCTGTTCTTTCATTTGGGCCACATTTTGTCTCAGCATACGTGTTACGTAGTAAGGAGCAGAGCCTTGGTTATTTGGCAGGGTGAGGTGACCTGGCTGTGTTGTGGTGCTGTATGTAGCGAAAGGCTCCAAGAGGGAACAGTGCCACTTGCTCCACTCTCTGCCAGTTTCCAGTCACTTCCTCCTCTACCAACAAGCAAATTGGGCCCTTCTGGTGCTGATTCCCAGGTGGGTGGGTTTATACATGTTCTAGGACCCTTTGGGTCTCTCCAACAAACTCTCCTGTGAGGCTGGGAGTCTCTCCTGCTGCTGCCTTAACCCCCACAGATTTTTTTCAGTCAGAGGATTTGAGACTGTCTCCCTTCACTGGAACCCTGGGTTTCATGGTCTGTCTCACTCCCTAGTTGTTCCTCCTGGTTTATCGATTTACCCACACACAAATGTGGGACTATCAGCAGCCTACTCACCCACCTGGTCCTTCAGCCGCCACCTTGCCACAAGTTCTCTCTGTCCAGCTGCCCATCTCTGTGCCTCCTACCAGTCTGGGTGAATGTTTCTTCTTTAACCCCTTGGTTGTCAGACTTCCATACAGTTCAATTTTCTGGTAGTTCTGGGTATTTTTTTTAAATTTGTTATTGTTCTTCTTTTGACCATGCAAGGAGGCAATGTGTATTTACCTATGCCTCCATCTTGGCCAGTTTGCTCTGTATTGTCTCTGTATTATTGTCTCTCTACTTCCGCTGACTCTGAGCTCTGTAAGATAAGGATCCCTTTCACCCATTTCTATAACCTCAGCCCCTAATCCAGTGCCTCAGCACAGCATACACATTCATAATAAAATGAACACACTCCTTTGTCCTCCCAGTACATGCCAGGTATTATAGGGATGAACACCCATGGTCTAGACCTCAGGCAATGCAGCATTGGTGTTTATGCTGGTTAAAAGTGACCCGGAAGGTCCATGGTTTGTGGTCTTGCCAAGGCACAAATTTGAATTACTTGCTTGAAGACCAGCGTGTAAGAGAAAGACACTTCCCTGGAGATGGGACCCCAGTGACTACACAGTATACACACCTCAGTTCAACTGAGTTTTTCTCCCCTTTTTTCTGCAGTGCTATTTTGCGGCGGGGGTGTCCCATGTTTTGGGGTCCACAAAGATCTCCCTCCTGAAAATCCATCATCTATTGTTAGACGCAGTCTCTGTCTTCATCAGGCTCATATTCTGGTGGGGAGAGACAGACTATAACAAAATGTCAGTGTGATAATAAGGTATACAATACAGATGAGAGACTAACAGGATATTTAACTTCTAAAAATTGATAAATATACCGTATCAATAAAATAAAAAACAAAAACCACATTATTTTCTCCACAGAGGTAAACAGGGCATTTGATAAAATTAAAGATCCTTTCATGATGAAAACCTCAACAAATCAGGAATAGAAAAGAATTTCCTCAACATGATAAAGGATTATCTACAAAACACACACAGTCAACACCTACTTAATGGTACAAAAACGGGATGCTTTCCCCCCAAGATCAAGAATAACAGAAGGATGTCCAACCTACACTGTTACTAAACATTGTACCAGATGTTCTAGCCAGAGCAATTAAGCAAGAAAGTGAAAAAAATAAAAGAGATTCAGATTGAAAAGGAAGGAGTAAAACTACCTCTTTTCACAGATGGCATGATCTTTTATATAAAAGCCTAAGGAATCCACTAAAAAACGATACTAAAACAAATAAATGAATTCAACATGGTTGTACAATATATAAGATCAATATACAAAAAAAATCAATTGTATTTCTACACGCTAGCAGTAAACATCTGAAAATGAAGTTAAGAATACAATTCCATTCACAACAACATCAAAAACAGCAAATTACTTAGAAATAAATTAAACAAAACTTACTACAAATTTGTAGTAACCAAGACCAGGTAGTACTAGACTAAGGATAGACACAGAGAGTTAAGAAGTAAATCTACATATGTACAGTCAGTTTATTTTCAGGATATAAAACCACTAATGAGGTGAGAACGGTCTTCAGCAAATGGTCCGAAAACAACTGGAGAGCCAATGCCCAAGAATGGAGGTGGGTTCCCACCTCACGTCACACACAAAAATTATCTCAAAATAAATCAAAGCCCTATAAAATTCTTAAATGAAAATATAGAAGTCAATCTTAGATGAGACACCAAAAGCACAAGCAACAACAAGAAGAAAATAAATTTGACTTTATCAAAATTTAAAACCTTTCTGCCTTAAAAGACACAATCAAGAAAGTAAAGCAACTCACAAAATGAAGAGAACGAAATTGCAAACTATATCTGATTATAGTTTGCATTCAAAATATCTAAAAACACAAATAAAAAGACATGATAATTTTTAAATGGTCAGAAAATAATTAATTGATTAATTAATTAAAATGGTCAGAAATTCTGAATAGACGTTTTCCCAAGGAAGATACACAAGTGGCCAATAAGCACATTAAAAAGATGCTCGACATTTGCAGTGTCAGGGAAATGAGGATTGAAACCATGAGACACCACTTCACCTCCAGGAGGTCAGCTGTAATAACGAAGTCAGGTAGTAACAGTGTTGGTAAGGACGTGGAGAAACTGACATTGAAACTCTCATACGTTGCTGATGGGAATGTAAAATGCCACAGCCAATTTGGAAAACGGTCTAGGAGTTTCTCAAAAAGTTATACAGAGACCTACCATTTGACCCAGATTCTACTCCTAAGTATATACCCAAGAGAAACAAAAACACATGTCCACATTAAAACCTGTACACGAATGTAAATGAATGCAGCATTATTCATAACAGCCAAATGGTGGAAACAACCCAAATATTCAACAACCGATGAAAGGGTAAGCAAAATGTGGTCTATCTATGCAACTGAGTATTATTTGTCCATAAACAAAAGAATGAAGTATGGATGTTAGGCACGGATGACCTTTGAGGGCATCAGGCCAAGTGAAAGAATCCACTCACAAAGAAACATATATTGTGTAATTTTATTTACGTAAAATGTCAGAAAAAGCAAATATTCTGAGAAAGAAAATAGATTCGTGGTTGCTTACAGTTGGGTGGTATCTTAGTAAGTTCAGGTTTCTATAACCAAAGTACCACAGGCTGGGTGGCGTATAAACAACCGAAATTTATTCCTCACAGTTCTGGAGGCTGGAAGCCTGAGACTGGGCTGCCAGCATGGTCAGGTCCCGATGAGGCCCCTTTTGTGGGTTTCAGATGGCCAGCTTCTCATTGCATCCTCATAGGGCTGAAAAAAGAGTGAGCTAGCTCTTTGGCCTCTTAGTATAAGGTCACTAATCACACTTGTGAGGGCTTCACTCTCATAATATAGTTACCTAATTAAAGGTTCTACCTCCAAATACCGATCACATTGAGGATCACATTTCAACATAGGAATTAGGGAGAGGGGAAACACACACATTCAGTTCCTAACCAGTGGAACAGTGGGCACACAGCTGAAGGGCATGGGCTTGCTTTCTGAGGTGACTAAAAGTTCTAAAATTGATTTAGTCATGGTCTCACAATTCTGGGGATATACTAAGAAATCATCGACTTATATAATTTAGATTTGTGAATTGTACGGTATGTGAACTATATCTCAATAAAGCCGTTACTAAAGCAGAGACAAGAAGGGTGGAATGAAAAGATCTAACAAGTTTAATCAGATCCAAAACTAGGAGAGAAGAGAGAATGGGTCAGAGGCCAAATTTGGAGAGAGTTTTCCAGAGCACACAGGAGATGCCAATCCACAGAGTCAAGAAGCCCAACAAATCCCAAGAAAGACGAGTAAAAACAGTATCACCTAATATGTGGTATGAGCAAAGCCCATAGAGACACTCGGAGGGAAGTGACAAAGACTAATGAGTTAGGCCAATAGCTAACTTACCAATAGCAACAACAGAAGCCTGAAGATGAAGAAATTAATCTATGGAAAATGTACTAAAAGAAAAGTACTAACAACATAGATTTGAGTAAAATAAAGACAAATGAAAACTGAAAGAATTCAACTCTACTGGAATAAGATGACAGGAAGCTTTCTGGGAAACACCCGGTATGATTTTCGTGTGTAAGAGCTGACCTTTAGCCCTGGAATGACAAGATCTGGATTTACAAGACCTGGAATGACAATCCCATTCTTGCTACTTCTGGGGAGAATAAAAGCTGGACAAGTCACAGAATATTTTGACATCTCAGTTTTCTCATCTGTATCACAGGAGTGTCTGTCCACAGAGCTCTCCTAGCTCTGTGACACCCCACAAACACTTGAATACAATCACATCTAAAAGCCTTGGAAATCTGTAAAGAACAAGGCAACTTGATGTGCACTGATATAAAACTACCTCAAAAACATGTTTAAAAGGGTAACACATACTACAGTATATACAGTAAGCTAACGTGTTTAAAGAGAGTATGGCAGGTATATAGATTTATGTGCATAGAGTATCTCCTGAAGGATTTACAAGAAATCAGGAACAATGCCTTTGGGTAGGAAAAGTAGATGGCTGGGAGACAAAAAAAAGAGAGGCTTACCTGAAATTTTCATAACATTTAACATGAAACTATAAAATAATTTGGCAAGGAAAAAGGACTCATGGATGTGGACAACGGACTGGTGATTGTGGAGGGGGGAAGAGGGGAATAAATAGTCATGGAAAAATAGAATAAGAAAAGAACAATGTAAAACAGTAAAATCTAATCAAAATGTAAAACAATAAAATGACTTGGCAAAATATATAACCATATATCTCTTATAATTTGAATCTTATAATTTTTCTAATCTTAAAGTCAAAGGTTATTAAAAATATGACACAAAACCCAGATGCCATTAAAGATCAGATTGACAAATTAAAATATCCAAATGTTAAATGATCCTGCATGACAGGGAAACATCCCACATCTTCTGCATGTGCCACCTATTCAGAATATAAGTAAAATCATTATTAATTGAATGCTTGGATCTCTGGCATTACATGGTCCTCAGAATATCCTTGTGCCCCCGTCATCCATGCGGGGACCTGTTCCTCTGAGCAGGAAAGCCTATCAACCCAGGGCCTCCCCTGATCTCAACTGCGTGGAAAAAGGTTCTCTACCCCATTGGACTCTCCCTTATCTCTGGGTAATGTTCTTGATATTTAGATTTTAGCCCTGTGACACTGTAAACTACAGTGGACTAATGGCAGCAAAAGAACGGCAGCCAATTTTATGTCATTTGATGCTCAGTTCCTGTGAGAATAAAACACATACCGATTGCCTACCCATTATTACTATAAATGCTCACAGGTCTCCTTCTAGGCAGGCTGACCAAGACCCACACTCACTGCTCTCTACTAAGGAATACCCAGCCCCAGCTCCAGCCTCACAAGCTCTGGTCAAAGTCAGCTCTGGCTTTTTCTTCTTTTACAGTCTCACTAGGCGTTGCATCCCCCTGCCCTGCTCAAGGGTAGCAACAATCAACGTTCTGCCACAAATTTTGGCTGGAGCCAAAATAAAAATGTTATCCTTCCCCGAACAACAGAGGACATAGTAGCCCACTCTCATCTCTGTAATTTCAAAATGAATATATCATTTTTTTCTACAACTGTTAGAAAAAACAGTTGTAGAAAAACTGTTTTTTCTACAACATTTTTTCTACAACATTTTTTCTACAAATGTTTTTCTACAACATTTTTTTCAATCCTGCCCTAAGATGATACTGTTAAATGTATTTTATTTATTTGGGGAGATTTCGAATTTTTTTTAAATTATGTTATTGATTATGCTATTACAGTTTTCCCAGTTTTTCTCCCTTTGCCCCCCACCCCCGACCTGGTATCCCCCTTCCCTCCAGCAATCTCCCTTTTGGTTCATGTCCATGGGTTGTGCATGTGAGTTACTTGGATTTTCCATTTCCTATATTACTCCGGACATGCCCCTTCTATTTTGTACTTACCAATTACGCTTCTAAATCCCTGGGCCTTTCCCCCATTCTCCTCTTTCCCCCTCCCTGCTGATAACTCTCCAAAGGATCTCTACCTCCATGATTCTTTCCTTGTTCTGGTTGTTTATTTTATTCATTTGTTTGTTTGTTTTAGATTCAGCTGTTGATAGTTGTGAATTTATTGCCATTTTAATATTGTTTTGATTTTCTTTTTTCTTCAATAAGTCCTTTTAATATTTCATGTAATTATAGCTTGGTGATGATGAACTCCTTTAGCTTTATCTTGCCTGGGAAGCACTTTATCTATCCTTCCATTCTAAATGATAACTCTGATGAATAGAGTAATCTTGGTTGTAGGTCCTTGTTTTTCATCACTTTGAATACTTATTGCCTGCAAGGTTTCTTTTGAGAAATTAGCCGACAGTCTTACAGGAACTCCTTTGTAGGTAACTCTGCTTTTCTCTTGCTGATTTTAAGATTCTCTCCTTACCTTTAATCTTGGCTAATGTAATTATGATGTGCCTTGGTGTGGTCCTCAATGGGTCCAACTTGTTTGGGACTCTCTCTGTTTCCTGAACTTGTATGCCTATTTCCTTCACCAAATCAAGAAAGTTTTCTTTCATTATTTTTTCAAGTAAGTTTTCCGTTTCTTGCTCTTCCTGTTCTTCTTCTGGCACTCCTATGATTTAGATGTTGGTACATTTAAAGTTGTTCCAGAGGTTCCTAAGCCTATCCTCATTTTTTCAAATTCTTTTTCCTTCCTCCTGTTCTGATTTTTTGCTTCCTTTTGTTCCAAATCATTGATTTGATTCTTGGCTTCATCCTCTCCTCTGTTGATTCCCTGTGGATTTTTCTTTATTTCACTTAGTGTAACCTTCATTTCTTTACTTATGTTTTTGTCATACTCAGTGAGTTTTTTGAGCATCCTGATCACCAGTATTTTGAACTCTGCATCTGATAGGTTGGTTATCTCCATTTTGCTTAGTTATTTTTCTGGGATTTTGTTCTGTTCTTTCATTTGGGTCATATTTCCTTGTCTCCTCAATTCAGCAGCCTCCCTGTGTTTGTTACTATGTACTAGGTAGAGCTGCTTTGACTCCCTGTCTTAGAAAAGGCACCTGTAAATTGTGTGGGGTGAAGCCTTGGGTCATCACCAAGGTAGGGCAACCCACTGCACCACTTTGTGCCTCTGCGTGAAGGGAGGGTTCAGAGAGGGGTCAATGCCACTGCCTGGCTTTTGGAGGTTTGCCCGGCACTCACCCCATTTCCAGTCACTTCTTTCATTTCCTGTATGTGCCTGGTACCCTTTCAGCTGTTGCCCTCACAGTGAACCCCAGAGTGGATAGGTTTGCATATGCTCTAAGTCTGTGCAGGCCCTTTAAACAGACTCTTCTGAAAAATCCAGTAGCTTATTCTGCTGCCCCAAACCCCACTGCTTTCTACAGGGAGGACTTATGGGGATCTATCTCCTCAGCACTAGAACCCTGGGCTGTGCAGTCTGGCCTGGGGCCAGGGTCTCTCACTCCCAAGTTAGCCCTTCTGATTTTTATCCACCACACAGGTGTGTGTGGGACCATTCATTCTGCCACTGCCACCTCCCCGTGTCGTACCACATCTCTGTGACTCTCTGTCCATCTCCATGACTCCACCCCTCCTACCTGTTTGGATAAATGTGGCTTCTTTAAATTCTTGGTTGTTGGACTTTCACACATCTCAATTTTCTGCCAGTTCTGGTTGTCATTTGTTTTGAGATATAGTTGTAATTCTCTCTGTGGTTGCAAGAGGCAAAGTGTCTACCTACGCCTCCATCTTGACCAGAAGTCTAAACGTATTTTAAGAGAAGGAGGATTCTGGAAAAGTGTGTCCATAGGTGGCTGCTGTCCATGGTTCTGATCTTACTTCCCAAAATCAAGGTTCTTTCACCTAGCCCGGGACAGTGGTAATTATTAATCTCTTCCAAGAACTTTTCTTTAATATGAGGGAAAAGGTGGTGGTAAGAAAGAAGGAAAGAGAGGAGAAGGATAAGAGGTAGAAAAAGACAGGGAAAAAACAAAGATTTCATTTTGTTTTGTTTTTCAAAGGATTATAGTCACCAAGAAGTCAACAGCTATAATTGAAATATGAGTTTCAAAACTACTGAAGCAAAGTAAGAAATTTATCAAGGATACCAAGTGATGCTGAGATTTACTGGTGTTGATACAAGTAAATAAGTTCTCAGGGCTGGAGGAGAATAGCAGATAGGCAGAGATGGTATGATTGAGGAGTGTTATACCAGAGTTTTCACTGTTTTTATTTTACACCTTGATGTAAATTGAGACCTATGTGTCACAATTTACATAGCTTCTTTCAAGTTCATGTGAAAGTACTATCACATCTCCAAAAACTAAATTACTTTTCCCTCTGAGAGGTAGAGGGGCACTCCCCACCGGGCCCCCCTCCTCCCCCGCCCACACTTCTCTGAGACCGGCACTGACAGCCCACAGCACACAGAGTTCGCTCAGTCACTCAGGCGCTGAGAGTTGACAAACTGCCAGCTCTTTCAGCAGATAATAATTCTCCATAGCTTATTTTCAAAACACTTGAACTCTATAATGTATGCTCACTCTGCTACAAGGAATTACAGAAAATTGATGCACTCCTCAACACCAAGAAGTGGAATTATTGCTCTTGGTCTGGTTTTTACACGCTGTCTGGGTTCCTGGGTGCATGGAGAGAAACTGAAAACTGAGGGCAATGTTCAAGGGACTTGGGCACGAGACAGCTGAGACTTCTCAGAGCTGGGTAAGGACTTCCTTGCAAAGTAATCAAAGGCACAACATAGAAGGGTCACAGGGGGAAATCAAGGCCAGATGAAGCATTCCGCATGAGAGATAATTCTATTCAGTCCACATGATGACCCTTTTGATTCTCAATATAGTTTCTCAGTATTCCAGAATGTCAGAGATAGAAAGAAATTAAATAAATTCTGTGTGTTTCCAATGCTGTGTTTTACAAGCAAACAGCAATAAACCCCTGAAACCCAGAGAGGTTGGATGACTTCCAAGGTCGCAAAATTGGTGTGTAATCCAGGCTTGATTCCAAGGCTCTGACGTCAATGCAGTGCCTGTTCTGTGACACTGTGGTCCGTCTGGCCCTAGCACTCACTGTCCACGTGTCCCTGAGCAAGCCAGTACCTTCTCTGCACCCCAACCTTCTCATCTGCTGAACAGGGACAGTTCACACCTCTCTGTCTCTGAGTCCATATGAGGGTCAAATGAGGTCATTCATAGGACATGCCTAACACAGGGTTTGGCTCACAGTAAATATTGAATAAATGAGCACTCTCATTAAAATTACTAATATTATTAGTAATACTTCTATCTTCCAGGTGAAGAAACTAAGTATTATTAGAACCTCAAGAAGACTTAACGAGAGAACAAGATTTTTAAAGAACTGCTTTTGAATCCTAGGCCCTAACAGGAACCCTGAGATGATTACTATCAGGAACATGCTTCTTGAAACAAACATGCTTTGACGCCAGCAAGGACGTACCTCCTATACCCGCAGCACCCCGGACGCTGGGCCCAGAGCTCCAATACCCAGCGAGAAAACTGAGCTCAGGCTGCCTTCACCCTCCGCTTCCTCATTCTCAAAACCCAGGCTGAGCAATGATGCCGTCACCAGACTGAAATTCTGTATTTCACAATTTTACCTGCCCGCAACTTTAATTGCTTAAAATCCCAACCTTTGTTCATTCTCTAACCTGATTAATGAAGCACAATAAGTGTTTGAGGATTAATGAACATGTTAATAAGAAAGAAGAGATGAATTTACAAAGGGTGCCTGGAAGATATAAGAACAGAATTTGTTACAGGGAAAATATTAAAAGATGTGATTAACGGTACATGAGAAAGATGCAGTTGCCACTGCTGTTTTTTAAAAGAACCTCATCACATGCATCAGATTAAATTTCCCCCTCTGCCTGCAAGTAACCCAGAGCCTCGTCTCTGCTGTGATCGAATTCAACCCTTGGCTTTTACGAATCAGAATCAGATTTTTACCCAGTAAGTCTGAAATTATTGACAGCCAATTCAGAAGCTACTCACTTGTGGCTATATAGATCATCACCAGAATTAAAATACAGGAAAGAAGGACCAGCTTTCACACACATCAGGGCAGAAAGAAGAGAAAGAGGGAGAAAGCCTGCAGGTAGAAATCAATTAGACCAGCTCATGCCTTTTGCATATTCTGAGATTCATTCAAAGCACCAGACAGAACTCCAACTCCCACTTATTACTCATTCCCTAAGAATTTATTCCTCTAGCAGAAAAACCCACTTTAGGGCGCAGGAGAGGCAACAGAGAGAAGAGGGAGGGATGGTGCTGCCACTTGCTGGGCATTTTGTGCACTGCATGTGAAGCCCTTTAGTGTACAAGATTCTATTTAAGCTTGGTGCCAGCCCTAAGAGGTCAGCTGAGTTCTCCAGAAGTTATGTGCCTTGCCCACGTTCAGGGTGTTTTTCCTAGCAGTAATGGCAAAGATTCCAAATTAGGTTATTGCGTTTCTAGTATTAAAGCTCTTTATTACACACACACACACACAAAAATTATATTAGTAATCCCCCCCCCCTAAAATTCCCTAGTACCTCAATTCAGGAAGAGAAATGAGAGTTTCTCTCAGAACACAGAGTGGCATGTACCAAGCTCAGGGAATGAAATTTGCTGGGCACCTACTTGGCTTGAAAGCCAAGTGCTATGCTGGGCCCACTGCCCGCAGCAAATCCTCACCCAAGCTCTGCAAAGGAGCTTCCTGCCCCTATTTTACAAATGAGAAAACTGGGTCTGATTGGCACAGGCTTAGGTTACCTCATCTAAGAAACTGTAGGACTGAACTTGACCATCTCTATGAACCTGTGATTCCAACAACAGCAAAGAAGCCGCCTCCACCACGCGGTCAAGGGGAACACCTGAGTCTGTCTCCCAGGCTCACCTTTACTGCCTTTACCACCAGCGCTCTCCCTGGTGGGCAGGGTCCAACCCCCACTATCTGAAGCCCTTCCAAGCCAAAAAAGAAGAGGTAACTTCTGAGAAGCAAGAAACCCGACTGAAGTTTCTTTTGTCCCTCTCTGGGTAAAATACCCCTGCAGTTCTCAGCACACTGTCCAGACCCACCAGACCACGGATTCCCACAGAAACGTGGCTCCCAGCCAGGCAGCCCCACACCCTGAGGGGAAGGCCCCCAAACAGCCACCAGAACAGACTTCCTAACAGCCCCACAAAGCCGCAGCCTTCTGCAGGCCTCCCCACAGCCCACCTGCCCTGGCTCTCCACTCCTCACAGCAGGAGCCCACCACTCCCCGCCCTTTCCTGATATCAGTGACAGAAGCAGCCTCAGCCATCTATCCGCACGCCCTTACCTCCTGCTGTGGGCAGTCCCAAATCCTTTCATGGCCCCACTGTCTTCAGTCCTTCCCACGGTGCTGTGCTGCCATGGGCTCTGCTGTTATCCCTGTTGTAGAGGTGAGAAGACTGAGGATCCAGGGTTAAAGTCATAATGCTAGGAAGTCATATCTTTCTGACCTGGCAGCTTGCACTCCTCGTGGCTTCCCAGGGGGCCTTGCGTGGGGCCTCGCGCTCACCAAGTGCCTGTTGTGAAGCCAGCACATCCACATGGCAGAAGGACAGGGAGCCTCCGAGGGGCGAGTGCCTGAGCTGCTTCGAGAGGAAACTTCCACGTGTCTGCACCCATGCCACGAGCACCGCAGTGCTCCAAGCGGCGGAAGGCCCTGCAGCCGCTCTGGGAAACCAGCCACGGGACTCAGCAGAGGCTGGAAGGGAGTAGAGATGCAAGGCAGGTTGTGCCTGGTCTTTACTTGTATGTGGCTTTCTCTTCTCCTGAGTGTCCATTCACTGTTCAGTCCAAATTCACAAGTTGCAAAAAACACAAGAGGATCATGTCCAGAGACGGTCTTGAGGGGGAAATGGATGTGGTCTGCCCAATGAAGAGGAAAGGGAGAAATTCCCATTCACTCACTCAGCAGACTATTTTGAGAACCTACTGTGCACAGACTATGTGCAAGTCTGTCCTTACAGAGCCCACAGTGAGAGAGACCCTAAACAGAGCAACTGCAAAGGAAAAGGAATTAACGACTGTGATGGAGGAGACATGGAGATAAAGTGAATTATGAGAATATTTAATAGAACGATTTGATTTAGTTTGACAAGGTTGTGGCAGATTTAACTGAAGACATTTAAGCAGAAGCATGAAAGAAACAAATTCATCAAAGCAAGAAAGGGCAGTGGTGGGAAAAGCATTACAGGATGAGGGAACAGCCTATGCAAAGCTCTGCAGTCTGAGGAGTGGAAGGAAAGCCAGTGCAGAAAATTGTGATGCGGTGAGTAAGAAGAGATGGGCCTGGAGAGATCAGCAGGGCCTCACACAGAGCGCTTGGGGCTGTGCTCAGGGTGTTGTTACCTTGCAAGTACCCGGGAAGCCACTAAGCTGGCAAGAGACAAGAGCAATTTCACATCCTGGAAAAGCTACAATGGCTATTGTGCAGAAAAGGGGTAGGGGCTTGGGGAGGCTAGAAGCAGAGAGATTAGTTATAGGACTAATACTTCCATTCAGGCAAGAGCAGAGAGGCCCAGAGAGCGTGGCAGATTGCGGTGGTAAAATGTGCACTGAGTTGGGTGACATTTTGGCAGGGATTGGGACAAAGAAGACAAGGAAGAGCTGGAACCCAATGCCTCCCACCTAGTCCTTGTCGCAGCTCCGAGGGCTAGGCCCAACAGTGAGCCCTAGGAATGGGGGGCACCTGAGGTCTCGGCCTCCCCCAAATCCTCACCCATTTGGAGAAAGCGAGGGAAGCTCTGCGTACCTCCTCCCCCAACTTTCTTCCTTACGTGGAACCTCTCCCCACAGAGAGCTCCATGTCAGTCCCTACCCCAGGCTCCTGGCGAAGGGGAAGGGAGTGAGCACTCCTGACAGGAGAAGAGATGCGAAGCCGAGGGGGAAGAAGTGTGCTGCCAACGTGCTTCACCAAAGGGAGAAACCTAAGATATCAAAAGGCAGGAAACCCACCCAACCCCAGTCCAAACTCCAAATAAATGCTTCCTAATTTAAGAACAATCCCGATATTATTAGAATACATACCCAGTCATTTCTAAATACCATCCTTTATCTCAACTTTTCTAGGGAGGATCAGCAGACATATTTGCTTTTATCAAATGCTTGCTTCCAAGAAGAAGGGGGGGTGACCCCACCCGGCAAGGCACTATTCCTGGTGGAGACAACAGCGGGGGCCAGGTTGCCCCCCCCCCTTGGACCAGCCCGAGCTCCGCAAGCCCATCCCCACTGATAGCTCACAGAGCAGCTCCTGTTCTCTCTGCCTCCACACCCAGCCCAGGGCTGCTGGTTCCATCATGACCTACTTACTGCTGGTAACAACTGCTACAACTTACGGAGCCTCTATTGGAAACCAGGTAAGTGGTGCTATTCCAGTTACACAGATGATGGACCTGAGACTCAGAACGTCTAAACGATTCTAAGTGACTCAACCAGAACTCAAACCCCAGGTGTGTTTGACCTCTGAGCTACCCTTGACTACTTTGACAAAACCCCACTGGGCCCCCTTGCCCACCACTCAAGGAACTCTTGCCTAAGTGTGTCAGGGGCCAGAAGAATGGAGGAAGGGCTGGCAGTGTCCTCTTCTGCAATGAGAATGAGAATGACAGTCCTTACTCTGTCACCTGCTAGGCAGCAAGCCCCTGCCACCTGCTGGGCTGAAATAAGGAGACAGCCTCGGAGCTAAAAGCCAAGGGCCTGCGCCCTGGGCAGCATGAGGTCATTGGTGTCCACATCTCAGAAAGGAACAGCCCTGGAACCCCAAATCCAGGGCTGAGGCTGATGGCTCTCCCTGCCCTCTCTCCCTTGCCCTCCCTCCACCTGTCTCCAGAGCCAACACCATCACCCCACCCCACCCCCGGGCCTTGGGCCGCGAGGTCCAACCTAGCACCATCCCACTGCCCTCAGTTTCCTCCAAGGCACAGAGGGACAGTGGAGTGTGGTGGTTAAGAGCAAGGCTATGTAGTCAGACCACTGGGATTCCAATCTGAGGAACCTTGAGAAAATCACTGACCCTTTCCGAGCCACACTCTCCTCACCTGCAAAGTGGAAGTGACGATAATAGTATTCACTGCACGGGGCTTCTGCCAGAGCTGGGTGAGACGGGTAGCACCCGGCACACACACTTCTATGCTGGAGAAGGGCTCATCCATCTGGCGAGAATGCCATTGATCATGTTGGTGCTGCCACGAAACCCTTTTGGATGTGGGTGTGTCCAAATGCATGCAGAGAACAGGGCTAAGCACCAGCCCCCCACCTAATGGGCCTATTTGAGCCTCAGCAAAGCCCTTTGCAATTACCCTTTCTATGCCTCCCACATGAACACAGAGAGGCAAAGTGACTTATTCAAGGCTGCACAGCCAGTGAGCGCTGCTCCAGAAGAACTGAACCTTGGTCCACTTGCACGCTCCATCGCTTCACACCTTTCCTTTGTATCTTTCTGAATAAAGCACGCCAACGAGTGTTTTACCATTCATTTCTAAGCCAAACACTGTGTTAAGCTGTACCCTCAAAGATGAACATGCAGCGTAAACAGATGATTGCAATTCCAGGTTAGGGTGTCTGGCCAAATGCCTAGGAGCATAGTCCTCGGAGCTGCACACAGAACCTTAAGGACACATAGGAGGTAAAAATCAACCCTGCCCCGGGGAGGACAGAAAGCAAAGGCTGCTGGGAAGAGAGGCACCACAACCAGGTAGACAAGTGAGGTTAAGAAGGACAATCCAGGCCCAGCACTGAGGAGCAACTTCAAGGGCCTGAGCCTGACACCGCTACCTCCACTTCCTGTTGCTGTGTGCGTGTGTGCGTGTGCGTGTGTGTGTGTGCATGTGTGTGTGTGTCTGGGCTCTCCCCTCAGGCCACCTCATACTCCCAGCCAGCCAGCACAGCGTCCCACAAAGCGCTGTCCTCCAGGAGGCCATGGCGGTCCTGGCGTGCTCAGCTCCTGGTACCAGCTAGGGAAGCCATCGAAGCTCAGGCAGCCTTGCTCTTAGCTGAAACCCTCACCATGTATCTTCCTCCAGGGCTGCTTCCGGGCAAGACCTGGGGACCCTGGCGCCACCTGTGCTGGTGAGGCTGGGCTCACACCACCCGCCCCGGAGGGACCTTCTCCCCAGGCTTCGCTGAGCCGGATTACTCAGCGTCTTCGTTGGCATCAACAACAGCTACTGCTACATTTAATGCTTATATTCCAGCCACCCCCCAAAAAGAACAACTTTGTTTTCTAACTAAAATGAATGCTCTGCCCAGGATCTGCAGTTCAGGGTGACGCATGCTGTGCCGAGAGAGACAGCTGAGTCTGGCTGCTTCAGAATCTTCCCCGACAGAACCTTCAGCTCCTGGCAGGCTGATAACATTTCCTTTAGCGTGAGAAAAGCACCTGAGGGCCGCTGCTCAGCAAAGCAGATATTTCCGGATTATTCCAGGGAACAGTCGTCTCTGTGGTAACAAGATCCTTCCCCTCCGAGTGCGTGTCTGTGATAATGATTCAAACGGCAGACAGGCCCGCTATTCGCCGGCGATCTGTACAGACTGCGGCGATACACCCCAAGGTCTCCCCAGAGAAAAAAAGAGTAAGGTTAAATAATTTGAAGATAATTTCTTCCATGAAAAGCATAATGTTGCCATCAAAATGAAACCCCTTGTAATAAAACCAAATTATGATGAGACCTTGGGAGCACTCTTCCTCGCTCCTGCCTTTCAAGACAGTGTTTCAAAAAAAAAAAAAAACTGTGCTGGAATCGGCAGCACTGGATTCACACGGGCGTGGGTGGGGAAGGCAGACCCCGCACCGCCCCGCACCGCCGTCAGCTTTCTCTGCGGGATAACTCGGGAGGCGGATCTACTATTACGCACCATGTGAGCGGCCCGCAGCAGGAGAATGGAGAGAGCCTGACCGACACCCAAAACCAGCTGTGTCAGGCCTCTAGGAATTCAGGGCAACCAGCGCCATGAGAAACGGCAGCTGCCTTTTCTTTCCAGCTGGGCCCTGTTCGGTGGGTGGAAGCTTTCCATCCGGTTTGGGGCCCAGAGGCAGATCTACATACGCTTGGACCCCTGCTGGCTGAAAGCAGAAAGGCAGGAGATGGGGCTTGTGGGGAGGCAGCACACAGGGCGCCTCCAGAATCGAATTCTGCTGGACCCAGGGATTTGAGCAAACCATTTGCAAGGCTGCTCCAAAGGCTAGAGTGAAAGAACTTCACAGAGAAAGTCTTTAGGTGCGCACATACAGGCACACCTGGGATTGTGGGTTCAGTTCCCAAGTACAGCAATAAAGCGAGTTGTAATCCGTGTTGGTGGAAGATCTTGCCCTCAATTTGTGAAAAAACCTCAACATCTGCGAAGCAGAATAAAGCAAAGCACAAAACAGCGAGGTCTGCCTGTAAAGAAAAGCACGTTTCTGTCGTAACACAGCAAAAAGGCTGGAGCTCTTTGTCCTTGCATTTCAGGTATGTTGAAGACAATGTTACTCTGAAACACGGGAACAGGGACACACACTAGTCACTCTGACAGCACCAAGAGGATGTTTTCACTCTCTCCTCCTCCAGAAGTGCAACTATCTCCATACACACTTGGGGTGAAGTGTTTACATACATATTAAGACACTGTAGGCCCAGAAAACAAATAGGAGTGGTCGGCATGGGCCCTAAACCACGGACTGCCTGGCCTGCAGGGTTTGGTCTCTGATGGGCCAGTTTCCTACCAGGCAGTGAACAGCACTAGAAAGTCACTTATTTCATGGTGTTTAATGATTCACCTGAACCTCAACAAGGAGGCCGGTTGGTCGCACCAGCTGGAGAGCAGGGGAAAGCTGCTCCAGCTGAGCTCGCACCTGGAGCTCAGGTACAGTCCCGTGCCAGCAGGAGCTTTCCTCCCGCCTGCCCTCCTGACCCGAAGCACACCTCTCCCACACGCAGCAGCAGGCTTCCCTGTGCACTGCAAATGCGCTTCCGGGAGTCAGGGCTCAGCCATCCTGCTGGGCCCAGCGTCCAGCAGGACCTAGCAGACAACTGGGGCTCCAGGAAGGACCTGGAAACTGTACAGCCCCTGAATGAACCTCCGCGTCTAAGGCCCCCAGTCCGTGAGGTTAATGGAAAGAGGCAAACTTGGCTTTTCTGCTCCGTCTCCTCCATCCCAATTCCTCCCCAGCCCCACTGAGTTTCTTCCGACCTCTCTAGATTCCACTCTCCAAAGGCACTGATGCCATCATTGCTTAGCTCTCAGGGCACTTTCTCTGCCCCGGGGCTCCTGCTCTTTAGGCTGGGTCCCTGGGGTGAAAGTTATTGTCACTATTTGAGGAATATCCAGCCTTTGCAGCTTAACAGGGGAGAGAGGTAGAGAGAGAGCTTGAAAAGCATTTGACTTCGTTTGAGCAAAAGAAGAAAAGCCAGAAGAATGGCAGAGGGAGCTGCAAGCCCCAAATCCAAGAGGGTGAACCACGTTCCCCGAGAGAGGCCGGGAAAGTGTTAGTGAAGGCTTTGATGTCAGAAAGACTTGAATTCAAATCCCAACGCTGCCATTTCCTACCTGTGCGCTTTTGGACAAACTACCTGGCTGTCCCGGTCATGTCATCCTCAGTAAAATGGGGCAACTAGTAAGTGCTAGGCTCTCAGGACTGCTGTGCGGAGCAAATGGGCTGGTGCAGGTAAATCACTCAGGGCAGGGCCTGGAAGCTCAACAGGTGGCAGCCGTTAAGCTGTTTGTATTTCTCAATCAACAACAGGTGTGCAACGAAGGCATTTTTCTTAAGTTATAGGACAGAAGTGCCTTTAAACTTCTTGAAATCCTCTTCACATGCAAAGGGAAAGCTTCTAGCATCTCTCTAAGCTATAGGAATAAGGCAGGAAGAGAGCTTTTTAAGTGAAAAAAAAAAAAGGCTTTGAGGAGGGCACCGACAGTTTAATATTGCCTCCCCCAGATGACCCTGCTTACGGTAACTTTTAAAAATTCTTCCAACTTGGAAACATTGCGAATTTCACACTATTGAGGGAGGAGCCACAACTCGTTTTTGGCATGCACTTTTGACAACTGTAGTGTATTGTAAGACATACGGTTTTCTGTCTCCCACCCCACACCTGGATTATCAGAACAACATATTAGGGTTTCCCCAGGCACAGGAACCCAGGACAAGCTCGGAAAACTGAGATGACAAACCAGGTTCATCACGGCTGCTGACTCAGACTGATTAGGAGGGGCTGCCTGGCGCCTTGCCCTGTAGGGCCAGGGAGATTGTATCACAGACACTGTGATGTCAGCCATGGGCTCGGAATAGGATTCCTAAGGGCTCTCATGATACGTTTTTGATATCACTGGATTCTATAATCTTCCAGCTACTTAGGAAGACCAAGAAAAATGACCAGATTCTGTGTAACAGTTGCTGAAACGGGGGCAGAGGGGGCGAGGGGGCCCAAGGAGAGGCATGCCCAGGCGGACGGCGGCCCACTGCTTCGTGCTGGGTGAAAGCGCGCAGTCCAGGGTGAGGCGGAAGAGCCCCGTCTGCGGAACTGGGCCATGACGAGCAGCCCCTGTGATAGTAATTCCGTGCGTTAACTCGACAGGGCTGAGGGACGTCCAGACAGCTGGTGAGACATTATTTCTGGGTGGGTCTAAGAGGGTATCTCCAAAGAAAGCAGCATTTTAATTGGTGGACTCAAATAAGAGGATCATCCTGACCAGTGTGGGTGAGTGGGTGCCACCCAGTCCCCTGAGAACAGAACAAGAAGGCGGGGGTGGGGGCACTGCTTTCTGCTGGAGTTGAGATATCCTTCTCCTGCCTTTGCACTTTGGTTCCCGGGTTTCCCACTCTGGGAACTGGAATGGCACTCATACCATAGGCCCTCCCCATTCTCATACTTAGGGACTAGGGCCCAATTACACCAGTGAACTGTGGGACTTCTCAGGCTCATATGCACATAAGCCAATTTCTATGACTGATAAATATATACATAGGGGACTTCTGGCCAAGATGGAGGTATAGGTAGACACACTGTGTCTCCTCACACAACCAAAGAAAAGGACAACAACAATTTGAAAACAAAAAACAACCAGAACTGACAGAAAATCGAACTGTAAGGAAATCCAACAACCAAGGAGTTAAAGAAGGCACACTCACCCAGACCGGTAGGAAGGGCGGAGACAGGCAGTGGGTGGATAGTACTTGCAGCAAGGTGGCTGCAGGACCATGGCAGGCAAGGTGGACCCAGTAAGGTGGCAGCTGGTGGAGCAGGAGGTCCCACATTTGTGCACAGATAAACTGGGAGAAACAGCCAGGGAGCGGGAAGGTCTGCACAAGCCAGGGCTCCAGCGTGGGGAAATAAAGCCTCAAACTGCTGATTGAAAACACCTGTGGGGGTTGAGGCAGCAGAGGGAGAAACTCCCAGCCTCACAGGAGAGTTCATTGGAGAGACCCACAGGGTCCCAGGACGTACACAAACCCAGCCACCCAGGAATCAGCACCAGAAGGGCCTTATTTGCTTGTGGGAAGTGGGGGAAGTGACTGAAAGCTGGCATAGAGCAGAGCAAGCACCATGGTTCCCTCTCGGACCCCTGCCCCACACACAGTGTCACAACACAGAGACATGGGTAGCCCCGCCCATGTGAACACCTAAAGCTCCGCCCCTTATACATAACAGGAGCATCAAGATGAAAAAAAATGACCCAAACAAAAGAACAGATCAAAGCTTCAGAAAAAATATATGTAAGCAATAAAGAGATAGCCAACCTATCAGATGCACAGTTCAAAATACTGGTAATCAAGATGCTCACAGAATTGGTTGAATTTGGTCACAAATTAGATGAACAAATGAAGGTTATCCTAAGTGAAATAAAGGAAAATGTACAGGGAACCAATAGTGATGAGAAGGAAACTGGGACTCAGATCAATGGTGTGGACCAGAAGGAAGAAAGAAACATCCAATCAGAAAAAAATGAAGAAACAAGAATTCAAAAACATGAGGAGAGGCTTAGGAACCTCCAGGACATCTTTAAACATTCCAACATCTGAATTATAGGGGTACCAGCAGGAGAAGAGGAAGAGCAACAAGTAGAAAGTTATTTGAACAAATAATAAAGGAGAACTTCCCCAATCTGGAAAAGGAAATAGACTTCCAGGAAATCCAGGAAGCTCAGAGTTCCAAAGAAATTGGACACAAGGAGGAACACACCAAGGCACATCATAATTACATTAGCCAAGATTAAAGATAAGGAAAGAATCCTAGAAGCAGCAAAAGAAAAGGAGACAGTTACTTACAAAGGAGTTCCCATCAGACTGTCAGCGGATTTCTCAAAAGAGACCTTACAGACAAGAAGGGGCTAGAAAGAAGTATTCCAAGTCAGGAAATGCAAGGACCTACATCCATCTTTGTTAGACTCTATCTAGCAAAGTTATCATTTAGAATGGAAGAGCAGATAAAGTGCTTCCCAGATAAGGTCAAGTTGAAGAGGTTCAACATCACCAAGCCCTTATTATATGAAATGTTAAAGGGATTTATCTAAGAAAAAAAGATAAAAAACATATATAGTAAAATAACAGCAAACTCAGTTAGGTGTGGTTACACCTAAAACAAAAACAAAAGCAAACTAAGCAAACAACTAGAGCAGGAACAGAACCACAGAAATGAAGATCACATGGAGGGCTAGCAACAGGGGAGTGGGAGGAGAAAAGAGGGGGAAAAGATACAAAGAATAAGAAGCATAAATGATATGTACAAAATAGACAGGGGTAGGGTAAGAGTAGCATGAGAAATGCAGAAGCCAAAGAACTTATATATATGACCCATGGACATGAACTAAAGAGGGGGAATGTGGGTGGGAGGGGATGTGCAGGGCAGAGGGGAGTGAAGGGAAATGGGACAACTGCAATAGCATAATCAATAAAATATATTTTAAAAATGAAAAAGAAAGAAAACACTCTCTCTAATAACTAGGGCTGGAAGTAAGGAAATGCATAAATATACAATGACCTGGAAATAATAAATCAAAATTAAATATATATATAATATATTTAATATAAATACATACATATATACACACACATATGTAAATACTAGAGATAGACGTAGACATAGATACAGAGACAGACATATAAATCCAGACATAGATGCAGACATAAATACAGACAGGGACATAGATACATTCTTGTTTACTCTGTGTCTCTGGAGAGCCCTAATACAATATCTTAACAAATAGCCACTTTGATCACAGTTGCCCTTAGAAAATTTGAAAGAAAAAATCTACAAACGAGACAACAGGTTGTACCCAAGAGCGTAAAGGACCATTAGCTAACAAATCTGCCAAATCTCTGCTGTTGTGGTGGAAAAATTAAGACCAGATACAGATGAAGAAGCGAAAATAGGCTCCTGTCAGCCTCTTCTAAGCCTGACGAGGACCTCGGTTTAATTCCCACATATCTCTTTTCCCCCAAGGGTGCTATTATTACTGATTTCTAGCTTCTTCCATTACAGTCAGAGGATGTACTCAGCACGACTTTGGTCCTCTGACATTTACTGAGACTCGTTGTATGGCCTGACGTGGTCTGTCTGGATGTACAGATGTGTTGCGATAGATGGCAAAAATGGCCAAAAAAAGGTACAGTCTATTTCTCCTTCCCTTGAAGTTAGGGTTGCCCGTGTGACTTGCTTTGGCCAATGGGACATTAGCAAAGGTGAGATAAGCAAAGACTTGAGACGTGTTTGTACTTGGGGCTTGACCGCTTACTGTGCCTGAAACTCTGAGAGTAGCGTGTGAAAAGCCTGAGGTAACCTGCCGGGAAATGAGACATCCCCCAACAACCTGCCAGCCACCAAGTATGTGTGGGATGGCATCCAACCCCAGCACTAGCTGACTGGCTGGCTGACCCCAGATGCGTGAGCAATGCCCACAGAGACCGGCCAAACCACACCAGACTGGGAGAACTGCTCAGGCAATCTGCGGAATGCAGAAAAAAATAAATGGTGACTGCTTTAAGCCACTAAGTTTTGAAGTACCTTGCTATGCAGAGAAAGCTAATGTATATGTGTGTACACATGCAAGTTACATAACATATACTACATACAAATATATATACATACAAGCACGCACACACACATGCCCGATTATCCTTTTTCTCTTCTTTTTACTACTTGTATAGGCTTTAGTATATATTGAGGTTAACTGTTTGTTTAGGCTTTGGGTTATGGGATGTAAAGGCAGAATTGGCACTGAACTAGAAGGGAAACAATGTCACCTAGAGATGCAGCGGCTGACAAAACTTAGGGCTTCCCCTTTAGGGACAGAGGGCAAGCACGTTTCACTTTCTGCAGAGGCTAGTTCCATTTGGCTAAAAAGGAGCAAGTTGCTGCTCTAGTTGTTGGCACCTATGGAAAGATGACACACGTGGATGTTGAGTAGACAAGTGGAAGGAACGTTCACACCCAGTGAAGACTGATAGTAAGCATTCCGACCTCCCTTCTACAGTGCAGGGGCTGAAAAGCTAAAATCTACAGTTCCCAAAATTACTTGCAGCGAGGGTTTTTGGATGTGATTTAGGTTCTGCCAATGAGGTGCGCAGAAGCAAAAGAGGGCCTGGGCTCTGAGGCTCTGGGGGTGGAGGGAGGGGTGCCCAGGCTCCTGGTGTGGGTGGTGGCAGAGGTGGCCTGCATCAGGCCAGGAGCTGTGACACCGGTTTTGATTCTGCAACTTTCTGCCTGGGCAGAGACAGCGTGCTTGGCAGCCTCGTCCGTAGCATAGTTCTGAGAGCCACAGCAGCCTCAAGTCCCAGCAGTTTCATAAGCCATTAAATACCCTGCTCTACGTCCCTCTCTCTGTGACTGAACCCTGACTAGACAGGGACCACACCTCCACCGCCACAAGGACCCAACCCCTTGCATCCTTAGATGCTATCCTGAGAAGGAGAAGAGGAAACCAGACACATGTGAGAGGTCAAGAACTCCTTAAAAGAATTGTTTAAATTGTTGAAT